>NC_063446.1:22960488-23648255 GCF_020379485.1 Brassica napus
ATTTTCCCAAAGCCTTCGAAGTTGTGAACACAGTGTAAGAATGGTGCTGCAAGCCTCCCTTGAACTCACCATCTGATACTTATCTCCTACCAAACAACCTGCAGTAACTTATCCAACCGTAGGTTTAACTCAAGTCTAATACAAACTGTCCGAGCTTCGTTTTTTCTCTGAGAAGGCAAGTCAACAAACACAGTTTCTCCTCTTTCACTGCAGGAGTTGTATTGAATTGAGATAAATGTTACATTTGTTTATTTTTCTATTTCACTCAACTCTGTTGAGAGCATTCCTTATTGTAATTAAGATGTTTATGTTTTCAGGCTTCTGACTCGGAGGGTGTTGCAGAGCAGGATTGTGATATGTTCTGATTCGTTTGCAGCTGGAAATTCACAGTCTGATGGTGATGAAGCCACTGCTGGATTGGTGATCAAGCCACTGCTGCTCTAGTACGGTCAGTTTCCTCTCTATCTCTTTTCTTTCGAGTACTCTCTCTCTGTAATGGATGAGTTTTAATTGTTTAAGAAGAAGCTCTGTTTAGGTTGTTCTGTCTCTTGATTCTGTAATGGAGTTAATGTTCTTCTTGTCGTTTTTCTGTTATATTTATGTTTATTCACAAAACCAAAATCATCTATTTTTTCTTTCTTTCTTTAATCATCATTCACTCTTTTTTTTAAGAATCATTAAGTTAAGAAACTATGAATGGAGGACAAAAAATTAGTTGTTTCTTAACTAAATTCTTAACACACATTTAATACTAAAAAAGTGATTAAGAAACCCTTATCAGGTTATAGGGATAATCATGTTCTTAGCTACCAAGAAACTATCATAAACTCATAAAGTATACCTCGCGTTTTTCTTCTATGATTAATTTGTAATCATTATCATATAAGATAAACAATTATATAACTCACACAAGTGTATCTGGTGGAGGTGGCTAACCCGTTTATCTGAAGTTTTGTCCAAATAAACAAAAAGAAGAGACGAAGAAAATATCTCCAAGAACCAAGATATACATTAGACTTTTCAAAAAGAAATGTCACCTTCGAATAAAATAAATACGATAATTTTCGAGGAAATGTCACATGACATGGTGTCACGATCATCATCTTATCCATCTTATCTATATAACAACCCCTCATGCGACTTTTCTCTCTTACACAAACCTTTACAGAGCACTATAAGGTGGAAAAGACAATACGTATTCTAAATCATTCTTGTTCTTATCCTTACAAGACTAAGTAATGGGGAACCTTTTGTGCTGCGTGCTGGTGAAGCAATCAGATGTGGCGATCAAGGAGAGATTTGGCAAGTTTGAAAAAGTTCTTAATCCAGGTCTCCAGTTTGTGCCCTGGGTCATAGGTGATTATGTTGCCGGTCACCTCACCCTCCGTCTCCAGCAACTCGATGTTCAATGCGAAACAAAGACAAAGGTAAGCAACGCTCAACACATATAGGTATATATATATATAGACATATCTCCTTCTAACATATCATTATGTATCAGGACAATGTGTTTGTGACAGTTGTTGCATCCATACAATACAGAGTCTTGGTTGACAAGGCAAGCGATGCTTTCTACAGACTTAGCAATCCAACATCACAAATCAAAGCCTATGTCTTCGATGGTAACTACTCCTTCATCATCTCATTCTTCATTTCCCAGTAATTCTAAATTCTGATATTGGTTCTGTTTTTCTCAGTGATCAGAGCATGTGTACCAAAGCTGAACTTGGACGATGTGTTCGAGCAGAAGAATGAAATAGCAAAATCAGTGGAAGAAGAGCTAGACAAAGCCATGACTGCTTATGGTTATGAGATCCTTCAAACCCTTATCATCGACATCGAGCCTGACCAACAGGTTAAACGCGCCATGAACGAAATCAACGCCGGTAAGTCATATAATCTTTTCAATCTTAGAACCACAAAATAAAAGTTATGTCTCTGATCTTGAAATAAATCATTACAGCGGCGAGGATGAGAGTGGCGGCGAACGAGAAAGCAGAGGCGGAGAAAATCATTCAGATAAAGAGAGCAGAAGGTGAAGCTGAGTCCAAGTACCTATCTGGTCTCGGTATCGCTCGTCAGAGACAAGCTATCGTGGACGGTCTCAGAGACAGTGTTCTTGGTTTCGCCGGAAACGTGCCGGGGACGTCAGCTAAGGATGTGTTAGACATGGTGATGATGACCCAGTACTTTGACACCATGAGAGACATCGGAGCTCACTCCAAATCTTCGTCGGTGTTTATTCCTCACGGTCCCGGCGCCGTCGCTGACGTGGCAACACAGATTCGAAATGGATTACTGCAGGCCCACCAGACCAATGCCTAAAGGGCTCAGTCAACTATCTAAAAGTCGTCTTCCCCAGTAAATTATAATGGTATATATATATATATATATTTTTTTTTTCTTTTTTATCGTGATTGTGGTTTTATATTTTCTTTTGCCAGATTTAATAATTGTGTCTGTCTCTGTGATTTTGTAAATATATTGCCAATTAAGTTTGTATAAAAATTAAAAATGTAAGTATAACTCTTATCTCTCACTGTATTTGGTTGTCAATCGAAATAATATACGTGTGTTATGGCCCAAGCTACATATACGTAGGTAGACCTTAGAAAAGTCAACCCATTCAGCTCTGGGTAATTTTCAGTCGGCCCACTTACTTAACACGAGCACAATTGAATATCCAATCTTATAATAAGTTCTCACCTACTTCACATAATAGAGTGAGAACACAAGATAGTGTTGAAGGAAAAAAAGAGCCCAGGAAAGTCTCGAAAACAAAACCGAGTGGAAGGAACAAAGTGCATAGCATATAAGTAGAAACAGAACTCAAAAGGATTTTAATGTTTCATCGTGTCAACAAGACAGACGACCTTTTTCAGCCGTTTTATTCTCTACAAATCCGACAAGAAAATGGGGGAAAGTTTTTAGCAGTAGCCATTAAAACCAACAAACCAAGCAGAGGAAAACAGAACCAAAGTCGGAAAAAAAAAAATATTCTTTGCTTGGCTCATATTCAAGGCTTGAGAGAGAGGGCCAATCCAACCTTCGCATTCTTGTCAATAGCCTTGGTGTCAACTTCTCCAGAGATTGTGAAGAAGGACCCGGGTGTCCACTGGTGCTGAATGAGTGCATTGGCAATCCCGGCACTGTTCACACGTGCCTTCACCGTGGTCAAGGGGTCAAGTGAATGCTGCGTTCCCACGGTTATGGTGTTGGTCTTGCTAGAGAACTTGTGGCTCACTTCTGCTCCAACCGCAGTGTTGAACAGCGGGTTAACAATATGATAGTATGAAGCGTTGACAGAATCTCCTTTGTCATTCCTAAACAAACAAGGAAAAGCCAAAGATATCTATTATAAAAAATTTGATCAAAGACCCAATATTTAATCAGCAAATTCCTCGCAAGAATTTTGACTTACAGGGTGAGGGAGGCAATTAAATCATCCTTGGTGAAGTTAACACCAGCATTGATCTTGGTGAAATTGCCGGATTTGGTGTCGAAGGAAACGTCGGTACCAGCAGCCAACACATTGGTTCCAATAACACCAGAGAAGTTGACAGTGGGGTTCTGAGTCAATCCCATGCTCGTGCTGATACCAGCGTAGTCATGCAAGTACTGAAGCTCAATCTGTTTGGAAAAGTAAACACAATTTAAAAAAAAAAAAGAATATGAAGTTAGAAAAGCAAGGCTATCAAACTTATATCAAATATCAGAAGCTTGATTGAATAGTGAATACCTTGCCGGAGTTTTGGTCAGGGGCCCTGAAGCTGAAGATGGACTTGAGCCCAGGTGCAGCCTCATCAACCGTAGCAGTGATCAAAACCTGGACCATTTATACACAAACATAGATGTTGTTACTAGCTTAGGAGTATATACAAGGAACACAATGTTTACAAAAGAGTATCCAGTAACACAGTACTCTCAAACAGACACATAGATGTTGGTTGATTAGATAAGATAATCTGATACAAGTTGGGCAGGAGGAACAAAACTTACGGTATTGTCAGTGCAAACTCTCAAGTCAGTAGTGATGTTCTTTTGCTTCAATTGAAAAGTGACATCTCCTAACAGTAGGTCACCTTTCTTAGTTCCAGTTGAAGTGATGGCCTAACAAAAGGAAGAGGATAGTAGTTCACAGAGGTGACACACTTAAAACAATAAAAAAAAAAAACTCAAAAGTAGAGTTAAAAGCTAATCAGTAATTAGAAGCACAACTCGAGAACATTTATCATCGCTTAGAAACTTACAACACCAGCTGGAGAGTGAGTGGTGATACTCAATTTGTGGTCGCTGTTGTGGTCCTTGTACAGAAGATCTGCAATCATTCAAAGCAAATGATCAATTTCAATCGAATAATACGCATGCCTATCGGGATCCGAAAATCTTAAACCGATTGCAAGAGATTCGAAAACAACCCAGATCATTAAACCCTAAACGGAACCCTAATTTGCAACTATCGGATTCGCAGATACAGATTCATTCATAGCAATGAAATGGAAAGCAGTGAGAGAGAGAGAGAGAGATTTGACCTCTGACTTTTTTGCCGATGTCGGTGTAGAGACCTGGACCTTTCACCATTTTTGCTTTGCTTTGCTTACTACCAAAAAGAACAAAAGATACCTCGAGAGATAGAGAGAGAGAATCGCAGAACGATAGTCGTGGCTGGCGTCTATAAGGAAGAGGTTGAAGAAAGCCCTAATTTTTATTTTCCTCCTTATCAAGCAAAATTTTATCAGCCGTTGGATCGAGATAACCCATCTTCCTCTTCTGTACTAACTACGTGGCACTCAAGCGGCGTCGTTTACTTCTGTCCTCTCTTTCCCGGGTAATCAATCGGTTTATACTTTGATTTTCGGTTTATCAGTTGAGTTTTTTAACCAATCCATTAGCCTGCGATGACATTCCTTGTAAAACGTTACTGGATAATCAGGAACCATTAACCAAAACATATATATCTTTAATCAGGCACCTTAACATATGAGTAGAAGGTTCAAATCAAAGTTCAGTTTAAGTTTATATACTTCTTTAAAAATTGTTAAAGTTTTATTAATATATTATATGGTTTGATATATATACACATCATAGATTAATTTGTACTACTTTTAGATATGCATATGAGAAGCAACAAGTAATTTGGTTATTGTTGCCAAAATTGGTTGAACATGTGGAGAAAACAGTAAGGCTTCTCTCTTTACAGAAACATATCCAAATTTAGGGGAAGCAAAGAAACCTGTCCACACGTGAATTATGCTGGCTTTCCATACATAACGGGAAAATTTTCTTATTTTAGAAGTTAACTTTCTTGGTCAACTTTTTGTTATTTAAAGACCAACCTTCACGTTTGTTCAACTTCGCAATACGGTTCATCTACCAAACAGAAAAACAAACGACCTTAAGTCATGTTTAAAGCTTAGCAGTTCTCCACATATACATATTTAAAAAATATAAAAAGATTACCCCTTTAAGAAAAGAAATAATTCATACAGATTGTTTTCTGTAGCAAAAAGGGGTAATCAAATTAAAAAAAATGGAGACAGCTAGGCTTTTCAAATTAGTGTGTGTGATTTGTATTGCCAGTTTGATTCCGACCTTAAGAGCCAATGTTGCGGAGACCGATGATTATTGGGTAAAAATGGCTAATGAAGCTCGTAAACGTACCCTTATGGCTTATCATCCCGATCCTTATCAGATTGTCGACCACTTCCACGAACGTCACTACGAGTAAGCCCGTTAACCCTTTTTTAGCTGTATTTGTTTTCAGTCCTGTTGTAATTTATAACTTTTACTTGTGATGGGGATATCAATTTTATTTGGATTAGTTTAGTTATTTGATTTTATTCAACTTAACTAACGTACAAAAAAAAAACTATCTCTAGAAGTTTTAGTAAGGGGTAAAAATTATTTAAAAAATATACTTTGAAAGGGAAATATCTCTACACCCTGGACTTTGATTGCTACAATATTATATAAGAAAGACGTGACATGAATTTACGATCATGTTTTGTTATGGTGTTTTTTTAACAATGATTTTGGATTTATGATGGGTTTGGTTTTTGTGCATATGTATGATCTTCAGCAACTCTACTGATGTTGAGGAGACGGAGGAACACGCATCCGAGGAAGAGGACGACATTGAGATGAGTTCTAGTCCGACGAACAGCACAAGACGGAGCCTAAGAGGTAGAGGTAAAGGTAAAGGTAGAGGGAAATGGAGCAAGCTAAAGGGACCTTGCACTGCAAGTAACCCTATTGATAAATGTTGGCGTTGCCAGCCCGATTGGGCCAGGCGTCGCAAGAAGCTCGTCAAATGTGTTCGTGGCTTCGGGTACAGGACCACAGGAGGCAAACGCGGTCGAATCTACGTGGTCACTAGCAACAGAGACGATGATACGGTGAACCCTAGACCCGGAACACTGCGTCACGCTGTGATTCAGAACGAACCTCTCTGGATCATTTTCAAGCACGATATGAGCATTAGGTTGAGCCAAGAGCTAATGATTAATAGTCACAAGACGATCGATGCTCGTGGCACTAACGTGCACATCGCATATGGTGCTGGGATCACGATGCAGTACGTGCGAAACATCATCATCCATGGGCTTCACGTCCATCACATCGTCCCGGGCAGTGGTGGCATGATAAGAAACTCTAATGACCACTTTGGGTTTAGAGGACAGGCCGATGGAGATGGTATCTCTATCTTTGGAGCAACAAACATTTGGCTTGACCACATTTCTATGTCTAAATGCCAAGATGGTCTCATCGACGCTATAATGGGCTCCACCGGGATCACTATCTCTAACTCTCATTTCACCCACCACAACGATGTGAGTATTCATCAAATCCGTACATGTCTAGTAGATTTCAGTTGCCTAATTGATTTGATCGCTATATATGGACTTTTAAAAACAATTTTAAAGTTGTAATTAATGGACATGTTGTTTGTGTGTTTAGGTGATGTTGCTTGGTGCACAAAATGATAACCACGCGGACAAGAAGATGCAAGTCACTGTGGCTTTCAACCACTTTGGTAAAGGACTTGTGCAGAGGATGCCGAGGATTCGGTGGGGTTTCGTCCATGTTGTCAACAATGACTATACTCACTGGGAGCTTTATGCTATCGGCGGTAGCCAAAGTCCTACCATTCTCAGCCACGGAAACCGTTTCATCGCTCCTCCTCACATACAACATTACAGAGAGGTACGTACAAAACATATAAACCCAAAGGCTTGATGTGTTTAAAATATAGTTTTTTTGGAACTAAGAGAAAGATGTGTATATATAGGTGACAAAGAGGGATTATGCTCCAGAATCGGAGTGGAAAAACTGGAATTGGAGATCCGACAAAGACATTTTCATGAACAACGCATATTTCAGACAATCTGGAAATCCAAAATTCATGTGTTCACACTCCAGACAACAGATGATAAAGCCCAAACACGGTTCGGCCGTTTCAAAGCTTACCAAATACGCCGGAGCATTGGATTGCCGGGTCGGAAAACCATGCTAATAATATTAAATCACTACTACTAGTCTACTACTTTTCTCTCTTGTATCTAGGCCATGAACCAAAAATATTAATGGGTAAAATGAAAACAATTCTAACTTATGAGGTTCTTTCTGTAAGGATACGTTGTAATTCTATTTTGTTTTTTGTATTCAATTTGTTGTCGTGTATGTTTATTTGGTGGTGCTCGTCATATTTTCACTATTTTATTTTAAGAACAAACATGAAACCAATGAGAAAACAGATAATTAAGACCATTATTTAACAGAACAGCGTGCTACAGAGCATATCATCGAACATGAATCTCATAGGGCGGCTCGGAGTAACGCAGTCAGACGTGTATGCTCTACTTATATGATGGTAGAATTATCGGCTGTAAAATTGTATAAGTAATATTTTTTAGCGTTGTAATAGCATAATTAACCGGACGTTAAAAAAGTTTATGTTTGACACCAAATAATAATCTTCCCAAAAAGTATATCAGTGTTCAGTGACATGCAGCGCAATTTCTAATTCTTAAATACCATGAAATCTCGATCAAGGATATGCCTAAATCGTCGAAGATCTTATACTTTATTTATTTGATAATAAGGACAAACTAAAAACCTTATTGCTAAGCTCAAATTAATTACATATAATTTTAAATTCGCTAATATATAATCAAAAGAATTGTGCGTTAATGACAAAAGGCGCAACAAAGAAAATTAACAACAAAGTATGAGTGTTGTGATGATGACATCATTACAAATTAAAGACAAAATGCACCAACATATCGCTGTTATCGCATTACTTTTTCTTCAATCATCGATATATCTAACCCCGTCCTGAAAAGGTTCTGCAATACTCAAATGCGACTTTTTTCTCTGGAGTTTTCAATATTTTCATGAAACTGAATAAAATAAGTAAATTGTTTTATTTTATCAGATAACTAGATCACGATATATCTAACCAACCAAACCAAATAATGTCACTAGATAGATAGTTTAGATTTTTTCTTGTTATTTAATTTGAAAAGATAACACGCTTATTTAAATATCATTTTCTATTAAAATGGTATAGCTAAATAATTCCGTAAATTTAGTTAAAAAACGCCTATAAAATACCCACCAGAAGACTAAAGTCGCTCACACACACACACACACACACATTAAAAAAAAACTAAAAATGGTTAGGGTTTCCGTTTTATTGTGTTTTGTTATCTTGGTTGTAATCATGGTTAGTGTATCATTTGCCGAAAATAATGAAGTGAAATCGACTAGTTTGAAGAAAGCCAAAGGACAAGAAACTGATCAGTCGATTACTAAGGTAAATGATGACGGTGAGCATGATGATGGCCACGATCAAGATCATGACAATGATAATGACGATGAACATGATAATAACCACGATCACGACAATGCTGATGACGACGATCACGACAATGCTGATGACGACGATCACGACAATGATGATGATGACGATCATGATCATGACAATGACAATGATCAAGATAATGATCATGAAGGTGATGATGATAACGATCAGGATGATCATGACAATGATAACGATGATGGTGATGATAACGATGATGGTGATAGCGAAGATGATGAAAAGGAGACATTGGGGGTATACGAGCTAAAGAAGGGGAGTCTCACTGTCAGATTTACAAATCGCGGTGCTTCTATCATATCTCTCCTTTTCCCCGATAAAAATGGTAAGTGGATCAACCACTATTACATGCATATTGTTTTATGGGTATAGTATTGTATTATACATAAATATACTTATTTTGTGGCATTCATTTCCAGGAAAGACGGAGGACGTCGTTCTTGGGTATGATAGCGTCAATGAGTACATGGTAAGTGAAACCTCATCTCTAGGGAAAATGGGTGGGCATATGATACCCTTTGACTTGTATTCGAACTATAATAGCACCACCATCTTTATTTTGGTATCTTCAGTGGCCGACGTAGGTTGATTTTGGGAGAGACACTTGTCCACCATCTAATTATATTAATGAGATCTGTCAAGGTTTTTAATAATGTATTTATTAAAAATTCAATTTCATTCAACTATTTAGTAGTGTTTTATAGTTTTGCTTCGGATATGAATACCTTTTAGATCTAAGACCATGATTAACCTCGGTTTCTTAACTGATGTTCTTAGTTTCGGCTAAAAGACGGTTCTTACCTTTTATTATATTTTAACTAAGAAAAGTTAAGAACCGTCTATTAAATAAGAGATATAAGAGCAGTCTTTTATCTGAAAAGTGTAAAAACAAAAAATAAAAAAATGTCAAATTATGAGTTAAAAACTCCGGCTATGAGACCGGGGTTAATCATGTTCTTAGACTAACACTAAGTATATTTTTCTTTGCTGAAGAATGTTTTTGATATCTGAAACCGAAGTACTTGCCTCTGATCTAATTTAATTTTCTTTTAAAAAAGATTATTTAAAGATATGTATTAATTTTTCTTGAGATAATAATTGATAGGATAACTAAAAAAAAATTATTCGACCGTGCGTTTGAATATATTCGAACAAATAAAAATAACCAAACACTGAAACATCTCGAGATGATATTTGATTGGAAGATATTTGATTGGGCATAATATTTCAGATAATTTGCTTCCTTATATAAAGATTCACTTTGGTTTTTTTTCCCAACTACCTAATTAAGTAGACCAAGTTTTTTTTTTTGCTTCTTTATATAAAGATTCACTTTGGTTAAACATCATAAAACATAATAATTAACTTGTAATCAGAATGATACTGTATTTTTTGGAGCGACTGTGGGACGTGTAGCCAATAGAAGAGAAAAGACAGTTGCCAACGATGCTAAAAACACAATTCAAGGTAAATACCTGATTAACTGATTAACTTATTGGTTAACCTTTTAGTATATGGAAAAAAATAGTATATGTAGCTACGTTCTATTTAAGTGGACTTATTGTTTTCTTAAATCAATTAGGTGGGAAGAAAGGGTTTGGTCATGCGATTTGGAGAGTTGCAAAACACAGATATAATGGCAAGAAACCTTATATTGTTTTCACCTACACAAGTCCTGATGGCGATCAAGGTCCATTTTTCATTTTATTTAGTCTTAATTAGTCACTTTTTAAATGCATAAATTCTAAGATACATGAAGGTTATAATTAAATACATCGATAGGATTTCCGGGGAGACTAGACGTCACCGCGACGTATACGTTGGTCGGAGAAAACCAACTACAATTGGTGATGGAAGCAAAGGCTAGAGAGAAAGCAACTCCTGTGAATTTAGTTCATCATTCTTATTGGAATCTTGGTGGTCATAGCAATGGTGATATATTGTCTGAAGAAATTCAAATTCTCGGTTCCGGTTATGCTCACGTCGACGATAATCTCATCCCCACCGGAAAAATCCTCTCCGTTAAAGGAACATCATACGATTTTCTCAAACTCCGACCTATTAAAGATAACATCAATGAGATTAAGCTAGGGTAAAAAGTTGCAAATAAAATATATATTTATATATACTATTTTCTAATACTATATAAAATGTTATTTTGTTGTAATGCAGGCACGGTATAAATTATTGTCTAGACGGTGTTGCTAACCAGATGAGAAAAGTCGTGGTGCTTGTGGACAAAAAATCGAAGAGGAAAATGGAGTTATCTACAGATCAGTCAGGTCTGAAGTTCTATACTGGAGGAAGCTTGAAGACAATGAAAGGAAAAAACGGATCGGTTTATAAAGCTTACTCCGGTTTATGTTTAGAAACACAAAGTTTATCCAGTGCAATCAGTAATCAGTATCTTCCTTCGCAGATAGTTAAACCGGGTGGAAAATATAAGCATACTTTGCTCTTTAAGTTTTCTATTGTTCCCTAAACTTTGTAACTTTCTGGAAGCTTATATGACCAGAAACATGATAAAAATCAAAAACTTAATTATATCAATTTGATGCGAAGTGTGTGCTTATATATATAGGCGTGTACGTAAAATTTTAAGTAGAAGGTAAAATTAGTTTGATGTTCCATTAACTAGTATATGCTATAAATACAATTTTTTTAATTAGATGACTTCAGCAATCATTTTTTTTTTTTGCGAAATATATTGTTAACCAACTAAATATGAGCATCAGAGTCAATACAATAGGCTGACCATCAATTTAAGGTTCTATGTGCATACTATTATTAGTCACAGATTATGGTATAAAATACCCTAAAACATGAAAGACAAGAACTAACATCTCTTCTCGCCTCTTTTCCTTTAACAAACTATTTGGAATCTAATTTCAAATTCAACTATTTGAAATCTAATTTCAAATTGGTTGTTAAGGGAAAGTTGAGCTCTAGTCATGGCAAAGATCGCCTTGTTGCTTTTCGTCATGGCCATTCTGGTCTCTCTCCACGCTAATGAAGCTCACCACCGTAAGGGAGATCCAGCGCCTGAAAAAGACTTAACAGCCAAGAAAAAGAGCATTCAAGGTTTGACATCTGAGATGAAACCGTTGAGCAAATCTGAACAGGTGTTGAATAATAACCTTGAAAAAGATCACAATAAGAAAAATGTGCTTTCAAAAAATGATCACAAGAAGAAATTAGATTCAATGGCTTATGCACAGAAACTTAAAAGATTCCGCAGGGTTACTAAAATCAAGAGAGCACCTGCGAGAAAGAGGAAATCTGTATCCATAATCCAATCGATCTTGCATGATTTTGGATTAAACGGAGGGAGAAACTGACAAAAAATAACAATTAGGGTTTGATTCATACTGATGACTTTATAAAGGATGATTCATACTGATGACTTTATAAAGGATGTTTGAACCTGGCCATGGATTCTAGCTTTACAAGTGAGTGGAGAAAATAATTTCCCATATTATATTATTTACATCATATTGTAATTGATATAATTTAATGAAATATTACTAATTTTTTTAACGATAGATAATTATGTTATTACAACTATGAAAAATATTACGGACGATTATACCGCCTATCATACGAGGATTTACGCCTGACTACATCACTCCTGAAATATTTTTTTATTATTGATGACAGTTTTCTATTAGAATACAACTATATTAACTGTTTGTGGATACAGATGGGTTTACAACAAGTATGGAACCACATCAATTTGCAAAAAAGAAGGGGTGGAATTGTCCATACATTTTCTTAACTAGGTATATATATGACAAATTGACAGTGTAGCCTAATATATATATATATATATATCAACAATAATCAAGTGATCTTTCAATAATATGATTAAATTTCTATAGAATACTATAATCATATGCGATGCGATACGCGAAATCAAACCCATTGTCACTGATGCTAATATATAGCTAGTGTTGACAAAAAAAATACACATATATCTTCAAAATTACGTTTTATATGTTTTAATTTTGTTTTAGCACTAAATATTATTTCGTAAAAGTTTAGTTTGTATTGTTGATACAGAATAAGTTTAAACAAAGTTTAGTGCTTTGCGGAAAAAAATATATATATATATACTAATAAAGCAAAACAAACTATCTTCATTCTTAAACAAACTAAGCAAATAATCCACCAAAATTTGACAAAAAAACATAGTTTCTAAAATTTTATAAATTTTCTCTTATTTTAAGTTTTTAATTTTGTATCCCAAATATATTAACACATTATCTAATAGTCCATAGAATACTTTTCTAAGGTAATATATTTTCAGTTAAACCAAATATTAAACATGAATTCTATCATAAAAATTACAATTTAGTGAAAATAAATAATATTATCTACATAAATACATAAAATATAAATAAATCATACAAATAAAAATTATGAGAATGCATTGTCCATTTCTTTTTGCTTGATCAAGACAATACTAATGAAATACGTTTTAATACCTTTTATTAAATTCAAAAAAATAATGAAAGTTAAATCTAAAGATTAATGCATAAACAAAATATAAAATTTTAAAATAAAAGAATCATTCTAAAAATATGAACAAGTAATCAGGTAACGTGTTAGAATTCAAACATGACCATAGACCTCACAAGACAACCGATTGTACAAAAATATCAATTTATATTCATTAATGGTTCTTCCATTTGTTTAAATTTTATTATGTTATTTAACAATATTAATATAATAAATGTGAGATATATAATGTAATAAATGTGAGATATCTTTAGGAGATACTCTCTCATTATTTGAGAACCGGTTCTTAACTTTTTTAGTTAAAAGTTAAGAGACGGATTCTTATATTCCGATAAAAACTTCACTCTAAAAACCCCCAATAATCATGCTCTGGTGCTCTAATTGCCTTCCTCATTTTCAGTTAAAATTTACGCGTTTCATTTATTTTAAAGTTCTCCCAAACGCGTTTTATGTTTACACCGTTTTATATCCCCTTACGAAAATCTCAGTGCAAACATCTCTATAAATTGAACTCTCATGCAAGCTTGGAAATATCATCAAAGCTTTCCTCTATATATATGTTATAATAAGCGTATTTTTATTTTCTTTTCTTTCTGATAACAATTATATATAAACGTATCTTTAGGTATTAGTTCGCGTGGCAGCCATGAAAGGTCCCACCTTAGAGCTTAATATCAACTCAGCAAGTGACCTTGAGAATGTCAACTACATCACTAAGATGAACGTTTATGCCGTCATAACCCTTTTGGGCGACAAAAAGATTCAGAAAGCGAAAACCGGTGTAGATCACTACGGTGGATCTAGCCCTAACTGGAATCACGCCGTCAAATTTTCCGTCAATGAGAGATTAGCCCGAGAAGGTCGTCTAACACTCGTCGTGGGATTGTTCTCCAGTCGACTCCTAGGCAGTAAAGATATTGGTGAGGTCGAGGTCCCATTTGGATACCTCTTACCGTCAACTAATGGTAACGGTAATGGCCATGAAATGAAGTTTGTGACGTATCAGGTGAGAACTCCGTCTGAGAAAATGAAAGGTTCTTTGACTTTCTCGTACCGGTTCAGTGACACAACAGTCATTTCCGGTCCGGCTTACCAACAGGTACCAGCTTCGTGGGCTTCGCCGAGTCAGCATGGTTATGGACCGCATTGTTACATGCCGCAGCCGCCACCGCCGCAGAATGAAGAAATAAGGTTGCAGAAAGCTGGTCTTGTTGTTTCAGCACTGTCATTATTTCGTGAGTGATAACAAACTAATGTTAGTCACCAAAACTAGTTAGTTCCCAATTTATATTTGTCTGTTGAATGATCAAACGAATGCAACGAGGAAATACTTTAGTGATTTACACATCCACTTTTGTTTTTTTGTTGAATTTTTAAATTGATTAACAAAAAAAATAAAAAAAATTACAGGGCACTGAGGTTTATGCTTTCAGATAAAGAAACACAAGTCATATAATGGGAAAAAACAGATTATAGTTGTAGGGAAGAAGCCCGAGTGAGCCAACGCTGCATCATGTCACCATGGAAGCTTGGCTTCCGCTTTCGCAGAGAGGATATCCTGTTCCTAATTGTCTTGTCAATGTACCGAACCATTTGACCCGCACTGAGGGGAGTGCCCTGATGGCGCCTGCTGTTCCTCTCACGCCAAATACTATGGATGCTAGCTTGGAGAGCAAGTTTCAGGAAACATGTATCAATTTCCCTCCGGCGATGAGATAGAAGAGATGTGACGGTGATAGTCCAGTCGGGATTCACACTTTTTTTTTATTCATTAAGTCTAGATGGTTAAGATGATTATTAAGAGCATATCCATTTGACTCAGCTGAAAATCATGTTTTGTATGTTTTTCTTATTAAACTCTCTCTGAAAATCTTTTTTTTTATTATTCGAGGAGCATTTTAAATAATTAACCTTATCACCATGTGTGATTAACAAAAATGTCATTTCCTATGTGTCATCATGAGAATCATTCTCACACTCTTTATTAAATAGCTCTCTATTGCCTAAACTAATTACATATAATGCCATTTCTCATTAAATTTAATAATATGAAGAGATTATATTACTATACTATATGAGTTGTGATTGCATTACTAAAAACGTAGACAATACCCGAGATAACCATTGCGTGGAAACATAAGGAAGCTAAATTTCGTTCTTCTATTGGTCAAAGCGAGACGTAACCGATGGTTATGCCTACAACATTATCTCTCTTTGATCAGTGAGAAGAAGCCTTGCATATATAACATGAAACATTTCAAGGTATAGTTACTCACCTCAATGGATTTTAATAATTATCGAACAAAACATATATAGCCACAAAATGAATGGCAAAATATAGTTATCTATATTTTTAGCATAATATTAGTGGATTGAGCGATGTGTATGCTTCATTATTTTACAAATTTTTAGTATAATATTAGTGGATTCTTCGATGTGTATGATGTATTATTTCATAGAAGCTATCATACATAATTTTTTTTTAATAAAAATTGTTAGGATTTTGACTATATATATACGATTCATGTTTTATAAGATTCATGTTCTTTACGATTCATAAATAAAACATGACCTTTTTTGGGACTGGAAAATATAAACGATTCAGAATTACGTTCTTCTATAAAACTTCCTTATGCGACATTTATTTTGATTAATATTTTTGGATTATTATGGGATACATGAAATTTATTTTGGGAATTTATTTTAATAGCATCAATATAAACGTTTTTATATTGTAAAATCAAAATGTTGTCTATACAAAATCTATTGAATATCTTGCGTGATTGTAAAATACATTCGAAAAGGAATTTCATATTAAATTTTTTCAATCCCTTAAATTTTACAACAAGACTTTTTGATTTTGAAATTATATTAAATGGTAACAGACATTAAATTTGGTAATTTATATCATTCATTTCTGATTAAGTTTAAAGTCAAATATCATTTTATTATGGACTTTCTTTATTTTCCCTCCTTGCATGTAAGACTTTCTATAATTGTCTGGAAATCTAGGATTATAATGTTATGCGAAATTAATAGGATTATCTGGTATTTATAGTCACAAATGATAGGGTTTTGACTATATATACGATTCATATTGTTATAATTTGAATATTCTTTACGATTTATGAATGATACATGACATTTTTTAGGGTCTGGAATATATAAACGATTCATAATTATGTTTTTCTATAATTATTTGGTTTGTGACATTTATTTTGGTTTATTTAGAGACAATTATATATGTGAGTAAAATTTAATTTGAAACTGAAAAATATAAAAAAATTTATATTGTAAAATCAAAGTGTCATATATAAAAATTTTATAAGCAATCTTGAGTGATTGTAAAATACATTCAAAAATTGGTGAAACTGTATTAAAAACTTCTGGGCTATCCCTTAATTTTGATTACAAGACTTTTTGATTACGTAATTAACATAAATGTTGACAGACATTAAATTTGAAAATTTAATTTTTTCCGATTCAGTTTAAGGAATATGTCATTCTTAATGTAGACTTTCTTAATCTTTTCCCTATGCATATATTACTTTATATACTTGTCTGGAAATCTACTAATAATTAGATATTTGCAACATTGTTTTATGGCGAAAATTATTTATTTTTTCAAATCTCGTGGGTCAAAACCCAATCAGTTACTATATATATATATATACCATATCATCCATATAGCTACAATATCACAAACTACACGTTTCAAAACAAGCAAAAATATATTAAGCATGAATTTCATTTCTGACTTGAAACCAAAAAGTCTTTGTGGAAGATTATGGTGAATGTCATAAAACTTTGGAAGCAGTACTAGGCTGCTACTGGAGAAACCATTGAATGGTTTTCGTAGACGAAAAAATTAGGTTTTCTTATGATGTATATTCTTTAAATCGTAAGCAAATTATGTGTTTATTATTTGATGCTTTCATTAGTTATTATATTGTAGGGAGACAAAATCCATACATCGGTTAGAAAGGACTGGTTTCACAGTGTGATCCTTTAATGAGACAACAATGTTCTAAGATTCTGTTTAATTTTTCCTTGACACCCTCTTGCGATAACATATAAAGTTATCTGAATCATATGTTGTTTCCAAGATTGAACTGATCAATGATTGTAACTACATTTGTCTAGCCAACTTCCGTTGGATCATTCTTGGTCTTTCTCATCCAAAATTCTATGTTGGTATGTTCATGATATTTGACTATATGTATATAAACTCATTTTGTCTATGTGTATATAAACTCATCCAAAGTTCTATGTTGGTATGTTCATGATCATTCTTGGAGTTATATTTTAGTTCAGTATGCAATTGTTGCCTTTTATTGATAACAACTATTTATTTTAAGTTTACTATTATCTTTTTATCATCAATTATCAACTTTATCCTCCATGTGATTGTTAATAAATTTCAAGCAATATATATTAACCATAAACGATAAGGTCGGAATCTAACATGTGAATGTTAATAGATTACTTGGTTGACAAGGTAATCTATTGTATTTATTGTATATACAATAGATTAATAGGAGCTGATATTATATGTATATTTTGCTAATATTTTTCATATTTCATAATAAGACCGACTTAACAGGGTTACTAACATTGATGGGATTTCCAAAATTGTCTTCGACCCCATTGGTGTTCCAGAAATTGATGCTTTAAGATTGAGGTAATACATGCATTCACATATTTTGTTAAATAATATTTTTAAATTCTCTAGATGATCTCTTTGCTATTGTTCATAATATGATTGCAAACGAAGACTTCTGAAGGCATTATTGACATCAGTTATTTTGTCTCTATTTTTAATTTTCTTTTGTTTTTTATACATTGTTCCTTTTATATTTTATTAGACTGTTTCTTATGTTTCATTTAATATTATATTTATAATTTACCCGCATGCAAACAAATATACAATTTAATTTTAATGGCCATCGCATATAAATTTATATTGACATACTAAAATTCCTAGCTATAATCCGTACTTTCTTACATATATTTTTCTTACTATGCCTTTAACTTTTATTATGTCTACATATTAAAAGTTATAATACTTTAATAATCTCCTCGCCCCGCGCAGGACGCGGGTTATCACCTAGTATTTATTTATTTCAGTGAATGTAGTACTATTTCTATTGGCTCATCTCTATACCGTTACACGAAAATATCTAAATAAAGGAAGAAAGAATTTTACAGAATGACTTTCCATAATTAATGGTTAGAATTTAGAAATTTGAAGGTTACTATCCAAAACTTTTGCGAATTTTTTGGGTGGCCGAAGATAATTAGCTAACGAAGTTAACACCATTGGTTGACCATCAAATCAAGGTTACTATTTTTTACACACATATAAAGCTATAAATGTGTTAGGAAATGAACACACACGGATGCACTCCTCTCATATGATATTTTCCTTCAAACAACTTATAATTTGATATATTTCAAATTAAGTTGAGGGAAAATTAATCATTAAACATGGCAAAAATCTCCTTTGTACTTCTCGTCGTCGCCCTTATTGTCTTTCTATATGTATCTGAGGCTCATCGTTCGATAAATTCCAACGAACTAGTACTTGAAAACAACCTGAATAAAGCTAAGGGCTTGATCGAAGAAGACTTGAAGAAAAAGGAAAAGAACATTAAGAAGTTGGAAACCGATGTGAGTATATTAAGCAAATCTGAGATAATTCTGAAGGATCTCGAAGAAGCTTACAAAAATGGTAAGAGTATAGAGCCTTTCAGGAAAGATATCAAGAGACTCAACAAAGAGGTCAAGCAGGGGCCAGAGGAACTGAGATACGTAACCATAATTAAATGCATTTTGAAGGATTTGGGATTAAACGGAGGGGAATGTTAAAACAAGAATTAGGGTTTGATAATTGTTTCGATGCGTTTAAAGGAGGTTTCAAAATGCCCCATGGAGTTTGGCTTTACAAATGAGAGGAGTAAATAATTTGCTCAGAGTATTTATTTAGCTAATTGCTCAATTGAATAATAAATCAATTGTATTATTAAACGAAATACATTACATATAATCAATCTACTAGATAGTAACCCGCGCAAAGATGTCTATATTAATGTTGAAATTATATATTATGATTATGTATAACATAAGATATACTTTAAGCGATAGTTAGATAGAACTAAAGGTATGATTGTTATAAGGGGCGAAGCCAGAAACTTTTTTATAATGAGTTCACTAATATTAAAATTTAAAATATGGTGTTTGCAAGTTTGGGAAGAAGAAGTTTTGGAATTTTTTTTTTTTATATTTTGCCTATCACGTTGTAGTAGTTATGGACTTAAGGGATTAACACATAAAATCAAAAAAAAGTAGATTAATAACATATTATAAGCAAAACAATAATTGTGTGAAAAAAAAAAGTACAACTCCTTTAAATTCAGTAAACAAAGTTGTATAATAAAATAAATTGAAGGTTATTTGACCCTCTAAATTGTAAAGGTTGTTCTAGTTGCGACCAACACGTGAGATTTGCTGGTGGTTCGTTCCTGGAAGTTTCTTCTCATCTTCAAGGTCATCTAATGTAGAGCTCTCATGGCAGCGAAGGCGGTGAAACTCGCATGCTTATATTGCTTACTCGAGAAGACTAATACACTAAGCCGAGACGATTTACAGTGATTCAATTTCCTCGAAACAGAGACCACCTCATCGAGCAGTAACAAAACCAAATATGACACATTTGAGAAATAGTTTTCAACGTCCTCTTTCAGCAATGAGAGGCAGTTCTAAAGAACGTGAGTGCTCTGCTAAATGCATGAAAGCATGTACGGAGAAAAGGGTTCTTTCATTAACACTTGGCATCATACTAAAGTTTCATCGTTTTGTTGTCTCTACGGATCTGTCGATTTAATGGTGATAGATCAGATGGGTTATCGTTTTTAACAGAAACGTATAGAGGAATAATGAATATTTATTGATGCTATGATTATATTGAGAGGATTGATAAATCAACTAATCGAACTTGAAACTGAAGGTTTATCACGTAAAAGTGTTCGTCGAGAAAAATATAGATGATATAAAGTTCTTTTAAATGAATGTTAATGTGAACGCATTAAATTCACAGTTTTGGTGAGAAACGTTCTCTGCGTGACACGTAAGCGTTTTACTAGATAAAAGCTTCTCGTGAAGCCACGTCACCACATCACATTCCTTGCCAATAAATTTTTAAGGGAAGTTTTAAAAGTGCTTTTCCTTTAATATATAGGAGATATGTCTTATTAAAATAGAAATACACTTTAAAATTAACCCTTAGACTTACAAAATATTTACAACCCAATGCCACTGAAATAACCAAATAAACCTATTTTCAAGTAATTTTTGTCTTTTCCAAAATTAATGAAGTAATAACTACTCATAATTCTATGCTTTCTATGTCTTTTTCAAAATTAATAAAATATTTCCTAAATTAAATTTATCTTTTACCTTATCTATTTCATATTAATATTATAAACATTAATGAATACCAATAATATACACAAAATATTTATGTAACAATATAAGTTACATTTTGTCTCATTCTCCCCCACAATTCACGTTACTCTTCTTTTATTTTTGAACATTTTTTTCTTCTTTACCAATATAACTATATTACTACATACACCATTATACAAGTAATTATTTACCAACTTACCATGTATATAAAATAATTTTATTTGACATTATCATAAAATTTTGATCCAAAAAAAAAAAAATTGTATAGATGTATAGATCATATTCTAAAAATGGTGGTAATATAATTGACGGTTTACTAGACAAAATAAAATTAAACAATATAAACTATAAAATCATTATGCTTATAAATGTTATTCTTTCCGTTTCGTTATGTAAGTAGTTTTGCTTAAAACACGAATATTAAGAAACTTTAACATTTTCTAAAACAGCAATAAAAACGTTTTTTATTTATTGCATACATTTATTCTGTCTGCAACATTTAATTAGAGAGAGATTATTGCTAGTAATAAAATTAATAAAAGTTAATACCAACATTGTTAGTAATAAAATTAATAAAAGTTAATACCAACAATCACACGTTTGAGTTTTTAAGAAATTTTTTGCAACATTTTGGAGCCGAGTGAATAGGCCTGGGCATTTTACCCGGACCCGAAGACCCGAACCGGAACCGACCCGAAAATACAGGTTTGGGTCCGGGTCCGGGTCCATGCTAAGTACCTATTAGTGTTATAGTTAATATATCATTTATAAATAACATGTTAATTCATAATTGTTCATTTTCATACTTTTTATTTAAAAAATTTGTTTGCTATATCTTAGACATGGTTAGATTTTTTATATAATACCCAATATCATGATACGTTTTACGCTAAAATGCTAAAATATAAAATTAAGTACAAATATAATTTACATTTACATTTACATACACGACTACATTTACAAATATATCATTAAATACAAACATAAATTAAATACTCGCGCAGATCAAAGTCTAGTACTCCCTCTGTTTCTAAATGTAAGATGTTTTAAAGAATTTTAATGTTTCAATATATAAGATGTTTTCATTTTCCTAGGTAACTTTTACTTTATTAAAAACTGTGCAACCAATCATATTTAATAATCTATTTTGTAATTGGTTGAATATCATTAATTTATAGTTTTAATGTTGTTTTCTAGACAATTTTTTTTTTAATATGTGTATTTTTAACTGAATATTATATATTTAGAAACAGATGGAGTATCTATCTATCTATATAAATAAATGGGACTTTTCTCCCACCTCAGGCCGCCACGTCACCAAACAAGGATAGGCGTTTTTGGACACGTGGCCTCTTCTTTCTTCGTGTGTTCTCGACTTTTTTTTAGCGGCAAAGGAAAGTGGGCCATGGCCCGTAACGAGTGTTTAGTTGGCCGGAGGCCAAGATATGTCGTCACCAACAACAAAATTAAAGCAAAAAAAAACAAAAAAAAAAACAAAGCTTCACCCTTTACACTTCCACGATTCTTTTAATGCTTCCAAAACTCTACCATCAATTGTAACGCATGATTTAACTCTTCAAATTTTTTGTACCATATATTTATTGTTCAGATCTACTCTTCATCTCGACATAAATCTCTGCAAAATTACCTCTTACTCAAAGTTCCAATAGATAGACAGCAGCCGCTAGGGCTAGAAATCATGATAGGAATCACGAGTTTTCTTTTGTAATGGAGATTCGGTTGCGAAATTGAGAAATCTCTCAACGAAGCTGCACAATCTGATGACTGAGGAACTTTGAGATGGTGCGTCTAGACGACGATGATGGTAATGAGCTTTCCCTCATCTTGATTTGATCATTTGAATCTGACAAGAAACAACTTTCAACAGGAGCAAATCAAAACTTACATAGTGAAAACAGATTGGCTTTCACAGTAAGCATGTGGATTTCAGACATGTGGTAGAATTTTAGCTGTGGGAAATTCAATCGAAAAGATCAGATATCTAGAAAGTCCCCAAAGGCAGCTGTTGTCGCAGATTGTGAACTCATCTCTTATAAAAGCATACTTCCAACACATTCCATGTCCTTTTGTACCTTTGGTATCTTCCACCATAATTATTTGGTGATTGCGTATGTTTTTGGTATCAGTCACATGATTTTGCTTTTGTTTGTTTTCTTTCCAAAGTCTTTTGGTTACAAGTTTGGTGTGTTCTTATGGCAGGCTTTTTGATTCAAGAAGGAACAGAGACAATGCTTCTCCAAGGTTCCATCTTTGTTCATCGCCTTAACACTTTTAAACACATGCTGAAAGAGGGAGCTGTTTACAAGCTCAGTAGGTTTGATGTTACCTGATGAAGGTAACTGAACTGATACCATTTTATCTTTGCATAATCAGTGAATAAAACTGGTGTCTCAGACACTACTCTTATTGACTTTCAAGAGGTAAGAAACTATCTTTTACATTGCTTCTTCCATGTTCTTACTTACCCTCAAAATGATTTTAGGGAAACTCTATCCTCTAGCTTCATCAAGACCGTTTGAATCTACTGCTTGCTTTATAGCCAAAGAATATGATGTTAACAGAGAGCAAGTCTAGAAACTCATTAGGCAATATCTTGGGGTTGAGGATGCACCCAGTAAATCTTTTGTTTTTGTATTTTGATTGATATTCTTCAATAGATTTCTCTCGATGAACGAGCGCTCTTTAGGTGACGATGGAGAGGCTCATTCTACATAATGAGGCTTTATCTATTGTTTACTATCGCATTGAGTGGAATATGAGACATGCTCTGAAGCCTACATATGAAACTCTCTTTGAGATGTTAAAATACTCATCCTGGAGGGTTGCATTTTTTTGTCCATCCTATGTGTTCACCTTCATTAGTCATACTACAGATGTGGCTTAGTCCTGCTTCTTTAAAGCTTGATCAAATCACTTGGGATGATCATGATTGCTTGCTTGAGAAAACTGTTGCTAATGAGATATGTGAAAGTATTTTCTATTACAATAATATCCAAAACAACTTCGGTTTTTTATCTAACATTCTCTTATTTATAAAGCGGTGCAACAAATCAGCAACATCTTCGATCTTAAAAAATATTTGGAATAGGGCCTCTATGCTTTGGTTATTATCATCCATCTATTCATGGTTAGTTTTATACACATGTTTCTTTGATCGTCACCAGCTTATACCTACTGCAACTTTTGCATTACGTGTTTACCAATTCTTTCATATACTATGTACTTCTCCTTTTAACATACAGTCTAACATCTTATAATGCGTTTGGACAGGGCGGGGACAACAACCTAGGTGACGATACGCCAGGAGCCTCATGTGTGTCCTGCATCTGCTCAAAAAATCACAAGCTTTCTGCAACTGATCAGGCCACCGGCAGTGGTGTTTTGAAACCAAACCGCAATCTGCCTTGGTTGCATGCATCCCCAATGCTTTAAGCTAGTTTTATCTTCCTCTCTGGCTCCAGCTGATGATCCTCATCATCAGATTGATGATCCTCTTGCACGTTCATTAACGACATGATCTGTTCATCATGTAGTTTCCTCCTCCTATATAGACAACAAAATTTATGTACGACTTTAACTATGTATCAATGGAGAGAGAAAGTGAGAGATTAGAACCGTTGAAGAGATGATTAGGAGGACAAGAAGGGAGTTGATCATGACTACTGTCTTCATGGAGTTGTTGGAACATAAAACCATTTTGAGGAAACGCCATCTCCAATCTCAATCCTGCGGCTGCGTCCGTGGTCGGATCAAATACATACATGTATATTCAAATTACCTCCACCAATGATATAGTTCACTGATATATATATCTAGATTGTGAAGTTACTACCTAGTGATGATCAAATGCTTAATTTGCTGTTTTCAAATTTGGAAATTATTAACAAACAAATCTGGAGTCTCTTGTGGAGAATGAAAAGATCAAGTTAGGGAGGTTTCTAGGACCCATCTTTCTAATAAAAAATAAGTTTAGGCGGATATATATTTACTCATATATGTTCCCCTTCATGTATAAACTCTTACAATTTCTCATATAACATACAGGGAAAATCATGTAATGGTAGTAATTATACATTTATGTTCTTTTATTCCCAACATCTTCATGGCTTAAAAGTTTAAACTTTAGTTCATATTATGACACAATACATGATCAACTGCTCCCACCACCACCCATATGGGCCGCAGCTTTTGCAGCCCGGCCCAAAGCATCTGAGAACCATAAAGCCCCATTAGCGAAGTATCGACTGTTGACAACAGTGGTCGCGGCAGAAGCAGCCACTTTACCGGTAATGGTGGCTGCAGCCACAGCAGCCGTTCCCGTGACAAGAACCGCGGATTTTGTGAAATCCGAGAAATGATACTTGTCGTCCGCTGATCTCACGACTTCCATGCTCGACTGAATGTTCTGTGTGAGGCCAGTGTAACGACCGATCTCAGCCAATTTGTTGGCTACCAAGCTTGAGAATCCCTGAGACTCGTCCAAAGCTTTGGCTTTACCGATGGCATCTTTGCTTAGGACGTAGCCTTTAGATATCATTGTCTTGACGACTTGTTGAGCAATGGTTACTGCTTCTCCAGGCGATGAAGCAAATGCGTCCGCGTGGCTTTGAGTCACCTTTACAGTCACAAAAACAAAGAAACGTTTTGAATCTTTAAATGACAAAGTAATCTAAGTTGGTTCTGTTTTATTTACCGTTAAAGTATAATCTCCTTCTCGTGTGAGATTGTTAGATTCGTGTAGATAGACACCGTACATGGATATCCACACGGTTTGATCAACGATCGTAGCTCCCTGGGAACAACATTGATATCAATGCTCGGAGAGGGTCATTCTCAATCAGGGAAAAGCCAAGGACTTACGGTAAGTAACAAGGCCATATCTAGAGCATACGCATCTCTGAACGTTACATAAGCCGTTAACGCATCATCTCCTTGGCATCTGAAGTCAGTCCATGCAGAGACATTAAAACAAGAATCCAAGAAACTAGTAATAATATAGAGATAAATAATTGTCAATTACCCAGTGATCTCGACGAGCTCGACGATTCCACAATGAGAGAAGAAACTCTGAACATCTTTCTCAGTGGCTCGAGGAGACAAGTTGGTGACTTCAGCAACGTAACCACAGGGATACATCTCTAACACAAACCTCAGATACCTAAGTCAAAGAACAAACATAACACCAGATTCTTGGATCAAAATTCAAAGAATTATACAGATTCAAAGATACGAAACAAAAAGGGCCGGTTTTGTGTATATAAGCAGAGAAGAAACAGAGTAAGAAGAATAGATTGTGATTTGAAATGAGTGCATGGATGAAAGCAACAGGCTCAGATGGCCAATCGATCAAAGTAGTAATAAGTATTATTCACCCAAACAAATTGAAAATCAACGCACGAACAAATTGATATTAGTGGTGGATCAGAGTGATCCGACCCTTTAAAAGCTTACACTGATTACTGATTTTAAGGTAAAGATAGATAGATAGATCAGGAAAGTGTCAAGCGAATCAACCGAAAGAGACGGAGATGATGAAAGAAAGAACACAGAATTAGCGTGAAGACAGAGATAGATCGATAGAGAGAGAGAGAGAGAGAGTTGTTATGTTCATCTTACTTTTTTTTTTTCTTTGGCTTTGTCGGCTCGATATTGATGTTGTGGTCGAGGAAATTCTCACGCGCCGTTACGTCACCAACTTCTGAAATACTAGGGGAAATTTGTGCGTGAACAGCACGCTCATATCTTGCGGGTGTTAGTATTGACAAGTGTTGTGCTTTTAATTTACTGTTGTTTGGGCCTATTGGGTGCCTTGGATATCAATATTTGATTTAATGGGTTTTTGAAAGCCCAAACACACGAAATTATTAATTACGGACGAGTCCCTTCTCTAGGTATAAAAAACCCCTAAAACTGCATATCACTCTAACTTGGTAGACAATTTTTAATTAGCTCTCTCTTTCTTTCTTTTTTTGCTTTATCTCTTTGCTATGGTCATGGAACTATTTTGTTTGGGAATGGATATACTCACAGTTTTTAGCTTTATGCTTAATAGGCAGCGCTTGTTCGTTTTTTTTTTTGTAGTCAAAAGAGTTGATGTTGTTCTTATAGCTGTCATCTTGCTTGTTACTTAGGCTAAAAACTTGTACGTAGTTTTGAATTCTGTCCACAAGAAAGATGGGCGCGTATTGTGTGTTGCGATCTATCCTACAGAGTTTGAACTTGAGCGAATGAAAACATGAGGAATTCCATGGTCCTGCTATTCCTATTGGTGGTGGAGACAAAAAGAAGGAATATGAGGACGTCATCAATGAGAGAATACATGTGAATACGAAAAAAGTAAATTTAAGTAAGTTTGTTGACATTTTGGCTTTTCTTTGGCTTGGCCTATCTCACTCTTCATCACTCACGGCCAGCGTCTCTCTGTTTTGTTCACTCTCTTTGTTTTACTTTTCACTCACTCTCTGTTGTTACTTGTGTATCATCATAACACACAAGCACACTCATACTCTCTTACACATTTGGTTTCTTGTAGAGAGAAGAGAGTAAGCTTGTTGTCTACATCTTTCTTTCTCCAACTCTTTTTTTTATTAGACTTGGATACCTTTTACAACAACACACATACAAACTTATAGTAGTTTTACTCTAACTACTACACACATGCTTACTTGCAACTCTAGGCTCAATGATATGATCATGTACCAGTCAAACAAAGAAGATAATGAGAGCATGGATGATCCAGCTGATGGAGGAGCTCTAGCCATATCTGAAGGTCCTATGACTCGCGAGCCAGAAGCAAGCAACTCAAAGAAGCCATTGGAGGATTACTTAAGACATCACTGAAGCAAGAAGAGAGTCTTGGAAGAAGCTTGATCAACCAAGACACACTTTCCACAATTCAAGCCATCTCAGCTCCAAGATAGACATCAAATGAGCAAGTAACATATGTGTGCTCTTTTTCCCTATCTTTGGTTTTGTCCCACTGGGTTTTCCAAAGATAGACTTTTAATGAGGCCATATGTTACTTTCCTATCACTCATTTGATGATCTCAGTTCAAGACTTTATTTTAATTATTTATCTTTGTTGACATGAAGCATAATTAGACTGCTAGAGTTGAGAATTAAGCTGCCAGACTTGAAAACCCTTATAAGGTTTTATAAGGTTTTATAAGGTTTATTTTTAAGGCTCATTTAGAGACGAAGGAGCCTGTTCCTTGCCTTCTCTATAAATATGTGTCTGAAAACCCTAATAGAAGGATCCATCTTTTTATCAAAAACCTTTGTTTTCTCTTTTCTTCTTGCTTGTCGAGTTGATTGAGTGTTGGTGTGTAATATCCAACTTCTGGTGTGTAATATCCAGAGTCTAAGGGCTTCTTATTTGGTGTGTCATATCCAGATCAGTCGCCTAGGAGTATCAATAGATCATCCATCCCTCTTGTGTCACCATTCGATCCACAAACCTTGAGAACCTTGAGTCTTTTGATTCGTTTCTGCAAGGATTATCTCATCTGTTCCAGAGCATCATCCTAGGATCTCATTACTCAACAACTCCCACTTGCACCTTACTTCTAGGTATGTGGCTTACAAGCAACTTGCTTTAGCCACCAACACTCCTAACAACTATTACCAACTCAAACAACTCCACCTTAACTTAGTTAGCTTACCAACTAACTAGTTACTATTATTCTTCTTGTTGTGTAACTTCTAGTTACACAACCTAACTTACTTGGACTTCATGTTGTACATCTTCTTGTTCCTCCGTTTCTTGCATGCCAAGCTTTCTTCTTCTTCCTTGGGTGGTAAGCTATCTCTTGCTTCCACTTCTTCATTCTTTTAGAGGAATTAATCAAGGTTCAATCTCAACAAAGTTGTTAATCGGCCTATATGTCCATGGGGGGAGGGGACTACTATTACTAAATCTCACAGTTACTACTATTGCTCTGTTGTTTCAGGTACTACTTTGCTGTTGCGGAATGTGATTCTAGTGCTACTGCAAACTTGTTGTACAGTTCATGTGACGGAACTGAGTTAGTAAGATCCTCTATCAGGATCGATTTGAGATTTATTCCCGATAGACTTCATTCATCCACCTCGTGATATTGCCACCAAGGTTGCATTTGCTGCTGCTCTACTTTTTATCTTGTTGGTTTCATTGTGATCTATATAAGTTTTTTTCTTCTTAAAAAATGTATATAGGCACCAGCTAATTATCAAGCTTTGGATTTTCAAAGCCAAGCACTGTAGATGAGTAAGGTAACTGTTTCTTGGGATGAAGATGAGCCGCACCGCGTCAAGACCTTAAACCAAAAATTCAGCTCTGATCAGGTCTCTATGCTTTATATTTCTTTAATTTGTTTTTTTGTTATTTGGCTTAGAAGCATCTCTTATCTTATAAAGAAGCTGCAGCCGTTTATTGTGTTCTGAAACTGTTCATAAAATCTTCACAGATCATAGTTGGCAAACCTTGAGATGAAGGAGTTTTTAGCTTCTTATGAGAGTGAATCTGATGATGGTGATGATGAGAAGGAAAAAAAGAGAAAAGGCATACCGTGATTTGGTGGAATCTGGAGATTTTGAATCCGATGAAGAGGAGGAAGAGGAGAATGACTTGGATATGGTAGTACAGTTCAATACCGGGTTAGAAGATCTGAGTAACAAATTTCGTGAAAAGAAATAAAAGAAGTCAAAAACGGTCTGGGATGCACAACTAAGGAAGATGCGGGAGAAGAAGAGAGCTAGGAGGATGAAACAGAAGCATGATATGATGATGACAATAAGAAGAAGGAGAAGGGTTTAGAGAAGAAAGTAGCAGCGGTGGAAAGAAGAAACATAGCAGAACTAGAGTTGATAGGAGCTGATGAGAATGGTGGAGATGGTAGTAAAGGTCTAAAAAGCTATATAATATTATTAAAGGGAAAGGTAGAGAGATGACAGATGAGAAGATACTTTGGGCTGATCCTGATGACGATTCGAGATTCGCAGCTGCAATCTCTGATCATAAATATGCTCTAGACCCTACGAATCCATGGTTTAAAAGGTAAAAGTTGATGCATACTTTCAGATTTTTGTGTATTTGAGAATTGCCTAGTATATATATTTTTTACATGAATTTGTTTGACTCTTGGCAGGAGTTTGACTTATTTTAAGCAAATAGCTCAAAAGCAAAAAGAGGATCCAACGAGCCACGAACAAGTGAAAGCAAAGGAGACAAAGTCAAAAGAAGAGTTGTCACTAGGGATGATGGCATGTTGGCAACTAGGAAAAGGAGTTTTACCGAGTCGGCTACTGTTAAATCGTTGAGGCTCAAGCTACAGTAGAAGAAAGCAGAGCTGGCTCAGCTAATGAAGAAGAAAGCCAAAGCAAATTAATTACCTTTTTTCCTCCATATCAGTTTTGTTTCTTCTCCTTTTAGTTCACAAAGAGCACTTTTATATTGAAGAGCTTTTTCATTCACGCAAAAATCAAGAGCAACATTGGCGCTTTTTTATTAGTTTTCTTACTCAGATGTAAGAGCATGTACATTGAGGTATCATAAGAGGGTCATGGGCCTGGGTTCACAGGTTTTTAATTTGAAAAGAAAAAGAAAAATGGGTAATATTAAGTGAACCGGGCCGCTCTCGTGAACTTGTGTGAGACGAGTTCAACACACGTGGAGGCACTAGATTGGCTGGACGGAGTCGTGATGACGACGCGGAAAGGAGGTGTTTCGCGTTATTCTCCTCATTTCCTCTTCTCTCCCAAATAGCTAGGGTTTGCGACTCGAGAGGCGATTCTTGTAGCTAGGGCGATCGAGAGGTCTTTTGTCCATAAAATCGAGGAGGGAGTGTCTCTTGATCGATCTCAGGTCCGTTTTCGAGTAGAGTTACGTTGTTAGGGTTTGTTTATACGGGTTTCATCGATTCGATCTGAAGTTGAATTGGGGGTTTCTCCTCCAATAGAGTCTGGAGGAGAGATCGATTACGAAGTTTGTAGTTAATCGATCTGTTAGGGTTCCATCGAGTCTGAGATTTGAAATCGAGGGTTTATTTGTTAGGGTTCCATCGAGTCTGAGATTTCTTTGTTAGGGTTCGATCGAGTCTAAGATTTGAAATCGATTAGAGGGTTTTTTTATTTATGGTTGAATAGAGTCGATCTGAAATCGAATTGGGGGTTTATTTGTTTGGGTTCTTTGTTTGGGTTCGTTAAAGATTGGGTTGTGTTTCCGAGTAGATTTGAAATCGATTAGAGATTAGTGTTTCTCTGACTTAACTGTTTCTCTTAGTTAGTTTAATCATATTGGGTTGTGTTTCATTGTTTGGGTTCTGTTCTTTGTTTCTCTTACCGGTTCGTTTAATCATATTATTTTTAGTTAGTATGTTCTAATCATTTCTTCTTTCTGGTGCAGATGGATCCCGCAGAAGAAATAAGACATTCAAAGAAACAAAGGGAGTACTGCAACATGTTATGGTTCGTCCAGGATTCACAGTACGGGATTCCAAGAAGGTGTGCTTGCGGTGAGAAAATTATTGACGAGGTCCGGGGGAAGGAAGACTACGACAGTCATCCTGGAAAGCGCTACTTCACGTGCATCAACTATGAAGTAAGTTTTATTTTCTTAATTATGTTCTTAAAATAAAAATAACAGGAACTGTCTATAATATTTGTTTTCTGTTGTCAACAAGGATGATGGGTTGCAATATAGTCATCCTTGGGTGGTTGGTGTCCAGGAGGAGAACGAAAGGCTGAGGAAGCGTCTGAGGGATGCTGAGGAAGCGTCTGGAGGATGCTGAGGAGGAGATCAAGGGGGTGTGGAATCTCAAGTTCCAGATTCAGACCCTGCATGTAAGTCTATTTCCCTGTTATTTTAGAAGTAACCTTGTATGTAAGTCCTTAATGAGTAACTAACACTGTATTATTGTTGTTTCCATGTCCAGGAACAGGTAAGAAGCCTCACTGTCCAGGTCGGTACCCTGGAGAAGGTGTGCTTCGACTGAAAATCAGAGGTAAATGTTTAAAACCCATCTTATGTTGTGATGTATTATCTTGTTTGGTTCCTCTGATTGTATTAATTATCTAAACTAGACCTAGAGCGAAAAGTACAGTTGAATTAAAGATGTGTTGGTTGGTTGCTTGCTCTTAATGTTTGAAGTAGTTGATTGTATTAAGTAGTCGATTTGATGTGTCATTACTTCTTTCTGTGAAGTAGTTGCTTGCTCTATTAGCTTTTATATTCAATGTTTGGCGGGTAGAATTTAATTTTTCGCTTCTATCTAAGCTAAAACTAGTTTAAATAGAGAACCAAAACCCCGTTAACTTAATCGAATCATCCTAAACTCTCCCGGGTTAGTTTCGCTACTCTGTTCGCAGAGCAGTCCAGCAATGGAATGTGAGTATGCTGAGGCTATAGCGAACTCTCCCGGGTTAGTGAAACCGGTTTCAAAGAGAAAGTGGTCAACAAAAGAGGACCTTGTGCTCATCAGTGGTTGGCTGAACACGAGCAAGGACCCTATTGTCAGTAACGAGCAGAAGGTTACTTCCTTTTGGAAGAGAATTGAGGCGTATGTTAATTGTAGCCCTCTGCTCACTGGCTGCGTTCCTAGAGAATGGAGTCAGTGTACGCAGAGGTGGGGAAGGGTGAACGAGCAGGTCTGCAAGTTTGTGGGAAGTTATGAAGCGGCAATGAAGCACCAATCAAGTGGTCAAAATGAGGATGATGTCATGAAGGCTGCTCATGAGATCTTCTTCAATGATTATCAAGCGAAGTTCACCATGGAACACTGTTGGAGGGAACTGAGACATGATCAGAAGTGGAAGTCAGTTTTTAAGTCAATAGATGGCGCCAAGGAGAAAAGGAAGGAAGCTGAGGAGGTGATACCTGAGGACGAGGTTAGACCGCCTGGTGTTAAGGCTTCCAAAGCAGCCAAACGCAAGAGGCACGGTCATGAAGCTGCTTTCGATCAAATTGAGAGTATCTTGGCTGAGAGAAAGAAATTTTCTCAGCAGAAACTCCTAGATCGTCTCCTTGCCAAAAAAGAAACTGATCTATCTCCTAACGAAATCACCCTCAAAAACAAACTCATTTATGAACTCCTTGATTGAATTGGTTAACTTGCTTGCTGGAATCTCTGTTTTTTCTTTTGTTGAACTCAATATGTTTAGTTATTAACTTTGAGGTTGCCTTTTTCTTTTGCAGGTTGCTATGTCACGGGTTGCTATGTCTGTTGCTGGTTTAATAAGTCTGTTGTTGCTTTATTTGTACGGGATCAGTGTAGTATTTTGTTAGTTTCTACACTGATGTTGCTTTATGATGAACGGATGCAGTGGAGTCTTTCTCACACTGCTACTATGTCCTTTTGTTTCACGGGTTGTACTATGTTTCGACACTAGTTTATTTAAGTCACGGGTCATGTAACAAAGGGTCATGTAACAAAGAAGCATATATAAATATGCTCTTGATGTATGTTTCTAAATCAGAACTCAACTACTTCTCTTTCTGTCTCTGTCTTTGAATTTCAAAATTTCAAGAACACAACTTCTGAAACACTTGATCAACTACTTCTCTTCCTTGATGTCTTTCTGAAACACTTGAACAACTACAAACGAAGAGGACAACTACGCTTCTACTGCCTCACCCAACCGAGAACAACACAACCAACGTAAGCTCTTCATTACATTATAATACTTACGTTAAACGAGATCTACATGATCAGAAGTGGAACAATACTAGATTGTGAATACAAATTATAATGATGATCAATCATATTGATGGTCCAATACAAGGCTAATATCCAACTTAGGCAATGTTAATTTAAAATTGATAAAATTCATAAATTATAAATTTTTAATTTGTTATATTTTGGACTAGAGAATAAAATTGATAATTTGTTATATTTTGGACTAGAGAATAAAATTGATAATTTGTTGTATTTTGGAGTAGAGAATAAAATTGATAATTTTTATTTTTTTGAAAAAAAGGAAGAATGTCAAGCTCCTCAAATGATGAAGTATATGAAGTTTTTGAAGAAATGGTGGACCAACAAATCGATGATTTCATCGACTCTGTTCTAACCAAAGAGCCGAAGAGACGAGTATACATCGAAAGAGATCGGGAACAAGGACACAATCAACTATGGCATGATTACTTCAGTGAAAACCCTACATACACACACGACATATTTAGGCGGCGTTTTCGAATGAACAAGTCTTTGTTCCTTCGCATTGTCGAACGCCTAGGTAATGAAATTCCATACTTTCAGCAACGAAGAAATGGTCATGGAAGGAACGACCTCTCTACACTTCAAAAATGCACTTCAGCCATACGATCGTTGGCATACGGTCAAGCGGGAGATGTCAATGACGAATATCTCCGACTTGCGGCAAGTACTGCAATTTTATGTTTGGAGAATTTTGCGGAAGCGATAATACAATTGTTTGGAGATGAGTATCTAAGAAGACGTACAACAGAAGATCTTCAAAGACTATTTGACGTTGGAGAGGCACGCGGGTTTCCGGGGATGATAGGCAGCATCGATTGTATGCATTGGGAGTGGAAAAACTGCCCTACGGCTTGGAAATGTCAGTTCACACGTGGTTCAGGAAAGCCGACAATTGTCTTAGAAGCTGTGGCATCACAAGATCTTTGGATATGACACTCATTTTTCGGATTACCAGGTACCCTAAACGATATCAATGTTCTTGATCGGTCACCAGTTTTTGATGACATTTTACAAGGTCGAGCACCTAAAGTGAAGTTCAAGGTCAACAACCACACTTATCATATGACCTACTATCTTACCGACGGAATTTATCCTAATTGGGCAACATTTATCCAATCCATCCCGCTTCCTCAAGGTCCTGAAGCCCAAAAATTTGCAGAAAAGCAAGAATCCGTCAGAAAAGATGTCGAACGGGCATTTGGAGTCTTGCAATCGAGGTTTGCAATTGTAAAAAACCCTGCTCTAAAATGGTACAAGGAAAAGATAGGAAAGATAATGAGAACGTGTGTCATATTGTACAATATGATAGTAGAGGACGAACGACACGGATACACTCTAGTTGATACATCTGAGTTCGAGTCAAGAGAATCTAGCCGAAGTGCCAAGGTGAAAACGAGAGAAAGTGTGAATGTCGATATGCTTAACATTCGCAATCAAATTCGGGATCCAGGCGTACATGAGCGTTTGAAAGCTGATTTAGTTGAAAATGTCTGGGAAAAATTTGGTAATCGTGATGAATAATCTTTGTATGTTCATGATTTTTCAATGTATTGAATAAAAACTTTTCATAAATAATGTAAAATATTTAGTAAGTTTCTTTAAAAAAAATAAAATTTTTTAAATGAAAAATTATTTCTTTTTTTTAAAAAAAAATATTATTTTATTCTTATGAACCCGGATTTGAAGTTCATTGATGGAGAAGCACAATTGAGCCGGGTTCAACACTGTTCACAGGCCCACAATTAAATACATAAAAAATACATATGAACCCCAATAGGGGTTCATTGATGTACATGCTCTAACCATATTAAAAAAAAAGGAAGAATCACACTTTTTAACTTATTTGTCAAAACCGAAACTATAGCAACAAGTAGGGCTGGGATTTCGGATATTCGGTTCGGGTTCGGATAGGAACCGATCGGGTCCGGATTTTTCGGATAAATGAATTCTATACCCAATGAGTACTTAGTAGATTTCGGTTCGGATTTCGGATCGGGTACTACCGGTTTCGGGTCGGTTCCGGATACCCGTTTCTTATGTGAATTATATAAATATTTGCAAAATAAAATAATTATATACCAGTTTTTTATTTTTTTATTTTATTTTTTTAAGAAAAGTAAATAGAAATCGTATATATATTAGTAACATGTATTAAATACAACAAAGTTGAACTAGTCTAGTGGTATAACAGTTGTTGCTGTGCCTATCCAACCCGGGTTCGACCCTCAGAAGATACAAATCTATGTTTTTTAAACATAGAATTCGGGTTAAACGGGTACCCGTTCGGTTTCGGGTAAAAACCGAAACCGAACCGATACCCATGGATAATTAACACTAATATCCATCGGATAAATTGTCTAGGACCGAAACCGAACCGAACTGGTCCATTTCGGATCGGTTCCGGTTCGGGTATTCGGTTATGGATAAAAATCCCAGGCCTAGCAACAAGGCTCTCAATATAGGCTTTATGTATTCCATTGGTTAGGCCCACTTAGAGCCCAATGGTTATCTTTTAGAGAAGACGGAGACAGAGACAAAGGGAACAACACACTGTTCTTTCATTCCATTCCTCGCGAATCTGAGATTTCGGAAGTTTCGATCGATTTGGGGGTTTAGGGTTTTTTTCTCTGCTAAGACTAAGAGTCTGATCAATGACGCCGCCTCCAGGTCTTTACTCCGGTACCAGCACTCTTGCTCTGGTAACAATCCCTTTCTCTCTCTCTCTCGATCTGTATCTTTGACTCTCGTCTTTGAGCTGTAGAGTTTTGAGTTCCCTCATCTATCTTTTATAATCGATCATCAGGTGGCCCGTGCTTCAGCTTTCGGGCTGGGTCTCATCTACGGGAACGTCAAGCTCAAGGCTTTGAAGGTACAGTTGAAGATTCTGGCTTTTCAATTGATCGGATCATATATAATAGCTTCACTTATACTTTGAAAGTTTTTGATTGTTTTTTTCATTGTATAGTCTGTCTAAATAGAAGCATGGATTTTGTTTGGGTTATCTGTTTCCGAACTATCTAAGTCCAATGATTAAGCTGAGTAATGCATCTCATGTTCCATTGATTGATCATATGCTACTATATCTTTACTCTTAGTGTTCTTATGGATTGAACTTCGTTTATTACTGCAAATGCAAATGTAAGCAGTTACCTTTTTGAAGAATAAATTGATGAGTGTAGTAGGTCTGGTTTCAAAATCCTTATTAATTAGAGACCAATCAATTTCTCCAACTTTATCTGTGGACTTTTGATATTTAATTTAAGCCTACAAGATCTCTTGTGTTCATAGTTGTATCTCTTACTATGATGTCAATTTTCTTGAGTGGTATTAAGTATTAGCCAATGCTTTTTATCATATGCAGATTAAGAAGAACTCACAGATTAAAGCAGAAGCCAAGGCTCATCACTAAGCACCAAACATCTTTCTCTCCATTCAAAATAAGAAGATGAAGCCCAAGTGACTCTCCTCTCCAAATGTTTGTTGTTTCTTCATAAGCTATATCTCCTTCAGTTACATTTTTCGGTTTTTTTTTTATCGAGGAACATAACATTTTGTCTGCAAAACAATCATAATACCATTTTGGTTTGAAGCCGGAGTTCCTTTTTGGTGCTTTGCTATTTTAATAAACACCATTTTAACAAGATTGGTTATATAACCTATTGCGCTTTGCTATTCAAGAAAACCGAGGCATTCATAAACTTCTTACTTTTACTAGATGGTCTTCCTTCATGTCATGTCTTCCGTGAGATGGACAAACTTTACTGAACCCGTTGAAGCATAAGATATGGAAGCTAACATATACTCCAATTTTGCGACTCCTAACTTTTAAAACTTCATAAAAGTACATCATCTTCAGTCATTTGCAGGATATGTAACGTTTTCATTCTCTCAGTTATGTTCCTCAAGTCTCTGGACCTAAAATCGAAAATAAGAAAGTAAAAAAAATCAAAGTGGGTTGTGACTTAAGAGACCACTTGATCAAACTTTCAGAGAAAAAAAAAAACAAAAAACAAAAAGAAAACGACTACTTTATCAAATGGAAGTGGTGATCATAATGGACAATTTAGACTGCGTTGATCATATTGTCCACCCTAAATCATATGGTTGGATAATTCAAAAATCAAACGTGTGAAGACGATTGTTTTGTTTTCCTTTCGAATTGAGGTGCAATTGAAATTGTTATATGATGTTTTATCCCAAAGAATACCCATCCTAAGCAAATGTGTGGTTTTTACTTGTATGTCTTTTGGAAACCTAAATCAAAATGTGACTCGAAGGCCAAAATAATAATACACAGAGAGTACCTATCATTCAACGGTCAACACTATAGTTAATAGACTTTAGTGGACCACCTGGTTTTCATTTAATTCCATTGTTAGTGCTTTCTTCATTGGATGGAGGATAACTTAAACGAATGATTTTATAGGCTTTTCAGATATATAATGATATTTGTCATTTAAAAAAAAAAAACTTATGTGGTCCATTTGCTATCAATTCAACTAGAGGTGTAAGCCCTTGTACAGGAAATTGGATTGAAATTATTAGAATTTACAAAAATCAAATGTTTACACCATTGATCATTCAGACCTCATTCTAAAATTCTAATAAATAAGTTTGCACGGTAATTATCCTCTGTAAAAATAGATAAATGGATAATGCCTGCAACAACCAAAACGTGTTCTGTTTTTGTAAAATTAGAAATAATCAAAAGAAAATCTAGTACGACTATTAAAAATGATGTTTAATTTGAAATTTTGTTAAAAGTTAATCTAAAGTGACGGAAACGCAAAACGACAAGCAGATTGGCTTCTTAAACCACCCCCCCCCCCCCCCCCCCCCGACGCCCCTCACACGAACCTAACCGAACCCCTTAGAGAGAGAGAGAGAGAGAAGAGAGAATGGCCGTCTCGTCGTTCCAGTGCCCTACGATCTTCTCCATCCCCAGCTTCCAATGCCGTTCCGATCCAGATCTCGCCGGCTCCCCCATCGGAGGATCATCTCGCCGCCGTTTCAACGCCACCGCCGGTATGTCGTCGCCGTTCACCTGCGGCGGTCGCATGTCCTCAACGATCTTGAGGTTTCCTCCCAATTTCGTCCGCCAGCTGAGCATCAAAGCCCGCAGAAACTGCAGCAACATCGGCGTCGCGCAGATCGTGGCTGCTAAGTGGTCCAACAACCCCGCCTCCGGGTTACCACCGGCGGCGGCGGCGGCAGCATCGTCTGCTTCCGCCGCCGCCTCAGCCCCTGCGGCTGCCGTTCCTCCCGTGGCGCTGAATGGCGTTGACGAGGAGGTTGCGGCGGCCGAGGGGATTAGGGAGATAGGTAGTGTACAGTTGAAGGATTCGATACCCTCATTTTTGAGCTCCGATGGGAGCCTCGCTGTTCATGCTGGTACGGATCCATGTCACTCCTTTTCGTTCTGCAATCATTTCATGTTTGATAATTTTGGTTTATGTTATGATAGGTGAAAGATTAGGTCGTGGTATAGTCACCGATGCTATTACCACTCCTGTGGTCAACACGTCTGCCTACCATTTCAAGAACACTGCTGAGCTTCTTGACTTCAAGGTTCCTTTCATGTCCTTGATCAAGTCTGTTGCTTTATTAATCTATTATGTTTATGTTGGTGTCTCCTGGAATATATAGTAACTTAATAGCGAAAAAATCTTTCTTGACAAGATCATTGACTTTTTTTTTTTCTTTCAATTATTGTAGGAGAAACGGAGTGTCAGTTTCGAGTATGGTCGTTATGGAAACCCTACCACTATCGTTCTTGAGGATAAGATAAGGTTTTTATATTGTTCTAATCTCTTTTAACACTTGGATCTTTTTTATTTTTTTTTGTTTTCTCCCCAGGAATGCGATGTATGATTGCTTTTGATTAATGTATTTTTGTGCAGTGCACTTGAAGGTGCTGAATCAACCTTGGTTATGGCTTCTGGGATGTGTGCGAGCACTGTTATGATTTTGGCTTTGGTTCCTGCTGGTGGCCACATTGTGACTACTACAGATTGTTACAGGAAGACTAGAATCTTCATGGAGACTTTTCTTCCCAAGATGGGGATCTCTGTAAGAACCCACAGAAACCCAGTTTTTTAATTACAGTGTCAATTCTAGTTTCTCTGATTCCTGAAAGATATAGAATTTCAACTTGAATGATTAACCATCCTGTTTTATGTCCAGGTCACTGTGATTGATCCTGCTGATATCGCGGGTCTTGAAGCTGCTGTGAATAAGTACCAAGTCAGTTCTCTTACACTTGTTGTACTTTCTTAGAGTTGAAATCAAAAGAGTGTATGTCTGACAGCTTCGTTCTACTGGTCTGACAGGTTTCTCTGTTCTTCACTGAGTCACCGACAAACCCATTCCTTAGGTGTGTCGACATTGAGCTAGTTTCAGAAATATGCCACAAAAGGGGAACTCTTGTTTGCATCGATGGCACCTTTGCAACACCTCTGAATCAGAAAGCCCTTGCTTTTGGTGCTGATCTTGTCGTGCACTCTCTTACAAAGTACATCGGAGGACACAATGATGTGAGTGTACAAACTGTTGCAAGACATAAATAGATTAAGAGCTCTCTTTGGCTGTACACTTTGTTAACAAAGACTGTTTCTCTCCTTGACTTAGGTTCTTGGTGGATGCATCTGTGGCCCACTGAAGGTGGTTTCAGAAATTCGCAATCTGCATCATGTGATGGGAGGCACACTTAACCCGGTGAAACACCTGAACCTCTCTTGAATTTCTCTTATTCATGCACTTTATATCATGAATCTCACAAGATCCGTGTGTTAAACAGAACGCAGCGTACCTAATCATCCGAGGCATGAAGACAATGCATCTTCGTGTACAGCAACAGAATTCAACTGCCTCAAGGATGGCCGAAATTTTAGAGGCACATCCTAAGGTATATGCAATAACTCTTTCTGTGTTCTTACCCCTTTTTCCAGTAAATTTGACGTGACACTGTAAAAAATGGATGCATTTTGGTTATTGCAGGTGAGTCATGTATACTATCCAGGCCTTGCAAATCATCCCGAGCATCACATTGCCAAGCGACAAATGACTGGTTTTGGAGGTGTAGTCAGTTTCGAGGTAAACGATCAATCACACTCTACTCTAACTAAATAGAAGAATGATCCTCTAAATGGAACGGTGATATTATATCTTTGTATGGTAGATTGATGGAGACATTGAAAGAACGATAAAGTTTGTGGACTCTCTCAAGATTCCTTACATCGCACCATCTTTTGGTGGCTGCGAAAGCATCGTGGACCAACCGGCCATCATGTCTTACTGGTATGCATATGCTTCAATGTCTTTTTTGACGAAATCTATCAATCTTGTGGTTTTACTAATTCATCTTGTGGTGTTTGATTTTTATATGATAGGGATCTGGCACCGGAGGAGAGGCTAAAGTATGGAATCAAAGACAATTTGGTACGTTTCAGCTTTGGAGTTGAAGACTTTGAAGATGTCAAAGCTGACGTTCTTCAAGCTCTCGAAGCCATCTGAAATTCCAATTATTTCACCCATTAGAAATGTTGTCGTTTAAGTGATGCTTTGTCTTCTCTGTTTCCTTGCTTTTTTTTATCTCTTCCTGTTTTCAGCAATCACGGTAATACTGTTCCGCCACATTCACCGTTCTCGTAATAATGGTAAAACTGTTTATATTTTGTTGGGCTTAAACACATTGTATTTGTTTGTTTAAGAAACAAATTTATCGAAGGTTAAATAAATTTGGAGGCTGCAGTTGAGTGACCAATGTGACCATAGCTTTGTGGTAGGTCACTTAACGTTGGAAACCACAAAGCCTTGGGTTCGAATATGGTCATCACCACCACCATATATACTCCCTCCGTTTCCTTCCGTTACTATTTGAATCAACATAAAAGGCATTCTCAAATGCCTTGTTTTTTTTTCTCTTTTTTTGGTCTGTTTCCTTTGTTGCTGCCAGTGGTGAGCTCCGACCTTTTAGATTCTTTCTGCAAAGTTAATCGAGCTGCTCTCATAGATTTCAACCGAAGATAATTTTTTGTTTGTTGATAAAATGGTTAATAAGTAGGAGATTTTGATTATTTGCGTCTAGATCTAAGTTTAACTTCTTAATTAATGGACCGTTTTATAGGCCCATTAGTGAAACGTTAGTAGGCTACTTATTTTTCATAATGTTAAGACATTGCTCAAAAACCATACCGGAGCTCCGGTAGTTGCATTTATCAAATTATCCGATCCTTTTCGTTTTTGGAATCCCAATGCAGTTTGGGTTAAAAGCAACAATGGACAAACTCCAGAACTTGGATACGTGTCGCATCAGTGACTCATGATCACCGCCTTGACTGATTCATGCCAAAGGTTTGATCTCTTCTTCAGTTTTTTTTTTTTTTAAAAAGAAAAGAAAAATTAATATGTGTGTTTTGATCGAAAAGCGAAGAATCCACTCTTGTTTTGTATCTGATCCAGGTTAGAAAACATTTTATCAGTTGGCTGGGACCTGGGAGATTGCTTCTGGTAGTTTTTTTCAGTTCGGTTTTAGTCTACTACTCTTCTCCATGCTCGTTTGTCTTTTTGTGTGTGTCTCATGATTGTTCATTTTCTTCTTCTTTTTTTATTGTTCATTTCAATTTAAACTCTATTCTACTTTATTAACTCCTAACGATCGATTTGCATCTGTTGCCAGGTTTCTCTTGATCTACTGCTAGGCTGAAACCGAACACAACCAATCCTCTTGTTGGGGGTCTAGGAAGGTCACAATTTCGGAGTTATGATTCTGTCAGCACTTTTAACTTCAGTGGGAATCAATCTTGGCCTCTGTTTCCTCTTCTTCACTTTGTATTCAATACTGAGAAAGCAGCCTGGTAATGTCACCGTCTACGGTCCACGGCTTATTCAAGATGGCAGATCTCAGGAGGAGACAAATGCCTTCAACCTTGAGAGGCTTTTGCCTACAGCTGGTTGGGTCAGAAGAGCTTTAGAACCTACCAACGAAGACATCCTCTCCAATCTTGGCTTAGATGCTTTGGTCTTCATTCGTGTGCTTGTCTTCAGGTGATTTTACTTCATTCAGAATTTTCTTTGTTCTTTTGGGATGAATGATTTGATTCTTTTTGGTGGCAGTATACGAGTGTTTAGCTTTGCTTCTGTGGTTGGGATCTTCATCCTTCTTCCAGTGAACTATATGGGAACCGAGTTTGAAGAGTTCTTTGATCTTCCAAAGAAGTCTCTTGATTCCTTCAGCATCTCTAATGTTAACGACGGATCAAATAAGTAAGAACTCAAAGCTATCCCTAAACATAGTCCAACTTTTAATTATCCATAACCAACCCCTATGCTTGTATGTGTTTTGATTCAGGCTGTGGATTCACTTTTCAGCAATATACATCTTCACAGCGGTTGTTTGCTATCTCCTTTACTGTGTAAGAATCCTCTTCTTTTCTCCATTCATTCTACTCCGTTCCTCTGCGCCTAACATGTGAACATAAAACAATGCTTTGACTAACTTTTACAGGAGCACAAGTACCTTTCATCTAAGCGGATTGATCATTTTTATTCATCCAAGCCTCAGCCACATGAATTCACCGTTCTTGTCAGTGGCGTCCCTGTTGTGTCTGGAAACAGCATAAGTGAAACAGTGGAAAGCTTTTTCAGGGAGTATCATTCTTCCACCTATCTTTCTCACGTCGTTGTTCATCGGACAGACAAGTTAAAGGCTCTCATGGTAATAAAGCTTCTATCAACTTATGATTCTATAGTGTCTTCAATCTTGATGTTTCTGGACTTTATTTATTTGTTCACACTTGCAGAATGATGCTGAGAAGCTATACAAGAAACTTACTCGAGTGAAATCCGGAAGCATATCTCGTCAAAAGTCTATGCGGGATGGGTTCTTAGGGATGTTTGGGAAGAAAGTTGATGTGGTTGACCATTACGAAAAGAAGCTTGAGAAGTTAGAAGACGACATGAGATTGAAACAGTCTTTATTAGCCGGAGAGGTAAAGAACTTGTCTTTGTGTGAATAATTGCATTCTTTAACGTAGTCATTGTTTCTTTTTTCCTTTTTAGGAAGTTCCAGCCGCTTTCGTTTCCTTTAGGACAAGACACGGTGCTGCAATAGCAACAAACATCCAGCAAGGAATAGATCCAACACAATGGCTAACTGAGCCGGCCCCAGAGCCTCAAGATGTTCATTGGCCATTTTTCACCGCATCGTTCGTGAGAAGATGGATCTCTAACGTGGTGGTATTCGTGGCTTTCGTAGCTCTGATAATCCTATACGTTATCCCTGTTGTGTTGGTTCAAGGTCTTGCTAATCTGCACCAGTTAGAAACATGGTTCCCTTTCCTGAAAAGCATACTCAATATGTGAGTAAAACCCTCTTCAGGTTTCAGGAGAACTAACTACAAAGGGTCTAATCTTTCTTTCTTTCTTTTGTATGTTTGCAGAAAAGTTGTGAGTCAAGTGATTACTGGATATCTTCCGAGTCTAATTTACCAGCTCTTCCTTATGATAGTACCACCCATTATGCTTCTACTTTCCTCAATGCAAGGATACATTTCTCATAGCCAGATAGAGAAATCTGCTTGTATCAAGCTTCTAGTCTTTACTATATGGAACAGTTTCTTTGCAAATGTACTGTCTGGATCTGCTCTTTATCGTGTAAACGTGTTCCTTGAGCCTAAGAACATTCCCCGTGTGCTTGCTGCTGCTGTTCCAGCTCAGGTAATGAACACAGAATCATGTTTTTTAGTATTCCACTAATTTTGGTTTAGAGACCATGAATCATGTTTGATCATTGGTGCAGGCATCTTTTTTTATATCTTATGTTGTGACCTCTGGATGGACTGGTTTATCATCAGAGATCTTCCGTTTAGTTCCTCTTATCTGGAATTTTGTGATGAAACTTTTCGGTAAGGAAGATGACAAAGAGTTTGAGGTCCCTCCTACTCCCTTCTGCCAAGAAATCACAAGTATTCTCTTCTTTGGACTTCTGGGTACAACTTACTTCTTCCTTTCGCCATTGATACTGCCCTTCTTGTTGGTCTACTTTTGTCTTGGATATGTCATCTACCGCAACCAGGTAACCAAACCAATCTTACTGCTCAGTTTCTTTACGTATGCTCTCCTTTGATTCTCCTAAAATTTTGATAGAGACATATAAGAAGAATCTGCTCTGTTGCATTTCTGTTAGCTTTGATTCGTTTCCCCTTAATGATGGTGGTTACCGGTTACACCCATGGTTTCATCAGAACTTGGTTGTAGTAAATTAACTTTACTTTTTTTGTGTGATGTATGCAGCTTCTAAACGTATATGCGGCAAAGTATGAAACTGGTGGAAAGTTCTGGCCAATAGTGCACAACTCCACTATCTTCTCTTTGGTCCTGATGCACGTTATTGCAATCGGAATATTTGGACTTAAAGAGCTTCCATTGGCATCTTCTTTGACAATCCCCCTTCCGATTCTCACCGTTCTTTTCAGCATATACTGCCAGAGACGTTTCTTAGCGAATTTCAAATCTTATCCTACCGAGGTAAATAGTTTAGAGATGATTGCTCTTTCCTCAGAACTGTTTGAGAACATAAACTCATAGGGGCCACAAACAGAGCATAATGCATAGTCCTTAGGATTTGGAACAAGAACCCTTTGCAGTCTCATATATATATATATATATAATTCTTAGCATAAAGCCTTATGTTTCTGTTGCCATTCATGACTTTTTTTATATGTTTCACTGTTGTAGTGTCTGGTAAACAAAGACAAAGCAGATGCGAGAGAGCAGAACAAGTCTGAATTCTATGCGAAACTCGTTGTCGCGTATAGAGACCCTGCTGTTTCGGCATCGCGGTATGCTCGGGGCATCTCACTTGAAGATCCTCCACTTCTCCGTTCAAATCAAGGCTGAAAAATAAACTTTCCTCAAAAGAACTCTTGCTTGACCTTTTGAAGTTGGTTATGTAGTTAAAACACAGTCTGTGTCCTCCTTTAACCGATGGAAGAAGACACTAAACCGGCTGCCGTGTGCATTGGTTCTTCACCTAGAATGAACCGGGTTTGTATTATATTTGTCAAGTTGTATAAAAGGAAAATAAAATATTTGGTTTGCCATAATTAGACTATTAAACCGATTTGGTTTGCCATAATTAGTCCTTTACCAACCCTGTACCCTAAGCTTAAAGTTAGGGTTTTTCCTATTATTGTGTTTGGCGTTTCTTCTCCTCTTTCCTTTCACTGGTGAGTACTATGTTTTTGTATTACCCTTTTTTCTTTGCTCCTTACTTTGTAGTTACTTTGATTAATATAGTTCTTTTGAGCTTTGGCCTTTCTTTTTCTGTGTGTGTGTAGTTGCATCCTTTTTTGTAGAAAAAGGATGAATCGGATTTGTGTTTTCTTCTCCTCTTTGCTTTGATTAATATAGTTCTCTTGAGATTTGGCCTTTCCTTTTTGTCTGTGTATTTGCATGTTTTTGTAGAAAATGGATGGATCAGGTGGTAGAGGTGGTGTGGAATCGATTCTACAAAATTACAAGCTCGGGAGGGTTCTCGGTATCGGCTCCTTTGGTAAGGTGAAGATAGCTGAGCACACTTTGACAGGACATAATGTTGCCATCAAGATCATCAGTCGTCGCAGAATCAAGAACATGGAGATGGAGGAAAAAGGTACAGTTTTGTTGTAACCACATGCTAATTTAGTTGATTTTGATTCTGTATATGACTTTGCGATTCTGTGGAAACTCATATAGTGTTGGTTCCTGTTTTCTCTTTGATGCCAGTGAGGAGAGAGATCAAAATCATGAGTCTCTTTATGCATCCTCACATCATCCGTCTCTATGAGGTCATAGAGACTACCACAGATATTTATCTTGTCATGGAGTATGTGAACTCTGGTGAGCTATTTGACTATATCGCAGAGAAGGGTAGACTACAGGAGGACGAGGCCAGAAAGTTTTTTCAGCAGGTAATTGTTTTTCTTTTGATCAACGTGTAACTATCCAAGCCATCATCATTGTATTTGAGTTATAAAAAAAAAATTGATCCATGACTTGAGACTTTGATGTAGATAATATCGGGAGTGGAGTATTGCCATCGGAATATGGTAGTTCACAGAGACCTTAAGCCTGAAAACTTGCTTTTAGAATCCAAATGCAATGTAAAGATTGCTGATTTTGGCCTGAGCAACGTTATGCGAGATGGCCATTTTTTGAAGACAAGCTGTGGAAGTCCAAACTACGCTGCTCCAGAGGTAATTTAATTTACTTAACCTCCAGGTATCTGAGAGGAGCACTATAGTTATGGATTGTAACTAAGTATCAGTTGTAAACTGTTTCAGGTCATTTCTGGAAAATTATATGCTGGCCCTGAAGTAGACGTCTGGAGCTGTGGTGTGATACTCTACGCTCTTCTTTGTGGGACTCTTCCGTTCGATGATGAGAACCTTTCCAACCTTTATAAGAAGATAAAGGTACTTCAAAAACACGTTCTGTTACTTGGTTCTTTTTCCATATATATACCTTTGAAGTAATGCATAAACTTGGGTTGTTGAAGTTACGTTTTTCTCCTTTCCGTTCTTCAGGGAGGGATATATACACTACCTAGCCATTTATCTGCTGGTGCTAGAGATTTGATCCCCAAGATGCTCGTGGTAGACCCCCTCAAAAGAGTAACCATTCCTGAGATCCGGCAACACCATTGGTTCCAACCTAATCTTCCTAGCTATTTAGCTGTTCCTCCTCCAGATACGGCGCAGCAGGCCAAGAAGGTGAACCTAACGTATCTACTCTTAGTTTGATCAGAGGTTGTCTCTATTCCCCTTTTTCAAAATAGCGTAAAAGCATTGCTTTCATTTATAGATTGATGAGGAGATTCTGCAAGAAGTTATCAATGTGGGATTTGACAGAAACCACCTCATTGTGTCTCTCCGCAACCGGATCCAGAATGATGTATGGGTCTCTATCAGCCTCTTGTCTATTTGTTAGTTCTTTTCTTTTTTTTTTTAAATTCAAAATATTGAATTGTTGTGGACTGCTGTCTAACAGGGCACTGTGACATACTATCTGATCCTGGACAACCGGTTCCGTGGCTTTGGTGGTTATCTCAGGGCCGGGTTTCAAGAGACTATGGTGTGTCTTCATTGTCCTTTTTTGACTTTAGCAAAAGGTTTTTGGAAGTAATCCTTGAGTGTTATAATTAATCAGGATGGTACTTCGCGTATGCATCCAGCAGAAAGCGTAGCTTCACACGTTAGGCTTCCAGGACTGATGGAACTCCAAGGAGTTGGCTTGAGATCTCAGTACCCTGTTGAGAGAAATTGGGCTCTTGGACTTCAGGTCTTGATATGTTTTTCTGAATTCAAGCATTTGAAAGTTTTTTTAAAAATATGTTTAGTTTGATTGATAATTCAACCAGTTGATACAAACAGTCTAGGGCTCATCCGCGTGAAATAATGACAGAGGTCCTGAAAGCCCTGCAAGATTTGAATGTTCGTTGGAAGAAGATGGGGCCCTACAACATCAAGTGCAGATGGGTTCCTAACAACGCAGGTGGAATGCTCAGTAACTCGATGCACGATAACAGCTACTTGGGACATGACTCCAGCATGATAGAGAACGACGCAGTTGTTATGTCTCCTAATGTTGTCAAGTTTGAAACTCAGGTAAAAATACTCTTCTCCACTTGGCTGTTCCCATATTCACATGAATCAAATGGGGTTTGCTTGCATCTCAAGCCGTTTCTGATGTGTTATAGTGTCAGTGGCCATTTGGAATAGAAATTTAATTAAATCTTGTTCATTCCAAATATCAATTATATGAGAATCTCTGGGGCTTGATGATATGTTTGTTGATGATGATGAAACAGTTGTATAAAACTCAGGACGGCAAGTATCTGCTGGATCTTCAGAGGGTACATGGAGCTCAGTTTCTGTTCTTGGAGCTATGTGCTGCTTTTCTTACTCAGCTCCGAGTCCTCTGAATAATCAAAAACCGGATCACTTTTAAGAATAATCCGCACTTCCCTCATTAATAGTGTAATGCTCAGCTTTGTACATTATTTGTAGCTGTTAAGTTTTACTACTTTTAAAACATCTTTTGTGTAAACATTCCCAACGAAAATCTTAATATAATAATATAATCACAAGACAAAAAAGATGATCTAAGACCGTTAAGACTTTTGTATGTAAAACTATAATTGGCGGGCCACACAAGATATGATCTGCGTGTAATAATAACCCATTTGATAGAGACAGAGAAGAAAGTTCAAGGATACTTTTAAAACATCTTTTGTGTAAACATTCTCAACGAAAATCTTAATATAATAATATAATCACAAGACAAAAAAGATGATCCAAGACCGTTAAGACTTTTGTATGTAAAACCATAATTGGCGGGCCACACAAGATATGATCTGCGTGTAATAATAACCCATTTGATAGAGACAGAGAAGTAAGTTCAAGGATGCTGCAGACCTGAACTGGCGAAAATTTGATTGAGAAAGTGCAAATGTCAAAGATGTCCGCCTTATAATCCATTTGACCGAAGACTTAAGTGTTGTCTTGACTTAGTTCAGAGTTCAAAGATGAAGACCGAAGACTTTTAGTGTCCAAGTAAACTGTAAAAGCAACTTTCCTCTTTTATCTAGCAAGGAAAAAAAAACTCAAGAAAGAACAATTTTGCTTGAGCAGAGATAGAGATAAAACATGAGCCATGAGAGTATCTTTTCCCTCTTGATCCTCCTCACCATACTCCTTTTGATGAACTTTGATTCCGCCTCGAGCTCTTGTAGAAAAAAATGTGGCACAGTGGAGATCCCCTTCCCATTTGGAATCGGAAAGGGTTGCTATTTCAACGAATGGTACGCAATCAAATGTGTTAATAATAAAACTACCTTCCTCTCTGTTGCTAGAAAAGAAGTTGTGTATATCTCCCTTCCGGTTGAATACCGCATTCAAGGTTTTGATTCATACGGGTCAGTTTATATCAAGAACCCTATAACTTCAAAAGGATGTTCCAGCAACGACGAGGAAGATGTATCACTTTTAGATCTGACGGACAGCCCTTTTTACGTCAGCTACAAGAATACCCTTATTGCTGTTGGTTGCAACATGAGGGCATCGTTAGAAACTGCTGAGACAAGCATGGTGGGATGCACCTCTACTTGCGGCACAACAACACAACAGCTCTCGCCTACGCCCATTCAAAACTATCTCGCCTACGCTAGTTGTAAAGTCAAGAAATGGAAAACAGGCGTGCAATCCTCTCGCTGTGATGCAGGAAGCACTGAGAATCAAACTGTCTGCAACGGTATTGGATGCTGCCAGGCAAGTATGCCGGACGAGCTTCAACAGCTCGTTGGCGTGACAATAGATGACAATACCACAACTTCAGGAGGGTGCAAAGTTGCCTTATTAACGGACGACCCATTCATTTTCGAAGACATATCTGATCCGAGACATCTTCATGTTAAAGGATATTCTACGGTTGAGTTAGGATGGTTCATTCATACAACCAACTATTCCTTCATAGGCTCCTTGGGATGCGTTATAACAGATAAATTCAATAGTACTCAACCCTCTTACAGAAGAAACTGTACATGCAGCTATTTAGCCGATATTAATTACTATGCAAGTTGTGCGTGCAACAAGGGTTATAGAGGCAACCCATATGTTCCCGGCGGATGCAAAGGTCAGTAACTCTGAACATTACTATTTTTTTCGAAAAAGAATGTACAAGTTGTTTTTAACCATGGTAGATCATTTCCAACCTTATTCCATATTTTATTCTAAAATATAGTAGGGCTATGTTGGAGTAAACTCAACTTCATTATACGGAGTTAATGATATGAGAGAATGGTTTATATATTGTTTATCAACAGTTCCATTATTTTCTGAACTCAGATATTGATGAATGCCAAGAAAATAAGATTACTAAAGGTCATGAGCTCTGTTCGTCGGGGTCCACTTGTGTTAATCATCAAGGATACTATACTTGCGTACCTCCAAAGACTAGGCCAATTGCTATAGGTAAAACGTGGAAGCTTCTTTAATCCGAAGTCACACACATATATTTAAAGCTATTCGTTTGTGGGGTTTGTAGGGATTGTTATTGGCTTCGTAATATTGATATCAATTGGTGGACTGTATTGGCTATACAAGTTATTTAAAAGACAAAGGAGGATCAACCGCAAAAAGAAGTTTTTCAAGCGAAATGGAGGTTTGTTGTTACAACAACAATTGATTTCAACGGAAGGCAATGTGGAGCAAACAAAAATATTCAGCTCGAAAGAGTTGGAGAAAGCCACAGAAAATTTTAGCATAAACAGGGTACTTGGACAAGGTGGTCAAGGTACTGTGTACAAGGGAATGTTGGTAGACGGTAGAATCGTGGCAGTCAAGAAATCAAAAGTTGTCGACGAAGACAAACTTGAAGAGTTCATCAATGAAGTTGTCATTCTATCACAAATCAACCATAGGAACATTGTCAAACTCTTCGGTTGTTGTCTTGAGACACAAGTACCGGTTTTGGTTTACGAGTTTATTCCTAATGGTAATCTTTTTGAACATCTTCACGATGAGCTTGACGACGACACAATGACTACTTGGGAAGTGCGTTTACGCATTGCAACAGATGTCGCTGGAGCTCTTTCGTATTTGCATTCGGCTGCATCATTCCCTATTTATCACAGAGACATTAAATCTACAAACATAATGTTGGATGAGAAATGTCGAGCCAAGGTGTCTGATTTCGGCACTTCAAGGTCAGTAACGGTGGATCATACACACCTAACAACAGTGGTTTCAGGTACTGTAGGATATGTGGATCCAGAGTACTTTCAATCTAGCCAGTTCACGGACAAGAGTGATGTGTATAGTTTTGGAGTTGTGCTAGTGGAGCTCATCACTGGAGCAAAGGCAATTTCTTATATGCGGTCTGAAGAAAATAGGACATTGGCAACTTATTTCATCCTCGCAATGAAAGAGGATAGACTCGAAGAAATCATCGATGCTCGAATCAAAGAGCAGTGCAAGTTGGAACAAGTTAGGGTGGCAGCAAAACTCGCAAGGAAATGTTTGAACCTCAAAGGTAAAAAACGACCAAGCATGAGAGAAGTGTCGATGGAATTGGAGAAGCTTCGGTCATTGCATGGACATCCTCAACCACAAGTCCATGTTATTGAAAGCGATGAAGAGGATGAAATCATGGAAGTGAACATAGGCATTGAATCGTGGAACAATGTTAACGTAGCTGTTACTGACAATGTTGCATCTTCATTCTTAGATGTTGAACCACTGTTTCCTCGTCAAACATGGTAGATGTTTTAATATTTATTTGTGTATAATAATTAATAAGCATATACATGCAAATCAGCTAACTTTTTAAACTCCCTACCAAGCTACCAACCCTAAACTTGTGACCTTAATTTCAACATATTAAACTTCACATTAGAACTTGAAGGTTTTCAGACCGTCCTGGTTTGTTTGTGACACATTTTTAATTTTATGGACTACATACAACAAATGATGCCAAGTGAAGATGCATGACATTGGCTAAAAGTAGTGGTAACTCTTTTTCTCCCATTTTTTAACCTCTTTCTATTTTTGGCGGTCTTTGGACACCGATTCTGGCATCACTCTCAGTCCTCCGTAATATCTCATTCATCCCATTAGTTTGAAAAATCTTCGCATTCGCCCCAGCATTCATTTGACTCGCCGTATCTTCTTCTGGTTTCTTGTGGTGCACGCCAGAGGAGTCTAGAGAAACGTGCGGCCTAAGAAACGGTTTGTCTTCATTTATTGTTAGCCCAAAAGTGTTCTTAGCAAATGCCATGCTCATTCCACTGACGTGGCTAGCAGATCCTGCAGGCTGGTTATAAGTTAGCGTTGAAGCTGCGTCGTTTTCTTTCCTCTTCTTAGTCCCAGCCCATGCAAACCCGCTTGCCGGCGCCGTGGTTTGAGATAAACCGGTGTAAGGAAACTCGCTTCGTGTCGTCGCTTGAGATGATGTCTCTGATGGTGTCTGGACAATGATCTCTGTCTCGGCTTCCTTCTTCGATTCCTGTTAAAACAAATGAACCAAATTACAAACAAATAACCTATTTATAAATTGTTGATATATACACCTGCTGGGTTGGTAACTTGTTAAGGTTTGTAGGCTCTCTGATTGTTCTACGTGATTTTCCCGCTTTCTTGGATGCCAAGTTATCTCTTTTCTTTATAGTAACTCTTCTCCTGCAAAACAAATATTTTTATCTTACAACACACGTAACATACATAGACAAACATATATATATAAAGAGTTTGTGAAAATCGATATTGATCGAAACCTTCGTTGAAGTTCTTCACGGTACTTAGCATCCATTTCTTTGTTAGGAGGGTACTTAGGTAATGTCGATGGATCACAAGCGTAAGGCTTTGTGTTAAAGTACTGAAAAAAACATTAAAACCACAGAGAAGACCAGATATTGTCAGTTTAAAGTATATACATATCTGTGATTTGATTAAAGTTTAGGGGTTTTTTTTCACCTCTGACATGAGAGCAGAAGAGGCAGTTCCTCGTTTCTCTGGATCAATAGATAATAGATTCTCGAGAAGATCAATTGCTGTTTTCGGAAACTCCTCAAATATTTCTCTCAGACAACCTTCATATTGATGTTGTGTTTTAAACATCTTAGTTTGAGGATGGAGCTTGTTCTTTTCCCAAAGGTCTTCATTTGGTGATCCACAGAGTTTGTAGATTTTGTGAAGCTGTTCAATCTACAAAGAACAAATACACATACAAAACTCGTTAAAATGAATGGAGTGAGTAATTTCTATAAATAGATTTGGACTCTTTTTCACCTCTGTTCTTCCTTTAAGAAGTGGTCTTCCGGTAAGAATCTCAGCGAAAACACATCCAACGCTCCAAAGATCGACTGATAAGCTATAACTCGTGGAACCCATTAGAAGTTCAGGTGCACGGTACCATAGCGTCACAACCCGGCTTGTTAGCTGATTCTTGTTTCTTGGTGTTACAATGCTAGCTAGTCCGAAATCAGCTAGCTTTAAAACTCCTTTGTTATTCACCAGAATGTTTGCGGCTTTAATGTCTCTGTGCATGATCCCTCGTAAATGACAATGTTCTACTCCCCATATAAGCTGCTGCATGTAGCATTTTATCTGAAAAAAAGAAAATTAGGATTATCAGGAAATACAAAACAGAGTTACTTGCACCAGACGTTATGTTTTTTCTTACCTGTGCCTCTGTGAATTGGATGTCAGGAGATGTACATAAGCCTTCGAGATCGTGTTCCATGTAATCGAAAACAAAGTACATGCTGTTTGAATTACGTGACGCAATGATCCCTTCGAGTTTCATGATGTTTGGATGATCTAATCTTCTCAAAATCATGATTTCTCTCGCTATGAATCTTATGTTTTCGGTTTCGAAATTCTGAACCCTTATTTTCTTTAGAGCCATAACTCGTCCCGTTGATACCTCACAAGCCCTGAACACGTTGCTATACGTCCCTTGCCCAATCTAATAATTTTTGGAAAAAAAAATGGTAGAAAATATTTGTTGGGGTTCTTTCTTGTGTTGCAAGGAATGTTTAGGGGTTTAGGATTACTTTTTACCTTCTCTCTTTTTTCAAAGTCCTCGGCGCGTAATGGGATCCACCCATGAACGGCCTCCGGTGCGGCAGAGCTAAGCCAGGAGGGCCAACCAGCCGCCACCTGCTCAGCCTCTACATTGCCATGCGACAATCCCGATCTCAGGCTAACTCCGGTCGTCTTTGATCTTGGAGCATCGTTGTCATTTTTGCGATGTTTTTTAGGAGATGAGTTGACGACACGGCGGTGAGATGGCGGAGTGGGAAGAACATGACGGTTGTGATTGTTTTGGGGATGACTTCGGTGGACGGCTGCGTCTAAACGGCGGCGGAGACGGCGTGGAGGACCCGCAGGAGAAGAATGCTTGGAGTTGAAGCAACCCATATAATGAATTGTCAGAGAGTTTCCGGACGGCGTGAGTATCGACCCGGGTCGGGTAAACGGGTCCAACGCAGGGAGGACAATCCCCGCATTAGCCCATTAAGAATTTTTTTTTTAAAATGAGAAAAAAAAAACAAAAAGTTTAAAGGAAAATAGTTTTGGATGTAAAATAGAGAGAACCCGAATCAAGAGAGAGATAATCACGGAGAATTAGACAATCCTCCTTAATCTTTGGAAGAGAAAGAGGCAATAAAAATAAATATTGTTATCTTTAATCATTTTATTTTTGTAATTTACATATATGTTTCATATCCTCAATCAATGATTAAATACAAAAGAAAAATACACAATTCAAGAGAAACAAAAACAAAGACTTATTAGAGGTTTTGATTTTCATTTCTTTAGTCAAGCATGCACTCAAGTCACATCACACAAGTTACAAGTCAATAAGTAGTACCGAGCGGTTAATTCAATCTCGAAATCCTCTGTTTAAAAATCAATTAGTAATTATTTGTCTTCTTTCAATCTCAAGAGAACCGGAGATTGGCCTGTATTATTGGTGTTAGCGAAACTCATATGTTGTTGCATATTCCCCGACATTGATGTCATACGGTGATGGTCAGACGTTCCCGCCGTCGCTGAGGTTGCTGCGACAGTGCCGTTTCTAGGGGCAGGCACGTCGTGGTTATGTTTACCTTCGTAAGTTGTAATGACAGCCTTCACATCCGTTGAAGCTCTCTCTACATGTTTACGGACCGTACAATTCGCCGTTGTACATTTATAATAGCTCCTAATATTACCAAAATAAAAGGATATTGTAAATTTTGGTCAAAAAAGGATATTGTAAACAAATAAAAAGAAAATGAAGTAATTAATATATACCATAATCAAAATATTTATATAGGGTCTCAGTTTTATGTAACTATATGAACTCAGTAACCCTAAATATTACCTTGGATGGGGGTTTCCTTTGACAACTTTTTGTCCATACTTGCGCCACCTATAACCATCGTCCAGAAGGTCGACTTCACTTCTTGTCTGAACGACGATCTTCGGCTCGGTCACCGACCGGTGAGTCGTCGACACACCACCGTCAGTTTTTCTACAATCCCAAAATTTATCAATCAATCGAATGGATATCACAAACTGAAACCAACTAATAATTTTATTAGGACGACTACGAATTGACCATATATTATGTTAAATTTAAATATGTATACAACAAAAAATCAGTCATCGATATGTATCATGGATTGAAATGTAGACTTATACAAACAATTTGTAGGCTGCAGCAGATATACGGCTAGCTTTGGCAATTACTATAGAAATATATTAATGTATGTGCAACATGTCATGGATATCATCTTATTTTTATATATGTATGCTCTTTCTACTATACCTTATCTTTGAAGCCGGAAGATCGTCATCATCAGTATCATTATCATGATCCTTACCATAACCACTATCATCACTAGACTCCATCATCTGTCCTGAACCACCAATGTAATGAATATCACTAATTTCACCAGAATTTCTGCCACCACCAGCACCACCACGACGGTTTTGAGGCTTCTCGTGGTCATGCTGACCTTTGTAAATTATCTGAGTGATCTGCCCATCTGATGACCGTTCAACCTTCTTCTTAACCGGACAATTAACATGTGTGCATTTGTAATAACTCCTTGGATATTCACACCCTTTGATCGGCTTTTGGCCGTACTTCCTCCAGTTATAACCGTCATCCGCCGGTTTATCAACGTTCACCACGTTATACGTCCGGTTATTATTGTTGTTATTCGCCGGATTATTATAATGGTTTCTAGCCCTATGATCAGCTTGCGAAATTTCAAAATATTGACGACCATGCACGGCCGTGGATGTCGATGGCGGCATCTGGTTAGGAAATGAGTCTGGTCGTTGCGGTTGGACAAGGCTGGTCTGACCTGGTGACTGCTGCATAGGGGTATCATACTATGGATTTAATTTATACTATTACGGAGAAAGAAAAATATATGAAAAATGTATATACACTACCGTACTAACATACCCAAGAAGATTCTCAACCTTTTAGACTTGAATGTATTAGGTTTATGATAAACCAGGATACTTACATTAAGAACTTGTATATTTAGTAATTGGGTTATATCAGTAACAACTAGCAGAATAAAACAGGATTTAGTTTTATCATTTAATCAAAAGGTTAATACATAAATAATAATATACCTAGGCCGAAGAAAAAAGTTTAATTAATTACCTGAGGAGGAAAGAACATGGGAGAGGTAAGAAGACTAGAAGGGCTAAGGCCAGAAGGAATTGTAAACATCGTACTTCCTCCGGCAAACATCCCCGCCATCGAACGTCCTCCGCCTCCGCCTGGAGACACCGAGATAGCTCCGGCGAGAAGCTGAGAAAACGTTGTTGTCCTTTGAATATCCGGCGTCAGAACGTCAGGGAAGCTATCAACGAACAAAGAGGAGACAAAAGAAAGTGGCCCTGGGCTCAGACTAAGCCCATCTCCACCGCCAAATAGATACGCAGCCGTTTCAATCGCCGGTGGTCTCTGAGGAACTGTGATCGTGGGTCTTGTTGGAGCTACTAACGTGGTCGTTCTCATCGAAGATACATCGTCCTCCGCCGCCATTTCTGAAGTAAATCTCGATCTTTGTAATTAAATCTCTTTAGACTTTGATATTACCGTGTGTATATATAGAAGAAAAAACAAAGAGACAAGAGTCTTCTGTTTCAATGTCTGATTTTCCAGTTTGGTTTCGTGCAGCCTTGACATTGGTATTCAAAAGTCCGCGGGCTAAAGATGGAATTTCTTTAATCTATAATAACATATCATTATTACTAATTTATTGTGGTCCAATATGTTCTGAATTTCACATTTAATCTTTTTTATTAGTACTATGGATAAATAATTCAACTTGCATCTTTTATTTTGTTTGAAAAGTTTGATTAGATAACCAGATTGATGGTGTTTAATTTGTAATAGTCATCTTATATGCCACCATTTGGTCTCCCTTTTTCTTTGTGTCAACGTGCTGCTATTTGTACAATTTTACTTATGCACAACCTAAGGTAATTTTTTATGGGTAATTGAAACATTGAGTAAAGGATAACCAAAAACTTTACATGAGTAAACATATGAGATGGTTTCACTTGGTAAATATGTCTAGTATCCCCTAGACTATATTTGAGAAGTGATTTGTATATGTGTCATCACTACATTAACTTTCGCAAAAAAAATGATGACATGGCTTAAAAGAAATATGACATGGCATAAATCTAATTGTGACATGTAAAATTTACTATATTTAGATTTATGTTTTTGGTAAGATTTCTTAAATATAATAATGATGATTTTCTATATACGGATTTATATTTTTGGAAAAGTTTCATAAATATAGTAATAACTAATAAATTTTATATCAAAAATATTTTTTCTCGGTAAATATTCATTTTGGTAAGATTTTATGATACCTAATAACTTTTTTATATCAATTAAAATAATATGTTTTTATATATAAATAATAATTACGAATATTAAAATTTTACATCAATATATGAATCATATTTTTATTATTAAAATAAGTGTAGTTTAAAATATATTTTATCAACGTATATAAGTTATTTTTATTTAATGTATATATTATTAAAAATAATTTATATATTTACAAATAGACATATTTAAAAATGGTAATTAAATAAATAATAATATAATAAAGTAACTTTTTAAATTTCAATTATTTTTATCAAAAGTTAAATAATGCAAAATTAAAAGGTCAAAGTAAACTTGAATAAATAAAACTAAAAACAATTACATTATAGTTTTATTTTTTAAACTAATAAAACTAAAATAGAAAAATAGAAAATTTTATTTATATATAACATTTTTAAATATTTTATATTTGCACATGACGCAGGAAAACTCTTAGTTTTTTTTAAAACCCGAGTTGAACTTGTGAGTCTTGTATTATCCATATTAATATATCTCGTATCCCTGAAACCACAATAATTATAAACTCATAACATAAATTGGTATCATTTGAATATATATATATAAAAAGTTTGAAAATTATGTCTGATCATAGATGTTTTTTTTTCGAAGTTTGCCTCACAAGACCGGCACTGCAAGAGTGCAAGGCATCCACCAAATGGCGACAAACACACACTTTTTTAGATTAAATGAACGTAGTGCACAAAAACAAAAACCAAAAAATGATTAAATGAACGTATAGATATTAATACAAAACAAGCCCAGTCCAGTAATCATGCCATGAAGACTCTAGCTTTGCATAGACTATATTTAGTATTAGATACCTAGAATATGCTATCTTGGGCAGGCTATCCATCAACAATAAGATCAACGTCAGGCTTTTGTATCTATGTTGGTGACAACCTCATCTCCTGGTCTGCGAAACGACAGCCAACGGTGTTACGATCAAGTGCTGAAGCGGAGTACAAAGGTGTGGCTAACGCGGTGGCAGAGGCTTGCTGGCTTCGTAACCTTCTTCTGAAAATGGACTTTCGCATTCCTCAGGCCACAATCGTTTACCTGCGACAACATTAGTGCAGTATACTTGTCGTCCAATTCGGTACAACATCAACGAACCAAGCACATCGAGATAGATATCCACTTCGTCAGAGAGAAGGTGCAAATGGGACAAGTATGTGTGCTACACGTTCCATCTGAAGTCCAATATGCAGACATTTTTACAAAAGGCCTTCCCACAACTCTTTTCAACAACTTTCACTTCAGTCTTGGCGTTATGTGAATTCCACGCTTCGACCGCGGGGGAGTATTAGATACCTAGAATATACTATATATTCTGTATCAGTACGTTAGAGTAAATATAGGGCGATCTCTCGAATATTGTAATCAATCTTTGTATATATCGAGATGAGCAATAGAACGTACAGTCAAGGGGAAATACTTTGTCTAACATTTAGCGTTACGAACGGAGAGGGTTGATATTGTTTTGTTTGCTACGTAAAGGTTAATATATTTACAGGTGGGAATTAAATGCGAATAATGGAATAGCCAATAAGAATTCACCTTATTCCTTTATACGCCAAACACAAAAGGACCAACTTGCTTATGTTATTTATATCATGTAGAACTTTTTTGGAACACTTAAATCATGCAGGACATAATCTTCAATGTACAAGAATAAAATTCGAAAAAATAAAAGAACTTTGACTTTTTTGTATTAGACAATTATGATAGATAATGAGTTACAAAATTAAATTTATACTTTTTGACCAAAAATTAAAATTCATGCTTCCTTATGTCTTTTCATTGTAATTTTTTGTTGTTGTGAAAATCATGCTTTACAGAAATTATGCAAACCTTTAACATATCAAGTGGAATTTTGTTCATATCTCTGCACGTGTTGTAAACATGTCAAACTCGAGTTATGAATCTATATATTGGCATATATGTTAACTATGTTTTTTAAAGTTAAAATAGAATGTTTTTTAAAAAATTGAGCATTTTTATTAAAAAAAGATATGGTATAGTATAGAGTTTTTACACGTTTCCCTTAATGTACACATTTGGATTTATTTTTGCTATATGATACTTGATTTTTATGAGAGATTTGTGTAGGATTTTGAATGGAAAAAATCTAAAGGGGATCCATTTGATTGTGAAATCATTAAAGGGGTGTTAGTGAGACTTATATTTCTATAGAGTTTGTTGATTTTAAAAATTGAGAGATTTATTAATTGTGGAAAAAATTGTAGAGAATTTTGTGTAGTATGAAAATCTATGAAAGTAAAGTAATGTAATAATTCTAAGAATTCAAGGAAAATCTTGTTTTTGTGAGTTAAAATGTTAAGAATTCAACTCCCAATAACACTTACTTTAAAAGATTTGTGGAATCATTTAAATCTAAAAAATTTGAATAACAAATGATTTTGTATATAATTATAGAATCATCAAACCAATAACATACTAGATTTTAATGAAAATGTGAAAATCTATAAACCAATAGACTTGAAAGTTCTAATATTATAAATCTAATTCCCAGAAACACCCCCTAAGTTGATTATTGGCTAATTATTACATATCAAACTTGATATTTCCCCACGACTTTGGTCCATTAAGTGATACTATACTTTATGCCGCTCGAATCATTGTAAGTATTTTTCTATTGTCTACCAAAGAGAAAAATTGAAGCTGAAATCTGTCAAAAACTTAAGCTAATGATTCTAATCTCGTTGATATTAAATGGCATAATGAATAAAAACGTAATTTTGGGAATATTCGTGCAACGATGTGAGTTTCTTAAATTGTATTTTCAGTGTCTGCTCTGCATGTTCTTGAGAGTGTTAAGAGAAATTAAAGGAATCAACGTAAACTATCGAATTGACATTTGTTTTTGCAGTTAGATATTAAATAATTGTTCTTTGACACCTAGCAGACAGCCTATTGATATCACATTAATTACAAAAATTATCGCTTCCATTTTCTTATTGGTATCCCCATATAATTTTGATAAACAGAGGTTTAATTTTGAGTGTCATTTAATATGTGTAGTTGTGGAGGAAATTAAAAAAAAAAAGCAAATCAAGTACACCGTATTACGGTATTCAAAAAGAAAAATAAACAAAGGTTTGACAGATTGTAAACCGTACTTTTTTTGATAAACTTTATCGACTATCCGGTCGGTCCCGGAAAGAATGTATATATGGGTACAGAATGGAATAGTTCGAAAATATAACATATTGTCTGATTCGAGTAAGAATACTTTCTGATTATTACCAGTGATGAACGATCGTTTGTTACGATCCACCATATAAATCATTTGGACCGAATCTTAAATCCAAACTGGTAAAATAACAGTAATTTAATTTTCAAAAGAAATTAAATTCAAAACTAATGCAGATACATGTCAAACCCAGAAAAATACTTCTATAATATCACCATTTGGTTAATTATATTACAGTATTCAAATGACTAAAGAGATCAGGTAAAACTTGAGAAAGGTCAAAAGGAATTGCAGCCACCAAAGAATACGTCTAGAGCCGATCTAAATTATCAAATTTATTTTATTACAAAGTTAAACTTGATGCATACTGTGTAAGAATAAACATGTTGAATAAAACTCTTTTATGACCAAAATCACCCTTTAAGAGATGTTTGTTTTGTCATGACGTGTGTTTATGATAAGGGTCAAGCTATTATTTAATAATAATATTAGGCCCTTTCAATTGTCGAAAATCCGAAAACCACACGACCAATCATTTTAAAAGAAAGAAAAAATCATTTTAAAATGATAGAGAATTTTAAAGGGTTTGACCTAAGATTAAACATCTTCAAATCTCGTGGTTAAACTAGTTTACAATCACGTCTCTTTCTTTTTCTGCTAAACTAGAAATATCATTCCCTGGACTATATTTACGAAGTGATTTTGCCACGTGTCTTTTTTACAATCAATTTCACAAAATAAATATGACATGACAACTGAAATTGATGACATGTCTTATAGTTTAATATGACATGAACAATTACATTTAAAGTTAATTTATATTTTTGGTAAACTTTTTAAAATATGGTAATAACTCATATATTACATTTAATGTCAATTTATATTTTTAAAAATATTTTTAGAATATGGAAATAACTCATAAATCATCATTAAAATAAATATATTCAAATATGGTATTATAAATTTTGAAATATAATTTAATTATATATTTTTTTTAAATTATAAAATTTTATTACTAAAATTTTCAAAAATGTGTACAATATTTTTAGAAAATTATAAAAATTTAATCGTAAAATTATTATTTTCTTATATATCTACAAATTTTATAAATATTGTTTAATTTTAATTTTTGGTAATTATGAAACTTTTCCAAATTTATTTAATATATTTAATTAAAATAAATTGATAGAAAAATCTATCTAAGATTATAATTTCAAATATATACATGCATATTCTTAAATATAATTTTTATGTTTAATTAAATCAAATTTATATTAAAATATTGATACGAAAAAGAAAATTTACAATATTAATAAAATTTTATTTTAAAATATAATTTATATTTATCTGTTAAAAAATATTTTAAATTTTTTTTACTGAACATGGTGCAGGAAGACACCTAGTATTAATGAAAAGCAGATCCTACAAAAATATTTTAAGAAACTGATCTATCTTGGCAAAAAAAAAAAAAAAACCAAGATGAAACCTGATTACAACCTACGAGACAGTAACGATCTCAATCGCGTCATTTTCGATGTGATGAATTAAATTGCCAGCTTTAGTTATACTCAATAAACTAAATAGCCTTGTTAGTTGTTTTTTTATTGCTTCTTGGGTATTGAGGAAATTTTGATTTAATAAAAAAGATCTAGGGCTTTGGAAGGTTTAAGAGACTAATCATGGTGTCCACTGTTTCAGAGGTAGATGATTAGATTAAACCCTAAACAAGGTTTGAGTTTCAATGTTTTTTTTTTTTTGAGTTTCAATGTTGATATTTTAATCGCACTAACAATTACTCCATCTGTTTTTAAAAGATGCATATTCTAGACTTTTCACAAATATTAAGAAAACTCATTAAATATGCATTGCTTTTTTTGCGAATAACAATTTTTCATAACTTTTAGCCAATAGAAATTCAATAAACACCATTAATTTTTTTGAAACTTACAATTTTTCATAAAATCATACATTGAAAAAGTAAGAAATGCATCTTTTTGAAACAATTTTTTTTTCCAGAACTTACATCTTTTAGGAACAAAGGGAATATATACTTAAAGGCTGTTCCTGAAGGCCGAAAAAAAAAGAGACTTCTGGGCTTGCAATAAAGCTAAGGTCCTGGCAACTAGTCGTCCTATCTATCCACCTCTCCAAACACAATATCTTGAGTACCTATGATGGTGACGACATCTGCTGGCATCACTATGTGATGTTTGGACATAGAATCGAGTCCTTGTGAATGGGCAAAGCCGGGTGCTCTATACATGAATATAAAACTATAATTTTTTGTTTCAAAACGAACGAAAGATAATCGATTAAAATGATGTATTGGTTAGACTAACTAATAATCTGATGTAGACCAACATTTCTCTTATCATCAGGTAAATCGCTATTGCATGCCCATTACAAACACTAAACCGATGTCTTACCAATTATCGACCAAATATCTAAAATTTCCCATAAAGAGAGCAAGTGGAGAAGTATAGAATGCACACGTGTCGAAGTTAAACGTGTTCCCAAACATCATTTTGCCATTGATGTCATGTGGCGATGCAACCAACTTGCAACTTACTAGTATTATTTATCACCTACTAGACAAACATCGACTATTTGAAAATTAATATGTTTTTCAAATCATTCGGTTATATATGTTCTTATCCACATAAATTTTTTTGTAAACATAAAAGGAATTCATCAAAACAGTAGATGTAAGAAAATTCTATAGATGTGTTGTTCAGGAAGTAAACAAAACGATCTAGGGTTTCTGACTGGCTTGTATAGTTATGTATCTGATTGTGGAATATGAGACTGATAATACAAGGCGATTGTTATAATCTAACATTTAATAACAAAGGTCAAATGTCATAACATTTCCTTTTCACATAATTTTATAGAAACCTCTAACCAAAACAAAAATGTATGGTTCAAGCAATTAGTAAGATTTTGTTTTCCACAAGTATAAATTTTAGTCGCACAACTCATAAGTTTTTTTCTGGATAAAGTTTGTCATGATTTAAGTCCAACTTCAAATCCATATATTGTCGGTACCATGGTCCAAATTCATCTGTATGCATTTATTGATTTTAGAAATAAATATTGATTTTATATCAGTATGGATGTTGTTGCTGACATGTTGCATCATATACAGTATAGTGATGACAACTACCATTTTAATGGTTCCAATTTGAAGGACCTATATAACTTACAAATCAAAGCCCAAAATATAGGCCCAATAAAGGTTTAGAAGATTTGTCATACAAAGGTAATAACAACACTCCTTCTCAACAATTAACTGATTTCCCACCAAGAAAGCAAAGCATAAACAATCTCCTAGGGCGCACAAATGTTAAAAGTATTAGAAATTCTTAAAATGTTCTCGCCTCACAATGTCTTAACAACACCATTTCTTCATCAACTGGGTAAAGCCCAAAAGATTACCAATACCATTATGATTAAGAGAAACTCAGTCACGCTGGTTCCTCCCCAGCGAGCCTAGCTGCACAACTGCTGGATACAGCCTCTCCTCTGTTCCTTTTGGTGTTTTCAAGCTTAGCTTATTTGTTTTTTGCTCTCCAGTTTTAAATATTTGATGAAATAATACATTGTTTTTTTTTTCCATCATCTTTCTTCATATGCTATTGAGAATTTAATCATTTATACTAAATTTATCTCTAGTGGGATCATGTGTATAGAGAGATAAACTCTATTCTGGAATTCTTAGATGAGACAAAAAAGGTTCTGAAAACAGAGGTAAAGCAGAGTCTCTTTGTGTTTTCAACAAGTTCTGAATCACTACTACATCTATGATTCACTCTATCTGTGATTCTTGCAACAAGCTAGCAAAAAGGATTTGATTTATGAAAAAGAAGAAGAAAAGAGGTTCAACACTTATGATTATGTATCAGTAAACAATCTATACCAAACCACGTGAGGGAACCAGACCTGTAATCTGTCTCTCTCGAGATTACTTGCGTTTCTCTTACATGACCGTGCAGACACATTTGTTCATCTTAGGATCATCACCTTTAGGCTTCTTTTCTGTTCCAAACACAATAAAAGAAACAGTATGTCAAGCCGAGAACATATTTTGAAGCTTAAAGTAGAGGCTGTCTTGTCTTTATTTACCTTTTTCAGTAAGCAGAGGTTGGATGATAACGTGCATTGTGGTGACAGCGCCAACGAGATTAGAGACAGGGTTTCGGTAGTCTTTAACAGTCTTGTTGTTGTCCAAAACTTTCCCTGCGCTTATCAACTTCACCTCTTTCACTGTCTTCGGCCCATTTTCCTTTTCTAGCTCGAATCAAAGCACATACAGAACAAAATACAAATAGGATGACCCCTCAGTAACTAAGATTTGTTGAACATTCATATTATTTAGTATTATTATATGTAAGCAAAACCATCATTTTTTTTTTTTGAAACACAAGCAAAGCCATCATATTCTCGGTTAATTAGTGACAACATAGAAATGATTGTCTTCTAAACCAACTCTAGTGGAATTTCTTTAGCAAAAAGATGTCCTAAAGGGTGACATGATGATTCTCATAAGTAATCATCAACCAAAGGCATAACCACCGTTCCAAGAAAGATTCAAGCCTTTTTACAATCTCATTCTCAGGTAAGCAAACATTAAAACTGACCTCTAGGCCATTGAGAAATAACAGTTTCCTTCAAGGCGACAACAGTTGTAGCATCAGGAAATGCTTTAGGGCCGATATCAGAACCATCAGTTAACCTAAACTTGATCTCTAGTTGATTATCAACTTCTGCCATGTCTATTTGCAAAAAAAGTTAAAGCGTGGACTTGGCACTTTGTCAATGTAAGAAAATCCCCACTGGACCTTCTTTGCTCTTTATTCTTCTACCTGCTATGTGTAGAAATAACGGATTTGTTTTTTTTTTTTTTTTTTAATAAATTGTTAGCAAAGATGAACAAGAAGCCTGAAGAATAATAAGGGGTTAAGTAGATAATCATTATGACAGAATCTAATTCATAAATGGATCGCATGCAACAGAGAAATAAACAGAGGATTTTTAACAGAATAACACACATGAATATATATCATCATATTAACGAATGTTAAAAGATCAAGAAATCAGAAACATTTAATCAAGAAATAAGTATGAGATCCTCAAACGAGAAAGAGGATCTGTTAAATCAACGAATCCAGATTTGAAATGAAGAAAAAGAAGGTGAACTCTTACTTGGCTCTGTGGCTGATCTGAGCCAATGAATGTATAAGGAAAGACAAGAACACGCATCAGAGAGAGAGAGAGAGAGTTGGGAAATGAGATGAGGAGATGACGTGAGTGTAGAGAATCAATGGCGGTCAAAGCTTCCACTTTTCTCTCACATTCTTCCCTTCTATGCGCCTTTGAATTTTCCCATCAGTCCATAAACTACTTTTATTACCCCCCCCCCCCCCCCCCCCCCCCCCCCCCTTTTTTATGTGTTCCAAGAATTTCTTACATGCTTACTTTTTCTGTAATAGTTTTTTTTTTTGCTTACATGTGAAAGCCTTTTGTGAAGAAACTTTTGGACAAAACAAGGCAGTTAAAACTAAAAAAAAAGAATACCTTTCTTCATGACATATAATATACATCAAAGTATTTATCAACTAATATCATGTCCTCTCTTTCTTTACTTTACCTATCAACATCATCAAGTGGTAACCTCGGCATCAAGAAAAGTCTCATGATTGGTGTCATAAATGGGACCTTAACAAAGCAATAATGTTCTTAATAAATTCACTAAACAGTAACAACCAATGAAATCAAATAGTAACTGTCAAAAAAATCAGGAACAAATGTAACAGTCTTGTTGTTGTCGTTGCTCTCCTTTTGGTCTATCATGACCAAAAAATCCTCTTCTGGTGTGTCCATAAACCTTTTTTTTTCTTGTAACAGATCCAAGAATTTGGAATCTCTAATCGAAACCGAAATGAATCTCAACAAAAGGGTACCTTCTATCTTTACAGAAGAATGAATCTTTCTCCTGCAGCTCTGTAACTGGTTTCATCACCCCAGCTAAAATCCGAAAAAAATCTCCAGGTCGCTTCAAGATCATCTGAATGCTTTTCTGTTTGCTATTCCAAGATATGACAACTCTTAATGAAATCATTTGAGTAGTTCACATATTTTGTCCAGAATGGCCTCAGGTGCTCGAACCCTATCTCCAGCCACGGCTTTGACTGGCCATTGTAGTGAATCACTGCAGCTTTCTTCACGTTTTCTAAGTTGGTCTTGCTCTGATATCCTAACCCAAGCATATGCCAAGACGAATCTATTGCCTGAACATGCCCTTTGAATGCAATCAGAGCCGGAGGCAATGTCCCAAGCTTCCACATTGTTAGATTCGACTTCAGATTCTGCACACATCACATCAAAACCACAAACCAAACTCAAGGATTTGCCATTTTAAAAAAAATTATAAAACATTAAAACATTGCAGGTTTCTCTGATGCTTTACCGCTTTTAGCCAATAATGATAAGTTTCTCTGATGTTTGTCTTCCTCCAAGTCCGTAGATCAAAGATATTCATTCCATAAGCCCAAGCACATTCTTCCGGATCCAAATGCTGTGAGATGAGCGGGTGAGAGAAATTGAAGTAGGTCCTAAAACGCTTTGACATAACCCATTCGTCTTCTCCTCTACAAGTCTCCACTGCTCCATTTACCTTCCCGTGAAGATCAATATCCCACAGAGGAGATAGATCTCGCTGGATCACTATATCATCATCTAAGAACACCACCTTGTCCAAGTTTGGAAACAGCTATTCAAAAAAGGCCAAACAAACAAACAAGCATTACATTCATATTCTCGAATCCGAATGATTGAATCAAAAGGACAGACATCTTTGTTACCTCTGGTAGATATATTCTAAGATGGTTGAGCAAAGATATGTATTTGGGACTTCTCGACTGCAACTTCGAAGCGAATCTTCTTGGAGTTGTTTCGCTGAGGTTTGCACCAGCGATATGATTCCCATGGTAATAGTTTCTGATAACGTGATGGCTTTCCACAGCTTCGAGAACAGGAACATTCTCTCTTGTTAGCCAGTCAAACTGATGAACGCTTTTGACTTCAACGATCGCAGGAGCAACGGAGTTAAGAGCAAACCAAGAATGCATCCCCGCGTAGGTTTTCTTGTCTGTGATAACATGGAAGACAATTTTCTCGGGTTTAGAAGATGATTGAACAGCTGATGAGACCACAACCGAAGCAGCCAAGATGTTGTCTGTAGCTAGAACAAAATGGTGGTAAGCGTTGTCTGAGAGAAGAGGGAGGAGCTCAGGGGAAGGAAGCTGTCTCCGAGCATGAGCATTGGAGGTATACTCATCGGTTAGTCTTAAAGAGAGACAGTGGATTCCTTTAGGAATCGAACTTGCTGCAAAGTGTTTGTTCATAAGTTCCGCAAACTTGGATTCTCTTGTATCCCTTTCAAACTTCTCTATCTGTTCAAATCGAATCACATAAACATCAACAAATCTACAGTTTAACAATTATTAATTTCGGAGTGGAGGATGTACCATAGCTCGAAGGACGAGGGAGAATGTTTTGGCATCGTAGTGGTTGTTCTTCATATCGGAAACAAGCTGGCGAAAAGAAGCTGGAAGCTTTAAGCCATCTGGAATATCTGGAGTGCTTACTTCGTTTAGAATTTTGTAAAAGTCTCTAACTAGTCTCTGCTGCAACAGAAACGTGGGAGGGAGAACAAAAAGATGTAAACGATACAGAGGAATCCATCTTTTTAACTTGTTAAAATAAAATAAAAAAAATCTGAAAAGAAGAAATAATCACTCACCTCTGAATCATCTATCCTAGCAAGAAAACGTGGTCCTAACCGCCTCCCTAAACAATCTGAAGCAACAGAAAAAAAAAAAGAAAAGACAGAGAAACTTTCATCAAATGAACATAATAAGAAAGGTACACAAGAAGGGATCTAAACATATGCACGATAAGCAAAAAGAGAAGAGCTTCTTTAAGATTCTCCAAAACTGTGAATAAACTTTAGTTAGTTACCAATGGAGGAGCACTTGTTGACACCTTCAAGGGTAACAAGAGCGGTAACGATGAAGACGAAAGGCAAGAGGAAGGCGAGGATTAAGATAGTGTGGAAGAGAGTTCGGTAAGAGATGTGACGAGGTGCGACTTTGATCTTCATCAAATCATTGCTGCTCGATATCGTGATGCTTCTCATGCTTGGCGATATCTGAAGTTGCATCCTCCTCCTCCTTTAACCTGATGATTCCAATCCGATACAACCCTAATTCCTCCCCCCAATCCCAATCCCAATCCCAATCCTAATCCCAATCCATACAACATCACCTCCCCTGCTCCTATCTTGATCTAGCTCACGTATCCGACGATGCTCGATTCCTATTAGCTCTTCTTTTTATTCCTTGTGGCCTTTTCCCAGACCGCATTTAGATCTCCGACAACCAGCGATGATCTGAATTTCAGATCTTTCCGCCGTCACACTCTCTCTGAGGGTTGATCTTAAGCAATTCGACACAAATGAGTTTTCCGCGAATCCGTGTTACAGCTAGATATTACAGAGTTCGATCAAAGACAAAATCAATGAGAGGAGAACAAAATGTTGAGGCTTTTTTTTTTTTCAAGTGATTTCGCCGGTGGATCTAAAACTTAATGGCCAAAATTAATACACAAAATCCCAAAACAAAACAAAACAAAAAGGAAAAAAAAAAATCGTAATTAGTATTTAGATATCAGTAGTTATAAATGGGTTAACAGATTTGATTAAGATTTTTCTATGCTGCTAAAATTGAGTTTGGGATTGGTGGTGTCTTGACCTTGAGTTTATTTTTCTTTTTTTTTTTTTTTTTTTTTGTATAAAGCTAATCATAGGTTTCTTCCTACTTTCATGCCCAAACAATAATAATTTTGATAGAAAAGAATTAGGAATAGTAATAGACTATTAAAACACAAATTGACAACTCTTTATGTGAAGTCGACAATAAGCTTAGCTACTCCTACTCTTTTTTTTTTTTTTAAAACAAATAGATCTTAGGATTAGCTTAATGCAAAATGATTTCTTCAGTTTCTTGAGAAACAAGAAAGGAACCCCAAAAAGTCTCGAGTTTTTTTTTCCCTGATCACTAAACCATAGCAAGACTACAATGAAACTGTACAACTTCGAAACTAAAGACTTCAAAAAAGCAAAGTCTTTTACGTATGTTACACTTTACAAGACAAGGACAATGGAGTTTGAATACAAAATTCCAAAAACTCCATTACAGAAAAAGAGTGAGTGAGGGAGAGCTTATCTTCTTCTTCACTACCTCAGCTCCAATATTCCACCAGTCAATGTCACTGAGCCACTCTCAACTTCAGCTTCTACTGACTCTTCTCTGCATCTCATGCTTTGACTTTTCAGAATTGTTCTTCATTCTATGAAACGTTTGATGACCACCGAGAGCTTGATACGTCGAGAAAACCCTCCCACAGAGCCTGCACCTATGCTCATTGTTCATCTGAAAACCCTTACTTGCTGAATTTGAAACTTCAAACACAGCTTCTTGACCCCCAAGTTTCTGCTCTGTATCCGTTTCAGCTTTCTTATCGTCCAAGCTCACTCTCTCCAACCTAACTTCTTCCCCAAAACTCTCTGCTCCTACCTCATCTTCTTTCATAACCTTCTTGTCTCCCAAGAAACCCAAAAGCTCTTTCGATGTTCCATTAGAATCAGTTCTAATCCCCACAAGTTTAAGCTCATTACTCAAAGACCCAACTAGCTTTTGCTCATTACCCAAAAACCCATCTTCACATTTTCTCTCATTCAACTCTAGATTCGAAAACAGAGCATCACCACTCTTAGACAACATAATCAGAGACTCAGCGACTTCCAACAGTTCTCCATCATTCCCAAACGCAGAAGAAGAAGACGAAGACGAAACAGAGAGTGGAGGAAGACTCTTCTTGTACCTGGAAACTCTTTTCGACCTCTTTCTCCTCTGCACACCACCACTCCTTAAGAAACACAACAGATCCCTTCTCATAGATTCGCTCTTCTTCTTCTTCTCTTTCAACGGATGCATAGTTTCGCTATGATTCCTCAGGCACTTCTCGTATCGAAACCCTTTACCGCACTCTCCGCAACGAACCAGACGCTTCTTCTTAACCCGCAGAGATTTCTGGGTTGTTCTCTTCTTCGGGCTTTCCCTCAATCCATAGTAGCAAAAGATCTCTTCGTAATGATGATTCATCGATTCTCCTAAACGATTCTTCTTCTTCATACGAGAGCTTCGAACCTTCCTGTTGTGTAAGTCGAAGATGGGTTTCTCGAATTCTTGGTGATCATCCATCGACGCCAAGCTCGTCAGACCCAGAGATGATCCGCGAAAAGACTCTCACCAATCACCCAAGAACTATGAGCATGGAGATAGCTAAAAGAATCGATTTTTCTTCACTTTCCCGAGAAAACGAGAGTAAGAGTGAGAAGAGAGAGAGAGAGTAGAGAAACAGAGAGATTAATAAGCGAAGGAGGGAAGGAAGAAAGAAGCATAAACTAGACCTTTGGTTTCAGATAGAAGGTCCGACGTGGCATTTAGGAAGAAACAAAGGCCCATAAGCCAATGGACATACATAATTATCCAGAGCATTAAAACCAAAAAATTTGAAATTAAACAATTAATCCCGTAATTAACGAACCGTTACAAAATTGCGCCTCCAAAGAAGTCGCAACGGTCACACTTTGCCCTCCATTTTCCCTCCTCTCTCTAACTCTTCTTCTTCCCTACCAATAATTTTGCATCACTCACTTCGAAACAAACCCTAATTGCGATTGAGTTTTTTGATTCATCCCTTTCGCGATTCATTACTCTGTCATCATCTCCTATGGATCCGATCAGATTTCAATCGGATGCTCAAGTGGTTTCAGTCTCATCGGAGAACTCGAACCCTAACGTCTCGCGCGCGAGGATCTCCGGGTCTGCGTCCTCGAAGTCGAGTGAATCTGCGGAGAAGGTTACGAGATCGAAGCTTAATCCGAGCCAGGCGGCGTTTTCGCCACGGAATCGTATCAGAGAGAGGAGATTCGTGGTGGTGAAGAAGAAGAAGAAGGAAGATTCAGCGTCTGTGGTCGCACGAGTGGACTGTAAGTGTGGAGCTAATAACATGAAGAAATGCGTTTGTGTTGCATATGAAACTCTCCGTGCTTCGCATGAAGAGTTCTTCAAAAAGCGAGGAGATTCGGAGGTCGAAACTGGAGAATCCAGCCAGAATGTGGAGGAAGAAGATGAAATCGATGTTTGTTCGATGAAGAGGAGAAGAGAAAAGGTGCTTGAGGAAGCCAGAAGGAGCCTCCCTGAATATGGTAAAGTGATGCATCTCGTTAAGGCATTCGACAAGCTTACTTGCTTCCCCTTTGCAAAGGCAAAAGAAGGCAACGAAAAGGATGATAAGAAGATTAAGAAAGCTCTGAGATGGGAGTTGCCTGGGATGAGCCTGAAGCAGCCCAAGTGTCCAGAGGAAGCTGAGACTGAACAAGTCACTTGGAGTTCTTCATTTTCACCATCTGATTTGGTTTTAACAGCTACCAATCTTGGACTAGAACAACAACCTCACGCCTCAGTTTGTTCATCATGGGACAACATCAGGTAACCAAATGGAGATTTTTGTTCAAATTATCCACTTTTCTTATGAATACTTCAGTTTTGTTCTCTCTGATTGGGTGATGGTACAGTGTTTCAAGCCTTAATTCAAATGGTGGGAGGAGGAGCAGAAGAAATGTAAGTGTGTTAGCTTTCATGTATGCAAACATCTGGTTTTATCTAGACTCTTAGTGATTATCTTGAATATCTCTCTCTCCTTGTATGGTTGATGTAGAGCTTGGACTCCTCTGCTTCAATGGGTAGTAGAATATCAAAGAAGAAGCAGGTCAAAGTCACTTCTCTGAAGCCATTCAAACTTAGAACTGAGGTATAAAACTTGGCAGAATCAAATTAAGATAAAGATTTCTCAGGATATGATTTGTTTGTGATTGTTGGTCTATGTGTACGTAGGAACGTGGACGAATGAAAGAAGAAGAGTTAGCAAAGAAGCTACAAGAGATGACCATAGAGGAAGAAAAAATGAGAATCCCAATAGCTCAAGGTCTTCCCTGGACAACTGATGAACCTGAGGTGAGACTATCCTTTGCTTTTTATTAGCATTAAGTTATATCAATACCATATCGTTTATAGAGTTTTTTGATATTGATGTGGTACTGTAAGATGATATCGTTTATTAAGTAAAAAAAGCTTTTGAAGAAGGTTAATTAAACATTGCAATGTTGTTTTTCTCTGTTTCAGAGTCTGGTTAAGCCTCATGTGAAAGGTATCACAACACCAGTAGACTTGAAGCTCCACTCAGACATTCGAGCAATGGAGCGTGCAGAATTTGATTACCAGGTAAAAGACCTTGCAATGATTACATTCATTCAATACTTGAGAGAGAAATTGCATGTTTCAGTTTTTAGTTATGACCTGAACTTGAACCTGCACAGGCAGAGTCTTAGTCTTTCAGTCTATCAAATGACTAGTATACATCCTCAGCAGTTCGGCTTCATTGTACCAGGTTGCTGAGAAAATGAGTCTAATAGAGCAATACAAAGCAGAAAGAGAAGAGCAACAAAAGGTAGCAGAAGAAGAAGAGTTAAGAAGGTTGAGGAAAGAATTGATCCCAAAGGCACAACCAATGCCATACTTTGATCGACCATTCATCCCCAGAAGGTAAATAATAACACACTCATTGGGCTCAGTTCTCATCTTGATAGAAACATTACAAGGAGTATTCAGAAAGATAAACTGTTGTTGTTGTTTGCTAATGAAGGTCGAGCAAGCACCCGACGATACCTCGAGATCCCAAGTTTCACAAGACACAACACAAGACACAACACAAGAGATGCTGCAGTACATCATCTTGGAGTGAAACAGGATCTTACATGAGCGATCTCTTGTACCAGCAAGACCTTTAAAAAAGCATTGCCTTCCATTTGCACATTTCTTCACTATCTTCTTTTCTTGTTGCTGTCCTTGTCCATATTATCATCATAACTTGCCAAACAAAATTGTTACCATTTGAAGAAGCCATTTATGAGTTGCAACTCGCATGCATTTGTTTCCACGTTCATGATCAATCTCTTTGTTATCATCACAGTAATGAGCAAGTAACTCTCAGATACTCAGATTCATCCTGTAATTGTTTCTATCTTTTGAAACCTGTCTTGGTTCAAAGCTTATTCAGAAACTAGCTTTCCACTAAAACATTTTGAATTGTCTTATAGTTCAGCTGACGATTTTTAGATGTTCAAAGAGCCAACAAAAAAGACAATAAGTTTTGAACATTATGAGAGCAAGTCTTCAGCAATGATATTGATAATGGTTCTTGAGAGTAAAAGACAAAGGACTAAAAACAGAACATTGGTTTCAAAAGTAGTAGAACTAAAAACAAGATTCAGATCTTCAAATTTCAGCTGCAATACGTCCAGCAACCTGGTCCAAATCCCGTTGCCCACTGGAAGTGATTCTTCTTCCTCTGAAAGAAACAAAGAGAGTTTGTAACCATCAGCCTCTTTTTCAAAGAAAGATATACAAAGAAAAGGTTTTGATTTTAAAGGAAGTAATGTTACCCTTTGGTGTCAATTTCAACAATGTTCATAGTCTCCAACTGCTGGAGGATGTGACGGGCAATACCACCGCTGCTTTTGCAGAAGTGTGGTGGGCGACTGCCGTTTCTCTTGCTTCCACCATAGATTCTACGGAAAGCACCAACGCCAAGACCTCCCCTCAGGTACACTTTCCTTGCCATAGATGCTGCATAACAAGAGGGTATTGGAAAAAAAAAAAATTCTTCATGCGTTGCAGAGATTTAGTATAGCAAGACTAAGAGAAAGAGAAAGAGAGATTACCAGCTCTGATGTAGTACCAATCAGGATCATATGGGGCAAGCTCCTTCAACTTACCGGTCTTCACAATGTCTGTCCATGGGGGAAGCTCGATCTGAAAAAAAATAAAAAGACATTACATTAATAAATGGTTATCAACATAGTAAAAAAAAAGAGTTGCTTGGGCTTCAATTAATGTTCCCAACAAGAGACATTACATTAAGAATTCGAAGCATACGTGAGAAAGAAACAAAGTCAAGAAGCAGCAGTAAACAACTAGTGATGACCATGGCCAATTACAAACATCTTTCAACTAACTTACGGTACAGACAAAGACAAATCATTCAATTGATCAAAAAGACACTAATAAGCGAACAAACGACATCATATTACGAATTCAGTATGAAAAAAAACACTGAAAGCTACAGGTTTTGATTTATTGTTGGCTAAAGATACTAATTTCAATCCGACAATATAACATGTATTTGTTATTGACTAGTAGACTGTATGATAACCAATTACAATGCAAAAACTCAACATATGAAACCGAAAATCAGAAATGTGTAGACTTTGGTTGATTTAGGATGAGAAGAAGAGCACTGACCTTGCCAGATCGCTTGAGATGAGAAGCGTAAGCCTTGACGAAGTCATGAGGCGAGACGTCTTTCACAGTTTTACCTGTCGCCATGGCTAATTGTTCCACAACAGGAGTTTTGCTCAAACGCAGCTGAGTCTCTCGCAAAGGAGTAGGGCGTTTAATCTCCCACAAGTTTATATATGCGTCTTTACCATTTCGGCTAGGGTTTTCTCCAGATCCATGCCTTAAACCCGTCCCGTATATACACTAGTGGGCCTACATTCTTCTTCATAAGGCCTTATTAGCTCAAATAAGTGAGCCTTATTATGTCTTTCATGAGGTAACCAAGTTGGCCTTCCGAGTTTCAAACGCTGATGTGACACGTGCGCGGAATCAGGTTAACGCTCAGCTTCAGCTTCTGACTCACGTGTTTGTAGAACAATTTCAACTGATTTTAAAATTTCCCTAACATAAATGCACTGGTCAATGAGAGAACAAATCTTAGTTTTGGTTCTAGTTTATGCTTTACTTTTTTGTAACCTGCAAAATCAATTGTATAAAACTTACCGAGACTTGTGATATATGCAGCTGCTGACCTATGGCCTATGGGAGACGAATCCCAACCGCTGAACTCTTTGCTAGGAATCGATGCTGTTGATGCCAGCACTATCAAACGTGTTGCCAACAAGTATATCTATGACAAGGTAAGTTTATCTATCTCTCTCGTCCTATTTATCTATCCAAACAAGCAAGAACAAAAGAAAAAAAGGGAGTTCAAAACGCAAAGGGTAATAAAGGGTTTATTTTGGGGATAATGCGCAGGACATTTGCAATCTCAGCCATTGGTCCGATCCAAGATATGCCAGACTACAACAAGTTCAGACGCAGAACCTACTTGAACCGCTACTAAGCCTCTGAAATAACTGTCACGGAACGCCCACGGGAGAGAGAGCAGATCAAGGGTGGCGATGGATTCATTGTTTTTGAGTTTTCGGTTACTGTAATTGTTGGTAAATAAGTGTACCACCGTCTACTGCTATAGATGTTGGTTTGAAACTTTAATTGAAAAAATTATTTCCTTCCCCCAAATTTTAGATTAATATATTTTTAGGTATGTTATCAACTTTGTAATCATATGCATTGGTTCTGAAGTAATGGAAAATTTAATAACAATCAATTTCTAACAAATCAATAGCAACCAAATGATTTCTATATAAAAAATTTTGATAAAATTTGTTAACTCTATTCATCTTTTAGAATTTGTTCCAATAACCCCTCTGATAAATAAAATGAAGACAAGAGAAACATAAACATGTTCTTAGGAAGGAAGTTAACATGTCGTGGGATGAAACAAAAGAGTCTGAATTAGATTCACCATTGACAAGCGAAGGAAAGTGGAAATAAGAAAGACTGGAATAAAACAAACATTTTCAACTATGAACAAACAAGATATCAGTGATGCCGCGCTAATGAGTCTAACAAGTAGAATCTAAGTTTTGGTTAGTTCACCTCCATCAACTTCATAAATTGGCAATAAATAAGTTGTTGAGATACCAACTTTGATTACAAAATATATTTAACCAATTAATCAGGAATTTGTGATGGGTCCATCAAAATGCATATGAGACCAAATATTTGGTTTCATCTAAATGAGGTTCAATTTAAACTTATTCGCATAAAGCATCAAACCTTAAGAACTAGACAATTCATCAATCTAGAGTGTCCCTCAAACACACAACCACACCAATCAAGTCTTGCACAAATCTCTCCTTGTTCATCCCTTTCTAGTTTGATCTCAGCACACCAAAGTTCTACTTTATTCCGATCAATATCTTTCTCTAAAAACACAACCACCTTCTTATCGTACGTCACCGTGCGTGCACGAGTAGTCCCGCTCAATCCTATCTCACCCTTGACCCTTTTCCAACACCTTTCTTTTAAATCATAACTTCTTAAAATCTTCGAAGCTGTAGAATAGTAGTACAATACTCCCTCGATAACACATTCACTACCGACCCAATGATAAGATTTTAACATGTCGTCTTTCTCCATTTTATCTTGACTCGGATCGTAAACAAAGCCATGCTTTAAAACCCTGAAATAAATCTTATCATCCCACGTCACTGCACTATTAGAATACCAATCGAACACCAGATTGTCTGGTCTTGTTTTGGACTCCCAAGTTTCAGATTTTACGTCAAACACCATGACATCCATGGGCCCCTCTGAAAACACTGGGAAACGTGAACGGCATCCTCCAATGACATATATTTTCTCGTTTATATAGCCAGAGACCGAACTAGCGACTGCCCTTGGCATGTTAGGGAGATGATGATTTGCCGTGTGAAGCGGGCAATCGATGAGTGTTAATGCATTAGATGAGACTTCAAAGCAAGATCCGCCCATTACGTAGATCTTTGAACCAACAGCCACGTAGCTGCCATAAGAAGGCATTGGAGGGAGTGATGGGATAGGGACCAAGCAATAATCTCCACTAGAGTTGATTTTCTGACGTAGAGTATACAAACGGTCGTAACCATCGTCGCGTGAATAAATGGTAACATAGAGACAGCATTCGGTGCGGTCCAAGAGAGACCGTCTCGCGTATAGTTGTGGCGATGCTATAAGAGATCGACAGAACTTCGAAACCAGAGAAAGAGAGGGATAGTAACGTCTAGGTACACGAGCCACACATTCTATAATAACATCTTCTGGAAGTGAAGTGATCCAACACATAGCCATATGTATCAATCGTCTATATGAACACCTCACTCCAATCCCATAATCTTATATATAGATTTATAATGATGGACAAGTGGGAGGGTAGAGTTTAAAAAGAGGTAGATAATCCATCAATGGTAAATAACAGTAATATATATACGATATTTTATGGTAAAAAAATATTTAGATAATATAGTTTTCTGTATTTTAAAATGAAAGAAATCTAGATAGAATAGTTTTGATATCAGAAAATTCAACTATATCTAAAAATCTTGATATCCTAATTATCAGTAATGAGATGTGGCATAAATTGAGATTCTGTGTGACCAAAATTATAATGTTTGTATATCTCTCTTATTATATGTAATCCATAAATGCAATTGTTGGAGAATTTTTCTAATTTAATTTTTTTTATAATGTATTTAATTTTGAATTTTTATTTATGTCTAAATTTCAATATCAACTTCGAAAAATAATCCAAAAATTTAATTTTTAAAATTTTATCTATCTACTCATAATAACAATCTCAATTAATTACAAAGTTTGTGAATCCCACTTATGTTAAAAAGTTGTGTCTTTTATAAAATGTTGTCTTTTCAAAAAGTTCAATGTTGGAAGGTTGTGTATTTTCTAAAAATTCATATAAGTATTTTTTAAAAAGTGAAAAGTTATGACTATTCTGATAAGTATATTTTTAAAATAACTATTTTTAAATTGGAAGAGTTGTGACTATTCAAATTGAAGAGCTGGGACTATTCAAATATATTTTTAAAATCTATAAATAGTCTTTGACATGTATTTCACAAAACAAAATTTTCACTAATCAAACTAATAATAAAAACTTAGGAACTCTAACATCAATATTCTTGCAACATATCAATATTCTTGTTTTCACTATATGAACAAACATATCTATGTTCCTCCAGTTCCCCAGGGCTTATGGAGTCTCCGCATTGTTAAATGCTATAAAGTTCTCACTTAATATTTGTAGTATCAAGCTAATTATTGTTCTGATATTTGGAGTCTCTTCTATAACGTGTGACAGCTTACACTTTTCGTGAATCTCGCAGGTTAAAGACTTTGAAACAATGTCGATTTTTCCAGGTTTGAGTTTTCTAGGCCCAAAAAGCAAGAACGCGGTTGTAGCGGGAGGCTTAACAGCTTTTGTTTTTGGGGTATATTTCTACACGATGAAGGCAGTTTGGTGGCACGGACGAGATTCAAATTGAAAGGTTGTGTGTTTTTTTCAATTGAAAAGTTGTGACTATTCATATAAGTATTTTTTTTCAAAATAACTATATTTAAATTAAAAGAATGTGATTATTTATATTTAAAAATTGTGACTATTCTTTTAAATTGAAAATATGTGACGATGTGTTTAACAAAAAAGTGTTTCAAAAAAAAAGTGACTATGTGTATCTATGATTATTTTTAAAAGATTACAAATATAAAATTATGTGTGTAGAATTTTGTGTCTTTTTATTATAATGTGAAAAGTTGTGTGTTTTCATTCTTTAAAATGTAGGAGTTTTAAAGTTGTCTTTTATTATAGAAGACAAAATTAATTTCAAAGTTGTGTATGTTAATTTTATTACAATTATTTATTTTATCTATTAATAGGAATTTCAATTAATGTCAAAGGATGTGAACCTTAGGAGCTGCTATTGATTATGGTAATTTGAAGGAATTGAATTTGAGTATTGGAATCTGAGTTTAAGTGAGTTTTAATGAATTTTTGATGAATTCAATACAAGCAAGTAGATTTCGTTGTAATTCTTTGGAATGTATACTTTACTGATTGCTATGAAATTTCTTATTTTCAAAATCACCCAAGTTTCAGAAAATATATAATATTGTTAGAGGGCTTTTTGATTAAGATCCGGCATATGAACACATGAGAAGGTCTTTCGAAACCGTCATATACACGTTGGCTCCGCCATTTGGAATTACAGGGGCATCAGCAGTGGATCAATTCTTGGAATGAGTTTCTAGCATTTACTATATTGTTATTTTCATTTTATGTAGTTGTGTATTTATTTTTAATGTGGTGTATTAACTAAAAAGAGGCACATGGCATATTAAGCTCTCACGAATTGTTGAACGCTTCTTTTTGGAGGGACGATTCACCTCTTTTCTATCCTCTCTCCTCTTTTACATTATTTAATTATTATTTTTGCTGAGAAATAAGGGGAAGAAACCCCCCATTTCTTAGAGCATCTCCGATGTAAAACTTCATTTTTCCCTTCAAAATAGAGTAAAAATGAAAATGAATTAAAATTGTTCTAACCCTATTCCATTTCCCACTCCATTATGAAGTGATGAACAAACAAAAAATAAACTACTCCATTTATGGAGTAAATTTCATTATGGAGTAAGATATGGAGTTGGGTTGAAGCATTCCTTACTTTATATCCACTTTTACTCCATTTTAGAAGAAAAAATGAAGTTGGGATGGAGATGCCCTTAGAGCAGCATTACCGCAAAAGGGGAGCTTGAATTCTAATTTTTTTTTATTATTATTTTTTTTGTCTAATTTAAAAAAAAAATTAAAAATTGATCAATTGCAGACCGCTACGTGTCAGTGGAATCCGCGAACAGTACAAAAATTCTACCGGACTCGTCTCTTACCGAAGAGTAAAAAGAAATGGATTTTATGATTTTTGTGGACCTTACCCTTCTTAAAACTCCTTAAGAATCAGCATAATGCTGCTATTATGCTCAAAAGGAATTACAACGATAGTGTTTTTAGACGAAGAATTAAGTTATGTTTTTTCAGTTCGCACACAAAAGTTTAGTGGAGTACACACGTCTTCTTGTCCATCCAATCAACTTTTAAAGGATAACAGAGAGTACGGTATATTTGAAATCCTTCCAAAAACTAAGATGAAAAGTACGTATTTGGGTTACACTTAATTTAAATATAAAAGTCCATTAAAATCCAAAATAACTAAATTCTAACAAAATCAGTTGGATTAATTAACGTTGAAAGGTTGACTATTTTCAATCTAAACATTGCATTTGTTTTTAAGAGATTATTAAAACGTATAAAAGGTGTCTTTTTATAAAAACTTATTTTCATGTAAAAAATTACTATAAGTTTTAGGAGATTGTAAAAAATATAAAATATATCTTTATATAATAAATTGTTCTAATGATTTTTTAAAAATTTATTTTTTTTGTCAAAGGATGTGTTTTTCATTTTAAAAACTGCATAAATTTTTAAGAATTCTCAAAATTGCCGAAGACAAATATTTTTATCCTAAAATATAAATAAATTTCAGTGAGTTATCTTTTTGTTCATTTTCCTATCTATTTTATATACATTAAAAAATATTAAAATTATCTATAAATATTCAGATAGTTTAGTTTTTGGACAATTAAAATATTTTATAATATATATATATATATATAAACTATACAACTATATTGGTGATTGTAGACTTTAGATATGAACTATTACAACTATGATAAATCATTGCAACTATTCATAATGGTAACCTTTGGTGATGAACCATTGTAATGCTTAGCTATTAATCATTGCAACTTTTAACTCTCTAAATAAAGAGTTGTGGAGCTGTGTGTATTGGCAAATCATAACAAAAAATAAATAAAAGTAGCCATAAAAAAGGAGATCCACTTTTTCAATTAATCATCAAGATCTCAAAGAAACAAATTAAACACAAAATTTTATTTGTTATTCATGTTTATCCTAAGTAATATTAAGTTAATATTTCATAACATAATTATTTTTATATTGTGTTAGTATATCATTACACAAATTACCTATTCTTAAAATGCAGCGTAAACATTTTAAACTTAACATGTTTTATATTTATAGAATTTTAAATTAATAAAATACTATACATTTACATGTTCCTTAACCATATGGACACTTGACCGCATAACAAACAAACACTAACCCTTAATTATTCTTTTTAACATCTTAACGACAACCCATTTTCTTTGTTGTCCTAACTGTATAATAAACATCAGATATCATATGTTTCTTATTATACTTTTCTATACACTATCGATTTCCAGGAAGCATGTTTTTTATGAAAAATAAGAAAATAGTGGCAGGCACATAAAGCTTATGGCATCATAAATCATTACGATCGAGAGTGACATACTTGATCGTACGGTACCTTATCATTAAATATTCTTTTTGGTAAAATGTTAAATTTTATACCAATTCTAAAATTTTTGATAGAATACAGAGACCACGAGAAAACCGAAAAACCAAAAACTATAGACAAAGCTGAGCTACAAGGAAACATGCGAACCAACAAGCACTGAACACCACAAAGCTGTACTTTAATGCCAAATATCTAATCTATTTAACCTGAAGTAAAATTAGATTTGACCTGATTTTTTCTAAATAATTACAGCCTAATGCCACTGAATTAATATCTCTTGATTTGACATAGTTATCTATTTTTCGTTTTAAGAAATCAACCGATTGGAACCTACAATTAATTTCTGTTTAATATTTCCATATTGTGCTTCATCGTATAATAACGTACAATTTTTATTGTCATCATTATAGCTAAATGAAGTATACATATATATCCACCATACCGTTCATAACCATCTCCCCCATATACACTAAGGATACATGTTTTTTTACATAATATAGTAACCACATTCTGAACTATTTAGGACTTCATTAAAATTACATCAAAAATCATATACTTTATACAATACGTTTTAGAAATTCATTATAAAATCGCTATTAGTATCAAATTTTAATGTCATCAGTATGATGCACATAACTAATACTTTTTCTTTTTCTTTTCTTTTTTCTTACCAAACAAAAAAATATACACTAAACAATTTGTGGTCGTATATTTAACAAATTGTGTTTGGAATTTTTTGTAGCAAATTGTGAAAAAATGTTCCACAATATGCACTCACTATGACAACAACATAAAATATGGATATAAAATTTTAAACTTATTTTTCACGTTTTGCTAAAGATATCTGGCATGATTCACTTGTATCTAAATGTTCTTATTAGGAAGATTTTGGAGATAGTCCAGTCAATTTTAAAATTTTACAATCGGAATATTCTAAGCGAAGTCAACATCAAATTTGCGTATATATTAGGCATGATTCAATCCTAACTAACCTGCTTTAGTGAAATCAATTTGTTCTCTCAAAAAGAAATATTTCCATCAATAACAACCCTACAATCAAGCACCATATTTAACTATTAACTATTTACTATTTTTTTTTTTTGACATCGAAATAGAATCTAAAGAATACTCTGCAGCCGTTAGACTAGCTTCAGGGGCTAGCCATATGGGCGCAAAGACACTAACTGAGGGATTTAGCTTGCGTAGTCGGCCACCTTTGGCGAGTCTGTCCACACATGCATTCTGTGATCTTGGAATAGCAGATATAGAGAAGCTTGAGAAATCAGAGGATAATGCTTTAATCTCGTCTAGCTCCGGCGCTAAGGCTGGCCATTCCATATCGGTTAGTATGATGTTCACTAGTTGTTCGCAATCCGACAGAATTTGAATCTCTCTTCTCCCGCTTTTAAGAATCTCCTGCATCGCCCAGATTATGCCTTCTGCTTCCGCATGGAGAGGTGAAACCGAGCTGATGTTACCCTTGACCCCGAACAGGGTGGATCTTCCATCGTCAAGTAGCACAAACCCGAGACCTGTAGCGCCCTGATCTTCGATCCAAGATGCGTCAACCTGGCATTTCCACCTCCCTGCTTCAATTCCATGTCTCATCTGATCGCCACCTACTGGCAGATCATCTCCCCCAATATCAAAATTCTCTGCTGCCAATTGAGCTACACGCCAGCTCTCGGCTTCCTTTATCGCCATATGTACCATATGATCCATGGAAATGCCTCCAATTGTTGCGCGCTCACTCCTTGATTTCTGGCTCTGAAAAGTAGGTAATCAAAGTTAGCGTAGAGAGAACTACTCGGGAAATACCCCGGAGATGTTGGAATAGGAGACAGAGCCCAGCATTGGAGGGCTGGTGGGCATTCGAACAGAGTGTGGATGATTGATTCTGTCTCCGCTCCACACCGGACACAAGTGCTTTCCCGCGCACAGTGACGATTCTTCAGTTGCTCCACCGTCACAATAAAACTGGAGATTGAGTTCCATAAAAAATGTTTGAGCTTTCTTGGTGCTTTTAGTTTCCAGATCGCTTTCTTGGGAGTTAAGGTACTAGGTTTTGCGACTGTTGGGGATAGAGACCTGGTTCTCATCTCATGGGCCATCTCGTATCCCGATTTCACCGTGTAGAGCCCAGACTTTGTTAAGTCCCAGCTGACACAATCCGGACTGCCAGTTCTACTTATGCGTAGAGATAAGATTCTTGGGATATCTTCGGCTCTCACTAATTCATTTAGCATGTTCCGGTTCCAGGTCTGAGATTGATGATCAATCAGATGATGTACTCTGAGGTCCTGGTCGTAGTGGTTGCTTCTGCTAACAGGAGGTCTTGATGTTTTACATGGTAGCCATGGTTCTTCCCACACCGTTGTATCAACACCATTTCCTATCCTCTTCCGTAGTCCTTGCTGCAGTAGCGGTCGCGACGCAGATATAATTCTCCATCCATACGAAGGATTATGCGCAATACCGACATTCATCGGATTTGAGTGGCGATAGTATCGGCCTTTCATAACTCTGGCTAATAACGAGTGTGGGAACTTTAGGAGACGCCACAACTGCTTCGCCAGGAGGGCCAGATTAAAGTCTCTGAAGTTTCGAAACCCCAGGCCGCCACATTCAAGTGGGATACAAATTTTGTCCCAAGCTATCCAATGTAAACCTCTATTGTTATGCTTTGTGCTCCACCAGTACCGGGACACTGCGCTGGATAGGTTCTGCGTGATCCCTTGTGGTAATAGGTAACATGACATGACGTAAGAGGGTACCGCTTGAGCAATCGATTTAATTTGCACTTCTTTACCCCCTTTAGATAGGAGTTTTGCTGACCATGAGTTAGTTCGATTATTGAGTCTTTCCTGGACGAAGCTGAAGACTTGTTTTTTAGAGCCACAAATCTTTTCCGGTAGGCCGAGATACATTCCCATTCCACCTTCTTGATCGATGGCTAGAGACCTTTTCCGGTCAAGTTTTTTGGACGCTACAACCTTAGAACTGAACAAATTTGAAGATTTGGATTTGTTCAGTTGTTGTCCTGAGGCGTTGCCATAGACGTCGATGAGTCGCATTAGTTCGCGACATTCTTCCGGTTCTGCTTTGCAGAAAAACAGACTATCATCTGCAAACAGCAGGTGCGATACCGCGGGGCATGCTCGAGCGATCTTGATACCAGATAGCTTCTTTTCAGCTTCAGCCTGCTTAATCTGAGATATCAGCACCTCTGTGCATAGGATAAATAAGAAGGGCGATAGAGGATCGCCTTGCCGTAGCCCTCGAGAGGGGATAATATGTCCTTTGGCTTCTCCGTTGATAAGGACTTGGTACGAAACCGAAGAGATACAACTCATGATCCAGTGTATCCAGCGGTTGTCAAATCCCATCCTCTCCATAAGTTTTGCTAGGAAGCCCCATTCTACACGATCATATGCTTTACTCATGTCTGTCTTAATGGCGACATATTTCCTCTGGCAACTTGGGTTCGTCCGTAGAGCATGGAACATCTCTTGTGCTACTATAATATTGTCTGTGATGAGACGTCGAGCCACAAAGGCTGATTGAGTTTCCGATATAAATTCAGGAAGCACCTTTTTTAGACGGGAAGATAAGACTTTGGATATAATCTTGTAACTGACGTTGCATAGGCTGATTGGTCGGAACTCAGTCATGGACTGTGGTCTGTTCGTCTTAGGTATGAGACATATGTTGGTCTCGTTGATACGTGGATCCATCTCCCCTGTGGCGAAGAATTCTTGTACGGTCCTTATAATGTCTTTCCCGATTACTTTCCAGAATCTCTGGTAGAAGAGGCTAGTCATCCCATCTGGACCAGGTGCTTTTTCTGGATTTATCGCAAAGACTGCGTCTTTGATTTCTTCCTCTGAAGGTGCTCTTGTCAGAAGGGTGTTCATGTCATCAGTGACAGACGCGGCAATATACCGGAAAGCTTCTTCGTTATCTTCGGGGAAAGAGGACGTGAACAGGCTATGAAAATATTCAGTCGCCAAATGCTCAATACCTTCTTCAGTTTCAATCCAATTCCCCATCGAGTCTAATAGCTTTGTTATTCGGTTCTGAGCTCTACGTTGTTTCGTCTTTGCATGAAAGAACTTTGTGTTTCTATCCCCTTCTTTTAGCCATAGGGCCCTGCTCTTTTGTTTCCAGAAAATTTCTTCCTCCCGGTATGCTTCGCAAAGCTTCCATTTTAGTTCTAGTTCCTCCTCGCTCGATACGGAATCATCGTTTTGAGACTGGTCTAATTTACGCTTGAGGTCCTTAATGAGCTTCTTGGTATTCGACGGGTTGCTTCGTTTCCATCGGGAGATAGCTCTGCAACAATTCTTGATCTTCTCGTATAAATGAGGTGATTTATTGGAGTCTACATGTCCCCATCCTTCCTTAACAGTTTCGATAAAGCCCTCTTTGCCGAACCACCTCCTATCAAACTTAAAACATCTTCGTCCTCGCCCTTCCTTTGATTTAATCCGAACAAGTACATGCCTATGGTCTGAGCCCCAACGCAAGAGATACTCCACATCAGTGTGGGAAAATATTTGGTGCCAATCTTCATTACCAACCGCTCTATCTAAGCGACATTGGATCCTTCATGATCTTCTCCTACCTGCCCAGGAAAATAAATTGCCCGAGTGAGGGAATTCGATCATACCGCAGTTCGCCAGCATGTTCTTGAAGGCTAGGAAGGGCGCCTCGGTGCGTTTTCTCCCTCCCTTCTTCTCTAAGTTACTCGTGATCTCATCAAAATCCCCCACCATCAACCATGCTCCTGACCGTCTTAAGCTGATTCTCGTCAATCTCTCCCATACTCTTTCGCGGTATTCGACTACCGGATCACCATACACAAAGGTCATAAAGACCTTGTGTCCTTCAATCTTTGCTGCAATATCTATCATTCGATCGTTCGAGAATTCAATATTCACATCAGCATCATTCATGTAAAATAAAGCTAGTCCACCGCTTTGCCCAGCTGGTTCCACGGTGAACACATTGTCATAACCAAACTCAAACTTAAAGTCTTGCATAAAAGAAAAATTATTTTTTTGTTTCTGAAAGAAAAAGAAAACTAGGATTAAAACAGCGATTTAACTCCCGGAGATGTTGTTTCGTCAGGTACGCTCCAGCCCCCAGACAATTCCAAGCTATTGTACTCATATCCGAGAACTGGATGGTTTCTGGGACACCACCGAACCTGATTTTGACACTGGTTTTCTGCCTTTAATGGCAGAGAGATACACCTCATGGCGAGGGAATTTTAGACTGTTCCGAGCCGATGCACTTGGCTCCCTCGGAGGCTTTAGCAGCTTTGTTTTCGGGGAAAGCCTTCCACGACTTGCTAGTTTCTTGGAGGCAGCGGCACCTTTGAGATCAGGGCTACGTGTTCCTCTCCTCTTTCCTATTGTTTGAGCGATCGTCGTATCAGTTTTTCCTAGAACCGGCTTTTTGGAAGTGCCCCGAGCTACCGCCTCAACATCCTGTACTTCAGAAGGTTCCTTTGGCTTAGTTAGAGACGGCCGGTCCTTCCTGGATGGGGAGAGCTGTGAGATTGCCTCGATTCTCTCATCCTCAAGTTCCTTCTCAAAAGCCTGTATTTCTTCTTCAGATATTTCATCTAGTAAGTCATCATTCTCCATCATCTCTTCATTCATAGCCAGCTCAGCATACTTAGCAATGGTTGTATCAATGTCTTCCTCTCCTTTTTCATTATCCTTTGTTGTGTCGACATGATCCTTATCTATCCCAAGCATGGGTTCCTTGTGGAGCTCCACTTCAGTTACCACCTCCTTGTTGTACATGTTGGTATCTGTCTCTCTCTCCAAACTTGGAGCGAGATTCTCAGTCACCCTCGGCGTGATTTTCTCCTGTTCCCCTTCTTCGCCAATGACTTGTTGACGACGATTTTCCTGGGCACTTTGAATTCTGATATCAACACTAGTTCTTCCACTCTTTGCAGCTTCAGGTCCAGCCGTCCCGGTAAGTTCTATGCTTCTACTCCCAGCATTCTCTTGTCTCAGTGTTGTGTTAGTCTCTTTTGTTCTTGTGTATTTGCGCACCGGTCTCCACTCCATGGTTTGAGTAGGTGGCGATCGGGAACGTCTCCCCCCATAGTGTCCTCTGGGCCACTTACTCTGTAAGTTCTCTGAGATGGTGCGTTGAGAATCTGGAGAGTGCCTTCTCCTGGGGGAGTGATTATCATGACGCTCAGTATGATCATTCCCTTTCCCTGTCTGTTTCACATAGCTACTGTAGCTATCAGTCCTCCTGTCTTTGCGATCTTTAGGGCGCCATTCCGAGGAGGAAGTTGTATCTCTGTTTTTTCCCCTAGTCTCCATTCTTGAGCTATCTTGGTAGGGGTGGTATCTCTCCCGATTCCGGGGAAGTTCAGACTGATTGGAGTTATCCAAACGGTTCCAAACGTTTTTGGACTGAGCTTCTCGCCGATCCGTGATTCTATTTCGGAGGTCATGCGATCTACCATATTCTTGACGGTTCTCGTGGCGATCCTCCCGCCTCTGGTTTGTCACATACGCCTTTTCATTTCTTAGATCAATATCTCTACTCTCGCGGTGGTTTGGCGGTTTGTGGTATGCTTCCGGATTCCGGCGAAAGGGATTTGAGAAAGCTTCCTAAGTAGCCTTATCCTCTTGTTCCTTCTGTTCGATCCTTAAGAGACGATTCTTTTCTCTTTGAACTTCAGTCAACTCTGGGCACGTTCCTTCTTCATGTGTAATTCTTTTACACGTAAAGCAATGCCTGTGAAGGTCTTCGTAGATGATTGTAACCTTCACCACATCCCCGTTCTGAAAACCCACTTTGTATTCAAATTTCAGAGGAAGGTCACCATTAATAAAGACTCTTACTCGGCCCCCTTCGATATCAGCAAAGTCATAAGTTCCGAGAGCCTTGCCTACACTTTGGTAGGTTTCCAGCTTTTTGTAGTGAATAGGTACGCCTGACACTGTCGCCCATAGCAGCATCATGTTAGGGAAGTCCTCCTTAATGGTTGGAATCCATCTTTCCAGCGAGAAACTCCACTTATTAAAGTGACATGGCCGTAGTTGAAGAACCTTCTGTAGGTCTTCTTCCTTGTCAAAATCAAACTGGAGCTTATTATTTCCTAAGTTCGTGCCTCTTACTCGGCCTTCAACATCCCAGATACGGCGTTTCGGCATATGTTTCAGAAGAGCTTCAACGCTTCTACCATCTGAATGGAACATACGTCCAACCAGGGTAAGCTTAAATTTTTCTATCAGGTCTGAGTTGTCAAAGGCCGGGACCCTAATGATCTCATCATCTTCGTCTTGATGCCTTCTCTTCACCATGGAAGCTTCTCCTCTACCTCTGGATCCAACAGAACGTTGCATTCTGATCCTTTTCCAAATCTTGCTAGCCACGTCAACACACCACACGGTGGAAATTTTTGAAAAAAAAAACTTCGAGAAAACGCTGTATTCGCAACAGGACACCGGCTTGCAGAGAGGAGTGTACGATAGTCTCCCTCTCCCCTTCTCTTTGCTCGTCCTAGGTCACAGATCTGAAGTCGTCTTTTTTGTCGCCACTATTTACTATTTTTATATTCTGATGATCACGTCTATATATATATATCTATATGTATAGTGTCTATCTCCATCTAATAGTCACAGAGAAAACGAAAAAAAAGACTAGATGGCGACCAACAAAAGTGTTTTTTGATAAAACAAATCATAAGTTATGGAGGAGAATCTCTTGAATGCATATTTGCAGAAGAAACTGAATCACGTTAAACTACTTCATGTCTCATATATATTACTCCCTTTGTACTCTGTTCCTCGGACTAAAATTTTCTAAAGTGTTCACGCTTATTAAGAATTCAATAAACGTTTATAATTTAATTTTTCTTTTACTTTATTATACACTTTTCAATAACTTTTCACTAATAAAATTTAATCAATTCAAATATTCTCATTTAATGTTTTTTAAAAGTATAAAAAAATACCTTAAACATATAGAAAATCTATCTTTGTAGAACAAGTAAAAAATCTAAAACATCTTATTTTCGACTAACGGAGAGAGTAATTGTTTTGTTTAATACTATAAGAAGCACCTAACCATCTGTTAACTATTTTGTGTAATATCTATATTATTAAAACTGTCTTATTAAAATTGAATTAGAAAATAAAAATACCTCTTAGTTTTACCATTTATTTATATTGAAATGCCATAAAATATTTATTGAACCTATATTGACATATGCTTGCCTTTTCTTAATTTAAATAATAGATTTAAACATTTTATTTCTTTTCCTAATTTAAATAATATATTTTCTTATTCAAATCTTAACCAAAATAGATTTCTTGATATATTTCGTATTAATATATTGAATACTTATTAGTAATAAATAATAAAATAAAAAATCACACATCATAATCAATTTATATAACATATAAATAAAATGAAAATAATTTATTCATATATTATTAGAATAATACTTTTATAATATAAGTCCAATTTTTATAAATAATGGATTTGTTTATATGTTACACTGTGATATAATAGACGATTAAAATCACAACATATAATTACTGAAAGTAATAAATAAAATTGTTATGTTTTTAAAATGTTATATTAACAATTATATAATACATTTTAATTTACAAATATATATATCATACCAATAGTACAAAGAAAAAAATTAAAGTGAAAACAAATATTTATATTGTCATGGGTCAAGCTCTAGAAATAAACAACAACAACGCAAGATTATTTTTCTTTAACAAATTTATTTCAGTAGAATTTATAGTTGCAAATATATTTATATATTTTATGTATTATAAATTTACTTTCTTTTTTTTAAGGGATGCTAAGATTTTGGAATTAGAAAAATTATGACCCACCTCTTTATTATTTTAATTAGAAATTTAAAATTTATATCAGAATATTTTATTAAAATTTTAATTTTAGTTTTTATTAGAATTGTAAAGATTAATTTATGATATAAATTTATTTTTAAATATTACGAATACATCATTTAATATATTTAAAGAAAAACTAAAATCATAAAATAAATACCCGCCCGACCTAGTATACTATTAAAAAGAAGAAATCTTAAAAAATCTACCTATACAAAATTGTTGCATCTTTTCATTTGACTAATAATATTTTGGTCTTACTTTAAATTTTGACTTACCTTATATTTCTCTAACAATTATTTTGCAAATACTTTTATTTATTAGGCCCATATATTTTTGTACACGATTTGATTATACAACATATATACTTTATTTATTAGTACACGAAAATATAGTACCGCATATACTTCATTCTTTCTTTATATGGGTAAACTATACAAAAATACTAAATAATTTTCAGTTGGTTTTATTAAGATATATATTTGTTTTACGAACACTACCTTATAACCTTCATAAAAAATACCACCTTATAACACTTCATAAATTATCTAGATTGCACTATATACATAATATCATACGATTGTAATCTAAATACCAAACCGGTTTATTAAACAAGCCTACTATTCCACACTATAGAAACAATTATCCGACGGCTAAATACCAAACCAGATTCAGTTGTACGTACATTTTATTTCTCACCCAACCATATCTAAGAATTATGATATAGAAACAAAGTCTATGTGATTACATATACGACCCACTGTGTTACAAAAAAACAAATATACGACCCACTAAAATATATTAAGCGTTTTGCAATATTTATTTACTTACAAATAGTTTAGGTTGGATCATAAAATTTAACTACCTTTCTTATTATTTTAATATATTTATATCTAACTTAATTATTGTTAAATATATATTTTACCTAAAATTAAGAAACTAAATAACTAATCTATTATTTTTTGAAACTGATGAATTCAATTTATATTAATACTAATCTAAGTAACTAATCAATTATATTTTACTTATTTTTTTTTTGTCATCTACTTTACAGACTCATATAGACTCTTTAAACCAAACTGGGAGATCTTGATCCATGTGAACTACAAAAGACGTTTCTTTCCTAGCGCTACGGGTTAAGCTATCCGCCTGCTTGTTCTGAGTTCTTGGGACATAGATAATCTCTGCACAGGAAAAACTCTCTTTCAAGCTGTTTATATCCTCCAAATAACTTGCAAATGCTGGCCAATCCTCTGGTGTTGAAACCATCTTCACCAATTGAGAACAATCTGTTGCAAACGTAACCTAAAATTGTCGTAAGTTTTTTATACATTCCATTGCCCATAACAAAGCTTCCATTTCTGCATGAAGTGGAGAAAGGGACGCCCGAACATTCCTTGCACCCATCAAAACCGCAAATCCCTCTAGAGTACTACACCATCCTTGTCCTGAGAAAATATCATTATCTTTCCAGGAACCATCCGTAAAACACCATCTTCCTGGGATTGACGGAAGAACCATTGCACCAACCTGTTGAACTCTCTTTTCATCAGTCAGAATTTGCGACTCAGCCCAAAGCTTTGATTCCGTATCAGCCAGTTTAAGGGTATCTAGCGGATCTACATCCATATTACTAAAGACTTTATTATTTTTTCCCTTCCAAATATACCATAGTATCCATGCAAACTGATGATCTTCCATCTGTGGAAGCACTCTCCAAAAAAGATGATCCATGTTCACAAAGAGGGAACTTGTCGGAAACATATTTGGATTTGTTGGAATCTTTGAAAGAGCCCATGTCTGAAGTGCAGGAGGGCATTCAAAAAACACATGGTTGATTGATTCCTCCTCCGCACCACATCTTGCACAAACAATGTCTCCGGGAATCCCTCGCTTATGCAGATTTTTCTTGACTGCTATACACCCTGTCACCAATTGCCATAGGAAATGTTTAATCTTTGGTGGACACCGTATTTTCCAGCAATGTGCCTTCAAAATATCCACCGTAGGTCCAAACACTACTGATGGTTTTTCCCTATCTGGATATATCCTTTCCACCTGATATCCAGATTTAACCGTGTATTTTTCATTATTTGTGAAATGTCATCCATCTTTGTCTGCCATCGGAGTCCTACTCAAAGGTATATATACTCTCTATTAATTTCACATCCTGTGGGTCCACCAAAGCCCGAATCGCCTGCGAATTCCATCTTCGCAAATGAGGATCAATAAGCGAATCCACTGTAAGGTCTGAGTAAAGATTGTGTTGATTTTTATTTGCTGGTCTCGGGCGAGTGGTTAAGAGCCAAGGATCATTCCATACAGATATGGAGGATCTTGTTCCCACCATTTTGATTAGTCCTTTGCTTACCAGAGATGTAGCAGAAACAATACTCCGCCAATTATATTTTACTTATTAATATAATAAATAATGATTTATGTCTACTAATTTGTATATATACAACTGTACTTTAATCCAAATGCAAGAAGCAAATTCTTCAGAATCTCAAATATAATTCTTATAGTTAGATTATTAAATATAGATATACATTTACATATGTATATTCAATAAAACAAATATTAATAGTTAGCTACTACTAACATTAAATATATGATGGAACATGTTATCATGATATTTTATGAGCATAGTTTTTACGGGTTATTCAAACAGTATATTTATCAAATATAACCTAGCTGAACAAATATATTAGAACAATATTTTTAAATAAAAAGTTTTTTTTTAAACTAAACTGAAATACATATGAAGCCACCGGGTTTACCAGTTTAACTGCAGGTCCTAATCAAAACATTGAATGTAACGATTCATTTGTAACATCTAAATGTAGATACACAGTCAAAAATATAATTTTACATCAAATAAATTTGGTTTGTATCACCGCGTTTTGAAAGTGTAGATCAAAATCTTTACCTTGCTCCAGATCCGAACTGAGCCTGTATTTTTATATTGGTTTTAGTTTGTTTTTTCAAGTCCGGATAAAATTTCTAAGACTATGAAATAGAGTTACAAAAGCGTCTACATATAAAATCACAATAAACTAATTCACTAATTCGTAAGTCATATAATTTTTTTAAAAAAGTTTTTTCTTCAATATAACATGACTTATAACATAATAATGTATAAATCCAAAATTTTTAATTTATATCAAATTTATAATTATAAAACCCCGGAATGTAGTTACTTACATTGTGATTAAAACAAATCTCACGAACACTCTTTATAACGGGTGAAACTGTATATGTTTCACGAACGAATGAGAATCTATTCAATTTTGAATTAACGGATTAAACTATTGTATTTCATTTATTTTTTTATCATGTGCTAAATTAAGTAAAGAAAAAGTGAGGCATGTATATCTTCAAATACCGATTCTTACCACTAGAAATGAAAAAAAAAACTAATAAAATTAATCAAAAATGTTTAAAGATTTGCATTTTTATCTTAAAAATTGCATTGGTTTTAAGTGGTTGTCAAAATATCTAAGAATATGTCTTTTTAATCACATGTCTTTTCATTTTAAGAGTTGCATAGATTTTTACAGAGTTATCTTGTCGTCTAATGATGTGTTTTTTTTATTCTAAAATTTGCAACAGATTTTTTATTAGTCATTAGAAATGTCAAAAACGTATCTATTCATTTAAAAACTGCATATGTTTTAATGAGTTCTTTTCTTTCATTTTCCTATCTATTTTATGTACATTTTAAAGAATCTTAAAACTTGTCTAAAATAATCCGGTAATTCGGTTTGTTGGGCACTTTAATTATTGTATAATATTATATAAAATAAGTATATAGTTTTAAATTATTTTTTATGTTTAATAATCATGTTTTGGTGCAGTTGTTTTTTGGGTTTAATTTTGTTTATTCATATTTCAGATAAAATGTCCGGGTCTATTTAGATAATTTATTTATTGATAGATAAGTATTAAGAAAATGTACACCAAAAAATATTCTTATATATGCACATTTTAATTTATGAATGGGTTTGATATATGTGTTATTTATTAATTAAATCTTGAATTTCACTTAAATAAGAAATGATTATTGGAGACTTAAATGAATATTTGATACCGTTTAACTGAACTATTATAATTTTCTAGATATACAATTTCAACTGATAAAATGAAACATTGCAATTTCTGGTGATGGACCATTACAAGTTTTAGTGATGAAAAATTGCAATGTTTGGTGTTAACCATTATAACTCTTGGTTAACCTTTCGTGTAAAATGATGTGTCTTTTCATCCTAAATATTGCATAAGTTTTTAAGAGATTGTTATAATATATATAAGAAAGTGTATTTATAAGGATGTGTCTTTTCATGTTAAAATTACATTGAATTTAAAATATTGTTAGAAATGTATAATAATTTGTCTTTTATCATAAACCTTATATAGATTTTTTAATAGTTATCTTTTGTCTAAAGTTGTGTTTTCTATTTTATAAAAATCATATATTTTTAAAGGATTCTCAAAATGTCTTTGAGAATTTATTTTTTCATCCTAAAGTTTGCATAAGTTTTTAGTGAGTTATTTTTAGTTTATTTTCATATCTATTTTATATACATCTAAAGAATATTAACATTCTCTACACATATTTGCGTATATGATTTTGGGTAATTTAATTATTTTTATGATATTATATATTTGTAAACCATTACAACTATTAGTGATGGTAAACTTTGCATGGTGATGTACTATTCTAACTATGGTAAACCATTAAAATTATTGGTAATGGTAAACTTTGGTGATAAACCATTGCAACTTTTGGTATTAATAATTATAATTTTTGACTAACTATCGTAATGTCTGGTTGTTGACCATTGCAACTCTTTATAAGGAGTTGTAATATTGACAATCATAATTAAAAGTAAATAGTGAAATAAAAAGAGATCCATTTTGAATTGAATATTAAATATCTTGAAGAGAAAACATAAATACGCAAAATTTTAGTTATTATTCATGTATATTAGCCTATAACAGAATGCAAATTTGATTGTCTTATCCTACAAAAGATCTTGTCTTATTATATATTATTGCTATCAATAATAGGTAATAATAAATTTTCAAAATTCTTAAATAATTTAGCTAAACGGATAATGAAACATATATCTTATTTGGTATTGACATATTTCCAATTATATTACCACGAAAAATATAAAATATATATTTTTAGTATTAAAAAAATATAGTTGTATACAACATAATTTTGTAATACATATATTTTCTCAAAAACAATTGTAAACCGTTTTTATAAAAGGTTATTTTATAAAATAAAGCATATTTAGTTTTATAAAATAAGTTTCTGTGCGACATTGCACGGGTTCCTTACCTAGTAAGAAATAAAAAGAAGTCGTATATTGATTGAAACCTGGGGGTAATGATGACAACACATAAACAGAGTTACACATGATACAAAATAAAAATAGTTTGAAGCAACATTGATCAAAAATAAATTAGATTATTTTCAAAATATTTAATTGATACAAATAAATCAAATCAAATCTTCGCTTTGAGGAGAAATATAAAACTTAACAGATTTTATTATATTTTTTTCATTGGAATTTTGAATTTTCTAAGAAAATTTACGCTTAGACGTACTTTTTCTCACATCCATATCACCCTAACGTACATTCTCCATGTGGATGAAGTACTTTATTATCTTCTATTGTCTAAACTACCCCAAAACCAGAACAAACTTAGTTATATCTTTTATTTAATCGTAGCACAAAAATTAAAAAAAAAATCTTTTTATCGGGACCACTCCTCATGAGTCATTATCCCAATATTTCTCATCTGAATACTAGAAATCGACGATTTTGTTCAGTCTCACCGTTGCTGTCCAAAAATCACAGGGATTCAACGGCTTTGTTAATCACACAGTAAGGTATTACACATCTAAACTTACTTTATCCTCCCAGTCTACTTTTGAACCATTTGTTATAGATTGACTTAGATCTCCTTCTGTCTTTTACTTGTAGAATAGTTGAGGCCTCCATATCGCTCCTCCGACTCGACGAAGTTATAATCCGCCGCTAACTGCTCACCGCCGTTAACTTCTCACCGCTGTTAACTTCTCACTGACGTTAATTTCTCAATCCGCCGCTATGTTCAATCATGCAAGACAATGGTGTCTTTGGCTCTTGTGGTGATTTATGGAAGATTTTTCTTTAGATAGATTTTTTGAACCTGATTAGATTTAGTCTTTCTGAGTTTTCAATTTGATCTAAAGTTGTGAATTTTATGGAATTTGAAGTTCTAATTCGATTAATGAAGTTAGCTAGTTTGGTGTTTGTGTGGATATTCAACTTGGTTGACCACAACTTCTTGTCAATATATAACCAGTCAACCACAACTTCATTTACGCCTAACCACAACTATGTTCGCAACTGAACACAAACTTTGCAACACCTAATAAAATCTAAGGCGTCTTGTTGTTTTACACGTTATTAAGACCACAAAACGTGTAACCAAAGACGCAAACTCTGGAACAATATATCTTTCATACATATGACCGCTCAACACATATTCTCATCCACAACCACAAGTACAAAACATCATTCACCACAACTTCATTTATACGAACCAACAAACGACCACATCTTCAGTCCCTCCATAGTGACACTAACAAACAAAAAACAACCACATAACCACAACTACGGTTGCAACTCACCAACCAACACGTACTCAATTTAGTTGACCACAACTTTTTGTCAATGTATAACCAGCCAATCATAAATTTATTTACGCTTAACCACAACCACGTAACCACAACTTTTGTTGAAACTAACCACAAACTCTGCTACACCTAATAAAATTTTCTAAAATTTAAGACGTCTAGGTGTTTTTGTTTCTTCAGATTAAATGTTACAAATCAATCCAAAGGTTGTTGTTTAAGCACAAGACCCAATAAACCTACCAAATAAATACAACAGAAAAGAGTATGACTAGTATTTAGTATTTACTTTAAATATAATCAGAGGCTCAAGTCTCGGTAAACATAAGGGCATTTAGCGAATAGAAATTTCATAAAGCATGCCAAAATTACCCCTCAAGTGAAAAGTACCTCCTCATATTGAAGATCCAGAAAAAGTAACTGATAATGTAATCCTCTCATTTTCTAAAGGTCACAGTCATCATTTTGCTTCGTGATTCTTTTAAACTATTATCTATAGTTATATAGCAAAGACAGCAATAGCGAAAGAAGCACTGGAAAGGACACTGCATGCATATATGACGGTGGCTACTGTAAGCTTCGACTATCATACTCTCTCGTCATACTTGTCTCAATGTAAAGGTACCTAATAAGATTTGTTATGGCTGCAAGAACCGTATGCTTTTTCTCATCAACAATTGAGCCAAATTTTAATCAACTTTCTATTTTTTAAACTGTGGATTCGTAGGGTCTAGAGCATAGTAAGGATCAGAGATTGCAACTGAGAATCTCGAATGGTCATCAGGATCAGCCCATGGTATCTTCTCTTCTGCCATCTCTCTACCTTCTTTCCCTTTAATATTATAGCCTTTTAGACCTTTATTACCATTCTCATCAGCTCCTATCAACTCTAGCTCCGCTATGATTATTTTCTCCGCTGCTACTTTCTTCTCTAAACCCTTCTCTTTCTTCTTGTTGTCATCATCATCATGCTTCTGTTTCATCCTCCTAGCTCTCTTCTTCTCTCGCATTTTCCTTAGTTGTGCATCCCAGACCATTTCTGATACGTCCTAGATTCGGACAGGATCACTCAACAGGACTTTGGATATGAGCACGCCAAAAATGGGGGAACTTGGTGGTTTGAAAGGCAACACAAAAGGTTACGGAAAGACCTCTTGAGACTACCGGCTTCGATTGTGGTTTGGAATGTTACTTCAAGACCAACAAGGGAAGATTTGTTTACTTGGAGAATCACTCGACAAGAAACAAAGACTGTTTTAAGTGAAGAACAAAGAGATAAACTAATAAACTTGAAAGAAAAATTGATTGTCTTATTCATGGAATGAGATTACATATTTATAGTAGAAATGGTCAAAGAAAGACATAAAGAAATTGTGGAAAACTAGAAACTTAGAAAACACAAACAAAGACTAAGACTAAAGATTTTTGTAGAACCGAGATGTTGAATTTTGACTTGACTTTGAAGAAATCAATGCAACCCACGACCAGGACTTCTTTGTTGACCCTGTTCAGGTATTTTTTTGATAAGAATCGGTTTGAAATTGACTTAAGAAGTGCTGGTCGAATTTGGCAAGAAACAAACCTGTGTTGCACTTTTTATGAAATTTTCCTTAGGCTGAACAAGGCCCATTTCGCCCAGCAGCTAAACCAGCTCCATCTTCAGTGTCACTTAGCTCACTCAGATCCAAAGTAGTGTCACTTAGCTCATCCAGTTCCAAAGTAGTGTCACTTAGCTCACTCAGCTTATCTACTTCAGCTGGTTTCAGCTTGTCCACACTCTGTTTCAGCTGGTTCCAGCTCGTCCACACTCTATTTCAGCTCGTCCTAAGTCTCACCAGCTGGTTTTAGATCAGTATGCTCGCCATTAATCCATCTTGGTTTGTCCTTTATTGAATAATCATCTGGCTCAGCCATGGTGGCATCATCCTGGCCCAGGTCTATGATCCGAGGCGCATCATTCCCTCCCGCTTGAAAAGGATTTGACCTCAAATCCATTTTACCTGTATCAAAAGGAAATGAATCATACAAAAAGAATTTAAAAGACATGTAAAATTTAGAGAAGGCAAATTTTGGACATAAACTTTCTTGGAGTTTCGAAGCCATTTTCCTAGAGTACATGCATCTCCAAATCTCAGGTTGATAAGCACGGTCTATGCTTTTGTTCTTTACATTTCTTTGAGACTGGACATGTTTATCCTGGACACTAAAAACATAAACTAGAATACCAGGATCATATGTGCAAGACATGTACTTGCTCAAATAAGAAATCAAAGTTTCTTTCCCTAGAACATGTAGCACACGTTTCAGCCTTTCAAAATTCACATCAAAGTAAGCATTACAGACCAGAATGGTATCAAGACACAACATAATACTGAATATTTTCAAAACGTGTCTATCCTTCTCAAAATCAGAACACAAAAGAGTAAGTTCGGATTGAAAATAACTTATCAAAGGCTCAATATGCTTTTCAAAGAATGTGTTCTAAACCACAATATCATCAAAGCTCAAAACAACACAATTATTAAGCAATGATCTCAACACATGCCAAGGTTTATCAGTTTCAAAACACAAAATATCAAGCTTCAAAACAGAATCACAAAAATCGGTTTCAACTCTAGGTGATTTCTGTTCCAGCAAAGTTTTAAATATCATTAGTTCGTCCAAGGCACAAATGGATACAAACAAATCACCAGTGATCAGTTCATGTTTATGAAAACTCAGATCAAAGCCATTTTCTTTGAAGACAAATGAATCAAGTGATTGTCTAGCACAGAAAACAGGTTGTTGTAAACCAAGCTCTAATGACTTTTCAAGATCATCAAAACCCTTGCTATGTTTCAGAAACTGATCAAAACTCAAAACAATATTAGAGTTGATGTAATTGCCAATTTGAAAACGTTTTTGATCAGAAAGTTTATCAGGTTTAAACACTTGAAAAGAGTTAACCATGTTTTCAAAAATAGAGTCTGAAACACGAAATTCTTTAACTTTTTCAAAACCAAAACGTTTCACATCTTCAGAACTGATCTTAACAAACATTTCAGGCAGAGAAGTAATCAAATCAAGTTTCTCACAGTGCTCTTAAATGTCTGTGGACAAAGGCGTAGGAGTTGTGCCGGGATCAAAGCAAAGTTGGTTCTCCATGATGGATGTTACACTTGGTGCTTCCACTTCAAAGGTTGGACCAGGTTCGTCTTCCTCATCAAATATGGGACATAAATCATCGTCCATGGGTCTCCTGGTGCCAAGAAGCGGTCCTTGATGTGAGTAGTCGAATGACTCTTCCTCAAAATCCTGTAAAAATAGAACAAGACTACTCAGATGCTCCGTTCAAAACAGGTTAGTCCATTATTCTCTTCATTATCAAACATAAAATCAGATTTTGGAGAAGGAAGATCACATTCATCTTCACAAATGATCAAACTTTCAATCAGCTCTTCATCATATTCATCAAAAATTGGTACAAAATCTGAAAAATCTTTTAGATCTTCAAGGTTGTTTTCAGACTTATCTTTGGGTTTTTCACTGATGAATAAAGATGGTTCAGCTACAGGTGCACGTGTGGTTGTGCTTTTTTTGGATCTTGCTGATGTCCTTGAGAGCTTTCACCACTCCCTCCACAAGGTTGTCACAAAACTCCTGGACTTCAAACTGACTGAAAAGCCTTCTTTGATCAGCTTCAAACATCTTAACCTGAAAATTCTCAACATAAAATGTTAACAGATAAAAATAATCTTCACACTCTCAAGTGTTTATCCTCACCCACACACGTGTTTCTCTCGGATTTTAATGGTCACACAAGAGTTTCCTCTCAAAGTTCTAAGAGAACAAATCAAGTAACCCAATGGAATCTCCAAGCAAACAAGAGATGAACACAAGATAGGAAGATAAGAGAATTGGTTTTGAAATTCGTATTAACCACTCCAAGGCTGGATTTCTCCTCAGCCATCAGGATTTCTCTTTGTTTGTTTCTTTTTTTTTATAGATCTTTTTTTTTCTTTTTTCTTTTTTCTTTTCTTCTCTTTATAGAAGAATGACGATAGGTAAGGCAGTGGCCCAAATTTGAGATAGAAAGAAGAAGAAGTGTTTAGAAAATGAAAGATGAGAAGATGGATAGATAGTACCGGTTGAGTGGCTCTGATACCACTTTGATACGTCCTATATTCGGTCAGGATCACTCAACGGGACTTGGGATATGAACTCGCCAAAGATGGGAGAACTTGGTGGTTTAAAAGGCGACAAAAAAGGTTGCGGAAAGACCTCTTGATACTACCGGCTTCGATTGTGGTTTGGAATGTTATGTCAAGACAAACAAGGGAAGATTTTTTTACTTGGAGAATCACTCGACAAGAAACAAAGACTGTTCTAAGCGAAGAAAAAATAGATAAACTCATAAACTTGAAAGAAAAATGGATTGTCTTATTCATGGAATGAGATTACATATTTATAGTAGAAATGGTCAAAGAAAGACATAAAGAAATTGCGGAAAACTAGAAACTTAGAAAACACAAACAAAGACTAAGACTAAAGACTTTTGTAGAACCGAGATGTTGAATTTTGACTTGACTTTGAAGAAATCAATGCAGCCACGACCAGAACTTCTTTGTTGACTCTGTTCAGATATTTCTTGATAAGAATGGGCTTGACATGGACTGAAGAAAGGGCTGTTCGAATTTGGCAAGAAACAAACTCATATTGCACTTTTTATGAACTTTTCCTTGGGCTGAACAAGGTCCATTTCGCCCAGCAGCTAAACCAGCTCCATCTTCAGTGTCACTTAGCTCACTCAGCTCCAAAGTAGTGTCACTTAGCTCATCCAGCTCCAGAGTAGTGTCACTTAGCTCACTCAGCTCATCTACTTCAGCTGGTTTCAGCTCATGCATGCTCTCTTCAGCTGGTTTCAGCTCATGCATGCTCTGTTTCAGCTCGTCCTCAGTCTCACCAGCTGGTTTTAGATCAGTATGCTCGCCATTAATCCATCCTGGTTTGTTCTTTGTCGAAGAATCATCTGGCTCAGCCATGGTCGCATCATCCTGGCCCGGGTCTATGATCCGAGGCGCATCAGTTTCTGACTTCTCTTCTTTCTTTTCACGAAATTTGTTACTCGGATCTTCTAATCCGGTACTAAATTGTACTACCACATCCAGCTCATTCTCCTCCTCCTCCTCCTCGTCTTTATCTCCAGATTCGACCAAGTCACAATATGTTATTTTTTCTTTTTTCCTTCTCATCATCATCATCAGATTCACTCTCATAAGAAGCTAAAAACTCCTTCAGCTCAAGGTCTGCCAACTATGATTTGTGAAGATTTTATAAACAGTATCAGAACACAATAAACGGCTGCAGCATCTATATAAGATAAGAGATGATTCTAAGCCAAATTACAAAAAAGAAAATTAAAGAAAATATAAAAGCATAGAGACCTGACCAGGGCTGAATTGCAGGTTTAAGGTCTTGACGCGGTGCGGCTCATCTTCATCCCAAGAAACAGTTACCTTACTCATCTGCAGTGCTTGGCTTTGAAAATCCAAATCTTGATAATTAGCTGGTGCCTCTATACATTTTTTTTAAGAAAATAAGATCACAATTAAACCAACAATATCAACAGAGTTAAGAGCGGCAAATGCAACCTCGGTGGCAATATCACGAGGTGGATGATTGAAGTCCATAGAATCGGGAATAAATCTCAAGTCGAGCTTGATAGAGGATCTTACTAACTCAATTCCGTCACATGATCTGTACAAGTAATCAGCAGTAGCACTAGAATCACATTCGGCAACAGCAAAGTAGTACCTGAAACAGAGCAATCAGTAACTGTGAGTTTTAGTAATATACTAGATTTTGACCCGCGCTTTCAAAAGCGGGGGATTATTTTAGTTTACAAAAATCTTATCGAAAATATGTAGTATACTTAATTTATGTATTTTAAGCTCAGTTTTATAATATTTTAAATTCGTATAAACTATTTATTTTTAGTACCAACATTTCAATTTGTGTACACTGCTTTGTTTTAGGTCTTAATTTTACTTGAGATATAAAATTTGTTAGTTATAATATTATGTACTTAAATATTTGATAACCTAATTCTGATACAATCGTGTCAATGTTTATGCTTGAAAATTATTCACGGATGTTGATAAAAGTCTTCTCTTACTTACTTTCATGGTATGTCTTCTTGCATGAGGCATGCATTTTGTATCCCTTTTACCTTTTACACAAAAATGGCAATAGTTAAAGATATATGAACAATTTGGAATTGGCAAATACAAAAAAAAAACATAAATTTACTCTTAAAAACATACATTGATTTCCAACGTGTTCCCAAACATGAAATTGTATTGCTTCCACGTATGTAAGACATTCACTTGAACTTTCCATCATTTCTTCTGAGGTTTCACATTTTTCAAAGAAGTGATTTGCATAATAGAATTGTTTTTTTTTCTTTGATAGAGAGTCGTGAGATTAGGTCGATAGAGATGCTTACATTTATAGGAGTAGTTTAGTATATATATTTTTTTGGAATAGAGATGAGAAACTACCCTATACATGGTTGTATATATAGCATTAAGTTAATCGATTTTAAAGTTTTTAAATAAAGAAATATTCTTTGGAATATACGCCATTGGGTTTGGATTGGTTTTGGAAATCCCTAGAGTATGGGTCAAGCAAAATCATTTTAATTTGCCTTGTTTAACAGTTAGCGATGGTTTGCATTTAAAGAGGAGTATTTTAGTTGATCTTTCAAATATATAATGTAATATAGTAATATAATATTTTAAGCAATATGGTCGACTTCTTTTGAGTATATTCGATTTTTAAATGATATGATAATAATTTGCAAGATCTTATCAAAACAGTTATACAACTAACAACATTACTAAAATTAAGAAAAAATTAAAATATGATATTTTGTGATTTGCAAACCGCCAAACTTAATTCTGTTACGATTGAAATTATTATTTAAATATAAATTTTCTAAAACATATAGGAATTTTCTAAATTTTCTAAAACACGTAAGTTGAGAAATTTTAGTATATGTTGCTCAAGTTATAGTACACATTTGTAATACTTTAGAATTGATATTGGGAAATAACTATATGCATTATAATATTTACCTTTGATATATGATATGAAAAAATAGATACCATACGAAGAGAATTGAGTATGAAATTGACATTGATGTTGAGAAGTGTGTATGAAACTTTGAATAACTTTGTAGCATGATGACCAAACTAAAAAAAACAAATGGTTGCTTTTGAAATTATGTAGGTTATATCATATACGTTTAAGTAAGTATTTTAAACACTGATATAATTAAATTGATGAGTTGATAGTAGTTGTAAATCATAGTGCGAAATGAGTATATGCATTGATATTTACAGTTTTGTTTTATGATATTAAAATATGAATGGCACATTTGTAATATCTAAAGAGAAATGTTTCTGGTGGTTCCATTCACTTTTGAGTTTATGATCAAACTCAATGACGTAATGGCTTGTTTTTAATATATGCAGGTTTTGGGCCTTATGGCGAAGTTTCATGAAGAGTAGGTGCAGTAAATGAAATCCGAATTGTATATGCGACGATTGTTTTGGAAATACGCTTGATATATTCTGGTATTTCTCTTATTTTTATTTATTTTACTAAAGGAAAATCCAGTGGCATGGCTTGTAATTATAGAAGAAAATAAGGACAGAATCCTAGAAAAAATTATGCTTTAATAGTATAGATTAGTCCCCCTTGGACATATAGGCCGACTTACTTTAATGTACTTTTTAAGTAAGCACATAATCTCTCATTTCTGACGTTCTCATCTTCTTTTTCCTCATCACATTATCTTCCTTCTTTTCGTCTACAACATCAGTAGCAGGACCATGCATTTCCTCATGTTTCATTCGCTCAAGTCCAAATTCTGTTGGATAGACCGCAACAGATAAGACCCACCCATCTCTCGAGAGGAAAGAATCGAGAACAACGTACAAGTCTGTGGCCTAAGTAAAAACAAAATTGCAGCCAGAAGAACAAACGCTGCTAAACTCATACAACAAACACCCCAACTCTTTTAGACTATGCAAAGAAACCAGCAAGCTAGCTCAGGCTATAGAGCAAAAAGCTAAAATCTTCCTAATCAGATTAGTTCAATAAATAGATAATTGATTGAGAAGAACTTACAGAAACATATATCCAGTCACAATAGCCAGTCTCTGAGTTTCTTTCTCGATACTTTGGATTCACGCATCGGGACCCTACGGAATCAGGGGTCCCCACGAAAACCTTAAAGAGAATTGTAGGGTTTCATTAATTGTCATATATACAAACTAATATGTTCATTGTTCATTTATTTATTTTAGTCTACATCAATTTTGTATACATGCACATCAATTGCTTTTAAAATTGGAGGAGGTCTCGATCAGATTTAATTCGAAAATTCTCTTCGTTGCTCGATCCACATGTGGATCAATGAACTGGTTCTGATCAACTCGTGGCGGATCCAATCCATTTCTAGTTCGATTGAATTTTCATTTTTGGTGGTGAGAGGAGACATCAGCGTTAAGTAAACTTAAATACAGTAAAAACGAGAAATCAACTATTAAAAAGGAGATGCTTTATTTCTTATTCATAATATTTTTTGAGTCTATTGACATACGCTTTCAAGTTTCAACATAATTAATCAGTTTATGGCATTAATCATTGTCTCCACTTTGATCTTAATATCACTGACGGCTTCGAGATAGTCTAGCAGAGACAACTTCATGCGCTTGATGACATTCTCCTGTGCTATTGGGTCCATCAATTCATCCTTGGGAAGTGCACTGATTTTCCTCATTAGCCCCGTGAGCTCTTCATGTCTAGACTCCAAATACTTCAACTGCTCCGCGAAATCATGACCTCTGATCAAATTTCTTTGAGTTTCACCCATAATGACCATCTCCACTTCATTCGTCTTCTTGGAACCCATGATACTTTCTCTCTTTTCTTTCTTGGTAAATGATTTTGTTTGTGCTTCTGAGTGTTCTACCAGATTGTCGTATTTATAGTTTAGAAAGAATGTCACACATACGCATCTATCATTCGAAAAGATGACGAATGATCGTGACTTGTGAATTACTATTATAACTGAAAAACTACAGTCAGCATTACATACAGCCAGTATGAAATAAGCAAAGTGGGCCATTACTCTGTTCAGACACGAAATTGATTCATTAATCTTTCTTTAACTAAAAAGAGAGAAGAAAAGACGCGTGTGACAGTGTTGAATTTCCATTTCTGTCATCTTTTCTTTTAAATTCATCTCACTAAAATAGTAAGCCCATGAAATTATCTATCAATTAATATATTACTTTATTAAAAATATAAAAACTATGAAAATAGTTTAACTAATTTTATATTGTATCATTGGTTTTTAACTTTTTATATACACAAAAGATTTAGTTAAGTCATGTACCTGATCTTATTCTACATCATCATATTAACCAATACTAACCTACACATTGTAAATCGGTTTATCACTCAAATAATATAATTCATCTATAATTTTGTATTTTACAAACTACTATACAACCAATGGTTTAGATGATTAAGAAAAGTAAAACAATTTATATACAAGAAAAAAACACACTCTTTGCATGCATGACATAAAACAATCTTTATGTATTGATTATAGTTTCATCATACATTGCTATGCATAATTATCAAGCCATTTGATATGTATTTTATTTGAAGATGAAAACAACTATCAGTAAAATATCATATATATTAGGTATCACATAATCAAATAAAATACACAATTAATATTATGAGTGAAATCTAATAGAATCATAACATAATAGTCTAGTTGTTTGGTTAAACGGATCTTAAAACTATAAATAAATGCAAAACTGTCATGTACATATATATATATTATTATAACAGAAGTATTTTTTAATTAGATTTTAATAATATTCTTCCAATAAATTTGTATTTAAAATGTAATTATATATTTTTTTAATAATAAAAAACGTAATTAATATTAAGTATTATTATGAACGAATATTAATTTATTTTGATTTATAGAATAAGAAATAACATTCTGGTAATATTTATGTATACATAATTCATATTCATAATTAAATTACTACACCAACTAATAAATATAAAATAACTTAATCCATTTCTTAACTATTTTATAGATTAAAAAAATTACAATATTCCAAATAACATATATTCATGAATTTACAACATACTTTAACTTATTAAAACAAAATAAAGTAAGATATTTTAAATGATATAATTTTATATATTTAACATATATGCTACTAAAGACGGATCATTTAAAAAATCAACTACAAAAAAGTTGCTGGACCTCTTCTTTATAAATTTAACTAATTAAACGAAATATATTCTTTTCCTAACAAAAACAATATAAACAAAACAATAACATTTTAAATAAAAGCAATATATATATCTAAATAATTAAAACTACATTATCAATCTATTCAAATATATTTGATATCTCTTAAAAAACATGGAACTCATTATATACAACATATAATGATGACTAAGTTTAAAATAATAAAAAATTAGACATGGGCATTCAGATCTTCGGATTGGGTCCATGCCGGTTATCAGATCTGCTCTTTGAGATCTTAAACATTTGGACAAATTAGATACTTAATTATTTTTGGTCCAGACTTAAGTAAGTTGGTTTCTGTCGGATCCGGTAAAAGTAATGTCTATAATTAAAATGCATGTAAATACCTATAAATTTTTATACATTTTGAATTTTGAATATTTAGGATTCGAAAAAGACCCAAAATACCTAAACTGGAACTCGAAAATACTTGAAATATTCAAATACCAAAATTTTATTCAAAATTTGATCTGAGGACTCGAAAATATCTAAACATTTATCTGAATACCCGAATTATATTTCTGAAAATGTGACAATTTTCCTAGATGTGAAACTATAACCACAAAATCTGACCCGAAACATAAAAAAAAAGGATATTTGTAACACCAAAAATATACCAAAATACTCAAATGTAACTAATATATACAAAATCTTTCAGGTATTTCAAATATCCAACCGAGTCTCGGGTAGGACATAGACCCGAAAGGAAACCCGCATGTCAATTTTTTTATCTAATAGGTATTTTAGCGTAGACTTGGGCCCGAACAGAACTTGTGTTTTTAGGTCAGTTTTGGTTCGTGTTTTCGGATCATAGTAAAATATTCAAACCTATGAAAAACTAACATGTATTTATATCTTTTTAATTAGATTTTAAAGAATAAATCCGTGCTTTCCAACATGTCTCAAAATTTAGTTAATATTAAAAATAAACCTAAAAACTTGATTAAGAGTTTTCTTATAATTTTGAAGCACACGCATCCTAAAAATATGATATTGTTTTCGTATTTAGGTTAAACTAATTTTAGTAACATGATATTGTTTTTAAATGTACCTAATAGAATATAAACAATAGCTAAAAAAACTTTTTCGAAGTAAAAAATACGAAAATGGTTTGTCGCCAATAGGAAATAAGCAAAGTGGACGCTACTCTTTTGTTCAGACAAAATTTTGATTCAATATTTTTTTTATCACGAGATTCATTAATTTTTGGAAATTAAAAAGAGAGAAGAAAAGATGCGTGTGACAGTGTTGAATTTTCATCAGTCTCCTCTTTTCTTATAAACTTCTATTACAATTATAGGTTCAAAAACTTAGTGTTAGTTTGCGGAAATGACTTTGTAATTCGAGTTATGTGCACGTCCATATACATATACTGTATATCTGTAATAAATATTAGCTTCTAACTTCCCCTGAACATTAGTTAATGAGAGATTGATTCGTCTTGGAGCACACTAGTAGAGTTGAAATATCGTTACATTTTATTATGACTCTTAACATGTTCTACGTGATTGATTCAAATAAACAATATAAATGCTCCCTCAAATTTAGTGATAAGATTTAGCCTTCAAAAAAAAATTTAGTGATAAGATAATCTCGTATCTACCTACTATAATTTTAATCAACCATGTACCTATTGTGATTTGATGCGGTGATACTATAATGTTTAACAGAAATGTGAACTTTACAACATGATTTATTGTGTTTATTATAGAACTATTAATGAATAGAAAATGCTTCTTCGAAGTTAAAAATACGAAAATAGTTTTTCAGCCAATAGGAAATAAGAAAAGTGGACCCTACTCTTTTGTTCGGACAAGATGATTTTGATACATTAAATTTTTAAAAATTAAAAAGAGAGAGAAGAAAAAGACTCGTGTGGGAGTGTTGAATTTTCATTTCTCTCATCTTTTCTTTTAAACTTCATCTCTCTGCTTCATCTGTTTCTCTCACTAAAAAGCTTTCTATTCTCATCATCTCGCTAAATTAGGGTTACAGGCTTGGATCTGAGATTGTTTCGAACGGTATTTTTGCTCGAAATAGCAGACTTTGAGAGGTGGGTTTACGATTTTGTGTAGGGGATAAGTCGCGAAGATGACATCTTTGCTTGATTTTATTTTATTTTCTGGCTTGTGGGCTTCTTCATACTCGAACGTAATTGGTGGGGTTTTTCTGTGTTCTACCTAAGAACTTGATTATTCAGATTTTGGAAGATTAAAGTTAGTTTATTTTCAATGAACTTGATCTCTGTCTTTATAGGAACCTCTGTTTAGTGTTTGGTTTTGCAAAAGGTCGTCTTTTTTATTTTAATTCAATTATGAAAATTTCTGATTGCTTTCTTGATTTTGTTTAACTAGCAAGGGCTTTTGCTTATTCTAATACATTCCAAGCTGCTGTTTTACTTTGCTTTGCTTGTCTGGACTGTTTAATTGAATTGAGATTTTGCTGATGTTTCAGTCATTCATCTTATTCTTACTGATTGCCACGTGTTTTCTCTCTACAGATTCTCAAGGCCCCATGGGAGATTCCATCACGCAAGATTATGCATCTTCCCCACTCGACAACGATGCTTCATCAGGGAAAGGCAGCGGATACAACTCGCTAGAGATTGCTTCCATCGCTTCAGCTTCAGCCATCGTCTCGGTTCTCATCGCTCTCGTGCTTCTCTTCCTCTACACTCGGAAGTTGCATCCGAGATCAAAGATCATGTCCACCACTACCAAACGAGAAGTCACTATGTTCATCGACATAGGAGTTTCAATAACCTTCGACAACGTTGTTAGCGCTACAAGAAACTTCAACGCCAGTAATCTCATCGGTAACGGCGGATTTGGAGCAACTTACAAAGCGGTAATAATCTCTCAAGACCAAGACGTCGTCGTCGCCATCAAACGCCTCTCCATCGGACGGTTCCAAGGCGTCCAACAGTTCCACGCGGAGATCAAAACACTCGGTAGGCTTAAGCACCAGAACCTCGTGACTCTTATCGGTTACCACGCGAGCGAGACCGAGATGTTCTTGGTTTACAACTATCTCCCCGGAGGCAACCTCGAGAGATTCATCCAAGAACGTTCCACGAGAGCTGTGGATTGGAGAGTCCTTCACAAGATCGCGCTCGACGTAGCTCGAGCTCTCGCCTACCTCCACGACCAATGCGTCCCGCGGGTTCTTCACCGTGATGTTAAACCGAGCAACATCCTCTTGGACGATGATCACAACGCTTATTTATCGGATTTCGGGTTAGCGAGGCTGCTCGGGGCTTCGGAAACGCACGCAACGACGGGCGTGGCCGGTACGTTTGGTTACGTGGCGCCCGAGTACGCGATGACTTGCCGGGTTTCGGATAAAGCGGATGTTTACAGCTACGGGGTGGTGCTTCTGGAGCTGCTCTCGGACAAGAAAGTGCTTGATCCGTCTTTTGTTAGGTACGGTAACGGTTTCAACATTGTGCAGTGGGGTGACATGTTGTTGAGACAGGGACGTGCCAAGGAGTTTTTCACGGCCGGTTTATGGGACGTTGGTCCGCATGGTGATCTCGTTGAGGTTCTGCACTTAGCGGTTATCTGTACGTTGGATTCTCTATCGACTAGACCGACTATGAAGCAAGTTGTACAGCGGTTGAAGCAGCTCCAACCTCAGCTCCGGTCTCATGTTGTCTAGTAGTTAAGAAATGTAGCTAATATGGTTACCACTTGGAAATTGTTTTTTTAATATAGTTTTGCGTTATTTTCTTTGTAATGTTTTAGTAAAATACCCTAAAATTGTTTTTTAAAAGTTTTGAAAATAATACAATTAACCTTATACAAACAGAATGAATCCAGATCATTTAAGAAATGTAGCTAATATGTTGACCCACTTGTAGATTGTTTTATTTTATAGTTTTTGAGTTATTTTCCTTGTAATCCTTTTGAAAAATAGCCTAAAATTGTTTTAAAAGGTTTGAAAATATTGCAATTAACCTTATAGAAAACTCAATGTGGTTTGCAAACAGAATGAATCCGGATTAAACAAAATACGTTTTTTTGTCAACACTTCCAATTTGTTTAATTATTAACAAAGTGTTGACAAAAAAATATTAACAAAAGATGTGCTATTAGTGTGGGTTAATATTTTATTTTATATCAGTTTTCATATAGTTTCGTAGTTTTTTGTTGGTTTGTGTTTGTACATGTGTGTTTTTATGACATAGATTTTTAAAAATTTATGGGTATACCGTATACATAATATTTTCAAAATTGAATCTTATGGATTAAAGTAAAGAAAATTTACATTCTAATAACAATGGATTTTAATAGAATCTCTAAATCAGTGATATGTACACTTTTCAATAATAAAAAGTCTAAAATGAAATTTAAAAGTGTTCACCCTAATAACAATAATTTTATTAATATTTTTAAAAAATATTTCTACTAGTAATCCTTCCTTATTATATTGTTTTGATTTATTTTCTTTGTAATAATTTTGAAAATAGCCTAAAATTGCTATAAAAGTTTGAAAATAATACAATTAACCTTATAGAAACTCAATGTGATATGCAAACGGAATGAATTAGCATATGGTTTAACAACAATTGGGTTCCTAATAAGAGTATTATGAACTACAAAGAAGAAGAAGGAAGCTTAACAACAATATCTCTAAGAGGGTTACTCGTAACATCACCACCACCACCGTCGGAAACGGTGCCTCCGCCGTGCCTAACGAACTCCGCCGGAGAAAGAAAACTGCCGTGGCAAACACACACGATCTTCACCTCCTCCTTGCTCCCTCCGTACCAATAAAGAAACCCTTCCACGCGTTTCCCGTCAGCTCCGACATCCCTCGTCGACACACAAGGCATGTCTTCCAAAATGTTCCTAGCCTTCTCCATCCCCGAAACTTCTTGGTTCTTTTTCTTCGCCGTGTTTCCATTTTCGCCCCTCCCGCTGACCGGAGCGGAGACAAGAAAACCATCTTTCTCTCCCTTCTCCTTTGTCGGAAGAGGAGGAACGTTAAATGACAGAAACGGCTTCTCCTCGGCTTGGACCTTTGTCTTCTCCGGTCGCTTCCTCTTCGCCTCCGTCTCCGTTTCGACAGGCAGAGAACGAGTCCGATCAAGCTGGAACATGTCCGAGACTCCACGCTCCACCGTCTGCCGCATATCTCCGCCGGATCTTTGTCCGTCGAAGACGAAACCTTCCGGTATGGAAGAAGATCGAGCCAGTTCAAAGTTCTTCCGTTTCCTCGATCTCGGATCCGTACCAAACTGACCATTCAGAGAAAGACCTAACGTTAGCTCAATATCTTTACCTTCTTCTTCTTCTTCATCCTTCTTCTTTGCCTCTTCCCGTCTCTCACCATGCTCAGAGTCTCTGTGACAAAAATGGTTGCTCGTGACGAAAAACTTCCCCAAAAGATTAGGGACTTGAACGACGCCGTTTGTGCTGCTTCCCCTTGCTCTTAACATCTCCATGATCTTCAAAAGAAACAGCAAATGCTGATCAAATATCTGAAAAAAAAACTGAGGTCAGAGAATCCGAGCTCGAATATGTTTAGTTTTACAATATCGAGAGAGACGAAACCATTTGTCTTTAAAATAACCACCAAGTGTTACTATTATAAACCTATAGTACTACAATTTGCAGTATTTTTATATTTGTCAGGAAAATCATGTTTCTGAATTATTTTACAAGCATAGTTGACGACCTTGTACGGATTTATTTCCCTTTAGTATATTTCACACAAGTTGGGCTTACAAAAATACGAAATATCCCATGAATTATGCCATCAAACTTTATTACCATGAGCAAAAGTGTTATAAAATTTCATTATTATAAAATTGAGTAGTATAATTTTGAATAATATTTCTTTTTGGTGGAAACAAGAAAAGATAGACGACCACCCACCACGCCACGTGGAAAAGGGCATCAAGTGGGGGAGAGAGCTTAGCGTAGACGTAGGCTACTTGTTGATGTAAAACTTGACACGTGTCTAATTATCAACGTGCTCAACTACGACAATCACTTTATTGCCACGTGTATCCAGCCTGACTGGGCCCCCGACAAGCCAATCAAAAATTAAATATGAAAACTTTTTTTTTTAGCTTTTATCCATATAATAAGAATGTGAGCTACTTCAAGCTCATCTTAAAACATTTATGTCAATATTTATTATTAAAACAAAATTGTGAAATAGTTTATATGTTTATTCTGTTTAATTTTTTTTGTTATATATATATATATATATATTCAGTGTTACGATTTCATTAATAATAATAACCTAGTAAGGAAAAAAATCGAAAACAGTTACTAGAATTTAGCTAACATTTGTGTTTGTGGTAAGAATTTGTTTAATGCAAAAAAAAAATACATTTGTCTCTGTGGTAAGAATTTGTTTTTGAATATTTCATAAAAACCATAAGAATTACAAGTTGGAGAGGAACGGAGGATCTCCTAAAGAGACGCAAACAATCAAGAGCAGATCGAGAAGTGGGATCCGCATAGTGGCCAACTTGTATTTCTTTTTTTGTGTGTTCATTTTAGAAAATGTTAATCCAAATATGTTTTTCTAAAAAGGTGATAAGATTATTGACACGTTTCGTTTGACAGAGTACGCCACGTGTGCCTTTATTCATTACTTCACGACAATATACAGCCAAGTTGCAGGGACATGATAACATTAAGCAATAAGCATGGTCAACCAAGCTTTGTGTTATAAAGCTTTGTGTTATAAACCAAATGATGATCGAACATGAACCAGTCCGTACTGCAGGTTCAATCTGGGATATGATAAAGACAACCAGAGACTATGTGTTTATCTATTATATATTCCATGTATATCTGTAACATAGTGTTTATCCTTATCCTTATCTTATTAGGATAAACATAACCTTATGACGGTCTAATACTTTGTATATATATGGACCTTCTGGTCGACAGTAATGATAACAGAAGTATTTCCCCAACACTTCATTTACAACACGTTATCAGCACGACGTTGCTCTCATAAACCCTAACCCTAAAAACCAGAAATAAATCCGAGCAGTAAAAACCCTAATTTCCGACAAACTTTAAACAGCTCTATCCCTCAACTCCGGTGGATCCAGACGACGAGCCAGATACCAAATTAAAGCTCTTGACGAGACGAAGCCAACGCCGCTAACCCCGCATCAATTGGAGTTCGGACGCGCCCCCACGCTCAGCTACAATACAGGCGGAAAATTTGTTCCAGAAACCAAAATCTCTCTCAACCATATATCAGTCTCCTATTCCAACAAGCAGCAACAAAAACAATAATTCCGAGCAATCCATCAGCTAACCAGGAAGATCTCTAACTGATAGACCGATCAACCCATCAAAAGTTTTCAGGTATCATCGAAAACTCATCTAAAACCCATAAAGTATTAAATACCCCCATCCGCAGCCATGTAGCTATATTTAGCAACATGTCTCTGCAAACAAAATAAAACCATAAACCATAAACTCTTTAAAAATCCCGAACCTGAACTTGTTTTGAACTTGTTCTTAATCTGAAACTGATTTTAAAATTGTTTAAAACTTTTCCTGATGATAGTTTCACATTAGAACTGTTTAGGATTGAAAGTTAAACAATTTTTTTAAAAAAAAATCTGACTGCTATATGTTGAAAGAAACCGACTGTTACTTGCTTAAACTTATCATTATTGTCCTGTTTAATGTTCTTATCTGAATCAACTAGAACTGTTAAGGACTGCATGTTACATAATTTTTTTTTGAAAATCTGATCATGGTTTCATAAATTAATCCGAGGTTTTACCTCCTGTTCTTGTCTAAGAAATTTGTTTTCCTAATGATTGATAACGACTAGAACTTGATTAGGATTGAAAAAAATATTTTTTTAATATTTAAAATCGAAATATCAGAGATATATCTGAGAAAATATATTTATTTTTAAATCAAAAAGTATATAATAAATTGCTTGAATAAATCAAATCTTCCTGATTTATTTTTTTTAAGTCACAATATTTTCTGATTTGATTATTTTTCGAAAAAAATAATAATAAATATATGGTATATTTTTCGAAAACCCTAACCTGATTTCATGATTGAATTGGTTTGCTTGATTGCATATTGTTTGCATACTAATATTGCATACTGAACATGAAATCTCGACTGTTAGGGATATAGATCATTCATAGTTTTCAAGCAATCTGATCTGAACTGAAAAAAAAAATCATTATACTAAATGATCCGATCCAATGGGATGAAGAAAATATGGAACATTTTCATGATCATCTAAGATAGAATCCCTAAAGGCCTTGAAACCTTGTGTTTGAAATAAGAGGACCTTAAATCTGAAAAATACATCGATCCACACCTTAAACCGTATGGTTTTAAGAAAATGCATCATTTAGAAAATTTTTTTTCTTTTGGTCCGTATGTGGCATTGATATGAAGCATGAAAAATTTCAAAAAGATTACTTGATTAAGACCTGTTTTGAATAATGATTTCAGATGTCGAGTTTCATACCCTCAGATTACAAAGCCCTTGATCTCTCTGGAGATAATTATCTTGATTGGGCTATAAACACTTCAGCCGTCTTGAAGTCTAGAGGACTTGAGAAGTGCATCAAGTATGGCAATGACACCCTTGCGTGTGAAAGACACAGAGCCATAATGATTATGCGACACCATCTCTGTGAGGACCTAAGAGACGAGTTTGGATATGTTAATGATCCTCATAATCTCTGGTCATTTTTGAATTCTAGATTTTGTGAGCCATTGTTGCACGAATCCAAGAAAAAATGGGAAGCTCTAAGGTTCCAGGATTATGAATACGTGGACAATTATCACTATGATCTTATGAGAATCACCTATAGTCTTAGACTATGTGGTGAATTGGTAACAAACGAGGATTTGTTAAACAAAACTCGTAACACATTCCATCAGAGGAAGTGTTGTTATCACATCATGCCAAAGGTTTCACCACCTATTATGACATGTTCTCATATTTATTAGACATTGAGCAAAAGAAGCAGAAAATGATGGATAACATCAGACGGTTTAATGACATCATGGAGATATATTATGAAGTACTAGACAGTGAGATGAAAATCCCAGAAGCTAATAAAGACACATTTGATAAGAAGAGATCTGAGGAGGATTCCGAGTGGACACTCATGGACCATGATGTCGGATTATACATTGAATAATTTTCCAACATTCTGATTTTATGTTTTCATATCTGATTTGATTTATTTGTTATTCATTTATGTTATTGAAATAATAAAAACGATTTTGTTTTTATATATTATCTTGCTTGGTCTTGCTTGATGATTCTTGATTAAATAACAAATAAAACCTTAATAAAAGGATAATCAGTCCACTGATAGTTGATTTCATGCATGGTTTAACTTTACCTTGATTGTATAGGTTTAACTTTACCTTCCTGCAATCACATAAAATCAATTGTTGGGTGTAGACTAATGAGTCAGTTCACTGATAGATTGATTTCTCGCATAGATTTAACTTCATCTTGATTGTATAGGTTCAACTTTACCTTCCTACAATCACTTGAAATCAATTAATTGGTACTGACAATGGCAAAAGACACGACATTATTCAGACCCATTGAGTTATAAAGATTTATAACATTCTACATTGAACCAGTGAGCAAAGAAAATACGATTCCTTTCAGATTTTTGAAAAATCGCCTAAAAGCATTATGAATGCCTATACCCATATTTTCTACTGATTTATTTTATGCTAAGGATCAGTATGAAAGAGGCATAAAGCCATGGTAACCAGTATGGTTCACCACGAAATAAACACTTATGGCATGACCAGATTAGCCATCTTGATCCAAAACATGATGAAAAATTAATTAAGGCACAAAAGTGATCCCATAAAATCTCACAATGTGTTATAAGTACACAAAAGGGAAAATCACTAAAATAATTAAGACTCCACTGTCCTAAGCACTACGAAATTATGAGTATGTTCATGAGGGGGAGAGATGACTAAAACCCACAGTCCATGTTCATACCATAATATACACGGCTGGAAAGCTTTAAAGCCCTCACTAATGGTACATCACCCACGTCCAGCCTAAAGCTTAAGGACATTATGTATATAAATATTGATTTACATCAGGCCATACATGTAAGCATAGACATTCCCACCTATGAATGATTAAGGGTCATAAACCAGACATATACACAAACCATCTTAAGAAAATACAAATATTCCACCACATATATGTGTGCCATTTAAGATGGAACCTCAGATGAGGATTGGGAATATATATCAGATAAATAAGACTTCCTCCACGAAACTATAATGTATCGTGTGCCAAACATGGATGATTTAATCAAGTGGCCAAGAACACAGATTACAAAAGATAGTAATCTGATTATCCAACTTTGAAAGGAGAAAGTTATCAGGCTGATAAAGAGTAAAGAGTAAAAGAGAAATATAATGGTATCAACCATAGTTGTCTTGGCAAGATCCTCAGACCAAAGATTATGATCTAGACGTTCTAAAAGAATATGATCAAAAGATATAAAAGCTAGCAGAAATATATGCCAGACACACTGACCCGAAAAGAAAAATGACTATGTCATACCAGCTTAAGCACCACGAATTAGATGTCTAAGAGACACAATCAAGTTGCTACAATGTCTATTAGAGATAGACAAATAAGTTCCAAATAATAAGGAACCTCGGAAAGTAATGAAAGGTGCTCAGAATCGTACAAATCCGAGTTCATAAGAGAAACCAGTTCAGACAGAGAAATAAGGTTGCGCAACCACACATCTAAGGTACCAGACCATGTAGTTTGGGACGCCAAACTGCAAGGTATAAAGGTCTTGGATAATAAGATCTCAAATTCTAATTAGATCATGTCTGGAACAGTATGAAACTAAAGATAAAGAGTGTTAACACCAAAGATGTATTTACATACATAAGAGCTCATAAAAGATTGTAGTACTTGGGATTTGAAGGATATAATGTGAGGATCATAAACCCACGTAGAGTACTCATAAAACCTATATAGGGACGTGGGGTGTTCAAAGAATTCAAAGTAATTATAAGACAGATGGGCGTAGTAACCATGTACATACAGAAAAGCCATCTAAGAAAGAAACCAGTGAATGGATCTTGTGAGATAAGAAATTCCGTGAGATTAAAGGACATGACCACATGGTATAGTGTGTCCATGTTCCTTCTAAATAACGTTCAAGTATAGCTTGATTACACAAGGATACTCACAAGGACCAAGGAACAATTTATAAAGAGATATGCTCCTATATGGTGGATGCTACTACAGAAAATCAAGTTTGATTTTGTCTGGATATTTACTAAAGAAATAATGGTGTAGTAAACAGCAAATGGATCACTGGATAAAAGTATCAACGTACCATAGAAATATGAGAAAGAAATTCTCATAGAACAAGCTTTGTTCCTAAGTTGTTTATGGATTGTAATATACAGCAGCTGTAAGTAATATGAAAGACTAAATATTTACTTAGTGCAGTCAGTCCATACAAAAAATATTATAATTCCTTGTGATCATAATAAAGACCAACTGAGAGAAAAAGGTTTAATGGTTCAAAGGTTCAATAATACAAGTTATCGATTGATTAAACAGGCTATGTTTTACATATGAAAAGCCTGTAGAAAAATCATAGCCGTGTGTGTGTGTATGATTAAGTCAGCACGTCTAAGTGAGAACCATAAACCAGGATAGTGACCAGAAGGATGTCTGGTCGTGGCTTAATGATTATAAGCATTGCTAAAGCAAGAAAAGATCGATAACCATGTACAAAGGACATGAGTGTATGACTGCGAATTCATTGTGTGATGAGTTTCATTGCAGCAAATAATTATTGATGGTATGACCTTAGACACTCATGATTATGAACGAATATAGACAAGGTCTATAGCTCAACATGGATCGACAAAAGAAAATAAAGAATGATTGGTTACAATGGATAAAGCCATTGGCACATACGAAGAGATATAAGTCCGAATGAACGAAAGATATGAAGTAAAGTTGTTCGTATGTGTTCTGGGTCTATGACTCAATATATATTGAATGTCCACGTTTTGGGAAAGCCATATAACCAAAGAGAATCCGTGGGACATGAAAAAGGACCTGCAAGTAAAGTTTTATTGCAGATTATAAAGTCCATCCGAGCACCGTTTGAAGCACCATCAGTTCAACCAAGACATGGAGTGATCAGCAGCAAAGATGTACATCCTGACCACATCTTAATGGAGTTCCAAAAGACATACCAACGTCCAAGACTTACAAGTTCATTCAAGGAGAATCCAGCTGATCATCTTCACCAAGTCATAGGCAACTTCAACGTTCAAGAAGACTTGGATATCAGATGGGAATGCGTCTACTACAGTGATGCATTCATCTGGGGGAGTTCATGTGTTGTACTCTTTTTCCTGTCCTTGGTTTCCCATTTTGCCACATTGGTTTTGGGGTTTTTCAGAAGAGGTTTTAATGAGGCAACATTAAGCATGCAACAAACCTGTACCGGATGTGTCGATCAAGGGGGGGTGTTATAAACTAAATGATGATCGACCATGGACCAGCCCGTACTGCAGACCCAATCCGGGACATGATAAAGACAACCAGAGACTATGTGTTTATCTAGTATATATTCCATGTATATCTGTAACATAGTGTTTATCCTTATCCTTATCTTGTTAGGATAAACATGCCCTTATGACGGTCTAATACCTTGTATATATATGGACCTTCTGGTCGACAATAATGATAACAGAAGTATTTCCCCAAGACTTCATTTACAACACTTTGGTTTATTTTTCGTTTAGGCTCTCTTTTCTAAATGATGTACACCTAATCTAAAACTATGAATTGGTGTAATAGAGTTTCCAAAAGTCACTTACAATGTTATTTCTTAATTCTACACCTAATACCTGCATCATATTATATATCATTGTGTGTGGAACCGGATTTGTGCGTGTGCGGATAAAATAATACACACCGTAGAATGTTTTCTGACGACCCAACTTGTTTACAAATAGACTGGGCTTTTGTTCAATAGTGGTCGTCGTCTACATTTCTTTTATTGGGCCAAACCATGAAAGGTTCTCGTTGTGAAACTGAAAATTTCCCTACTCTGCATTGTGCATGTGCACACCAGTGTTGTTTTTTTAGTGTGCGCACCATTGTACAAGCATGCAAAAAATATATTGCATATATGTTGGTAAGAATTTTTTTGCATAAACACATCTAACACGCACAGACACACAAATATACATGTTGGGGATGACAAAAGTAAAATAAAGAAGGCTATGTTACGTTACTATCGAGCAATTTACCCTATGGATTGACATAGGGGTTGGTGTTTGGGATAGGAACAGTGCAGAGAAAAAGTTTATTAGCCTATGCAATAGAATCAGATTCAGTAGTTATGTATCTTTGATTTTTAATCGATTCCATTGTTTTCACTAAAACCCGTCTACTTTTAATTATGTATGAAGCATGTGCCTTTTATATAACCGGCCACTTTCCCCAGAATAAAACTCTCTCTGACTGATAACCATCGTAGGAACATTCGAATGGATAAGAAAAAAATAGATAGAAATAAAATTATATGAATAAAAAAGAATTATTATTTTTATCATATTTAAGAAAGAACAAATTTATTCTACATTTCTCTACAATAAAAAATAATGAAAAATAGAATACAAAAGTTATTTCTTAGAAATGGTAATTTTTTAAAAAAATATTAAAAATACATTATTTTTCTTCATTCATTGGTCACCATTCCTATCCTAGATAACATCTTTATTTACACTATGTTTCAAGTCTATATCGAACGTACGTTTGTACAACCTCTTTTATACCAAAACCTGAATTAAATTCAATATCTAAAATAAGTATTAGTAATTTTGTTCCAATAAAATTATCATTCCTTTTAATTTGTCAAAGGTGCCCACTCCATACATACAACTGACGTAGTTAGAACTTAGAAATAACAAACAAATTTAAAAGATGTAATTGTTGGTAATTAAAGAAAAAAAGAACTGACTAAATAGGAAAAAAAAGTGAATGGAAAATGGGGGGCACCATTAGACCTGGGACGGATCGTGTATCCGGACAATTTTAAGGTATCCAGATCCGGATCTTTATTCGGCGGATCCATAATTTTACTATCTTTATTCCGATCCGGAGTTTTCGGATATTCGGGTGTCAGATATCCTTCTAAAAAATGTAATATCCGGATCCGGATTTGAATTCTTAAAATAAATAAAAAATAATATTAATATATATAAAGTATGAACAATAATTTAAAAATAAAAATATATATAATGTTTTAAATTATTTCTATGTATAATATTAAAAAATTTACATAAAATTTATATATACTATTATAAAAATGAAAATATATTAAATAAAATTAATATTTTTATATATAGATATTACTATTTTTAAAATATTTATTAATAAAACTTACGGATCCGGATATTCAGACTAAAAAATTAAGATATCCGGATCCGGTTTTGACGGATCCAATATTTTACTATCCGGATTCGAATTCGGTCCCTCCGGATTCGAATTCGGTCCCTCCGGATCGAATCTCGGAACGAATCCGGATCTCGGATAAAAGTTTCAGGCCTAGGGACCATAACCATTGAGTAAATAACTCTCTTTCTCTTCTGTTTTCTTCAGTTTTTCTCTCGAGATGTCCAACCTCTTCACTCTCCATCTACCTATTGTATAGCAACGTAATAAACACACATTTTTCAAAACTTATGATCGTTTATTGTCTTATATTTCTAGTAACTCTGTGTACATCAATAAACAATATAACGAGCACTCATAACTATGCCAAAAGTATTTTCAAATTTATGATATGAAAAATTGAGTACATAATCTTTATTAGTTAACTCTTTCACATGCGGACTATATATTTACATCAACAGATGAAGTATCAATGCTCTGGAATATTTAGTTATTTGTCTATATAATGATAGACTGTAGAAAATGTGGCATCTATCTACTTGTCATGTTCCAAAGAAAAAAAAAATCTACTTGTCTATATTGTGTGTATATATATAAACGTGTTTGTATAATTTTGATAAAGTTGTCAAACTCCAGTGGTTGAAACTAAATTGTATACGTCTCGAATTGGCCGGCATTCATCATTCATCATGCGTACCGACGGTACCATATAGATTTTAATATCTCTTTCAACGACTGTGATTAATGATGATTGGGTGTTCTATTTAGCAATAACCACGTAACCTCACTTAGTTACGTTTTTTGGTGTTGCTAGCTTTAGCTTATTAGTCATATATGACAACCATCATCATATACTCTCCAACTTTGAAAATCACTATACTTGATATCAAATATTTATATGTAAGAAGTCTTCAAGTATGTATCGTGTAGATGCGTGTGACCCATTTAAGATATTATTTCATTGATCCTTCGCATAATTAAACTATTACTTATTATCATCTATTCGAAGTATCGAAGAGCTATTAAAATCCAATATTTGTTCATGAAACCACAAACTTTTGGAGTCGGTGAAGTAGACATGACTTAGTGGATTCTTGGTTTGTCCGATTTCCTCCTTTTTACCATGTGATGTCCTAAGATAAAATGATCATCATCACACTTTCTTTTTGTAACTCCTTTGTTTTGTTTCTTAAGGATCCGCTTCTATTTTTCCTATAAGTATTTTTTAATATCATCTTTATTTCAGATTACTTTTATACTTTATACATATACTTCATTAATTAGTATATATATATTTCTGCTTAAATATCACATATATTTAGATCCTATATATCAAAAAATGTTAAAACTGTTTTCACCTAAAGCAAAGATAAATTAGGGTTTAGTGATGTCTAGTAAATGTACTTGTGTTTAAAAAGGTACATATGAATCAATAAGGTACACGAGGCGTGCATTAGGTATACCTTTTGTTAATTGTAACAGCATGCCCATGCAAATATACATAGGGACCATATATACAGTTACACACAACACGGTATGTTTACTCAAAATACCATATCTTTAAAATCGAAAAATGTTAAGATATCCAATTTAAAGGCGAGTTTAAGCACACACTATAAGTCTTGGTTCTGATGATTTACATAAACATTATGTACGAAAATCCATCGTGAAGTGATGGTAGTTTTACGTCTTTGATATTAATAGCTAGTGATGGATTTGTTCCAAAATAAAGATAGTAAGTGATGCTAGTTTAACCAGTCAGGATATCATTATTGGCCCAAATTCACTTTTACTAGCTAGTGACTGCAATGGCGGCTGCAAAACATGGTGGATCACAATTTTGGGGTAAAAGGAAAGCCCTATATGTCCTATCTATCTAATTATATCAACACATTTATACTGGATAAAAATGTTACTTAAACTAATTTACCAACGTTTGATAAAATTTATACATATACTTATGCATTATTCATTTCATAACGATTATTATTTATATTATAACCCCTAATGTTTTCGTTAATTAATTTTATCTTAAAGTATTAGTTAGATGTTTTAGCAAGCTACTATTATATATAATTAACGTAATATATGTCTGATTAATTTGGTATCTATATTTTCTTTGAAAGTTTGATATTAACGTTTACTTGTTTCATTGTATGTTTCTCATCTGTATATAGATTACAGATATAATCTATGATATCAAAAAGATGAAACTGAATTTGACTGCTTAATCAACGCATTTACTTTATTTTCCCTCCGAGGATAGCGAAGTGTGCCCACGTTGCACTACTACAACCATTGCTTTTTAACAAAAATATACTTTAGTCGCAATTCTTCTAAATTTGGAGGCTTATGATATTGATAGGGTTCTCATATTCACTTCCAAAGCATCTTCCTCTCTCTTATTTTGTTTACTTTCTTATTTTCATTTATTCATACTTTAATAAAGGAAAATCGAATCACATACTTTCTTCTCTATATTTATCTTCTTCTTCTTCATCATCAATCTTCTTATTACTTACTTTATAGAACAATAAAACCCTAGATTTGCTGTTCAGCTCAGGGCCGTACAAACTGAAGAGTTCAGGTAAGAAAACGCATCTCATGTTTTTAGGTCTATACAAAATCATAGTTAAACCCCAATTTTCTTCTTTTTAATTTTATTTTTTATGATTTCTATTTTGTGGTTTTCACTACATTGTCAACCACACTCGTTTTATAAAAGATTCAGAAACCCTAAAGGATATTAAGAGATTTAGAATTTTAAACTAAATTGTTTGAAAAATTATCCTTTTGCCTTAAATTTTCAGCTAGTGGATTTACATTTTTTGGGGTTTTGGTAGTAAGACTAAAGATACAGATCTCGACAGTAGCATCATGGATACCGGCCCTTGGAAAGATACAAACGACTACGTTTCAGGTCAGACTAGGACAAGACGTGAAGGAGAGTCGGAAGAAGCCGTAGCCACTACGAAGCGGCCAGCTACGATTTCTTCTTCTTCGTCGTGGATGAAGTCAAAGGATCCAAGGATTGTTAGGGTTTCACGAGCCTTTGGAGGCAAAGACCGTCACAGCAAAGTGTGTACGTTGCGTGGTCTACGTGACAGACGCGTGAGATTATCAGTCCCCACGGCTATCCAGCTCTATGATCTTCAAGAACGCCTTGGCCTTGACCAGCCTAGCAAAGCCGTTGACTGGCTGCTCAATGTAGCTAAAGAGGAGATCGATGAGCTTCCTCCCTTGCCCGTCTCGCCGGAAACTTTCACTCTTTTCAACCATCATCAGTCTTTCTTGAATCTTGGTCAACGGCCGGGTCAAGATCCGACCCAACTCGGATTTAAAATCAATGGATGTGTAGAAGAGTCTACTACTACTAGCCGCGAAGAAAACAACAATGAGAGAGGTGAAAAAGATGTCTCTTTTGAAAACAATCATCATATTGGGTCTTATGGAACCTATCACAACATGGAACATCATCATCAACAACATTCGAGTTTTCAGGCAGATTATCATCAACATCAACTACATAGTCTTGTCCCATTTCCATCACAGTTCTTGGTATGTCCAATGACGACATTATCAACAACAACAACTACTACACAATCTTTGTTTCCCTCATCCTCATCAGCTGGTTCGTGGACTATGGAGACAACAGATCCAAGGCGAATGGTAAGCCATTTTCAAATGCCACTAATGGGTAGTTCTTCTTCTTCAGCATCCCAAAACATTTCGACTTTATACTCATTGTTACATGGTAGTAGTAGCAACAATGGTAGTAGTAACCGAATGTCATCGGTCCAACTCAACCAGACTAGTAGAGGAAGTGATAATCCTATGTGAAATTAGATTATGTAAACAATTAAATGTTTGATGTGTTTGCAAGAGAGGGGACACAAAACAAAAGTAATAAGGTAGTTAGTTTTGCACTAGGCCTGGGACTTTTTAACCGGAACCGAATACCGAACCGGATCCGACCCGAAATAGACCGGTTCGGATCGGTTTCAGATAAGGCATATTTAACCGATGGGTAATGTTTATGAATATCCACGGGTACCGGATCGGTTTGGGTTTTTATCCGGATCCGATCGGGTACCCGTTTAAACCGAAATAATGTTTAAAAAACATGGATTTGCGCCTCATGGGTTTCGAACCTGGGTGGGAAAGTTGAAACTACATCAACTTTTACCACTGCACCACTTCTATTTCATTGTAATTACTTTCAAGCTATACATATATATCCGATTTGGATTAAACTTTTTTTAAAAAAAATTAAAAATAAAAATAGAAAATATAAAATAAATAAAAATATTAGTTTCGGTTTAATAATTTAATATCCGGAACCGACACTGAACCGACCGGAAACCGATCCGAAACCGAACCGAACTGTTCCAAGTACTCATTGGATACAATTTGTAAATAACCGAATATCCGGACCCGAACGGATCTTACCCGGAATCGATCCGAATACCCAAAATCCCAGGCCTATTTTGCACTGTGATTTCCTGATATATTTCTATACAAGTTAGACGCTAAATCGTGGATTTATGAATTACTATATTAGCATTCATGTGTTCTGAATTTTCTCATCTATGTATACATAGCCTCTTCATAGGATTTACCAACACTAAATACTCATATATGATACATGGTTTAGTTTATTTAGGTCTTCTTGTACGTAGATTAATTGAGTGACTATAAAAAATGTATAAACATTGAAAAAGAGAAGCTAAACAAATTCAAATTCATCAAGAGATAACATGACAATGTGAAATGATTGCAATCTATTAGCTATACGAGGTTAACTGAGGAATTAAATATGAGATTATGCTTCTATTTGATGTGCAGTGTAGAACTCAAGTGGTGGATGTAGCTAGATTTGATGATAATTTGTAACCATTAGTCTAGATTTAAATCCATAAATCCAATTACCCAAATAATACACTTAACATTATTGTATATAATGTCATCTGAGTCTGACAAATATTTGACTCAAATATCAAATAGAAATTCATTGTGAATGGGTTTGAGCTCACAGCTCCTATTAGCTAGCATAGTAGGTCGCATTTAAACTTAAGGTGTTATTAGTTAGTACCCCATCTCCATTTAAATTATTAAGATCACTGTCGGCTAATGCTATCGTCGTTAATGTATGTTAAACTCAAACAAATGTATCACATTGACCAATGCAAATGTTACTATACAGTACACATAAATGATACAGGCAGCATATATAAAAATGGGGAAAATTATAAATAGACGAAGGAGGAAGAGAAAATAGTTAATTAGGAATACTAGAGACAAAAAGTTTGTAAATAATAATAGTGTGTACGATCTTCTTTGATTGATTAGAGTAAAAAGGCTACCGATCCAATGCTCTGTCACTCTGTCATAGTGTCATATATCATGATACTTTCTGCGAAAAGCTTCCATGTCGATCTCTAGCTATTATGCATCATATATATATATTGTTTATTTCAAAGTTTGCCATATATTAACAGCCCTTTCTAAAAAAAAAAAAGTTTGCCATATATTTTGATGTACACTCTTCACTGTCGGTACACTAGTCTATTTTTGTTGTTGTCTGCGATTTATATCGAAACTCATTAATATTTTTTGTTAAAACTATAACGATGACAACTCATTAGACAAGCTGTGTTCATCGCAACTGCACAATTTATAAAAAAAATGTATGTTTCATGATTAACTTTTTATTATAAGATTGTCCGATGAAAAAATAAACTGAAAATATACTAAATTAATGAAACTGAATTGTATTTTCGATTGCAAATCTCTAAAAACGAGTGTAGGTCTTATTTATATATGCAGTATATTAGTGGTTGTTATTAGAAAGTGACATTTATTAAAAGAATTTGGCAAGAATATGCTGTTGGTCATACACTGAATTCTGATCTTATGGCACCAACTGATACACCCTAAATCGGGAAGAATCACTTTAGTTGGGTGTTGGATATGATCCGAGAAGGCAAACGATACTTCTGAAACTGAGATGAATTGAAAGGATCGTCAAGAGATACGGAATGACTCTTGATATACCCACGATCTAAGGCTAACCACTCAAGAATGAATGAATGTGTTGGCTAACCACCAAACAACACACAACGATGAATTGGCTGACCACCAAATCAACAAGCCGGTTCACACCAATGAAGTAGTTAAAGAACTCTCTCTCTCTCACTCAGAGAAGAAACGAAAATAAACTCAAAACATAAGACTGATTTTATTCATAGAATGAGACTACATATTTATAGTGTTTGTAGTCAAAGACTAATAAAGAAAATACACGGAAAATCATGCATAGAAAATACAAATTTGACCAGATCTAAATTAATGAGTCAAAGACTCAGTCTTCCATGCAGATTGGTCAAAGATGACCCTTCAGATAATGTTCAGGTTCATCCGAACCAGATGGATGCACGGGGTAAAGATAAGGACGCTTGCGGGACTGTCCAGATGGTTCGCCGGATGAGAATGCATTTCCGTCTTCGGTTTCTTCACGATCCAAGCTAAGTCTGGCTCGACTGTGGGTCTTAGAATGTCGAGTTGGTCGGGGAAGACGAGCTCTGGTACGGTCAGTTCGGTCGACAGGTTGTGGTTCCATCCGAAGCTCCAATCGGAACGCACGCGGGATGACTCGGTCAGTCTGATCGGTACGGTCGGATGAACGAACCTCAGTCAAATTGTTCAGAACGTCCTGATCTCCATGCTGGTCGGCTCCAATGGACTGATCCACGAACCGGGGCACATCATTCCCTCTCTCTTCAAAAAGATTTGTCCTCAAATCAGAAACATTAAAAGGAAAAGGATTATAAACAAAAGAACCATAATCAACACAATGCTCACCTTGAGTTTGGTCCATTTTGAATGGAAGATGATTCTTCTTGGTTGGCTTGATGACCACGAATTTGTTCTTCATCTAGCCCCTCCATTGGCTCATATGTGAAGTCATCGAAAATTGGCAATGTGTCTTTCTTTTCTGGCTCGATTTCAACGTTTTCATTCTCCAAAGTCACCAACGGTCTTTGTTTTTGACACTTGTTAGCATAATGACCGATCCTATGGCATTTGAAGCACCTGGTAGAATGAGCTTTGCTTGTGGGTTTCACAGCTTTGCTTTTATCAGAAGACAACACATTAGTTTTCAAATCAAAATTTGAAAGAGAAGAAAAATTACTTTGCTATTTTGGTGCAGGAGAAGTGTTAGTGTTTCCCTTCTTTTTGAGTTGCCGGATAGCATGAATTGCCTTATGCAACATCTTCTCCAAGCTGACATAAGTCTGAAGGTCATTCTGATCAAACACATCACGGTTGCTTCTCTTGGCTTTGGTGAAGGGACGATCGCCACTTTTGACCCACTTCTCATCATCATCGAACCTGTTTTGTCTCTTCCTTTGGTTTCTTTGTTTCTGCACAAAATCAAACACATTAGAAGCAAAATGTTTCTTATTTCCAAAAATCATTTGCTCTTTTTCTAACACGGTTTTAAAAGGAAAGTAAACGTCTTGTTGTGGTTTTGATTTCTTGAGAAGTCCAAACATCCTGAAAACACTTAACATAGCAAATAAAAATCCTCACACTCTCAAAGTGTTTAGCTCACGATTTTTAGGTGATCACTCAGAGTTCTTTCCACTGGTTCAAAGGATGATAAGCAATCAAAATTCAGTAGTCAAAACCGAAAACAAAATTTTGTGGGAAAAAGAAAAGATAAAGAAAGATGAAGAGATTTTTGATATGGATCCGCCCTAACTATCCTAAGGCTGAGTTTCTCTTCAGCCAACAGAGTTTTTCTTCCACCACTCCCCATCGATTTCTCTTCAGGAGTGATTCAAGCCAAAACTTTTTTTTTTTTATAATAGGCAATCACATGTGAGGAAAGGAACAACCCGGATCCAAGAAATAAGAAAATAAAAATGTGGAGAGATGAGAAGATGAAAGATGAAAGAAAACAAACGAGCCAAAGTGGCTCTGATACCACTTGATACGTCCTAAATCAGGAATGATCACTTTAGCTGGGTGTTGGATTTGATCCGAGAGGCAAACGACACTTCTAGAACTGAGATGGATTGAAAGAATCGTCAAGAGATGCGGAATGACTCTTGATATACCCATGATCTAAGGCTAACCACCCAAGAATGAATGAATGTGTTGGCTAACCACCAAACAACACACAAAGATGAATTGACTGACCACCAAATCAACAAGCCGATTCACACCAATGAACTAGCTAAAGAACTCTCTCTCTCACTCAGAGAAGAAACGAAAATAAACTCAAAAACATAAACTAATATTATTCATAGAATGAGACTACATATTTATAGTGTTTGTTGTCAAAGACTAATAAAGAAAATACACGGAAAATAATGCATAGAAAATACAAATTTGATCAGATCTGAATTAATGAGTCAAAGACTCAGTCTTCCATGCAGATTGGTCAAAGATGGCCCTTCAGATAATGTCCAGGTTCATCCGAACCAGATGGATGCTCAGGGTAAAGATAAGGACGCTTGTGGGACTGTTTGGATGGTCTGCCGGATGAGAATGCATGTCCGTCTTCGGTTTCTTCACGTTCCAAGCTAAGTCTGGCTCGACCGTGGGTCTTAGAATGTCGAGTTAGTCGGGGAAGACAAGCTCTGGTACGGTCAGTTCGGTCGTCTAGTCGTGGTTCCAGACGAAACTCCAATCGGGACGCACGCGGGACGGCTCGGTCAGTTTGATCGGTACAGTCGGATGAACGAACCTCGGTCAAATTGTTCAGAACGTCCTGATCTCCATGCTGGTCGTCTCCAATGGACTGATCCACGAACCGGTGCACATCATCAACGACTCTGGTTTTACTTGTCGAGTTTTCACTTTAGGCAATTTTAATGGTTTACGAATAGCTTTGTAATTTTGTCTTTTTAGTGGTAGAATTAGGTGGTTAAAAAGACGTTACATTCCGAGTTTTGGGATGTACTCGTTTTCGCAGTGGTGAAAAATACAGTAATGTACTTTAAGTTGTGTTGGATCCGTGTGATAAATCATCTAGTGAGTGTTCCACGTTGTTGCTAAGAGGCATTGTTATATATGTGATAAAAATGACATGGTCGAAAATTTTGTACCGATAAATCGGTTATTGTTGTGAACAATAGGGGAAATCGTGTGTGTCTTATTACTCAATCAAAGTGTTCCCTTATATAGGGGTTACAAGAATCAGATAAAAGGAAAGTGTACAAATCATTATCCTAAAGGAAAAAGGAAAACCTCTTAAAGATAAACATGAAGAGATAAATGGAAACTATCCTAAGACTAAAGTCGGCCACTCTCTCTCTCCCTTTGGACCGCCGATCCTCTCTCTCTCCATGGGCCACGGTTTGGCCATTTGGTTACTAGCAATCCACATTGTTCATAACACTCCCCCTTGGATGCTAGAACCATATGGGCTCGTATCATGCATGATGTTGCCTCGTTAAAACCTCTCTAGGAAAACCAAAAACCCAAGGTGGGAAAAATGGAAACCGTAGACAGGAAAAAGAGTACAACGCATGACACTCCCCCTGATTAAGGCATCACTGAAGATCCTTCAGCCGGCGCATACCTATCTGATGAACCAGCTTCCTGAATGTTGAGGTTGGTAGAGACTTGGTGAAAAGGTCGGCTGAGTTGTCGCTGGATCGGACTTGAACTACTTGAACCTCCTTTGCCTTCTGCAAGTCGTGGGTGAAAAAGAACTTGGGCATGATGTGTTTTGTCCTGTCTCCTTTGATGTATCCTTCCTTGAGCTGAGCAACGCACGCCGAATTGTCCTCGTAGATGATCATTGGCTCCTCCTTCTCTTGTCCCACGGCCAGACCACTTTCTCTTAAGACGTGGCTGGTCATATTCCTCAACCAGACAAGCTCACGGCTTGCCTCATACATGGCTATGATCTCGGCGTGATTAGATGATGTAGCAACTAAGGATTGCTTTGTTGAACGCCAGCATATTGCGGCTCCACTATGTGTAAATACATATCCTGTTTGAGATCTAGCCTGGTGTGGGTCAGATAAGTACCCAGCATTTGCATATCCGACCATGCTCTCTCCTGGCTGGTTGGTGTAGAACAAACCGAGATCCTTTGTTCCTTGCAGATACCTGAACAGATGTTTCACTCCGTTCCAATGCCTTAAGGTCGGACATGAACCAAATCTAGATAGTAAGCTCACGGCAAAGCTTATGTCCGGTCTAGTATGACTAGCTAAGTACATTAAGGCCCCAATGGCACTTAAGTAAGGCACTTCCGATCCGAGTGCTTCCTCGTCCGGTTTCTTAGGTCCGAATGGATCCTTTTCTAGGTCTAAGGACCTCACGACCATAGGACACGGCAAGGGGTGTGCTTGGTCCATATTAAATTGCTTGAGTATCTTTTCTGTATAAGTTTCTTGATGCACAAGGATGCCATTTGCTTTATACTCAAACTGTAATCCCAAACAGAACTTAGTTTTCCCTAAGTCTTTCATTTCGAATTCTTTCTTTAGGCATTCGACAGTTTTGGAAATCTCTCCAGAGGTTCCTATTATGTTCAGGTCGTCCACATAAACAGACATTATAACATAGCCCTTGCTGTCGAATTTCTTTATGAATATACATGGACTTATTGGATCATTCTTGTAACCCTCTTTGGTTAGGTACTCGGATAATCGGTTGTACCACATTCGACCTGATTGCTTTAAACCATCTAAGGCTTTATTCAGCTTAATGCAATGTTGTTCTCGAGAACCTTTCTTATCTTTGAGCTCAATACCCTCTGGAACTCTCATATGTATTTCATTATCCAGTGGTCCGTACAGGTATGCAGTCACTACATCCATTAGGCGCAAATCAATGTTTTCTTTCACGGCCAGACTGATCAGATATCTTAGTGTAGTCGCATCCACCACAGGGGAATAAGTTTCCTCATAGTCTATTCCTGGTCTTTGTGAGAATCCTTGTGCTACAAGTCGTGCTTTGTATCTCACTACTTCTCCTTTCTCGTTTCTCTTCTTTACAAAGACCCATTTGTATCCCACTGGTTTGACATCTCTTGGTGTCAAGATTATAGGGCCAAAAACGCCTCTCTTCCTCAATGATTCTAACTCCACGTTTATAGCTTGTTTCCATTTGATCCAATCTGATCTTAGCATGCATTCTTGTATGGACGTGGGTTCTAGATCCTCATCTTTATCCATGATCTCAAGTGCTACCTTGTATGCAAATAAATCATCAACGTTGATATCTTTTCTGTTCCATTGTTTTCCAGACATTACATGGTCTATAGAGATCTCTTGGTTGTCCGGCTCTTGTGTCCCGTGAAGTCCAGCGTCCCGGACCTCACTTGGAGGAACGGCCGGATCATCGGGTGTGGTCGGTACACTCGGCTCAACCGTCATGGTTGGCTCGACCGATCCATCTATGTCCTGGACAGTTTCCTTGGTGCTCTCGGATCCAGCACCTTTCTTGAATTTCTGAGGCTGTTTGTCTTTGGAACCAATAGGTCTACCACGTTTTAAACGTTGCTTAGACTCTGTAGCCACTTGACACTGTCCATCTTGGACGTCTAATCTTATAGGTGCATTACAAGCCGGGATGTGTGATATTGTCACTCTATTTGGGTCATCAAATGTATCTGGCAGTCTATTAGCTAGCTCTTGAAGATGTATTATCTTTTGGACTTCTAAATCACAGTTTTTAGTTCGAGGATCTTGCCAAGATGTTGATGGTCTAAACCATTCCAAATCTTTTGTTATCAACCGGCTGTTATCTCCCCCTAAGGACGGATATGTGGACTCATCAAACTGTGAGTCTTCGTATCTGGCCTTAAACAAATCACCGGTTGTTGGCTCAAGATACTTTATAATGCTTGGGGATTCATATCCTACGTATATTCCCATCCTCCTCTGCGGTCCCATCTTAGTTCTCTGTGGTGGAGCAATTGGAACGTAGACGGCACATCCAAACGTTTTGATGTGGGACACGTCTGGCTCATGACCCGTAAGTAATTGGGATGGTGAATATCTATGCTCACTACATGGCCTGATGCGAATCAGTTCCGTTGCATGTAAAACCGCATGTCCCCATGTTGATACCGGAAGTTGAGACTTCATAAGTAATGGACGGGCTATCAGCTGGATACATTTAATGAAGGATTCGGCCAACCCGTTCTGTGTATGGACATGTGCCACGGAGTGTTCTACTTTTACCCCCATGGACATACAATATTCATTAAACGCCTGGGATGTGAATTCACCAGCATTGTCTAGACGTATAGTCTTAAGAGGAAAGTCTGGAAAGTGTGCTCTCAGTCTTATCATCTGAGCAAGCAGCCGTGCAAAGGCTAGGTTCCGAGTTGATAGCAGACATACATGCGACCATCTGGTCGATGCATCAATAAGGACCATGAAGTATCTAAACGTCCCACAAGGTGGATGTATTGGTCCACATATATCTCCTTGGATCCTTTCCAGAAAGTTTAAGGTTTCTTTATTAACCTTGGCTGGTGATGGCCTAGTTATGAGTTTCCCTTGTGCACATGCTGCACATGTGAGATTTCGTGGGATCACTCCTTTAAACGTGTGCCCTTGTGAATTCATCATCAATTTTCGCATCATTCCTGTTCCGGGATGGCCTAGCCGGTTATGCCATAAAGTGAATAGCTTGGAGGCATTTGCCTCGACCATACTGATCCGTGCATAGTATAGACCAGTAGACATTGCGGGCATAGTCTCTAGGATCCTTTTATTGCCTTTGGTGATCAAAGTTATGTTAAGGAATTCTTTGTTTCCTTCTTCCCATGTTTCAAGGTGGAAACCATTCAATCTTATATCCTTGAATCTCAATAAGCTTCTTCTAGAGCTTGGGGAATACAAGGCGGTTTTGATCTCTAGGTGAGTGCCCTTGGGCATCATCACATAGGCCTGGCTGTGACCTTCAATCAGGCTAGCCTCACCAGCAATGGTTTGTACCTTTGCACTTTTCATTGTGAGATTCATAAAGTACCTTTTGTCTCTAAGGATCGTATGACTTGTGCCACTATCCACCACAAGTATACTCATCTCATCATTCATTTCTATAAATAAAATTTAGAGACTTTATAAGATCTTTAAAACTTTTATTATCATAAATGTCATTTCATAAAATAAAAACACCAAATCAAAGACATAAAGCAATAAAACAATGTGATTCGAAAAACTAGTCCTTTAGACAGTCGGATGTCTCAAAATCCATTTGGTCATCTTTGTTGTCCCTGTCGGATTCATTGTCAGCATCATATCCATATCCTTTGTCATCCTGACCGTTTTCTTGGATCATGTTTGCCTCCGGGTTCTTGTTCTTGAGACTCTCTTGATAGAGTTCGCACAAGTGTTTCGGAGTTCTGCAGTTCTTGGCCCAATGATTGTCCATCCCGCATCTGTGACATAAAGACTTGGACGTGTAAGATGGTTTGGATATGCCACCTCGTCCACGGCCATAACTCCCTCGGCCCCGACCGTAATTGGAATCACGACCACAGTTATTGTGGTTTCCTTTTCGGCCGGTTGAGTAGTTGTCTCGACCGTTATGATTGTCACGCCTACGTCCCCTGTACCCACCACGGCCATGGCCGTATGGTTTCCTGTTGTCTTGGGTGTAGTAGGTCTCTTTGGGATCTTTCTTTTCAACCTCATGGGCTTCGGGTAATGGTGCTGTCCCGGCCGGTCTAGCTCCACTATTTTTCATAAGAAGCTCATTGTTTGCCTCGGCCAAGAGTAGACATGAGATCAGATCAGTATATGTGGCAAAACCTTTTGTTCTATATTGCTGTTGCAACACAGAATTCGACTGATTAAAAGTCGTGTAGGTCTTTTCAAGCATCATCACATCGGACACTTCTTCACCACAAAGCCTTAGTATGGATACTATCTTGAACAAGGCTGAATTATACTCATCCACCGACTTATAGTCCATGAATCTGAGATGCATCCAGTCGTGCCTTGCCTTTGGAAGCAACACCATCTTTTGGTGATCATATCTGTGCTTTAAAGCATTCCAAAGATCCAATGGATTCTCAATCGTCATGTACTGATCTTTAAGACCTTCAATGAGATGATGGCGCATAAAACTTATGGCCTTGTATCTATTCTTTTCATTCTCATTGTTGTCCTTGATGATAGTATCACCGAGTCCCTTGGACTTTAGACTAATCCTTGTATCTAGCGCCCACTGCAAGTAATTGTCTCCGGAGAGATTAAGGGCTGCGTAGTCTCTGTTTGCTATTTTCGACATCTGATTCACATTATCATACTAGATTTTAGATTCATAATGTGATCACGTGGCCGCAAGATATAAGCAAGCTCGGCCACAACACGTCTTATGCATTTATGATGTTCAAACAATACTAATCGACCATGGTGCTATCAATCAAGAGCCACACGGCCCTATAGGTTTTCTAATGCAACCAACCTAAGCTCGTGTGATCTATATGCTGGCCGATCTTGTTTTAATCAATTGTGAATGCAATATCATGTTCGGATTCATGCAAAACGATTTAAGCATTCTTATGATCCCTAGGGTTTTCAATCTTTAAATTCTATCAACTTATGTTTAAGGTTTCAAGGCCTTAAGTATTTGTATGTTCAGCTAGATTAATTCAACCAATCTAATCAATCCTAAACCTCAAATCAAATCAGAAATCAAAACAATCAAGATCAAGATTAAAATCGGACACTAGCTTCTTTTAGGGTTTAGGGTTTTCGATTCCTTGATTAGGGTTTGCCATGTTTCAGATTTAATCAATCAACATACAATCAGGTTCTAATTGGAATCGATTTATGTTTCTAGTTTAGGAGATTGTCGATTTTAATCTTAGGGTTTCTTTTAGGGTTTCATCAAGACATTGTTTCCATAATGATGGAATTAGGGTTCTTATTGTTCTAGGTTCTCAGATTATGTTTATACCTTTGTTTCGTAGGGGATTTAGAACCGGACCACCTGAGAATGGATGAGACTTCGAACTGAGATGATCGGGCGTCTGCTGCCTCCTATCGGGTCACGGATGGGGTCGATCGCGGGCTGGATGCGTCTCGGCTGCGAGCTGTTCGGGGATCGGATCGTCTCGGGTCGGTCGCGGACTTCGGGTTCGATCGCGAGCTGGATTGCGGTTCTTCTGATCTGAAGCGTGATCTGAGAAGCTTTGGGATTCAAGATGGATCTCCTGAGTTCTTGGATGAACTAAGAACAGGGTTAGGATTAGGGTTTAGGTTTTGGGTTCCGATTTTGGTCTCAGGGTTCAGAGGCTATCGTGCTGATAACGTGTTGTGAACAATAGGGGAAATCGTGTGTGTCTTATTACTCAATCAAAGTGTTCCCTTATATAGGGGTTACAAGAATCATATAAAAGGAAAATGTACAAATCATTATCCTAAAGGAAAAAAGAAAACCTCTTAAAGATAAACATGAAGAGATAAATGGAAACTATCCTAAGACTAAAGTCGGCCACTCTCTCTCCCTTTGGGCCGCCGATCCTCTCTCTCTCCATGGGCCACGGTTTGGCCATTTGGTTACTATCAATCCACATTGTTCATAACAGTTATTTCAAAAGAATTTTTTTTTTGGTAAGAATGAAAACAGTTTGGACTTTGGACTGCTGTTGGTTATGTTAAGTAAACGCATTCTCCCCGTTGCCATTACGTTAGATAATGGGGGTAACCTTCAAGGCCCATTATATTGTGATTTTGTTCGACAAGCTACAAAGCGCACGAGCCCCTCTCAAAATTAATCTATTTTCATTTTTTTAAAAATAAAACTATAGGAAAACTATAAATATATGTATGTGGATTTCAAAAATTTCCCGATCTTAATTAATTTTCGTTACAGAAATATATGATTATTTCCCGCAATAATTTGTGTACTTTCTAATTATTACATCTTCGGTATAACCTGTGAAATAAATCAAATAATTCGATTAGTAGAGGGTTAATTTAATTTTTTTTTTTTTTTGTCGTCTATCCATCTAAGGTAGATCAAGTGGAGAACAGACGAACCGATTCTCCTAAGAGCATCTCCATCTGTCCGGGTCTGATCTATATGGGAAAACAAGTAGTCTCTGGTCCTTGCATTCTTTGCTAACGCATCTGCCCGACCATTCCGACTCCGAGGAATATGAGACAGACTCACATCGTCAAAATCCTCATGTAGCCTCTGGAAAGCCTCGATCTCTGCCGTAAATGCAGGCCAATCCATCGGGTTTTCTGTCATATCCACTAAATCCGAGCAGTCCGTCTCGAACCGTATCTATGTTATCCTTCTGTTTCTCATACAAGAGGCTGCCCAAAGTAAACATTTCATCTCAGGATGCAAAGCTGAGAGGCTCCTGTGGCACGCCCTTAATCCGAAGTATTCTGAGCCCATTTGATCCTTAAGACTCCACCCTAAGCCACTAACGCTGCCATTATTGATCCATGATGCATCAATTTGACATGTAAGAATTCCGGGGATCCAAGGGGACACTGTCTCAATCTTTGTAGTAGGAAAATCGTCCTGATCCTCACTTGCTTCCTCCTTTTCATTTCCTTTTCTCCAACATTCTGTCTCAAGAGACGCGTGTTGAAGAATATCGATTGGGGATACGTCTTTCCCATTAAAGAGTTTGTCGTTCTTCGCCTTCCAAATGTACCAACAGATCCATGGGAAGGTATCGAATTGTGGTCTCAAAGGAGCCACCTCTTTTCTCTTCCAAAATAGGAAGTTCATGTTTTGATATATGGATGTACTCGGGAAGTAACCCGTAAGGGACGGATAGTCCGATAAAGCCCAAACCTGAAGGGTTGGGGGGCATTCAAAAAGAAGATGATTAATCGACTCCACTGGACCAGCACATCTAGGACAACTCCTATCGGTGCCCAGGTGTCTATACATGAGCCTCTCTGCCGTCGCCACACAGCCCGAGATAGCTTGCCACAAAAAATGCTTCATCTTGCTCGGGGCCTTTATCTTCCACACATGGCTTTGTAAGCCTGTGATACTTGGTTCTATAACTCCTTGTGAAAGATTCAACTTGGTCGATCGGAGTAGATCATATCCGGTTTTAACAGAATAAACTCCTGATTTTGTATGGTTCCAAACATATCCATCTGGAGCCCGAGAGCAAGAGGGTTTCAGCCCAAGTATCAAAGGGATATCATCTGGGTGAAAAAAGTCCCGTAAAAGCTGTGTATCCCACTCATTGGTATCATTCCTAATAAAGGACTGAACAAGGAGTTGGGGTAGTCGGTATACAATATGGTCAGCAGGTCTAGGTGGTCGAGCCACTTCATCTGGAACCCAAAATTCACTCCAAACCCTCGTATCTTATCCCGTACCAATTGTCTTCCGTAGACCCAATATGAGTAGAGGTCTCGCTGCCATAATACTACGCCATCCATATGATGGTGAGTATGTACGCCGATCTTCTAATGGAGAAGTGTGATTATATTATCTCCCTTTTAGAACACGTGCTAGTAAAGAGTTCGGATAATGAATTAATCTCCACGATTGTTTTGCAAGAAAGAGGGTTAATTTAATTAAAAAAACAAAGATTAACTGTTTTTTTTTGCTAGTGTCGTCTATAAAAAACCAGTTGGACTATAAGTTAACGAAAGTCTAAAACTTTCAAAATCTTCTCTCTGCTGGATCGAGAAGAGTGTTTAACCTTTGGAGCTCTCTCTCTTTAAGTCTATCGCATTCGATTCGAATCCCACCTTTGATTTCGTTCCTTGGTAGTGGTCCCCCCCCCCTCACTCAGTTCGCCGCCGTTAGCTGCCGAAGCTTGTCTCCGTCGGTGAATTTTGGTCAATTGAGAGAGATTTGCAATGGAGAAAGTTGCTTCTCTCCGGTAAGCACTCTACTTCCCTTAACCGGATTGGTTTACTCTCTCCCAGTGTCGTCTGTTGCATTCTAATGCGCTCAATTGAACCCTATCGATAAGCTTAGGGTTTCGAAAATGTGTTCAATTCTTAGTTTTTTTTTTTTTTTTTTGGGCAATTACTCATAATTGGGTCTGATTGTTTATCATCTCTTATTGTTGTTAGGTGCCAAAGTAAAGAACTTTGTGTGAAATGAGTTGGTTTTTCACTCAAGAAATGGTTATACATGTTATGTTGGGTGAACTTGTAAGTTTGAATATGAGCAATGGAGTTGGGGAAGGTGGAAGAAGTCAGAGCAGAGAATCTCACGGCAAGAGAGAGCTTTTTCAAGGCAGTGATTTCGCTTACGCTTTAGGGAGAATAGCAGTGGCTCAGATTTGCGAGAGTGTAGAGGTTAATGTGTCTCAGCAATCACAGAAGGGGGTTAGGTTTAGTTCTTTTCAAGAATCTGCTCTTGATACGCTAACCGGCGTAGCGGTTCAGTATATCCAGAGCATTGGGAAGGCTGCTCAGTTTTATGCTAACGTGGCCGGTAGAGTAGAGGGTAACTCTCTGGATATTGTTCAGGCATTAACGGATTTGGGATCTGGTTCTGGTGTTTCAGACATTGAGTGTTGTCTTGGTGATTCTGGTATAGTCAAGGATGTTATTCGTTATACAGGAGAAGCGGAGGAGGTGCCGTTTGTTTATGCTCTTCCCCGTTTCCCAATTAATAAAGAGAAAAGAGATTCTCCTAGTTTCTACGAGGTTGGAGCAGAACCTCCATATGAACACATCCCTGTTTGGCTTCCTGCATTTCCCGAAACTAATGTAGGCACAATCGAAGGAAATGTGCCATCTTTACCGAGTATACAGCATTCTTTCAATGGTGGCGGGTTAGAAGTACTCAAATCTCCAAAGAGTGCTCGAAATTCAACACAAGGAGAAGAAGAAATGGAAGGTAATCCGTTTCTTGCCGCACCTCTTCGGTTTGTAGAGAATGAAGTGTCACCTGTGGTCGTCCGCCTTCTGGAGCTTTCAAATGAAGTTGTTGGCATCAATCACGTTCCTGATAAGCATACAAGCAACAACAACAGTCACATCCCAGTTCTTGAGGCATCTACTCCATGTGATGATATCAACAACAAGAACAAATTATCTGAATCAGAGGATGGAGAGAAGAAAGGTGGTGCAAGACCACAGCAAACTTTGTTGGTGTTTCAAGATTGGGACTTTAAAGAGACCTTCGTGTTTGGCAATAAAGGGGAGCGTCCAGGGACGTCGGTGGTTTCAAGAAGGTGAAGTCAAGAGGGAGAAGAAGTCAGAAACCGAAGAAAATGGTGAAAGATTTGACTTGGCAAATCTCGGCCCAGATGTTGTTATATAGGTATTGTCATTTTACAATTTGTAGACAGAATAGCTTTTACATCCTGAGAATAAAGAGAAGATTGCTTGGCCTCTAACTTAGTTTGTTATTATGATTGACCAATTCATATGCTCTAGCACTTGTTTTTTATTAATTAGACCTATATATATATATATATATATATATATATGCTGGTTACACAAACAAGTAGGAAGAGAACAGGCAAAAGGGTTGAAAACCCAGAAACCAAGGGTTCTCTTCCTCTGTAAGATTCATTCATTTACAATTCTAAGTGATACCAATAAAAATTAACAGAAGCAAACTTCATTAACCAAGTCTCTGAAAATCATCCTCTCAATATCTAACACTATCCCTGGAGTCTCACCTTCAAACGCCTTTAAGTTCATGCCGTGACATTGCAGGTCGTTCCATGTGAGGTCCTCCTTGTCGTCCTCCAAGACACACTGTGAGTTGTTCTCTTGTAGCCTATCAATCTCCAAACATAGCGTCTTCAGAAGTTGCTCCCCTTTTGATATATTCTCCATTGTTGTAATTGGATTTGCAGTTAGCCGTGGTTTGGTACAGCCTTCTGCAGTGAACCGCTGAGCTAGAATTTCATTAACGGTATCGAAGATGAGTTTTCTCCTGATTATCTCTGTCTGATGTTGTCTTAATCCCATGCCCTTGTTCTGTTCCAGGATGAAGAAGAGTCCAGGGTTGATGGGGAGACGTGCTTTGTTCAGCTGAATGCTTATCATACTGTATTCAAGATCTCTTAGAAGCCCTGATGCCAACAATATCTCCGAGATGTACTTGTGGTCGCCGCTTGCATCTTCTTCAGAGAAGCATTTGAGGAGATCAGAGTCTTTCTGCGTTGGGTTCCGTTTATTCTCAGGCAATATTATCGATCTGCAGATGCTCACAGGCTTCTTTATCCACACAGGTTCTTCAGCACGTAGAGCATCGTCATCTGGTAAGATAACAAAGAAAAAAAAAAGAGAACATCACTCAAACCAAAACCTTGTGAATCCATGTAGTTAATTGAAATTGATGAACTTGTAATTGCTGCGATATATGAATTGGTCACTAATCAGTCTGAAGATTATTCTTTTGCAAGTGTCTCACCTTTAAAACTAAGAGATATCTTCCTCACAGGGGACGGTGAATCCTCTTCATCGAAGGCTGCATCAAGAACTGAAACAGGGCTCGGTTGTTCAACGGTAACTTTCAGAGGTTTAAGAGATGGTCTGTCTTGTTTGATTCCAAAGTCTGGACTCTGCGTTAGTTAACAGAAGAGATTCAGTTATATGATACTAATGAGAAGGGATTAGGGAAGATTTGTCAGAGAAACAGATCCGTTTTTGTACCCTTTGTTTTGGGGTGTGCAGCTCTGGGAAGTCACAGTTTCTCTCCGGTTGGCGTCTGCTTGTAACCTCGACGTCAACATTTGATCTCAAGCTTATGTTGCTGTCAGTTCTTAAACTTCTCAAGTCACTGCTTGCATGGCCTAATCGTTCATCAGGCTGCTGAAGAGTACTGCGAGGTTTTATCCCCTGTTTCCTTCTCGGTGAGACTGACTCCATTTGCTGTCTACCGAGCTGCCTTTGGATCTTGCCTGGCTCTGATTTTGGAGTAGTGGGTGGTGACTGCCTCTCAAACCCGAGCTTTTTGGGCTGCCTTCTTGGGCTAACGCTTTGCTGTTGGCTCAAAGCTTGCCTCGACCTCAATGTTTTTGGGCTAGTGCTCTTGGTCGAATCTAGCTGGCCCTTGTAGAGGCCTGGCCTTGGGGTTAAATCCATCGCGTTCTGCTTCCCCGAGGTGACTTTTCGAATTTGTCTGGGGTTGCCAACATTGACAGTTGGCAGTGAAGTGGAAACTGGAGCTGCAGGTTTCATTACAACGATCGATGAAGGTTTGAAGTTCATGGCTGGACTTGTTGCAGCTGGAACTGGCTGCTGAGTTCTCTGCATCAGATTCGTGTTATCTTTGCTTCCATCCATCAACTGCTGCGTCTTCTCCATAGCCTCAAGTATGTGCTTAAGAGCTCTGAGATCTTTCCCCGCCTTTTTGAACTCCAACTGCGTAAGCCTCTTCTGAATTTCGCCGTAAACCGTCAATGCAGCGTCTCCTGCTTTCATCTGCTTCCATGGAGCTGGTTCCAATGGAAACTTAGAAGCAGCAGGTAGCTTCTTGATTGAGCCAACGCTTCTAGATCTCCCTAGAGATGTTGGTTCTACTCGGGACATTGGCCTTGGGGAGTCGCAAAACCGGTTCTCGTTTCTCTGCTCGGTATCGAAGTTGTCTGCAATGACTTCAAGTCCCATCAGTTTGGCCACCACGCTTGAATTTGATCTCCTGTGACTCATTGTTACCGGTTCCTCTGGTGGACAACTTGATCTACTATCCAATGACAACCTCGGTGTCTCTTTCAACTTGGAGCCTGTCTTGTTTCTCATCTCCCTCTCATCATATGAAAAGCGAGGACTCTCCCTGAGCCTAGCAGCCATTCCTCTACCTTCATTCCACTCACTAGAACTCCGAGATGGTGATCTCAATGATGCTTCTTTGAGAAGCATCATGCTAGCTCTAGCTGAATTTGGCTGCTGCTGCTGCTGATGCTGAGTGAAGGCTGCTGTCGTTTCGTCACGTCTGGTTCTCACTTCTCTATTAATAGAGCCTTTCACAAGCTCCTTTATATCAAACGGCATCATCGGTCCAGCATTGAGCTGTTCTCTGGTCAGATTCTCACCAGGCTGATCGAATTGAGAAGTTGCGGTACTGACTTCTGCAGAAGAGAAGCTGGAGGAGCGTGGAGAAGAGGAAAACGAAGGCCGTGAAGAAGATTCAGAAGAGGCTCTATGCTTATCCTTCACTGCAGACTCCTTCTTCTTCTTCTTGGTAATCCTCCCCTGCAATTCCCATTAAAGTCTCTGTTTTATTAGCTATTTTTTTTTCTCAGAGATGAAACAAAATAATAAAAGGGTTTAAGATTCTTACCGTTTCTTTATCACTTTCCATGTTAATTTCACTGACGAGATCTTTTCTTTCTCCTGCAAAATGAGCACCCTTGTTCTTAGCTATGAACCAGTAGTTTTTGGTTCCAAGTGAGACTACTCTGTTTCTTTGGTGGTCCTAAACATTAAACTGAGACTTAGTAAGAGAGAGAGAGAGAGAGAGAATTTAAGATACCTGGAGGCAAAGACTTTTCTACATGGCCGGAGACTGGTCTCGCCGGATAATGTTGCCGGTAAAACACTTGAAGGATCCCATTCATGCATCCAAACTGTTTATTTAGATTTGGATTCTCATCTGACAAGTTATACAGAAGTTTTGCAGACATATCTTCTTCTTCTCAAAAAGGATAACTAAATAAAAACGAAATTTCACAATCTTTCATATACTCTGCTTTTGCAGTTACCAATTTCTTCTTCTTCTTAATCTGTTATAGATTTAACGGTTCTTTTTTCGGGTTTCAGGAGAAGAAGAAATGAAGAAAGTGACAAGAAGAAGCCAACATTAAGGACAACCTATAGCTTCTTGTGAAGTTATGACCAGACAACAGATTAGCTTCTTTCGTTTTTTGCTTTGGAGGCTACCTTGAAGAAGAAGGGAAGGGAAGGGAAAAAGAAAGAGTTTCTATCGGTTGTTCAGAAGAAAAAAAAGAGGTTTCTATCTTTAAAGGCACATACAACTGTCAAAGGGAGCTTTGAGCCTTTGAACCATATATAATGTAATGAATGTACATGTGTTCACATGTAAGTTTAGACATGTGAGAACTTTATTTCTTTAGTATATTATACCTACTAATCTTATATTCTTTTATTGTTTAGGAGCTCTGAAAAATTCTGCTTGGCACATGAAGAGGAATATGGTTCATCTCTTAAGATGAAAGTTATGCACATGAGAGCATAAGGCTTACTTATTATACAAAAAAAAAGGAAAGTAAATGATTTTGAAGTTCTAAAAATTTTGGTTATACTTTGGATATATTATATGCAATGTTATGTTCACTTTGTATGTTTGTTGATTCATCTTAATGTGCTGGTGTAAATTAGTTAGCCGATATTCAGCAGAAAACAAAAAGAGTTAGTTGATGCATAGTTTAATAATAATAATCCAATATTAGTTAAAATTCAATATTATGAAAAATGTATTTTAAAAAACTATCTCAGCAGTCATTGAACATTTTTAATCAATTAGACTTGATATTATTCACTATTATGTTATATGTAGTTAACTATGTTTTCAGAGCATGAAATTTCTGATATATCAGATAACATTTTATATTTTAATCACCACATGCTATTTTTGTTTGATCTCTTACACCAAATCTCCAACTCAACTGCAAAACACTATTTTAGTGTGATTTTTACACCAAAACACTATTTTAGTGTGATTTTTACACCAAATCTTCTCTTATGGAACTGCAAAAATCACATCATTTTAATGTAACACTAAAATTTGACATCAAATTTGGTGTGATACTATTCAACACACTAAAACACTATTCATCCCACTGAAACACTATTTATTTATTTTATTACTAAAACATACAATTAAATAAATGATAAATAAAAAACTTAATACATATAATATTATAAAATAGTTTTAGTGTGAAGTTTAGTGTTATGGTTGGAAAAGATCTTGACTTTAGTGTTGAAATTATACTAAAATAATGTGGTTTTGATACTAAAATAGTTTAGTAGTTGGAGATGGTTTAGTAATAACAATATGAAAGATATATAATTTTATGTATTATTAGCTGATTTTTCCTTACACATCCATGTGAACAAAATAATGAAGGTGGGTCATTCTAAGCCTTGGTGGCCCTTTACATCTGCATGTGGAGTTTGTCAGAAACACACAGCATATTTTAAGAAATAAATCTATTTATCTAAAAGGATAAGAGAAATTATTATAATGGCAGCATAAAATCAAAATAAATTATTATGAGAGGAAGTGGATTGGTGAACTGGACGAAAGCTTGCATGGTCTGAGATTGGTGGGTCTTACAGGTAATTGTTCAACCATAGATTTTCGTCCTTATTTATTGTTTTTGCCGAGGAACAAAGATAATATTTACGGATTGAAGATAATTTATATGGAATACTATTGTTTTTTTGAATCTTAAATAATATTATTGTTGATGTAGAGATTTCAATAGTTACCGAGAGACTGATGCATAATAATGTATATGCACGTAAAACTGGTAGAGCAAAATGATGAATTGAACTAATGAATCGTAGGTATATGTAGTGAATGATGATCTATATGTCAACTTTGAGAAAAAAGGGAAAAGATCTATGTTTTGTGGACATTCCACAAGTATTATCAACAGTTCATTGCTTTCTGGTTATTAACAAATCAGTTTGTTGCTTATTATTTAAAATCATAGCATAAGATGATGTGAAGTATTAAGAATATGGCGTATAAAATGAGGTAGATAAGCATTATATATTAAAGTCGTCGTCTTTTAGTTTTTGTTTTCTTTGATTTGAGGGTTTATGTCCCTAGATGTTCTAATCACAGAACCATGTGGGCATATCACGTGCTTTGTTCCACAATGTGCTATGAAGGTGGGGCTCGTGACATCTTAATCTATTTAATTTATTTTTCTTTATTTTAAAAAGAAATTTCTTTAGCTCACATGAAAACAAATTTAATTGATTTGACACTGAAAGTACCAATGAATATACTATTTATTCATGAGTATTAATTAGTTTTTTTTTTTTTTTTTTTTTGTAACTTGGCCAGTATTAATTAGTTTTGGTTTCAAATATTGTAACAATCAATATCAATCGCGCTACTTCTTCTTCTTCTTCTTTTTTTTGTTGTTGTAAATTTCCAATATTTCTGTTTATAAATGTGTTTTCATGATATTTTAGTTTTTTTTTTGCCTTAGTAGCAATTTTTGATTAACAACTGACTACAGCGTAAGATAACAACTTTTCAGTGTGTTACGAACGAGAGAACGTGGATACAAAGTTAAAGAGGAACCACCAATTTTGGGAATAATCAATTTTGTTCCAAGTTGATATATATCTCTACTATATATGCATACATATGTATCGTGTACTGATGAGAGATTTTTTTTTTTTTTGGTTCAAACCAACTTTCATTAATAAAACTTAGACTCCATCAATGGAGAAACTTTTCAACAGACACAATAACACAGCCACATTAACTAAATAAACCGCTGCATCAAAAGCAAAGCGGATAACACAAACATAAATAAAAACAAACATAACACACAAGCAACTTAAAAGTGAAACACCATGAGTGCTATTGAGTGAGATGAAGCCACGGAAATTGGAGAACACGTTCAGTGAACTGCTACCCGAACATACTGCAGCAACAAATGCATAGAGAGCAGCAAGAAACTTGGCTACAGAGGTGATCAAGCACCATCTTGATGAGCCTTGAAATTGTGAGGAAATCTGCAACCATAATGAGATGTAGAGTTGCAAGAACCACCACGGCCAGACAAACAAGTCTGAAACTACGAAGCCAAGGTTGGTTTTTTTAAATCCATCGCTTATCTTTTTGAGTTATAGACCTGAAACATCAGAGAAGACTACCAACACACAAATATATTGTAATAAGCCTAAAAAGATATTTCGAACAACAACCTCATGCCGAGGTAAGTGAACCTCATACTGAGGTAAGTGAACCTCATACCGAGGTAAAGGAAGGCAAACCAAGTGCCTAACAGCTTTGTACTGAGTTAAACAATGACTAACAAGAAGCATAAGGTCCTCATACTGAGGTAATGGTCGTGAATAGTTTCTTATATGGAGGACAAGGAATCCAAATCTAAGGTATGTTTAATCCCAAATAGAAACATCTAGACGGATCACAAGGGTCATACCTTTCCAAGTTATGCCTAAGAACAGGAAGAAAAAACGAATTTTTCCCATATGAAATTATAGATCTGAAACCTGTAACCATCGGTAGAGAGAAGCAGAGGCTTGACAAGGTTCACTCCAAGAGAAACAATCAGCAAACAGACTGAGTCGGATGTTGTTGTACAATGAAGAGGAGACCTCGCAGCTGCTAAGGTGAAACAATGGCAGGGGAAAGAGGACAGATCCAGTGCGACGAGAGTGAAAGAAGCGTCGAGAGGATCAGGACGGTCGGGAGCAGAGACCACAGCGAGTAGATCTAGAGAAAAACAAATGGCGGTGGTTCAGGAGGTGGGGGAAGGAGCAACAATGACTCTGAACCCCGAAATAGTGGCATCAAACCCATGGAAGAAAGGAAGAGGAGGGAGACAGAAGAGGTTCTCACCGGTGGGCGAGAGGCCACACCGACAGCGGCAGATTAAAGCAAAAAACCCTAATCGCTTTGGAGTCGCATAGAGAGAGAAACGACTTATATACTGATGAGAGATTTTTCATTGATGATAATATGTTAGGTTGTATAAAGGTTTTTTTTTTTGGTTTGTGGGCTCAGCTCCACCTCTTGGGTTCGATCAATGCAGAGAGAAAAAAAAGAGTGATGATACTATGATTAACATGTGTATAAAAAAAATCTTTAGCAAAAAAAAAAAAAAAAAACATGTGTATAAAATTTCATCTATGCATTAAAACAACAACGCAAAAAGACAGTGTTGTCAGAATGTTGAATTGTTAACTAATTTGGATAAATGAGATAATCAAGTAATTACCTAAGGAAAACTTATATGGCAAATATTATCTTAAAATGAACGGTTTTCATCAGTCATATAACATACTTTATTTGCTAAGCAAGCTAGAGTATATGAAATACCAACTCCATAAGAAGAAATTATAATCTATAATTTCGTAATCGAAGAAAAATAAATGACATGCTTCACTCTCAATTTTTTTGTAAGTAACATTTTAGAACTGTTAATATAGATTAAAAGTATAAAAAGTATATTTATCTTTTATATACTTCCTCCATCCATAAATTGTAATTTTGAAATTTTCACTTTATTTTAAAAATAGAATTACAATATAAAAATTATGATATTCGAATTTTACATTAACAACACAAAACTGCTATTTTTATGAAATAAATAAAAATATCAAAACTACTAAATTCGTAAAATAAATAAAATTTTAAATAAAATATTATTTCCCCTGTTTCAAATATTACAAATTTTAAATTTTCACACATATTAATTAAATATATTTTATTTTATTTATAAATGCATATTTTGTTATTATCTATTTCATAACTGTAAAGTAATAAAAATTAAAAAAATTAATATTTTTAAAGTGTATAATTAATCATTGTCAGTTGATAAGATTTTTTTTTACAAAAATATGCATCTCTATGAGACTGATAAATATTAAATTATTAACTATCTATCTAACTACAATTCAACAAATAACTAATTTGGAGAAAAAATGTTTTATAAAAAGTCATTTATTGAAAATCTATAATATAATAGTACAGTTCCATCTTTTCTGAAGCGACACGTTAACATTTTGGTGGATCCCACTTTTAAAAAGAGTAAAAAAAGTGTCAAGCCTGTGGCTCAAACCCGGGTTATTGAGATATAAACACCAACATTTATACCACTAAACTAAAGGATACTTTGTACATTGATGGCCGAAACTAATATATATTTATGAAGGTCGGAAACCTTTGCTTCTTCGGTTTTCTCTGTGGGCTGGCCCTACAAGTGTATTATGAGTTTCATTTTAAATTGAGGTTCATCACGTTATATGAAAAAAACAACAATTATAGTTTTTCCATATTGTAAACTGTCTTCGTTTAACACGAGTTAGGGTTCTTTTCATCATTGTCTCAGACAAGTCTGAGTTACAGAGTTGCACCGTGTGTCTGTTCGTAATCTATTTTTTCACCGGCGAACTCTTCATCTCTCCATCTTAAATCTATTGATCTTAAATGTTCCTGATCTGTAGCCTTTATGTAAACCATATATGTATGATTTTCATCTTTGATGAACCCAATCTGCATCTCCACAAAACTCATTGATTCTTCGGTTTTTTCTGTGGGCCGGCCTTACAAGTGTATTATGAGTTTCATTTTTAAATGAAGTTCATCACGTTATATGTAAAAAACAACAATTATAATTTTTCCATGTTGTAAACTGTCTTCGTTTAACACGAGTTAGGGTTCTTTTAATCATTGTCTCAGACAAATCTGAGTTAAGGAGTTGCACTGTGTGTCTGTCCGTAATCTATTTTTTCACCGGTGAACTCTTCATCTCCCCATCTTAAATCGCTTGATCTTAAATGTTCCTGATTTGTAGCCTTTATGTAAACCATATATGTATGATTTTCATCTTTGATGAACCCAATCTGCATCTCCACAAAACTCATTGATTCCTCTTAGCTTTAACGATCTTCTAGAAAATGTCTCTGTGCCTCTCCAGTTCCTCAAACCGGCGTTCCCAGCATCCGTCACTCAACCTTCGAGTGTCTCCGTGTGGGTCGTAGTAGTCAGAGCATAGCCTCTAACCTCCTCGCTTATGGGATTCCCTGAACTTCAAGAAAGACAGTGAGTTTATGGGAATCATGATTCTCTTCCTTGATGAAAAAGTAAGTTAATCTTCGATTTATCACACTTATTTAATAAAATTGTTTTTAATTAATTTTCTGATTCTTTGTTAAATAATATTATTTGCAGATTCTGTGATTCATGAGTTTATTCCCGCCGAACGTGCTAATCATTACATGCCATCTTTGGAAGCCGGTTCCATTATGAAAGTCGATTGTTTTGAGGTTGATAGGTGCTCAAGCATGTACAAGATAATTCATCATCCATTCCTCATTTGTTTCATCTCACCAACTATTATTGATGAAGTCATCACGGGTACTCCTGAGATCAATCTCCAATCATAATTAGACTGTTTGACAATTTCCAAGTGATTGCGGACACAAACCTAGAACTCCCAGGTATATTATCATATTGCATCTGGGTTTATAATATGTTTCGTTATTATAACTGATATTTAAACTCGCAGATGTGGTTGGCCAAATCCGTTCTATCCAAAGCTCTTACATTAGGAAAGAAACAACTCGAGTCATTATCTGTCTTCTCATTGATCCGTAAAAAACAATCAACACACAATTCCCTTTATATTATTATCTATATTGTGCTAACATCAATAATCAAAACCTACCCAAATTTTGTGGTCGTCAATTTATCTCCCTTACTTATCAAACTAATTTTACACAAACCTTTATTTTACAGTTTAAAAGAAACCACAACAACCCAAACAATCAAAACACCAAAATCTAGAATTCCAAAAAAGACGAATCATTAATGATCACCTCTTTTTTTTTTGTTTAATCTTAGAAATAAACTTCAAAACAAATATACCAAACCAATCACCTCAACTAAAACTCAACGACACATACATCGAGTCAGCTAAATAAATACAAACTACACGGCCAGCTATTTAACAATTTACAAACTTACTTTCACAACGAAGAAGACGAAGACGGCAACCAAGATCAGTGAAATTACCTAAACAAAAAAGGCAGGATAAGTTATGAACTCTGATAAATACAACTAATAATGATTTTTGTTTACATATTACCCATCAAATAAAAGATAAACAAACACAGCCACAACATGAGATACAAGAGACAATCCAGACAGACACAAATGCGGCAACAACATCTCCACCTGCTCACTCCTCTTGTCTTATAAAAATAGCTTACATGTCCAATGTCAGCACATCAATGCTATTGTCTTCTTATGAGAATTACATAAATTCGTTTAAAACTCATTAAAGCTCAGATACTCAGAACTGTCACTCATTTTATAGTTATTTCTATAAGTCTGCATGTATTTGTTTTAAAAATAAAATAAAAACATATAACAAACATAATAAAGATAATAAAAATTATTACTTAATACACACAACTTACACAGCTAAACTAGAGAAAAAATATCCAGAAACAAAAGGTACTCTCAACAACTTTAATATAATTTATATAATCTCAACACTACAAGAAACAAATTAAAAAGACAAACAAACAATAAGTTTCAGTGACACAGCAAACAACAACACGAACTATATCAATCACATTACTAACACAGTTTAATTTTTCATAAGTGGAGAACAATGCATACACAGTTCATCATCACAACTCTAACCCTATAACAATAAAAAAAAACTTGAAAAACAACTCAAAACGCAAAATTCACAACTACAATAACCCTAGCAAATATTGAGATGAAACAATAACTCTGTCCACAGCTCCGCGCTTGCGCGATGGCAATGTTCCTAGTCAATTTAAAAGATCAGTGTATATCCTTTTACGTTAAGTTTCAGAGTTCAGTTCATTTAGTTCAATTATTGGCACATGATCCCACCCGTCATCACCCACCCATCTAACATTTGTTTAGTTTCAGCATTAATTTATGTAGGGTTTCTCTCCTTTAAATGTTCATGCATGAGTTAACTTTTTATCGTATGGGAAAGGAATGAATAGTTCTTTTATCACTTATCTACAATTACTAATTGAAGTTCTTGACAAATATTTATAAAGAACCTAACGAATCACAATTCTTTTTTTTTTGTTGGGACAAACCTAACGAATCACAATTCTATGTGAATTTATTAGTACTTGTTTTTGGCTATGCCTTCATATTTGACGACATCATTTGGCGTATAGTCATCAATATATGAATATAATTATTTTTAGTAGTTATTTTTTTAATAATGTACAAGCTTATAGGAGTATTTCCTATTAGTATTCGTATAGAACGGTGTAGTATTCGTATAAAACGGTGAAATATGTTTTTGAAACTATACATCTCTTATCATTTAGATAGTTAAGTAAACGATAAGCTAAGTCAAGATTCCTTTCTTCATCATGATTATAATATCTATTGTAATTCAATGTCACATGCGACGGATCTGAGATTACGGAAGACAAAATATAATTAAAAAGTTCCAGTATCAGTCCCTTTTTATGGTCATCGCTTATCGATCAGACTTAAACATGACGATGATCTTGGTTAACATTAAAAAACAAAAATGTAAAATTTATTCAATGATTATTGTTAAAGCATTTTTTATGAAAAAGATGACTAACCTATTTTTTTGGTAAATTAATTAGTACGACGTAATATCTGATTATCACTTTGATATTCCCCATGGCATCCATTACTTCGTACTTCGTAACTAAATCTTAGTATTCAAGATTCATGTTTTCAGTCGGTATCTAAACCATAACTAAAGCTCACAAGTTCATGTACCTTGGAGTTTGTTAGATTCTTTGGAGAAAATACATTTTGTTTAACACATGCGAAAAAGGATATGGAACCTTAATAATATGAAAAAGAAAATGCACAATCACTTTTACATAATGGGCGTACAACTGCGAAAGGTGAGGCATGGAAACCATGCAAGTATCTTTCTCCGCCAAGAAAATGTTTATTTTCTATGTTAATATTCAAAATGAGCCCATTTCAACATTATTATTATTTTTATTATTATTATTAATTGCTATTATTTATAATGTTTGATTTTTCTTTTGATATAATCAGATGGTGCGACCCATGTTAAATAGCTCATTGTTACAAGTTACAAAAAAAAAAACCTCCCTTTGGTTTGTTCAATACAACACTGAACATACTTCAGCACCAAAAAGAAAAACGATATGCTAAAGTTCTAAGAAATACTGGAATCATATCTTCCCCCTTATTCCATGAGATCATCTACTTTGGAATAATTTTAAGGTCATTCATGCAAGAAGATTTATGTGACGAAGCGCAAAATGAAAAGTAAAAGAGAGATTCAAAGCCATATTGCTTTTTTTCTTCTTATGTTCACATGTCGTCATTGCCATATTCCAAAATCAAATAAAATCTTTAAAGAAGTTGACGAATGATGATGATGATGGTACATATATTCTGATGATGATCATCCTAAGTCATGGGTTCATACAACTGAAGTTCAGAAGAACCCCACTAGCGTACTAAAATGTATAAATCTATGTTTAAAATGTTGTATTTTAATATGTTTTATTTAATAAATAAATTTTATTTTTAATTAAAAAAAATTCTTAAGAACCTTAAATTAAGAACCTACCATTGAAGTCATTAAAACGAAAAGTTTCTTAACAAAACTTCTTAACCTAAATCTATTAATTAAAAATTAATTAAGAACTAATTCAGAGTTCTAGGGTTGTTTTTGCTCTTAGGTAACAAGTGCCAGCATGTTTATTGGAAGCTCTTAAGGGTGGTTCTTGATATAAATGAGTAATTAAAATAAATGAAAAATGGCAATTAAATTAAAACGCGGCTCTTAATTAGGGCATGATTAACTCCGGTCTCTTAGTCGGGGTTCTTAATTCATGATTTGACATTTTTTTTTACACTTTTCGGCTAAGAGATGAATCTTATATCTCATATTTAAAAGACGGTTCTAAGAAAAGTTAAGAACCGTCTCTTATCTGAAGCTAAAAACCGTCTCTTATCCGAAGCTAAGAACCCCAATTAAGAGACTGGGGTTCATCATGGTCTTAAGCACTTGAAGGAACGGTTCTTCTGGATGGAGCCAACTTCTGGCGTGCCCCAAATGTGAAATGCGAAATCTCCTATAGACTCCTAGAGTCTCCTATGCCCCTATTTCATAATTCTTTTTTTGATCAAAATCCAAACTCCCAAATCAAATCCTTCCCGGTCATCAAAACTAAACCCTAACCCCCCCTATGGATTAGTGAACCCATGGGCAAATATTTAAATTCTATACCTTTCAAATTCAAAAAAGAATATTTTAAAATCGTTTTTAATCATATTTTGATGATTTTTTCGAAAATATGGAAAACAACGTTTTTGGATTTTTGAAATATTTTTATCAAATTGTATAAATCAAATAAAAAATATTAACGTTTCCATTTTAATTTTATGATTTTTCGTTTGACATATAAAATTAAAAGAACAAAAGGGTCCTTTTGAGATTGTGTTATGAGATATAGGGGTATGAGAGGATTTGTCTCTTCTGGATGCGTGTTGAATGGGCATTGGATAGTTTTTTTTTGGAGCAAAACAAAAGTTCAACTCGACATCAGATTTGGGTTGTATCTTCCTGGAAGATTTGTCGGACGTAGCCTCGACTAAGGCTTTGATGATGGCGGGATCGGCGCGCCGTAGAGTCTTACCTTCTGGATTGGAGGAGCTTGGCGGTTTCAGAAAGCGGAGAGAGGTTGTCGGCGACTAGACCGTAGTTAACTCCGATAAAGGGCTCTGGATCTGTACATAAACAGAGTGTGACAAGTTTGTAGTTGATAATATGAAAGAGTTTGCATCTGATCTTGAAAGAGATTTAGACGAGCTGTGCAAGAATGAGAAGCACCACACTCAGCTGAAAGAAGAAACTTTGTCTCATCGAGAAGGATGCCAGAAAACCAGGAGGAAGCAAAAGTGGTCAAAGTCTCGGCGATTCAAGTTCAAAATAAATCCAGAGGAACAGTTTGGAAGTTGTTTGACGTTCTCAGGACATAGCCTTAAAGATGATTGCACAGAGAATGAAGCATGGTTCAAATATATAAAAACAACTTTGGGAAGAGGAGTTCCTTTCCAGATTCTGTTGGAAAACTTTTATGGAAAGAAATTACATGGTTATATGGTTCTAATGGTGTTGGAACAAGTCACAGACAGAGATACTCTTGTTCTGCAACACACTCCATTCAAAGGATTCAAGTTTCAACATGTTAAGAATGTGGATTGGCTGATTACTGTTTGTGTGTTAAGATGGTTGCGCACAACTTCAAAGAAGGGAAAAGCTGAGATAATACAAAGAGATTCTACGGAGAGCAAACCTGAGAAACTGCAGAGAACTTCAAAACATAGGATGTGCGTTAGCAAATGCTATATCAATGGCTCCAGCAAATCCATTGACCACTTTATTTTAAGTTACTTACTTGTCTCTGTTTCTCTGTCTTTATGTACCTCTGCCATCAGGAGGCATCCTCACTCCCAATGGTCTTCAAAGTCTTGGTCTTTCTGGTTTAGGATTAAGTACTGGTTTTGAGCGCCTGCATTACATGTAAGAGTTCAACTTTGTTAGTAATTATTTATCAATCATCTCACATGTTCTGTCTAAACCTTGCTTTCTTGGTTGATCATAGGTTGGAGAGAGTATGGGATCCTATTTTAGTTCCTGGATCACCAAAGCGTATTAGTCACTTCTTCTTAAACGCTGTAAGAGAATTGTTAGTCTCAGTGTATTATCTGTTCTAAAAATGGAATCAATAGTCTGATATGGTTGGATCTGTTTTGCAGTTTGAGACTTGGCATTCTTTTGATACAAATCCACTTTTGGCATTTTTTTAAAAAAGAAACTACCAATGGAAAACTAATTTTAGATGTTTCTTAACATAATCTCTTAACTTAATTTCAATGAACATGCTGTGAGCTTTGATAAATGGTAACGTAGTCCGTAAACCACCAGACTTTCAAAGCCTTTGATAAATAATAGAGGCTTCTTTTAACAAAAGCCCAAAATAAGGCCCATAAAGCCCATTATGGATGACTTTTTCTTTTCCATTTCTCACTGTGCACATCCATTATTCCATCTGTTGCTTCTCTTCCTAGATTTGCAGCCAATCATAGAAGAAGACACTACGAACTACAAAAGAGGTAAAAGACCAATCCTTTTTGATCTGTCTCAATACGCACATGTCTTTAATGTCTCAATTACAATACTATTTAGATCTCTCTTCTCATCTAAGCATCCGATCTGACTGAAACAAACTTGGAAACATATTCAAATCTTCAGATCTCTCTCGATGGGTAAAGCAAGAGGAGTGAACAATGGTGTTAACCAAAGCTCTCTCGATTACCTCTTTGGTTCCGGCGAGTCTCCTTCCGCCGTTGCGGCAACAATGGGGACCACAACGACGACAACCACCACAACTACCACAGACGGAACCGGAGGGAGACCGGTGACGACCACGACGACCACGGTCACTGAGAATAAGAAGATACCTGCAGGTGTTAGAGGAAGTCCTAATAATTACTTCAGATCAGAAGGCCAAAACTGTGGCAACTTCCTCACGGTAAAAGGAATAGACTTTGTTACATTTTCAGATTGAAAAATTGAATCTTTTTATTTGGAAACTGATAAAAAAGCAAAAAATGTGTGTGTGTTGTTGTTGGTTGAGAACAGGAGAGACCATCGACTAAGGTTCATGCTGCTCCTGGTGGAGGATCTTCTCTTGGCTATCTCTTTGGTGGACCAAGTTCTTCTGCTGAATCTGCAAAGAAATGAAGTTTGCTTTGTCTGGCTTTCTGATTTGTAAATCATAAAAAATGTGTGGCTATATCATCCCCTCCATCAATTAAAACATTGTGTGATTCATTGTGTTGGAGGGCAATGTTTGAGTTTGATCTGTTCTTGTGTGCTTGTAGACATCTTAAAACGTTGTGTTTATTTTTTTCCTAAGAATTTCAAGAAATAAACAAACAAACAAAATAATCATAATGAAACAAAACAATGCTCAGCAAAAGGCATTGAATCATCATAGCATTTTCACCATCTACTTATCGTGTATGTGTTTCACTCATAAGTCATAACACTCAATCCTGGCCGTTGGATTTTCCTATTGGTTAGCTAACCGTCCGTTGCTAAAACCGTTAATTTTTTATGAACCCGGTCCGGTTTCGGTTTAACATAACCGGAAAAGATAAAATGTTAATTAGGGTTTCTCTTTTTCTCTCTCGTCTCTTTTCTCTGCTCGGCTGGTGGGAAGAAGTTATAGTTTCGAGTTTTTTGTTCATCAGCGCCGCCGAGAGAAGAGCTTCGAGCTAAGCTATGACGACGATTGTTCCCACTTCCGAAGAAGATCCGTTTCTCGCCGTCGTCCGATTCACTTCCCAGCTCGCCTGGGCTGATGCTGGTCCCGAGGTAAGATCTGATTATTAACCGATGACTGATAGACCAGAATAGTTTGATTCTGATTCATATGACAAATTCAACCATCCAAGATTAGTCTAATTGAGCTACTCTTCTAGGCTGCAGAGCCAGAGATCACCAGGCTGTGTAGGGAGGCTGAGGAGTCTATTGTAGCAGGAAAGTGGTTGGAGTTAGCTTCGTTAATGGTAGCTTCAGCTGAATTGGTTTCTCCCAAGATCTCTGAGAAAGGTTTTTTGTGTTCTCTGTTATAGCAATATGATAATGTTCATCATCATCTCATCATTAGGTGTTGTTTTGTATCTTTTGATTCAGATCTTGAGTGCACCTACACCATCATTTGCAGCCTTGTCAAGAATGCGAATAGCCCCGAGGATGTTCTTGAAATGGTTAAAGCTATCTCCTCTAAGGTTGTTCAGAAACCGAGTGACAAAGCTTCACTCCGTTTGAAGATGTATGATTCTTAATATGTTAACATGTTTTACTTGTGAATTACATATGTCTTACTGTTTTGGTTATTTGTCTTTTGTTTAGCCTCTTCAATCTCTATAACCTTGTGGACCACCCGTATGCTCGTTTCCAAGTGTACATGAAAGCTCTAACACTGGCTGTTGAAGGGAAGGTTGCTGAGTACGTAGTTCCTTCTTTTGAGAAGATTGATAGCTTCTTGAAAGAGTGGAGCGTCGACACTAAAGATCAGAGGCAGCTCTTCCTTGCTATTGCTAACGTTCTGAGAGAGAACAAGAGGTACTGTAACATAACCTTCTCGCCCTGGTTTCCTTTTAGGTTATAACAATACCCTCATGATTTTGTCCAGCTTGGTGAAAGAATCCCTCAAGTTCTTGACGAAGTATCTAGCGTCTTTCTCCAATGAGGATGCTCTGGATGAAGCTAAGGAGGAGGCTGTGCGTGCAGTTATTGAATTTGTCAAGGCTTCCAGCATCTTCCAGGTATTCATAAAAGCATGACTTTAGTGGGATGTGTAAGATTCTCCTCGTATATTTCATCAATGATTCTTTGTAATTGCAGTGTGATTTGTTGGACTTGCCAGCCGTAGCACAGTTGGAGAAAGATGCTAAGTATGCAACCGTTTACCAGCTACTTAAGATCTTTCTTACTCAGAGGCTGAATGCTTACATGGAATTCCAAGCTGCAAATGCAGAGTGTCTGCAAACCTATGGTACTAAATTGTAAACCCGTTTACTGCTTTTTCCGTAAAAACAATGTCCTGAAGAATCCTACATTTCTATATTTTGTGTTTCTTAGGACTTGTCGATGAAGAATGTGTAACGAAGATGAGATTGTTGTCACTGGTGGACTTAGCTTCAGATGAATCCGGCAAAATACCTTACACCTCAATTAAAGACACTCTACAGGTAGTTAACTCAGGAACTCTGAAATATTGTTATGTTTTTCAGTTGCTTACTGTTTACTGTGTGTTCAGGTGAAGGAAGAGGAGGTTGAACTATGGATCGTTAAGGCAATCACTGCTAAGCTGATCGATTGTAAGATGGATCAGATGAACCAAGTTGTCATTGTCAGGCAAGTTGCATCAGTTGAAACTCTCTTACTTACAAGATAAGTCTATGTATGCATGCATATTCATTGTTTGATAGTATGTTTCATATCTTTCAGCCGATGTTCCGAGCGTGAGTTCGGGTCAAAGCAATGGCAATCACTTCGAACGAAGCTCGCGACATGGCGGGTAAATACGAAAACTTCACATCTTCTTCATAACAAAACATCTCTTGAACCTGATTCCTTTGTTTGTTCTTGTTATGTGCTAGGATAACATTGGAAATGTCATAAGCACAATCGAATCGAACAAGGTAACCGAGGAAGGTTCTCAGGCATCATCAGCATCTGCTGCAACAATTCAAGGATTGGGTGTCCGTTGAAAAGCTATCAAGATTCATCTCTCAAATTCATAACCAACGTTAAAGATCTCTTGTCTCCTTAAAAGCTTTCCTCTCTGTTTACTTGCTTGCTGAGTTTTTCAATCTTTAAATCTTTTTTTGTCCCTGAACAATGCGGAGACTTTTGATATACATTATTTTTGGCTTAATAACGTTTCTTGCTTTGAGAATACGTATTATTTGCCTATTAACGGTTAAACTGGGAGCATACCTTTGCTAACTTCCTAATCAATAAGCAGGCGAATATGTAGCAACCGTTAACAACTGGATGTAGTTAGTGCTGGGTTCGCGGGTCAACCCGCCCCGACCCGCCCCGCTCCGCCGCGGGTCGAATCATTTTTTCGATTCAAAAACTCGATCCGCATAACCCGCAAACAAAAACTTTTATATCCGCACCCGTCCCGCCAAAACCCGCGGGTAACCCGCCAAACCCGCGGGTAATATTAATTATATTAAAAATAGTTATTTTAATTAAAAATGATTATTTTCTAATTATATAATAATTATTTTAATTAAAAATAATTATTTTTTATTTATATAATAGTTATTTTTAAAAAATACTATTAAAAAAATATATTTATAATTAAAATTATATAAATATTTATTGTTTTTTATATATTTTACGAAAAAATGTTTTTTTTTTCAAAAATGTTTTTTTTTTTTAATTTGCGGGTTGGCGGGTACCCGCGATTCAAATTCGGCTGACCCGCACCCGCCCCGCTCAAAATAATCTCGACCCGCACCCGCACCCGCGATTTAAAAATTTCAAATGGTTCGACCCGCACCCGCCCCGCGGCGGGTCAAACGGGGCGGGGCCCGCGAGCAATGATTAAAATTTCCAGCTCTAGATGTAGTGAGCATGCTAAGATCACAAAAGTGTTTTACGAGTTACGTCACTGGAGACCACTAGTGGCTGCAAGCCTGCAATCTCTGTGATGGACTTTCACTAGACCAATCCATCAGACAAAAAACTGCATAAGGCCATGGACCTTTTTGAAAGCGATAATGGCATATTTTCAAAATGGGCCAGCCTATTAATTTAAAGCCCATGCATCATATCAGTAATATTTTTGATATTTTGTTTTGTTTGTTTGTTCCTCCATCAGTTTCCATATTAAGTGTTGTTGTACGTTAAAACTTTTGTTACAAAATAAATATCACCTTAGAATTTTAATGTAAAGTTTATTTATTTTGTTTTCTATTTTAATAGTTGAAATATGGTTATATGTATATGTAATAATTTTTTATTAATTGTAAAATTAAATGTATATTTTTAATATGTATACACAAATCTAAAACAATGCTTAAAATGAAACGAAAAGAGTTTAATGCATGTTTAAATCGAATTGTATGCGTTTCCCTAGCTGACTTGCTTTTTTGTCTTCTTATTCTTCCAGTTGGATGTTCCAGCTTTTTATGTGTAATAATTATACGTTCTAATTCATGTAAATATTATACGGATTTAAAACAAGATTTTTCACGATGCATGCAATGATCATATGCAACGTGCATCAAACGAGCAGCCCACGACATATATATCAAATTTCCAATGATCTAATGGTTCTTTAGATGTAAACAAGAAAATAATTATACCTATTGATAATATTGTAGTCCGTTAAAAGCTATGGAGTTCTACAGGATAATATAAAGAATTAGTGAATAGTTATTATCCGTGTATAGCATATACCAACTTGGCTAAACCCTCAAAAGAATGTCAAACTTAAAAGATAATTTAAGGTATATAGCTTTCCACATGCAAATGTTCCTTTACTTTTTTAATGAAATGCAAATGTTCCTTCGTTTCATCGTAAAGTAGAAGACAGTTTTAAATTAATTAATCTTTTCGTATGAAGAAGCAAGCCTATGTTTTCGTCAAAAAAAAAAAAAAAAGAAGCAAGCCTATGTTTGCATGTTAATTGACACCTTTATTGATGTTACACTCCGGTCAAAAAGTATTAACTATTGTTCGGTTTTGTATCCACCATCTTTTAATTCGCTCGCACACACGACTGTTTCTGTTTGTTAAAAACGCACACACAGTAGTGGATGCATTTATGTTAATATAACTAAATCAAACAAGAAAAGTTATAAACCAAAATTAATTGAAATCTAAAATATATTTTTTATAGCGTTAGCCAAACCTAGTATATATTTTCAACTTTCCAATTACTCGAAACTTTTAAACTTGTATAGGTACAAAATACATTAATGACAAACACTTAAAATATCACTAGTTTAACTAAACCAAAACCAAAACCAAAACCAAATTATGTGCTTATCGTAATTATAACAAATTTTTTTTATCAAAACTATCAATATTGTTTTTCCAAAAAAAAGCTCTTGTTTATCATTGGAATTTTAGAAATTAATTTGACTGTAAATATCTGTAATTTTGAATCAAAACAATTTATTCTTAAACATCAAAATCTTAAAAAAAAATCATTTGACAAATGTACTTCAAAACTATAACTGTAATATAAACAGCTAAATCTAAAGAGATATATATTTTATATGCTGAGTTATCAAGTGATAATTAATAATATTTTGAATAATATGGATAGTCTTAAAAGTATCTGTTAGAAAGATTCACATTTAATTTTCTGGAGATTAATACCATATATTTTCTACACAAGATGATAACCTTTTGTAGTTAATTAAATAATTAAATAGTGAGATATTTGTAAACCAATAAGACAAATTCCCATAGAAAACGGACATCAATAGACAAAATAGAAAAGACTTTTGACATTGAACGAGTCTTCATCAACCACGTGTCAACTCTCACACAAATACCTCGCACGTGCCGGATCTGTTATAAAAATCAAAGCGAAGGTCATCTCTTCGAGCCCATCTCAGTTTTTCAAACGTACCCGATCTCTCAAACCTCTCTCTCTCTCTCTCTCTCTTTCTCCAATTCTCAATCAATCATGGTTGAACCGGCGAATACCGTTGGAATCCCACTGAACCACGCCGCGCTGCTGAGGGATGAGCTCGACATCGTGATCCCGACGATCCGCAACCTCGATTTCCTCGAGATGTGGAGGCCTTTTCTCCAGCCTTACCATCTCATCATCGTCCAGGACGGAGATCCTTCCAAGACCATTGCTGTCCCCGAAGGGTTCGATTACGAGCTCTACAACAGGAACGACATTAACCGTATCCTCGGTCCCAAAGCTTCGTGCATCTCCTTCAAGGACTCTGCTTGTCGCTGCTTCGGTTACATGGTCTCTAAGAAGAAGTACATCTTCACAATTGATGACGATTGCTTCGTAAGTTTCCCATAATTCTCAAAGTTTGCTCCTTTTTTTTTTTTTCGCTCTGTTTTTGTCTGAATCTATTTAGATCTGCTTTTATGTTATGTTTTGTGTCTTTGCGAGATCTTGTTACAGTGTCGGTTGATTTGACAGATCTGAAACTGTTGACATAACACTGTTTTTACCTAGATCTATCTACTCATTGTTCTCGATCTGCTTTTTTCTTCAGAATTGCGAGATTGTTTAGTTTGTGAGCATTTAATTGTAATAGTTCATGATCTCTTGTGTTTAGGTAATTTTAGTGATGACATTGTTGTTTGGACCAATCTATCTATGTCATAACAGTTAGCTTCACAAGATTCCTGCATGTCATTGTCCGAAAAGTTCAATCTTTTAATTCCCCTGTTTTAAGGAATTGTGGGGCTTGTCCAAGGATTTGAATTTGATTGTAATGATCTTCTCATGTTTAGGTAGTTTTTAGTGATGATGACATTGTTGTTTGGACCAATCTATCTAATGTCATAACAGTTAGCTTCTCAAGATTCTTGCATGTTATTGTCTGTCACACGTTTTTTTTTATTTACAACGGCAAAGAAAAGTCCAAACTTTTAATTCCTCTGTTTAAGGATTTGTGAGGGGGGCTTGTCCAAGAATTTGAGTTTGCAGTTACGTCATGATTGTAGCATGGATGTTACTTTCATGATGTGTTGGTTTGATCACGTGTAACGTGTTGTTCATCATGTTTTTTATTTTATTTATGGCTTGAGTTAGATTTGAATAAAATTTATGTATTCTTTTGTTTGTTGTCATGTGTTGTAGGTTGCTAAGGATCCATCTGGAAAAGCTGTGAACGCACTTGAGCAACACATCAAGAACCTTCTCTGCCCATCGTCCCCACTTTTCTTCAACACCTTGTACGACCCATACCGTGAAGGTGCTGACTTCGTCCGTGGATACCCTTTCAGTCTCCGTGAGGGTGTTTCCACTGCTGTTTCCCATGGTCTCTGGCTCAACATCCCTGATTACGATGCTCCGACCCAACTCGTGAAGCCTAAGGAAAGGAACACAAGGTAGTTGTTTAACATCTTTTCTTTTCTACTTTTTTTAGATATTTTAATTAGCTAACAATATGCTTAAATGGGATTATTGTGAAGGTATGTGGATGCTGTCATGACCATCCCAAAGGGAACACTATTCCCAATGTGTGGAATGAACTTGGCCTTTGACCGTGAGCTCATTGGTCCGGCTATGTACTTCGGTCTCATGGGTGATGGTCAGCCTATTGGTCGCTACGACGATATGTGGGCTGGGTGGTGTGTCAAGGTACTTTAATTTCCCATTCTCCTTCATAGTTTTTGGACTATATTTGAATGCTTACCGGTTTCTTATGGGTCTGTTCTTTAGGTGATCTGTGATCATTTGGGATTGGGAGTGAAGACGGGTCTTCCCTACATCTACCACAGCAAGGCGAGCAACCCATTTGTGAACCTGAAGAAGGAGTACAAGGGAATTTTCTGGCAGGAGGACATCATTCCTTTCTTCCAGAGTGCAAAGCTCTCGAAAGAAGCTGTGACGGTTCAACAATGCTACATTGAGCTGTCCAAGATGGTGAAGGAGAAGCTTAGCGCCATTGATCCTTACTTTGACAAGCTTGCTGATGCTATGGTGACTTGGATTGAAGCTTGGGATGAGCTTAACCCGGCCACTAAAGCTTGAGCAATTAAAAAACCACCACTGCAGTTTTGGTTATTAGCTTAACCTATCATCTATCTTCCTTCCCTGTTTTGTTTTCTTTCATTTCCCGGCGATTATTCAGTTGGTTTTTAAGTCGCCTTGAGTTTATTTAAATAGTGATGGTGTAGTTCTATTTAAGATGGAGACAGTCTATACTCTTGAGCTTTTTGTGTTCTGTTTCAATAATAAAATCATCTTTGATGTCATATAGTCTTTGTTATCTTTGCTTCCTGGTTTGTTGACATGTTAGTTTGGTAGCCAAACAAAGCCTTAAATTATGTTTGATTGAGTATGAGCCCACTTGGTGTTTCACTGGCTTTAAAGGATCTTGGAGAAGAGATGATGAGCAAGGTAACCATTTCGTGTGACTCCAATGATTTTTGTTTTGGGCCTATGCGGCTTGAGTTGTTCAAAATGTGAAATTCTTCTAGTAGTTTTGGGCTTCTAGTTGTCCATGTGATTAGCGAAGATCTAGTCTTGGATTACTGGTCTGTTAGTCCATAAAAAGATTACTGGTTACTCCTCAATCATGCTACAATTTTAGACTAGTAACCAAGATTTTATGATTTTGTCCAATGACCACTAGAACATTTTTTTTACTTTATTACCATTTTATTCTATATTCCTTATGTTACTCATATGATATTACAAGTCTGAAATGGTTTAGGGAGGTTAATAACGCATTTATATAACTTTTTTTTACAAATTTAGAGGATTACATGTATGTAAGTTTTAAAGAAATTGGAAGGCTATAGGTCAATATGTCACTAATCTATGCTCATGATCGGCCCTGCTAAAATTAGAGGAAATTGTCGATCTAATGGGTAAGGATTACACTGGACAACAGACATAAAAACCCTCTCATCAACTTAATTGGTAAGATAAATTAAGAAAAAGTTAGATTATTATGTGTACACTATGTGTACCTTAAGACTGTGTCAATCTCATGTTTATCTAAGTTTTTTAAATTTTAATCAGGTTTGTTTATCTAAGTTCTTTAAATGTTTTTTTTTTGGATAAACCCTATCGGATGATCTGGTAGGCTCCGAGAAGAACGCAATAAGTGCTACAGAGTGGACTGGCTACCACGTTGCTTTACCCGAGTTTGAAATACCTTCCGACTAATGTCGGGGTGAACCGATCATCAATCTGTAAATTCATATTTGATACAAGAAGAAAAAAATTCAAGTGAGTTGACATGCATGCGAGTGTTTTATGTCATCTTGAATGATGATGACATAAACTAGTAACAGATACTAACACTGGTTAACAACTCTTTTTGAAAAGATAACATTAAGAGAAAAAGACAAAAATAACACTAAATCAAGTTTTTGTTCCCAAACTAGCACTCAAGGTCAAAAGTCACAAAAATAGCACTTAATGTTTTATCAAAAGTCACAAACTTATGGTTTAGAGTTAAAGGGTGGTGTTTAGGATTTAGGGTTTAGGGTTTAGAGTTTAGGGTTTAGAGTTTAGAGTTTAGGGTTTAGGGTTTAGAGTTTAGGGTTTAGGGTTTAGGGTTTAGAGTTGAGAAATGAGGTTTTGGGGATAAGATTTCAAATTTTGAAAAACAAAAAAATTAAAATTTTCAAAGGATAAACTTAGAAAGGTGCTATTTTGGTCATTTTAATTTTTGAGTGCTATTTTTGTGATATAAACTTAGAAATGTGCTATTTTGGAGATTTGCCCTAACCTTAATACCACCATGAATTTTCTTATTTTTAGGTGGCATCCACACCCGCAACAAGGCCACAAGGATTGAATTGGAGGACCCGCCCTCGTGTCTCAGAAAGAATATATCAAATTCGACGTAAAGATATTAACATTATAGTATACTTTTTGGTACAAGTTTAGTTAGATTTAGTACAAACTAAGCATTTTCAGTAAACCCACGGTTAAAAAGATTTTTGGAACTACAAAAGGAGATACTTTATTTAGAAACCCTAAGCACTAAACAAAGATTTATTATTAACTTAAACTCCAATGTCACTTTTGGGCACTTAAACTCATGAAAACTTCCCCATGCCATGCCTTCTTGATTTCTTCAAGATAAATCTTTGTCTTTTTAATTTATACTCCATGTCGGTACCGACTTTCTTGATTTACTATTTTAAGTTCTTTAGTTTCGATTCTCCCATTAGAAACTGGGATGCTCTCAATAAAATTACAATATTATCCATTCTTATACAAAATGATCTTTCTCATAACTAAAGAAGTTAAGTTGATCGTTTTGCCATAGAGAACTGTTTGATCGGTTTGTGATGTACTATGTATATATATAATATATCCTATCTGAATGAAATTATCATGATTTAAATGGTTTTATCAGATAGCTTGTTTGTAGGAGATGGCAAAACCAATTGTTGATTATTTTTTTATTTTTCTGCTTTCAAACTTTTTTTGTTTGACCAATTTCTGAATGTTGTCCTGCCTGGAATGATTTTATTTTATTTTATTTATTTCTTGCTGGCATAAACAATTACCGATGAGAAGTGGCTTTTTGTCTTGCCTATGGAATTGTCGGAAAACCCTAGCTTCCACTTTTTCTGATCAGAAAAATCATATAATTAAGTATGTATAGATAACCCTTATATATAAATGTGCTTCATTCACATCAACTAAAATCATAATCGCTTCGTTAATGACAAAGGCAAACGAGATGAAGAACACAAACACAAAGTTAATCACACTCGTTATAGGGTTTCTCGTCCTCGTGATGATAATGCATCTTCCTCATGCGCTTCAAGGTTTGTACAAAGACCAATGGATCTTAGTTTTCTCCTCTTATTTTTTGATTATTTCTGTTAATTATATCTTCCTTATGCGTACTATGTGTATGTATCGTCTTTCCATATATCTTTAGGTCCTTAGGTATATATATGTTTTCTCTTCCTCGTGATGGGGATGAGGTATGTACACGTATTATGTAAGTTGTGTGTCTGTTTCCCTTCCTTATGACGTTAACGATCTATATATAGGTGTGTGTGTGCATGTTGTTGTCTAAATATATAGTGATACATGTGTTTGTCTCACTATACTAAGCGTATGACCGTGTAAAAAATGTGAAGCTGATGTTGTCTTTGATAACTTACAGGTGGAAACATAGATGTAGGTGGATCCAAATACGAAAACTATGGTCTTATGCTAAGCGGCAGTGATCCTCTCTTGATGGGACGAAAGGTACAGCCACAAGTTAAAAATTTGAATAAAAGCCTTGATTTAATGTTAACTAATATATACCTTCTCTTATATATTAGCATTTTTTCTTATATATATAATCCTTTTTTGTTGTATACAAACATGTTTTGTAGCAGTTAAAAGGTCTAAAGCCTATGGAGTCTGGAACAAAGAAAAGATCAACAAAAGCCTCGAGAGATTCAACAAAAGAAATTGATAATCTAATGAGAAGCGACTATCCGTCACGTATGAAAGGAAGGAAGAGGACTCCAATACATAACTGATAGCATATGGTCATTAAATAGTTTAAGAAACGTAGAAGTTCACTATATTAGAAGAAATGTTAATCAGGGCTATATATAAAACATATGTTTAGACTTTTTCTTACTTTTTGTTTTTTAATCTTCAAACAATGTATTCTTACTTTAGACTCATATATTAGAAACTGTAACCTTCATTTTGTACATAATGAGTGACTTCTACGATCATCTCTTTACCAAGTGGATCAAGCTCTTGTTTGCTTATGATATAACGAAAATCAACGAAACCTCAGAGAATATTTTGTACGTCAAATCCTTTGGATTTCTCTTTTTTTTGTAACACTGAATCGATATCAATAACTATTTTTATTAAGGCAAGAAGACGGGTTTTAGACAATATGTATGTATCTATCTTAAGCTTGTTCTTGAATCACGACTTGTATCTATAGGCAGGCCAATATCAGTCTTCTAACGGCTATGTCGATTTCTGAATAGAAAGTGATTGATGAGACAAGAAGAAATACACGACAAAAGCCTCCATCGGGGACCAAATGATAAGCATATTCGAATTCTGTAACAAGGAGTTTTATTTTATATATATACGACACTTTTTTTTTATCATAAAAATCAAATTTCAGTTTTTATAACCAAAATTACATGTATAACAATACTTTTATTTATCAAAGGGAGATGAATATACATAAACAAACCAATAACACACAAACATATAAAAATAAATAAGATTTTTTTGTAGAAAAATTGCGTTGATCTTAATTAGAATACAAATATTAGTTTGAAGTTTTTCACTTTTTTATCTTTTCTTCTTCAAGTGTTCCTTTTCTCTCATAAATCTTAACATGCAATCTATGGTTTCTTTGTCTTTTTACATTCAGTATTCCAAAACAATTTTACAAATCTGATTAAACAGTAAAAACAACATGTAACAAATATACATTATTGTACGAAAGCAAATCAAGAGATAATATAAGTACCAATACATAACAACCAAAAATAATTAGTTATCAAAGTTATCAAACTCTTTAGTTTGAGAATATGTGATATTTACTACTTAGTGTATGCTATTATACCTTTAAAATATGTATGGCATAAATGACAAACTCACATACTACATTACTAAAACATCAAACGAATGTCCATTTAATTTTGTTTTAGAGTTTGATCACCTTTTCCAGTGCAGCAATTTTGCATTTTTTCAACACTTGAAGTTCCTATCAATTACTGCCGTACATAAACCAAAATTTCTCAATGAATATCAGAGTATTGACCGTAGAATTTAAGTATAATTGCTTTTACCTTTTATTAAAATCAGATCCTCATATTGTATCATGTATGAGTTGCTATCTTTTTTCCTCCCCTTTTGCTTTCTCATTTTTCCTATGCTGAAATCTCTTTGCACTGGTCTAATATGATCTACCATATCCACTCTTTCTCAAACCTTCTTTCTTAGCCCTAAACAGGTTCCGATGCAGCAATCTGGTGCTTCGTCTAAGCCAACAAAACTGTACAGAGCAGTAAGATAGCCAAACTGGAGAATTTGGGTTGCTAAGATCCGTTTAGACAGAAAATAAAACTCCACATTGGCTCATGACAATCTATACGGCCCCAGTTTTGAGTTTGTTTGTGGTTTGTCTCTCAAATTTAGAGATATAGGAACATGAGAAAAAAGATCGTGTACAAAAGATGATCATAGGTAGTTTGTTTCAAGAAACTGTCGATAAGTTTTTTTAATCATTATCTTGTTGTAAATTTTTTTAAAAAAATTTGTAAACACAAATGATGTGGCAGAATTTGATTGGCTAAGTGACTTGTGCTTTAGTATATAAAGAATATTTGGTGGCAATCTATTTATACAAACACATTTAAAGACTCGATGGTTGTAAATAAAATTATAGATGCTAACTCCATTATTCACCTATCTATGTCTTGCATCAGCCTGCCGAGCCTAATCTCCATCCACAAAGACGACATGATGGATCAGGATTCAGGCCATATGGTATTTTCTAGTGAATTGCCATTATATATTGTCATGTAACAGCTGAAATCAAATACGTAGGAAACTAATTATAAAATATCAGAATTCCTAGAAAACCTAAAATAAAATATTACAATATTTTGTAATACAAAAAAATAAGTAATAGATTAAACATGACTTCTAAATTGATTTAAAAACCACAATATTTAGAAAATGAAATTATTTGTTAAATTGTTAAAATTAATGTGAGTATAAGAGATAAAAGATACTTTTAAATAAGGATTTTCTTTTTATAAAAATAGATTAACTAAATTATGTTAAGCTTTCTAATACCCCTTTTTTTTGCTATTTCATTTAATATTTCAACTGATTATTTTATTCATTTTAATACACTAATTTTTAAGATTATGTTCACATTGATACTCAAACTACTCTCATTTTAAACAAAAATATTAAAAAGTTGCAAACACAAAATTTAAAAATAAATCTTAAAATTATCTAATTTATTCTTATGTTTTAGGAATAAAAGAAACTAAACTGTGGATAACCTCAAACTTTTTAATTTTTGTTTTATTTATAATATTAAATTTAGTTTGTTTTCTGAAACTTAAATCTAATTCATAGTTTTTACTTTTTAATGAATAGAACAAATACAGCAATAATAAAATAAAATAGCAAGATTTTCATACTATTATCAAAATCGAAAACTAATATTTATTAGGTCTTAAGATGATAATTCAAAATTATTAGATTCTTTATTTTAATTGTGATGTTTGTTTTTAGTTTAATTATGAAGAAATTTTGACTTAGTGGTCAAATGATGATATATTTATGTTCTATAAATCATATTTTCCTAAACAAAATTGAAAATCAACTCAATTGAATTGAACTGAATTCAAACCAAACCGAACACAAACCAACTAATTTTAGTTGACTTCACTAAAATATTCATAAAACCAAACAAGCCAAACCGAACTATATATTTCCTATTTGAGTGTGACAATCTAATTTTATTCTTACGGTTCAATGTAAATTAATTCAAATACAAAATGATTTAAAAAATGAAATAGAAATTTATTTATTTTCTAAAATAATTATAAATAATCAATACAATACTAAAAGGCAAATATAAGCCATGGAGAGGGTGTCCACGTTGGATAGAAAAATCAACCAATCAGAGAGCTCGAAGTTGTCACGTCATCTCATTTATTTTTTCGTAAAAAATGAAAAAATAATGCGAAAGAAAATATCGAACCCGAGTTGTTTGATTGTATTACTTTATTTAAAGAATATAAAATAAGACTACATAACATAAATATATTTTTTAAATTTTCTTCGTGGAAATCATTATGTTGTTTGATTGTTGTACTTGATTCAAATATTTCCATAGATATTTGTGATAGATGAATAACTATATTTTTATTATGAGTAAATAATATATATTTATTATATAATATAAGAAAAATAAAATTATTTACTTTTTTAACAAACTGACTCGGTTATAGACATATCATATTCGAATGAGACATTTTTACAGTTATCAATCTTCTTAACAGTCAAGAAACAAATCTGAATATCAAAACAATATCTCATTCGATCTCTTTGTGGAATAACTGCTATGAAGAAATTAAATTTAGGCATAAAAAAGGACTGGAAATGGATGTGCAGATGTGTTATCTAAGTCAGCTTTACAAAGTACTATTCATAGTTCATATATCATTTCATCCTAATTTTTTATATGTCATTTCCTAGACATCTTGAAATAATTGATACTAATTAATAATAAACTTTTGTCTGTTAAAAAAAATCAAATTTGTCTAATTATCTTAAATATTTTATTAATATTGTCTAAGAACCTCTCAGGTGATATCATAGTTTAATTTTTATTAGTTTTTTTTGTTAATTTTTAGAGTTTTTTGTATTTAAGATTTTTTCCGTATTAAGCTTCTATTTCTTTCACAGATATATATATATATATATATATATATATATATATGTCATAAAAATTACCATCAAATCAGTTTTACTTATTTTTTATTTTTTTTAATGAAAATACACTTTTTAAATAATTTAATTTAAAATAAAATTATATATTAATTTGTTGTATTCTAGCAATTTGATTGATTTAATTAATTTGCTTTAGTGGATAACTTAAAAAGTTTTCATATGAATCAGAGAAAGCAAGCTTATTTTGTTATATTATATTTATTTGTGTATATAGAATCTATATATAATGCTAGTGTAATAAAGAAAGAACATTATTTTTTTGTAATTTCAAAAAGATACTTTATTACAATTTGAAATTAATCAAAATTGAATAAAATGGTAATTAAATATTTGTAAATCTAATTGTTTTTTTTCTTGTTTAGTTGGATTCTCGTGAAAAAAAATCGATAGGTTAAACAAATGTTTCAAAATTTGTTGTGTTATTGTTTTGTCTATAAATTACAAAATTTATTGAATTGATATATTTAATTATTGCACCCTTAAATAATATTTTATTAAGACATTAGAGAACTATGTTTTGAGCTGTTTTGTCAAAATTGTACAAAAATCTATGCTTTTTCATATTTGTCACGAAAATTTATATGTTAAACTTACTTTTACAAAATTCTTAATTTTGTCACGAAAACAAAAATCTATGATTTTTCATATTTGTTAATGTTCTCACACTTTCAAAGAATATATTAGCTTAGTCACTTACTTATTTTTTTTTTACAAAACAAAGTATCGGAGTCTTGAATGTTGAATTCATATTATTGTAACTGTACATAAGAGTTTGTGATTACATACTTAGTGATTCTTGTATATGTGTCCAAGAAAGTTTCAATGTCTTAGTGGTAACTGTCTTATATTTATGTCATACTAACCCGGGTTCGATCCTTTCCTTCGCATTGTTTTTTCATTTTTTACGAAAAAATAAATGAGATGACGGGGCAACTTCGAGCTCTCTGATCGGTTGTTTTTCCTATCCTACGTGGACACCCTCTTCGTGGCTTATATTTGCTTTTTAGTATTGTATATTCTTAATTTTGTCACGAAAACAAAAATCTATGCCTTTTCATATTTGTCAATGTTCTCACACTTTCAAAGAATATATTAGCTTAGTCACTTACTTATTTTTTTTTACAAAACAAAGTATCGGAGTCTTGAATGTTGAATTCATATTATTGTAACTGTACATAAGAGTTTGTGATTACATACTTAGTGATTCTTGTATATGTGTCCAAGAAAGTTTCAATGTCTTAGTGGTAACTGTCCTATATTTATGTCATACTAACCCGGGTTCGATCCTTTCCTTCGCATTGTTTTTTCATTTTTACGAAAAAATAAATGAGATGTCGGGGCAACTTCGAGCTCTCTGGTTGGTTGTTTTTCTTATCCTACGTGGACACCCTCTCCATGGCTTATATTTGCCTTTTAGTATTGTAACAACATAATCAAACAACATAATGATTTCCACAAAGAAAATTTAAAAAATATATTTATGTTATGTAATCTTATTTTATATTCTTTAAATAAAGTAATACAATATTATACATTATTTTTTTAGAATTGAGAAATACATATATCATTTAGGCAAATTAAGCGATAATTAGACAAATTTAATTTTTTTTTGCCAGCCAAAAGTTTATTATTAATTAGCATCAGTTATTTCAAGATGTTTAAGAAAGGATGGACGAAAAAATAGGATGGACATAAATGATATATGAACTATGAATAGTACTTTGTAAAGCTGACTTAGATAACACATCTGCACATCCATTTCCAGTCTTTTTTTATGCATAAATTCAATTTCTTCAGAGCAGTTATTCCACAAAGAGATCGTATGAGATATTGTTTTGATATTCGGATTTGTTTCTTGATTGTTAAGAAGATTGATAACTGTAAAAATGTCTCCTTCAAATATGATATGTCTATAACCGAGTCCCCAACATGAGACAAGTTTGTTTAAAAAGTAAATAATTTCATTTTTTTTATATTATATAATAAATATATATTATTTACTGATAATAAAAATATAGTTATTCATCTATCACAAACATCTATACAAATATGTGAATCAAGTACAACAATCAAACAACACAATGATTTCCACAAAGAAAATTTAAAAAATATATTTATGTTATGTAGCCTTATTTTATATTCTTTAAATAATATAATACAATATTATACATTATTTTTTTTTGAATTGAGAAATACATATAATATCTTATCCGCGCTATAATATCTTATCTTCGCTATCTATTAATTATAATAATGTGTAACATAATTATACACTGCATTTTTAAAGTTTTATTCTCCAGCTACCGAAACTGCAAGACCATGGATGATATGATGACAATGCCAAAGGATAGATTTGCAAACTTTACAATGAAAGCTCCAAACCTATCTTCTCATCCAAAGAAGCTCTTCAGAAGTCCCTGTACACCAAAGAACCCTAACTGAGATTGATATACAGTCCCCGTAGATAACTCCATTATTCACTCATGACTCATCCATGTACTGCATCACCCTGCCAAATTTAATGTAGGACAATGGTGGTGGCTCTGATCATTTGGTTTCATCTAGTGAATTGCCATTTTCATTCTCATGTAACAGCTGAAGACATTCGTATGGATTAGCATAGAAGTAATCTTCTTCTTTTGGTTTATTAGGAATCACAAGCCGCTTCTTTGGACCTCCCATTCTTGTAGCGTGAAAGCTCTTCACCGTGGTGGAAAACACTTCCCAGCTCAACATTCCTTGGTAGTATTCATCTATTAGATTAACCAAGAACTTCCTGTTTAGCTCAATCGTTTTCTTGAACCCCAAGAACCTGTATGTAGAGTAAGTGCATTAGCCACTGATGAAAAGAAACATTACATTTTCTTTTTAGCAATGATAATGATTTACCTGCGATGACCTTCCACAACTTTAGCCATGTTCCCATAATAAGTAGGAACGAATATATCACTTTCTAACGAGATGAGGTAATCAAGAGCAGCCATTTGAGAAGAATGGTTCTGACAAAAACTCAAATCAGACGAATCAAGCAGAGTTTCTTTCCTCACCTGGTTTCATCATCAAAGATCATCATCAGTCACTGACACTATGAGTGAATCTTTCAGAGAATAAGCTACTAACCACATTGGGAAAGACATCTGTTAAAGCCTTTAACCTCCTTTTACCACCGTATATCTCTCCAGCAGCTATGTAAATCTGAACATTACGGTCAATGCCCAAGGCAGATAGTGTAAGAGCTGTTTCTTCAGGAGTCAATGGGCAAAGACCTTCTTTCCTCTTCAACTCTGAGTTTATTACTTTCTCCTTCCACCATGGATAAGCATATCTAACCAATGAAAAAAGAACGATAAACAAACATCAATATCATAAAGAACTTTTAATACTAAGATGAAATGTTGTTTTGTTTTAACCTCATTCTTGTGAGCTCTTCCTCTTCGTAGCGGTTGCAACCGTGAGAGCAACCAGAGAATGCCAACATATCCATTTCGTACCTGAGATGCAGAACCAGAAAGGGACCTTTCTCCCTCAGAATCTTGACTACTCTTCTACCCAATTCCTCAATCTTTGGAGTAAACCTGAGCCCGTTGAAGTTTACTCTGCATCTCAGCTTCTGAACCTCAACAGGAAGTTCGTTATTCACAAGTCGAGTATCGGTCTTGTTTAGATGTAAGATCTTATGCTTCTTCACCAGGGGAAGAATCTGTTTTCAAGAAAAGCTATGAGAAACCATTCAAGTATATTGGAGACTATGGAGTCACCGAGAAATTAAAGAACCTGGTCTTGGTAGTAGGACATGTTGGACCAGCTGATAGGAGGCATGGTGTGGTACACACCGAGCTCGACCCTTCTCTTAAGCCTTGGAGGAACCTCTTTGAGTATACGAACCTCATCTCTCAAAGAAGTTATGAAGTGATCCACGTCGAATATGTCTTTGAACTCACTGCTCACATAAGAACACCCTATCAACAACTTTCAAGAGAAGTAAAAAGAAGCTCTGACTGAGTGAGATGGATGGGGAATAATAATAATAACATACCTAGGATCGTTCCAAAAAGAGGTCTTGTCAAGCTCTGGGACAATAAGTGTGACATTCATGTATCTTGCAATAGTCACCATATCACATATCTGAAGATTAAAAAAAAAATCAGAATCCTAAAGTCATATGGTAAGGACTATTTGACAAGGCAATAAAGATTAGTTATGATGTTTTACCGCAGCTCGCATTTGGTTGAGTCCTCCATTGCAAGAAATCATAAGATAGCCATTGTTCTGATATATCCCTAAGTCAAAACAAAGAGCACAAAAATGAATTAAAAAAAATCTAAAACATTCCTGAGACTGTTGAAGTTTCAGCTTACTTTTAGGAGGGAGGGCTATTTTCATGGGAAGAGAAGCCATATCTTGTGCAGCAGCCATTGGGAAGTCATGTCCGTGATTGAAACAAGAAGGCCAGCCTTTCAACAGTCTTGGTCCCCACATCTCACCCAAAGCCACCAGATGAACGAAACAACTCCACAGCAAGAGTATGGTCATGGCACGAATCATCCAAAGGCTCATACGAGACCTTGAAACAAGGGAGTTCTTGAACTTGCTACCTCCTAGAAACTTAACCTTCATCTCCCAGAGCTTTCTGTGGTAAATAGACTTCTCTGATTTACACATTTCTAATTGCATATAACTTCCTCACTGGTGGAATTTCATCGAACAGATTCTAATTCAAAGACTAATCTGAACTTATTACACTCTCACTATGAGCTTACAAGCAAGAACCCAGATCTCAATTTTGGATGGAAGAGTTGGAAGCTAACTCTCCAAGTTACGAGGAAGCTCTGCAATGATGATCCTTGGAGCTCAAAAGTAAGTAAGAAGCGATCAAAAGGTGGAGACTTTTGAGTTGGGTGGAGAGAGAATGCGACGAGATTGTTTCTTCGAGCAGATCCGGTCGGTGATCACCAAAGAACAGGGAAACTGAATCGAAGCTCGTCAGAGAGATTCGGAAGAAAGAAGAATAAGAAGAAGATTAGGACAAGAATGTGCGAAAAGATTAACACTTTCTCTATAACAAATGAACTGTCTTTTTTTTTGTCGGTTGTCTTTTTTTTTTTTTTGGTTTGTGACCGTTTTGTTAACTTGTTCTGTGATAGACAGTTGCATCCATTGTTATATAGCTTCATCACAAAGATATATATACTATAAATTAAAAGGAATAAAATAAAATGAAAAATCTTCAAATGATCTCTCTCTTTTTTTTGCTAATAAATTGCTTAGTTTCAATTAATTTAAGTAGATTATATATAAAACGATGACATACTACAATTTCTTTTTGAGAAAGGGATGATAAAATACTACATTGACTTGATATTTCTCTTATAAGTTCTTTAGAAAAAAAACATATTGTATATTGTAAAATCGGTACGAGTAAATCCGGTTACGCGGCGTGGATCTTACTTAAGACTATTCAAGTGACGTAGGTAAGCGTAGATCCTCATAAGACAAGTAGTATTGTCGGTTGTCGAATTGTCTATGTAATCTTTCTCATAATTGTAATATAATAATAAATCAGTGTTAAAAAAAATTAAGTCACCAAAAACTTCGTGTTATGCTAACATGGAAAAAGTTAATCGATGTTTATGTGGTAAATTTTTTTGTAAAAATGGTTTTTTCTCTAATTGTAATTTTTTTTGACAACTGTGGTACGATCTCAAAGGCTTTATAAGCCCAATGATTATTCACTACGAGACACGTAGAATCTATGTTTTCTTATCGCTTAAGGCGCTCCGGATGGTCAACGGGAATCGAACCTATGACGGTATTCACAGCTGTGAACCCTCTACCACTATACCAAGAGCGCTTGGTTTGTAAATGTAATTTTGCATGAATACATGGTAAGTCAAATGAATAGATTTTAATAACCAGTCTAGTAATATCAACCATGCTACGATCTTAATTCAACTTTACGTGAGTACACTAATACGTAAGTGTATGCAGTAATAAAAAAGTATTTCTTAATTTTAAAAGTAAATAGCGTTTGGGATCACGCTACGCTACGCTATGGTTATCAAAAAAAAAGAGAGTAAATAGCCAATAACGATTGTGACAAAAAAAAAAAAAAAAAAAAAATAGCCAATAACGATGTTACGTACCAACCTTTCTGGTTCTTACAAGTTACATATGGTTGAAACGAGTCAACCTTTGAAGTTTGTTTGGCCAAATCATTAATCAATTATATTTTAATCACCAAATTCATTATTTGTATTTATTTAGTATTTATTAGGGTCCAGTAACAAACTTTCTAAACCACATCATCAGGTCTCTGTCTCCACCCAACTCCTTCATTAACTAAAATCAATGTAGTAGTTCCAAAACTCAACTAATATTTGGTACACGCAAAACAGAAAAAAAAACTAATAGATTCGATAATGAAAGTTTTTTCTGTTCATTAATTTATCTTGATTACTTATTACTAATGAGTGACGACCACCACATTAGTAAACATACAAGTTTTTTTTTTTATAAATAAGATAACCATAAGAAACCAAATTACATTATGTAAAAACAATATATATACATATAACATAGTGATACTTTGTACTAAAGGTTATTCAATTAAAAACATATTATCCCTTATGACTTGTAGAAAGCAGTAGAAAATGAACATACGTTTTAGAAACTTTTATGAATAGAGATATTGGAGAGGAGATAGATGGTGCAAAATTGATGCTGAAGGTACGGTTCCAGTGTGGTATCGGAACTGCTGGCTACAATTTCCAGGTTCCGTCAGAACGATAATGAATAATCATGAAAGTAATTTCACCTTATTTCAGATGCTAAGTCTTGCTGGAATATATTATAACCGGTTTGCCTCACTGGACTCAGGGTTATAACCTTATGTTTTAGATGCTGGGTCTCTGCAAAATGTGAATATGATCACATTCATGCATATATGTGGATACCAAATAGTTTTACTTCACGTGACTATACTTTACAGTATATGTGTTTAGCAGACTTCCTATTGTGGAAAAACAAGAAATAGAAACATCAAGTAAATTTAAAACATATATAGTTTATATGAGAATTGAGAAAATTCGCCAATAATAGATAAAGGACAAAGGCCCGTGACCAGGAGAGTTGCTTGCTTTGTTTTCATTTTACTATTTTCTAAGTTACAATTATATAAAGAGAAAAAGACAAAATAGCATTAAATCAAGTTTTTGTTCCCAAACTAGCACTCAAAGTCAAAAGTCACAAAATAACACTTAATGTTTTATCAAAAGTCACAAACTTAGGATTTAGAGTCAAAGGGTGGGGTTTATGATTTAGGGTTTAGGGTTTAGGGTTTAGAGTTTAGGGTTTAGAGTTTAGAGTTTAGGGTTTAGGATTTAGAGTTTACGGTTTAGGGTTTAGGGTTTAGGGTTTAGGGTTTAGGGTTTAGGGTTTAGAGTTTAGGGTTTAGGGTTTAGGGTTTAGAGTTGAAGGTTTAGGGTTTAAAGTTTAAGGTTTAGGGTTTAGAGTTGAGAAATGAGGATTTGGGGATAAGATTTCAAATTTTGAAAAATAAAAAAATTAAAAATTTCAAAGGATAAACTTAGAAAGGTGCTATTTTGGTCATTTTAGTTTTGGAGTGCTATTTTTATGATATAAACTTATAAAGGTGATATTTTGGAAATTTGCCCATATATAAACGTCACATGCACACACATATATACAGACATTTCCCCTATATAATATCTCAATATACTTTTTTTTAGTGAAAAGATATAACATCAAAAGAATATGCCGAATATAAATATTAATTTATTTTTTTCTGAAATGCATAAAGTACAAATTAATTTTAATTTTTATGTTGTCGACTGACAATGATTTTGTCTTCGTGAGTGATAACAAATTTAAGATGGATTAGTTTGTGGTTAGAGGTATAGCAAAGGCTTTTAATATGAAAGGCACTCGCCAATGAAACTGATATTTGAGGTCTCGTCATATATAGTATTGCGATGCATGAAATGTTCTAATTACTTGAATGAATTTAAGTGTTGATTCCAAAAATTATGATCACCGCACCGAAAATTAAGAAACTAAATAAATGCAAGCCATTTTCTGTGGTGTTTGTGATTGACCAACTATTTTGTGTGTAACAGTTTGTGTTTGACCATTTAAAATTTTGGGAAAAGGAAGAAAATACTATCATAAATTTTATTATTGGGGATGTTAAAACTATTAAATAAAGGAAAAGCAATTCTCAAATAAATAGGTAGAAAAAGGACATTACCAATTAATATCCCCACGAGCATAAAGAAAGTTGCGTCGGTGCCTCTAGGTCTTAATCATGACGTGCCATTCTCTGTAAAGTTACTTCTTATGGGTATGAGGATTTTTTTTTGCTTTGGGCGTCAGTTGATGACGGGCCGGGCCTTATAAGGTACTTTGCCTTTTTTCTTTTTGTCAAAAGGCATCAAATACCCAATAATTTTTAAAAAAGTTTTAATTTTTTTTTACTAAATTGTAAATGTCATTACTTCTAAAAAAATGAAGGTTCAGTTACAAGATGAATTGAAACTAAAATCTACTATAACAGCTATTCAGATTTTAAGAAGCCACAAAAAGTTAAATAAAAAACCACTAAGAACCTAGGTGATTTAATTCAAGCTTTTAGCAATAAAAAGCCTGAAACTAATATACATTTGAGAACAAGAGACAACAATTTAAGGATACCTAACCAAAACCTTATTGCTTAAGCCTGAACAAACCTGCTGAGACAAAAAGAATAACTGGAGGGTAGGATCAGTCGAGCACTCACCGAAGTGGCTCCAAGCAGGCATCGACGGAGGCGGCTGGCTCACTTCCCGGAGCTCCACTGTAGGAGGACGTCAACAGAACCAGACCCTAGCTATCTCAACAGAAGATGAAGTGTAGACCTGTGGCTATGCTGCTGAAGAAAACTCAAGTTACGGTCAAGCGCAAGCGGAACAACATGCTCCCCATCCAGTCACTCGACACAAATGATACATCAGAAACAACATAAACACTCAATTAGACTGTCGGAGCCTTGGCGTAAGGGAAGTGAAGCACGAAAGGGGTTGAAAAACTCCTTGAAAACATGCGACCTTGAATGACGAGAAAGAGCTCAGCCTAGAAACAGTTGAAGCCGCCACAGCGGATTGTCCTCAAGACTCTAGTGAAACGGCGCCGGTAGCTAAAAGGATAGCCCAATCGATCATCGGAGGAGCGCCATGGATGTTGTCTCTTGGACTAGGTGACAGAGGTCCTCAGTGGTGCGTCTCCAACCACCTTACACTCAGAGACGAAGAAGCTCTACAATTACCTTGGGCCTAACCGATAGAGGAGACCGACTGGAGCGAGACGACGATGCAGGAGCGTGACGGTAGCGACCCTTTAGACGCTCAATCGGGTCTCGGATCTCAGATCTGACCCAGATCCGAGCGCAGACGACAACTATAGGGAGATCCAAGGCGTCCAAGGGTTCTCCTTATCTTCTCGCCTAGCCAGTGTTCCCGAGAAACAAAGACGCCTTTGATTTCTAACAGATCCGGTGGAAGAGCTCCATCAGAACTAGAAGCACCGTACAAGGAGGAGAGAAAGAAAGGAGAGCAGCTTGGACAGAATGTCGAGCCCACCACCCGCGGTGACTGGAGATAGGGAATCGCCGACCACCGCGAGAGAGATCAGAATTTGCGGCGGCACTAGGGTTTAGGGGATGCAACTGGAGAAAAATTTTTCCCACCTCTCTCTTGTTTTTTTAATGTATTTCAGCTGAAAAGTTTTAAAATTGCTTAGATTGCAACATGTTTTAGAAAAAAAAAGTCATATGTCACAAGAAGATTCCACCACCCTGTCCTTTGTCCCAGTGCATCGACCAATCACTAGGTCAGTAACTTCATTGCCTCTTCTTGACTCTTCTTTTGCTTTGGAGATTTTAATTCTTGACTTACCTGGATGATCGGATATTTGGAACCTCAAAGAACTTCAATGTTTCCTACCTCTTGGGAGATCAATTTACAGATGGTTGTTAGTAGGCTAGTTGTCAGACAACCCCGAACAGTTAAAGTATAGAAGTGCATCTTGTGTGTGTGTCTCTCGATCAATTTTAAAGAGGAGTTCAAAATATTCTTCGCTGCTTTCACCAGCTGCAAGCCTATCAGCAAATTGACCAGCCTGTAGCGCCTAGGTGAGCTCTGGGCAGAGAGTAAACTAATCAGCCTGCACATCTCTGACCTAATAGATTGAGAACATGCACTCCGACCGCTGGGTTACTTTTGGGTAACACCTCTAACTGAATGAGAGGCTTTGTATTTTTTCATTATTTACTTTCAAAAATCAGGAAAATATTCATAAAAAACTCGCATTAGATATTTTATTCTGATCTATGCTATTAAAATAGAAGTTATGCGTGATATTTTTATTTGGACCATTCTTAGAAAATTTACTAAATTTAACATAACTTAATTATAATATTTTTTAATATTTTTAATTTTATTTAAAATACTAATAAATATCTTAAAAAATGTGTAACAAAATCTTTCAAATATCTTTTAGAATCTTTTTAAAATATATTTTCGAAATTAGTTAATTAAAATTTAATTATCACAAAGTATAAAAAACTAAATTTTAGTTTAGTTTTGATTGTAAAAAAATCAATAATTATATAAAATACTTTTAATAATATTTTAGTGATAATAAAAAAACTAAATTGATTTAATTTTCAAAATTAAATTTAAGAAGTATTTTAAAAGATGTTTTTTTCAAAAAATATTTATTTCTATTTCTAACTTAAAAATAAAATCTTCTTTTCTATTTAGTACATAAATTATGACCTATTTCATATGTGATAGACCACTTAGAAATCATACCTTTAAAAATGTTTACCATGTAATACATAATTTAGACCTCCTTTTATAGATGAAACATTTAATCTTTATTCATATCGTATATATAATATTTTACTCTACTGTTATTAATGTTTGTGTATTCCCCAACATTAAAAAAAAATTTGATTTATTATTTAAACAACTATACTAAATTGGTTTAATTAATAATTATATACCAAACTCTCTATTACGTAGGTTCAAATTAATTTAATTTTCACTCAAATTTAGAAATAAAACAAAAAATTATATAAATCAGTATTGTTACATAATAATGTTTTCAAAATAAATTTTGTTACAAAAATACAAAAATTATAAATTTTATAGTAGTAAATATTATACGCCACACAAATATTATTATAAATTAGATAATATATAATGCCAAATTATATTAATTTATTGATATATTTTATTGCATAATCTAAAATATTTTAGTATTAAAAAAATGTGCACGACCAAGATCTAGTTATTAGGCCTGGAACTTTTATCCGAGATCCGGATTCGATCCGGATCCGATCCGAAAATCCGGATATCCGGAGAGGCCGAATCCGGATCCGGATAGTAAAATGTTGGATCCGTCAAAGCCGAATTCGGATATCTTGATTTTTTAGTCCGGATATCCGGATCCGTAAATTTTATTAATAACTATTTCAAAAATAGTAATATCTATATATAAAAACTAATTTTATTTAATATATTTTCATTTTTATAATAGTATATATAAATTTTATGTAAATTTTATAATATTATACATAGAAATAATTAAAAACATTATATATATTTTTATTTTTAAATTATTGTTAATATTTTATATATATTAATATTATTTTTTATTTATTTTAAGGATCCAAATCCGGATCCGGATATTATAATTTTTAAAAGGATATCCGACAACTGGATATCCGCGAACCCCGGATCCGGATAAGGATAATAAAATTATGGATCCGCTGAAACCAAAAAAAAAAAAAAAACTTTACAAAATTAACATTACATCTAAACCCTGAAGCTAGTTTCTTTCACGTCTTCTCTTCTCATCGTCTCATCATCTCAGCTCCCTCCCCCCTCGCCTACTATCTGTTCATCTCAGAGGTCAATTTCCTCTCCCTCTATCTCTCTTCGGGCCGTACAATCGTGTTCCGGTGATTGAAGAATATTCGCTTGCGGCGGCGATGGGAGAAAAGCAGAGGAAGCTGCTCGTGCTGTATGCTTCTCAGACCGGAAACGCTCTCGATGCGGCAGAGCGTATTGGCCGCGAAGCTGAACGCCGAGGCTGCCCTGCCTCTATCGTCTCCACCGACGAATTCGACCCTGTATGTGAGAGACGTTGTTGTGAATTGAATATAGCTTCTTACTCTGTTCTGAAGATTGTTTGCTTAATATGAACTGGAAACCGTTACAGTTCCTCTGTTTGATCACTTGGAACCGATGATTGTTGTAATCAGCTCTTGGATTTGAGTGGTTCTGTTGATTGAATTTCGAGTTAACGTATAAAAGTGTGTTCCTTTATAACTTAAAATTCTTATTGAAAGTTGCCATTTTTTTTTTTGGCTGTAGAGTTCTTTACCTCATGAGGAGTCTGTTGTTTTTGTTGTATCCACTACAGGGCAAGGAGACTCTCCTGATTCTTTTAAGGTTCGTTGTCAATTTTATACTACCAATAATGCAGTTTCTAGTTTAATGCGAACCTTATTGATTGTTCCTTCCTTGTCTTTATTTTTGAAATCACTGAAGGAGTTTTGGAGGTTTCTTCTTCAAAGAAACTTGGGAAACTCTTGGTTGCAACGAGTTCGCTTTGCAGTGTTTGGGCTTGGTGATTCAGGTTACCAGAAGTATAATGTAAGTGCATCTGCCACTATATAAATCAGTTTCACAAACGGTTCTGTTTTGATGTATTCATCAATATAAGAAAAAAGTAGGCTTTACCGAGGAAGAAGCACAATAGCAAACTTAACGTTCTCTGTTTTCACTTTCCCCACAACCAGAAATCTTGAGATTTGACATTATTTTCCTCTGATGGCTTTAGTTTGTAGCAAAGAAGCTAGACAAAAGGTTACTAGATCTTGGGGCCACAACCATCGTTGAGAAAGGTCTGGGAGATGATCAACACCCATCAGGGTATGGAACTGTATATTATCGAGGAAAATAATTATATCTTCTCTTTTATTATTCTTGATAGCAAATGAACCATTTGATCACTGGAAGATATAGTATCCACTTTCTTAGTATTGCTTGTCTAGTACTATAAAGTCAAGTGGTTGAATACTAATTTTTCACTTTTTGTGTTCTCTTTAAATTTTCAGGTATGAAGCAACTCTTGATCCTTGGATGCTGTCTTTATGGAGTACATTATATCAGATCAATCCAAAATACTTTCCTAAAGGTCCAGATGTGATGATTCCTCAAGATGAATTAACTGATCAGCCCAAATATAGGATCTTATATCATAAGCAGGAGACACTGGAGCCTGAATTGATGGCAGAGTCAGGTACACCAAGTTTTTATTCCTATCATGTTTTTAAGGAGGGGATTCATGGTGTGGATACTTTGCTCCATCATGTTAGCTTAGGACTATGTTATGCTACTTAACAGTGAACTTTCTGTCTAGTTAATAATGGTAATTGCTAGAAAAATGTCAATGTAGAGAAATGACTTTTAATGTTCTGGTTCAGTTGGCTCGTGAACTCTTGCATAATATGCCTCTTATTGTTTTAGCAGACATCATAGAAAGAGCCCGTGGAATGTCACCCGGAAAATTATCCAAGGACAAAACTAAACCAGACTGCTTTCTCAAGATGGTACTATGCACATCCATTATATTTTTTTTTTGATTTTATGTTATATATGCTATGCAACCTTGCTGGTTATGCTATTTTTTTATGCTGTGTTACCTTGAATACGGATTTGATGGTCCTTCTTGGTCAAAATATGTTTTCTTAAAATATCTTATTTCTGGTAAGCCTGGATGATATGAGTTTTATTCCCTTGGCTTGCATTTAAATATTTCAATCATGCAGATTAAAAATGAAGTCTTGACGAAAGCTGGAAGTACAAAGGATGTCCGCCACTTCGAGTTCCAATTTGTTTCTTCTGTAAGTAACTTTGCTATCACTTACTAACTAGTTTCAATCAATTTCTCCTCTTTTATGAAGTGGTTGTTCAATTAATTTCTCCTCTTTGTTTTTTTTTTAATTCATTTAAGAGTATCAAATATGAAGTGGGCGATGTTGTTGAGCTTCTTCCAAGCCAAGATTCTTCAGCAATAGATGCGTTTATAAAACGCTGTCATTTGGACCCGGAATCATTCATCACAGTAAGTAGCTCCACTCTGTTGACATGATGATCCCAGATTGTCTAACTGAAGTAAATTTTGATAACTAATTTACTTTCAGGTTTGTCCGAGAGAGACAGTGAATAATGGTTCATGTGGAGAAGTAATTACACACCATGTCCCTATCAAGCTTAAGACTTTTGTTGAATTAACAATGGACGTTACATCTGCTTCACCTCGACGATACTTCTTCGAGGTAAGAGTCCTAATGATCTTGAATATCAGATTTTTATAATGTAATTTTAAGTATTTGATGGAAGTCGTTACAATGTATCTTCTCGGTGTCAGGTTATGAGCTTCTATGCAACAGCTGAACTTGAGAAGGAAAGACTGCAATACTTTGCCTCAGCCGAGGGACGTGATGACCTCTACAATTACAATCAGAAGGAAAGAAAAAGCGTCCTTGAGGTAACCAATTGGGGACACCATGATTCGTCTTGAACCAAATAGATCTTATTGCTACTGCCTATGTAGGTGCTAGAGGATTTCTCTTCCGTGCAAATGCCTTTTGAGTGGCTAGTACAGTTAGTACCATCGCTAAAACCACGAGCTTTTTCGATATCTTCATCTCCTTTGGCCCACCCTGGTCAAGTACATTTGACAGTAAGCGTGGTATCATGGATCACCCCTTCATACCCTTATAAGAGAACTCGAAAAGGTCTATGCTCCTCTTGGCTCGCAAGCCTCACACCTGAGCAAGGTTAGCACTGTGTTTCTATGTATTATTTTAACTGACTCAGGTCTTTGTTTCTACGTATTTATCTTACATTTTGTGTTCCGTTGTGTTTAGAGATAAACATACCGATTTGGTTTCACAAAGGCTCTCTTCCTGCTCCACCACAGTCGCTTCCACTCATCTTAGTGGGACCTGGAACCGGATGTGCCCCTTTCCGCGGGTTCATAGCTGAGAGAGCCGTGCAAGCTCAGACCAGCCCGATCGCACCAGTCATGTTCTTCTTTGGTTGCAGGAACAAAGACACTGACTTTTTATACAAAGACTTCTGGGAGTCTCATGCAAGAGAAGGAGGCATGCTCTCTGAAGTAAAAGGCGGAGGGTTTTACACAGCATTCTCTAGAGACCAACCGAAGAAGGTTTACGTGCAACACAGGATACTAGAGATGAGGAAGAAAGTTTGGGATTTGCTATGTGATGGAGCCGCCGTTTACGTGGCGGGCTCGTCCACGAAAATGCCTTGTGATGTGATGTCGGCCTTGGAGGAGATTGTGATGGAGGAGACCGGAGGATCAAAGGAAATGGCTTCACGGTGGCTCAAGGCTTTGGAGAAAGCTGGGAGATACAATGTTGAAGCTTGGTCTTAAACCCAACTTCCTCCATATCATGTAATGTTTGATTACTAGCTATACGAATCATTGGATTATTTATTTATTTAAATTGATTTTATAATATTCACATTGAACGGTTCAAATGAAGATGATTTGTTTGATTGTATACATTTGAACTTTATTTATAATTTAATTTTAATTTTTTTTATATAACGAGGTTCTTACCTTTTTCATTTTAACTAGAGTTTGTTGAATAAATCATTCACCTCACTGAATAATACAAGATTTCAGTGTTTATATAAAAATCATCAATTAAATAACATCAGATTTTAAACAGAACTGAAAATCAACGTACAATGTCAATTACTCAATTTTTTTATTTATTAATTTATTGTATAATAACACTTTAGTTATTTTTCAAATGTTTTCGATCGGCAAATTTAATAGAATATATTTATTCTTCAATTAATCATTGAGTGGCAAAATTAAAAATGAAATAATCAATTGTTATAAAATGGACAGAAACTATTATTTTTCTAAATTTGTTTATTTTTTTAAAAAAAATTGTGCAGTCAAAGTGTTAGTTGATAATAATTCTACACAAACAATACTTTCAAGTATTAAAGCTGCTGGTTTCAAATACTTTGGTAATAAAATGTTAATGTCCTAAAGTATATAGGTGAGACTGGGGTTTTAATAATATTGAGAGTTTATATCTACACTATAAATTAGTAATTGTTTATTAAACCAATGATTAATGACATTAACGTGTCTTCTTCACTAAAATGTCTTTGAGATCTAATCCATAATCCATCCCATCACTCTCTAGAGGCTAATTCACACTCTACCGTGGGAAAGCAATAACCTCATCCCCATCTGAATTTAAATAAAATAACTGATTTGTAAAGGTGAAGGCTAAATGGCGGTGGCCTTCCGTGGAGGCCGGAACGGCGTCGGATCAGGACTCCGCAGTTTCTTCTCGTACCGTATCTTCATCTCCGCCTTGTTCTCTTTTCTCTTCCTCGCCACCTTCTCCGTCGTCCTCAACTCCTCTCGTCACCAACCTCACCTCGATCACGTAAGCTTCGATTCGTCGATCAAAATTTAAAATCAATCCTCTGAATCTGAGCTTCGATTTTTGGTTTTAGACATTGCCGAGGACGTTTCAATCGGATCCGTTGAAAACTAGGTTAGATCTGATACACAAGCAAGCGACCGATCACCTCACGCTTGTGAACGCATACGCTGCTTACGCTAGGAAGCTCAAGCTCGACGCGTCAAAGCAGCTTAAGCTCTTCGAAGATCTGGCGGTTAACTTCTCCGATCTGCAGGCCAAACCTGGATTGAAGCTCGAAAACGTGAACGCGATCGAGGAGGATGCGTTTCGGCAGATCGAGAAAGAGGTTAAAGATAAGGTGAAGACGGCGAGGATGATGATCGTTGAGTCTAAAGAGAGTTACGATACGCAGTTAAAGATCCAGAAGCTGAAGGATACGATCTTCGCCGTTCAAGAGCAGTTGACGAAAGCCAAGAAAAACGGCGCCGTTGCGAGCTTGATCTCGGCTAAGTCGGTTCCCAAGAGTCTTAACTGTTTGGCTATGAGGCTTGTTGGGGAGAGGATCTCTAACCCCGAGAAGTATAAGGATGCTCCGTTTGATTCGGCTGTGTTGGAGGATCCGAGTCTTTATCACTACGCGGTCTTCTCTGATAATGTGATCGCTGTTTCCGTTGTGGTGAGGTCGGTTGTGGTGAACGCCGAGGAGCCGTGGAAGCATGTGTTTCATGTGGTGACTGATAGGATGAATCTCGCGGCTATGAAGGTTTGGTTTAAGATGCGTCCTTTGGACCGTGGTGCTCGTGTTGAGATTAAATCGGTTGAGGAGTTTAAGTTCTTGAACTCTTCGTATGCGCCGGTCTTGAGGCAGCTTGAGTCTGCTAAGTTGCAGAAGTTTTACTTTGAGAACCAGGCGGAGAACGCGACTAGAGATGAACATAACATCAAGTTCAAGAACCCGAAGTATCTCTCGGTGTTGAACCATCTGAGATTCTACTTACCGGAGATGTATCCGAAGCTGAATAAGATCTTGTTCTTGGACGATGACGTTGTGGTGCAGAAGGATGTGACTGGGTTGTGGAAGATCAATTTGGATGGGAAGGTGAATGGAGCTGTTGAGACGTGCTTTGGCTCTTTTCATCGGTATGGTCAATACCTAAACTTCACTCATCCTCTGATCAAAGAGAGCTTTAACCCCAATGCTTGTGCTTGGGCCTTTGGGATGAATATATTTGATCTCAATGCTTGGAGGCGCGAGAAATGCACAGATCAATACCATTACTGGCAGAACTTGGTAAGCCCCATATCTTTCTTAGTAACTTATGCATTTCAAAAAATCTCTTTTATCTTGTGTTGATTGTGTGCTAATCTCTGAGCAGAATGAAGACAGAAGTCTCTGGAAATTAGGCACTCTGCCTCCGGGACTGATGACATTCTATTCAAAGACGAAATCACTGGACAAGTCCTGGCATGTGCTTGGGTTAGGCTACAACCCGGGAGTGAGCATGGACGAGATTAAAAAAGCAGCAGTGATACATTACAATGGGAACATGAAACCATGGCTAGACATTGCTATGAACCAATACAAGTCTCTCTGGACTAAATACGTCGACAACGAAATGGAGTTTGTGCAGATGTGCAATTTTGGTCTTTAAAGAAAGATATCGATGAAGAGGTAACCTCAAATCGATATATGTTCAGTCATTCAGGGCATTCTTTAGCTTATATACGTTTATCTTTTATATATTATATAGGGTTACAAAAGTGTTTTGCTTTGTTCTTTCTGTCATAGTTTTGTTCTTTATTTATATTTTGTGTAACTCTTTCACATCAAAAGCTTTATCCAAAACTACAATGTGTTAAGGTTTGTTTCATGCAAAGTTTTGACTTATGATTGAAACATTAAAGAGAAATGGATTAGGAAGATAATGAATTTTTATCATATGTTGATTTAGTTTCATTTTATTACTAAAATCATGATGAGCTAACTACTTTACAAAACACAATAAGATTTTATCATATGTTTGTATATCTACAAAAATAGTTAGAAATTCAACAAAGTTGTTATGACCGTTTCTCACCGCAAGACAGAAACTCAAAGATCCTGTCTCGAGTCAATGTACGTCCAAACTGCACAAACCCATCGCACCTTCCGGTCTCTCTGTCTAGGTCAACGAGCGTTGACTTCAATTTCTCCAGTTCCTCCTCCATCCCTCCCATAGCAAATGCCACAGACGACCGTTTATTCACGGCGATGTCCACCGTTAGTCTAATGGATCTCTCCACCGCCTCCAACATACTCACAAGTCTGCTCATCTTCTCAACCTCCTTGAGAGCCACCATCGTTTCCCTCTCCATCGACGTCACTGCTGTCTTTTCCCGTTTCAGAGTTTCCGACGACTCTCTCCACCTCGAAGCAGCAAAGTTAGTCACTGCTTCAACCGGTACAGGTACAAAGATACCCGCCACGATTTTTCCCACGGCCACTAGAGCGATCATCGCCGCCGCAACAACCGCTCTTCCTCCACGTAAACGTCTCAGCTTCTTGTCGATGTCCTTCATCGTAGACTCTAGTTTAACAATCATCGTGCCTAAGTCTCGGTGACAGATCTCAAGCTTCCTGAGAAACTCCCCGGAGATAAGATCACCGTCGTCTCTGAACTTAGTCAGATCTCGGAATGTTTTCCTGAAGCTAGCTTCTAAACCGCCGTAACCGTTCTTCTCCTCGTGGAAATCACGCAACGTCTCGTCGATCAAGAAGCACTCGTCCCGTTCGGCTCTCTCCAAGCACTTACGCAGAGACTCGCAGAGCTCGGTGACTGATTTGCTCGTGGTGAAATAATCGCTGAGAAGACGAAGCAGCTCGGGGTCATGGCGGAAGTCTGTCTGATGACACTCCATGAACATCTTCGAGACATCGTCGTCCATGTTTTCCATACAGTCGCTTAGTTTGCTTAGGTTTTCTTCTGATTGAGATTTGATCATCATCGTAGAGGAGGAGGGTCGTGGTAGGAAAGTCATCGCAGGGTAAACCGTTGAGATTCCTTGACGGAGACATTTACTCGAAAATATGGCGCGAAATTTCATCTTATTAGAACACACAAAGATCACTTAAGAGTTTATAGAGATGAACAAAAGTAACAGTAGCAATTCACAGAGATAAACGTGTACTGTTAGGTTGTGATATATAGATAAAGGATTTTTAACGTTAAAATCCATCAACTAAGTTTGTTTTGGGTAAAAACCTCCGAATTAAAGTATTTAACGTAAAAGATCCAAACTAACTTTATTTAATGAAGTAAACCCTAACAGCTCATAATTACCAATACTACCGGTAAATTTTTAGTTTAGAGGTTTCTACATTAAGTGGGTGTTATTGAATTAGTGCATTCAATGGAAATTAATAGAATTCAAATCTTAAGGGAAATCCACTGTTATTGGATTGAGTACTTGTTAGAGAGAATTCAAATCACCTGTTATTCAATCTTCATGAGATTTTATTGGAATTTAGTTTTAATGGAATTGAATGTAAAATTGTACGAAAGATAAGAGTAAACAAAATCTGACACTTAGGGGATGATTGGTTGGGGCTGTAGATGCTCTGGACAGCCAAAATTTAGTCTACAGCTATATATATCAACCAATCGAGCTTTGCTTTCCTTAAAAAACTCACAGCAAAAAAATCTCTGCAAAATCAAAATATGGCTGTAGAGAGCTTTATTTCCAAAGTAAAAAATTAGTGCTTTAGAAATCTACAGCAAGGAAAGCTACAACAAATAAATCTACAGATTAAATTTTACAGCAAAAAATATAAAGCTACAGCACTTACCAATCATCCCCTTATTGCTTGGATTTTGAGTTTCATCAAGTTCAACTTGGCAAAGTAATTAGAAAGCAAACCTGTTTGGATTAGGTTTTAATCTGAACCCAAATAAATGAAGATGCAGACAAAAACGGTTGAACTTAAACGTTTGAAACTGAATTTATTTTCCATTTGACTTACGATAAACTCCACTAAAATTCATCTTTATCTTGTAAAGAATCCAATCAAATCCACTGAAAGACTCTAATTACAGTTACATTGAATTCTATTGAATTCTTAATTCAATAACACAACATAGTTGAGGGGCTTTACCTTTAAAAGTAAAAAAAAATCAAAATTTTATAATATTATCTAAAAATTAGTAACTTAAATTTTTAAAATTGGCATTTTTAATTCTTTTTTGTAAATATATGAGTTTGACGTGTTTTTAACATCAACATTATATATGTATAAATTAAAAATGTAAAAACTGAGAAAATATAACAAAAATTATATAAAGAATTTAGACGCAGTAAGACTTTCTTCTCTAACTTCCGGATCAGACATATTCCAAGAGCACAAAATACTATGGCGGACAAGCGTGCAAGTGGTGCGAGGAGTTCTCCTTCAGCTATGTTATATGTCGATTCAATACTTTCTGTTTGGCTTTCTGAATCGCGCGGTTCAGTTACTTAGTTCTCGCTTATGTTGTCAAAAAAAAGTTACTAATTTTTAAATAATATTATAAAATTTTGATTTTTTTTGTTTTTTAAATTTTAATGGTAAAACCCCTCAACTATGTTTACTTAATGTAGAAACCCCTAAATTAAAGATTTACCGGTAGTAATGGTAATTATGATCTGTTAGGGTTTAATTCATTAAATAACGTTAGTTTGAGGGTTTTTTCATTAAATATTTAGTTTGAGGGTTTTTACCCAAAATAAACTTAGTTGAGGGGTTTTAACGTTGGAAATCCATAGAGAAAAGATAGAGTTAAATTTCCTTTTTTTCATTTTCGTAAAAGTTTCCATATTTCCTTTTTTCGTAGGTATTTCCATATTTTACTAAATATTTATTTTGTCCTTTTTATAAACATTTATCGTGTTCATTGTTTCCTTTTTCGTTTAAGAATTTCCTTTTTTGCGTTAAGTACAGCTGTAAATGATAAAACGGTAATTTTTCGTATTATTACACGAATAAAGTAACGAGGGTTGGTGTAATAATTGTCTTTCGTATTATTATTACAGATCGTAATTTCGGTTAAGTACAGCACTAGTTTTGTATTGCATGTATCGATTACGTATTGGCCAAGTTTGACTCTTTATCTCATCACTTACCAGTTACCCTGTTTTGATATGACTTCTTTGTTCTATCTGAGGTTTGTGAGGTGTTTTCTTTTTCTTTTGTCAACAGAGAGAAGACGAAGAAGAAGAGGAAGACAATGGCTGTTTCAACCAACTAAAATAGGTTTAGCTGGACATGGCTGTGATGGGTCAGAAACTTAGCTCTCAACATTGCTGAGAAAGGCTTTCCAACCTCTGTTTACAACATAACAACTACTAAAGTTGACGAGACCGTTGAAATCATTTTTTATTATATTCTTATTACAGCTCTACCCCATATCTCTTTCTTGTGGTAACAATCCAGTCAGGCACCGTTCCAGAGGATAACATTTCACATATGATAGGATTTTAATTTCTACAAAATTCACAAAACCAAAGGATCCACACGTGAAACAGTGGTAATATAATAAAATCCAAACTAGGATTAATTTACAGCATGCAATCTAGCTCATCTCTGCCGTAAGAGTTCAGAATGAAGGAACAATTCCATATCCGGCCATTAGAGATGTTGAAAAGAGTTGTTCTGCATCAGCTTCAGTTTCCATCCTCTTTGCAAAGCGCCCCTTGATCCGTGGTCTTACCTCTGCATAAGCTTTTCTTGAAGCATACCTTATTGTCTTCTCGAACTTCCTCCTCTTCTTCTTCTCTCTGTATCTCAGGACCCTAGCCGCCCTTTCTGCTGGAGTTAGCTGTTGAGTAGGTGGGCCAGATAGTTGGTCTTTCGTCTCTTTAGGCTCTCGTGGGTGTTGGACTGTTGTGTCACTCTCTGATGGTTCTGGCACAACACTGATGTCCATCATGGAACCATTGTAGTTGTAGTCAGCTCCTGTTGAGCAACCATAGTTGTTACCCAAATGAAAGTTGTGATGCCTTAGTTGCAACTGACTTGTTGTGTCTTCAACTTGAAGTGGCACAACTCCATCTTCTCCACCATAGATCCTCTCGTAGTGACTGTGCTGATCTTCCAACTGGTTGTCTATGTTGGAGCTGTAGTCAACAAGATCAAGATACTCAACACCAAATAAGAACCCATTGTTGTGACTATCACCGTCTTTCCCTAGATTAAGCATCAACCACGAAGCCACCTCTCTATCATCCTCATCGTCAGCTTTACCCCCCACAAAGCCACTCTCGTTGGTCTCTTCTTTCAACATAATAAAGACTAAACACTCTGTTAGTGTATTTACAAAGGAGGGAAGGCTAATGAGACTGTTATATAGAATATTGGAGGTGAACACTTGGCGCATAGTTAGTGGTTGGATCATCTTGTGGTTGTCTGAAGTTTGAAGTAAGGATATGCATTAATGATGAGAAAGTCTTGTCTTATATCATTGGCAAAGGAGAAGAAATCTACACCAAGTATATATATCTTCTCTTCCTTTGTATAGCTTTCCTTCTTCATGGGATTGGGACCACCCTCATGAGTTGACGTGGATGATCATGTTTAAAGATTCTCAAAAGAGCTTAGTGTTCACGAGAGTGTGGCTAGTGTTTTACCAATTTGCTAACGATTACTTATTTCATTACTCATAAGTGATCAGGAGATTAGATTACAAACTGTTACACCTCTTTTGGTTAAAAGGTAGAGTAAAGAATTTAGACATTATTTTTTCAAAAAAAAAAACTTTGGCATTATCCCCTTCTTGAAACTCTATAAATGTGAATGCTATGCTATAAATATTTTTAAAAATACTACGGATTTTTACTCTATTTGTTTAGAAATTTATATATGTTGAGAAAACTATATTATATTTTTATATATCTATATCAACTTCAGCTCACTTCTTGTTTGAATTTAATGGTAAATCATGCATAAACTATTTATTATTTGCAAGTGAAGTTTCTTTGGTCAGTTATTTTGGTTAAATGTTCATTAATGTATCTATACTATAAGTTTTAGAAAAAAAAAGATTTATTATCAATTATACAATATTCATTAAAAAAAATTTACGTAAAATCTTTAATAATTTAGTAGAACCGTTAGACATAATTTTATTTTGTAAAATTACTCAGTTTAATATAATAGAACCATCATATGTAAACCTTCATAAAATAAAATTTTAGGTATTATAATTCTCATAAATTTTAACAGGATAACGTTGTTCTTTTTTTCGACGCTGCGATCAGCGGCGGTATAAAATAAATGCACTATGATGTTCAGTGTTTTCGACGCCATGACTGCAGATGTAAGACGCAGCGGTGACCATTGACGCTGAAATTTCGTGTCCGATTTATTTATTATTTTTGGCCGCGGCGATTGAAAAAAAATTGTTTTTGTCTCGTCCGCCGTGAATTTGCCATGGGAATAGATGTGGTTTCCGGTCGCTAATGCTGATCGCAGCGTCAGACAAAAGAACATGGGTGATGAGCTGTCACTAAACTAGAATAAGAGAGAAGATAAAGAACTGGGAATGGGCGCCTGGCGCCTGGCGCCTGGTTGCTTGTTTACCAAGCCATCCTGGAAAGCTCCTCCTCTAGTTCGATAATCTATATGTAATCTTCAATTATACAATATTCATAGAAATTTTTTTACGTAAGAACAGGATTATCGGGAGAGGGAAAAAGATTTTTAGTGGGATTTTTTGGTGGGGGGTCCACAAAAAAAAATCGGTTACAATAAAAAATAAAAATAAAAAATAAAAAACCCCACGTGGGTTTTAGCGTTAATCATAGCCTAAAACCTTTAATAATTTAGTAGAACCGTTAGACATAATTTTCTTTATAAACGACTCAGTTTAATACAATAGAACCATCATATATATTCATATGTAAACCTTCATAAAATAAAATTGTAGGTATTATAATTCTCATAAATTTTAACAGGATAATAACATTTGAAATGGATTCATTTCACACCAAAAAGCATTATTGACGGAATAACATGTTAAAAGACTTCGATGGGCTAATATCGAGAAGCAAAAACCCATGGGCTTTCAAAGGTTATTGTGTGTCAGCATCGTTTCCTTCGATTTTGATAATCCGAAACTCTTCAAATTCCCTCCGAATCTTTCTCAGAGACGCTCTCACTCTCAGACACGATGACTCCGCCACTGCTGAAGCTCGCGGTCGTCAAGGGCCCAAGAGAAGGCGAATCTTTCGAATACAAACCCGGATCCACTATCCGGATCGGCCGATTCGTTCGTGGGAACGAAATCGCCATCAAAGACGCCGGAATCTCCACCAAACACCTCCGAATCGTCTCCGATTCCGAGAACTGGATAATCCACGACCTCGGATCTTCCAACGGCACCATGCTCAACTCTGAATCTCTCGACGCAGACGCTCCCGCTACTCTCCGCCACGGAGACGAAATCAAGCTCGGTGAGTATACTTCCATCGTAGTGAGCTTCGAGACTGATGTTCAGGCGGAGGAGGAGGAGGTGGAGCCTAAGCTTCCCCCGAGGCCGAGAAGGAATACGATACGCCTCCCTGTTTCGGATCCGGATCCGGTTCAGGAGAAACCAACGCAGCCTGAACCGCCGAAGAGAGGTAGGGCTACGAGAAGTAAAGTAGCGATTACAAAGGAGGAAGAAGAAGCGGCGGTTGCGGTGGAGAAGAAGGGAAACTCTAGGGCTCGGGGAGGTAAGAAGAAGAACGCCGAGGCGGTTTTGGATTCAAACAAATTGGAGATTGAGGATACACCGAAGGGAGTGGAGATCTCAGCGATGAAGAGAGGGACGAGGAGCAGCAGGCAGGTTGGGAATGTAAAGAGTGAGGATACTGCTTTAGAGGAGATGAGAAGAACTACGAGAAGTAAGAGGAAAGAGATTGGTGGAGATGATTCTTTTCTGGATTTGGATATGGTTCTGAGCCAAGCCCGTGCTAACAAGAAGAAAGTGGAGAAGAAGAGCGTTGTAGGAGAGATGGAAGCTAGAGATGAGGATGTTGAAGCTCATAAAGGTCGCAGTGAAACTAGTGATAAAGAAGATGAGGCACCTAAGAGGGCAGAGCAGGTGGAGGTTGAGTCAAGAAAGAGCACATTAGGAGAAGAGGATGTTGAACAAGATAAGGAAAATGATATGGATGTTGAAGCTCAGAAAGGTCGCAGTGAAACTAGTGATAAAGAAGATGAGGCACCTAAGAGGGCAGAGCAGGTGGAGATTGAGTCAAGAAAGAGCACATTAGGAGAAGAGGATGTTGAACAAGATAAGGAAAATGATATGGATGTTGAAGCTCAGAAAGGTCGCAGTGAAACTAGTGATAAAGAAGATGAGGCACCTAAGAGGGCAGAGCAGGTGGAGATTGAGTCAAGAAAGAGCACATTAGGAGAAGAGGATGTTGAACAAGATAGGAAAATGTAATGGATGTTAGTGAAACAAGTGATAAAGATGATGAGACGTCTAAGAGGGCCGAGACTGAGTCAGGGAAGAGCTCGTTGGGAGAAAATGGAGAGGCAGAGAACTTGCAAGATGCAGTTGAAGAGGAAGGAGACTGTAATAGCGTTGAGGCTGGAGTTGAGACATCAGATGGAGAGTGTGAAGAAGAAGAAGAAAAGGCTGAGCAGGAATCGAGGAATGTAGTTGAGAAGGTGGATTTAGAGAAGATGACACTAGGAGACTGGTTTGAATACATGAAGGTGTACATGCGGAAAAAGATAATGGATGAGACAGAGGAGATGATAGAGGGCATGAGAGCTAAATCTCGGAGAGTTCACCAGTATACTGCAGAGCAGAAGCAAGCACAGGGCAAAGAAATGGATGTGTAGAGTTTAATTTAGACCCATCCCCGTGAGAGAGAACTATGACCCTCCTTATTAAAGTTAGGTAGCCAACATCTCTTTTCTTATCTCTTTGTATGAGATTGCTTCAAAGCAAAGCACCTGCATCTAATATATAACTCGATTTGGTGCTTGATTTTACTCGTTTTAGAAATAGGAAGATGTTTACATTAGTTGTCACGAAGCTTTAAGAAAGTTGGCGCCAGATCATCAAAGATATTTATCACTAGTAAAAAAATAAAGAGGATTAATTAAGATTCTCAACGGCGTCGTTTCGTGCGGGTTGCACTGTTCTTTTCTCTTCCTTTTGGCTCACAACATTTTCTCCGATCGGATGAAAACTTCAACGGATTGGTATGAGCTCCTGAACGTTGTAATTTATTTCGTTTTCGTTATCTTCTTCGATTCCGTCTCGAATTTTGAATTGATGATTCTCCTTATTTCATCGGAAGCATCGAGGATTTGGAGATTACGAATCTTTTGATCCGATCAAACGTTGGTGAGTGTTAATCGTGTTTCCTCTTTCACTGTAGTGTGTGGGTCTTCTTCGTTTAGTAAGCTAAGAGCAGATATGTCCTCGGAATATTAATTTTAGTGAATGTCTTGGATTTGAGTTTTTTTTTTTTGAATGTTCTATTCTGTTAATGAATTTGATCACAATCTTGTTAGGAGCCTCTTCAGACAAAGTAGAATGAGTAGAAAAAGAACAGAAAATGACACTGAGTCAGGATCAGGAACAGCCACTCCGGTGGATAGATTCGGGTTCCTGAAGCAAGAACATGCCAGCAAGGCTAGAACAACAGCAACATCATCATCCACTGACCAGGACAGGTATATATATATGTCCTGAGGATGAAATTGAGTTTTAAGAGCTTCCCAGAGAGAGAGATGGTAATGATAGTGTTGTTGTTCGTTACATAGAGAGGAGAGAAAAGTGAGGAAATGGAGGAAGATGATTGGGGTTGGAGGTAGCGACTGGAAGCATTACGTTAGAAGGAAACCTAACGTTGTCAAGAGGCGTATACGCAAAGGGATCCCTGATTGTTTAAGAGGTCTTGTTTGGCAGTTGATCTCTGGAAGCCGCGACCTTTTGCTTATGAATCCTGGTGTTTATGAGGTGACTTTCTCTGTTTTATATATCGTTACATTGTTTGCTCTCATGAGGAAATCTAACTAAATTTTACTATGCAGCAATTGGTGATTTATGAGACATCGGCATCAGAACTTGATATCATTCGAGACATATCACGTACTTTCCCGTCCCATGTTTTCTTTCAGAAGAGACATGGGCCTGGACAAAGATCGTTGTACAATGTTCTTAAGGCCTACTCTGTTTATGACAGAGATGTTGGATATGTTCAGGTCTATCCTCCTATATATATATATATATCTCTTGTTTCTTATTTTCTGATTGTAAGGTACTAAGATTCATGTTTCTGATAACTTTCAGGGGATGGGTTTTATAGCCGGTCTGTTGCTTCTCTATATGAGCGAAGAAGATGCCTTCTGGTTATTAGTTGCGTTACTCAAAGGAGCTGTTCATGCTCCTATGGAAGGATTGTACCATGTAAGTCTTGTAGTGATTTAGAGGAAAAAGAACTTAAGAATGCCTGAATTAGAAGTTTGTGATTCTTTATGAAAATTATCATTTTTTATCCAATAATAAAGGATGTTGTCCTGATCTTACTTCGTTCCTGTCGTGATTTTGAAGTTAGTTGATGTCTTAGTGTCAACATTTCATCTATTTTTATTTGATTACATAGGTTATGGTATTCGATAGTCTAAGAGCCATTGCTTGTGGTGTAATGTAGGCAGGGCTTCCTCTTGTACAACAATACCTGTTTCAGTTAGAAAGCTTGGTAAAGGAGCTAATCCCAAAGCTCGGAGAACATTTTACTCAAGAGATGATCAATCCGAGTATGTATGCAAGCCAATGGTTCATCACCGTCTTCTCTTATTCGTTTCCTTTTCCTTTGGCTCTTCGGATATGGGATGTGTTTCTCTCTGAGGTAAATTTTAAAAATCTCTTTCAAGACTTTGCTGTGACCAAAGTCTTGTTCATTTTATTTTCTTTGGTCATTGTTTCTTTAGGGAGTTAAAATAGTGTTCAAAGTGGGCTTAGCATTGTTGAAGTATTGCCAAGATGAGCTGGTGAGTGGAGTTATCCTTGCGAGCTGCAAGTTGACAGTTTTTTTTTTGTTTCTCTAATTGTATCTTATATAAACTCTGCAGGTAAAATTACCGTTTGAGAAACTCATACATGCTCTGAAAACATTCCCTGAAGATGCAATGAATCCGGATACCTTGCTTCCATTGGCCTACCCCATCAAGGTTCTCTCTTTCTCTTTCGAAGAATGAAAGCTTACTCTAATTGTCTTCTGATTTAAATAGCTCTAGAACTTCTAACAGACAGTGAATGAATCAGATTTGCGATCTTACTTCTAGTGATTAACTTGATAGACAATTATTCAACTTCTAGTGAACAATGGAGAAGGCATTGATGTTGTTAATTATGCGTGTTAAATTTCAGAACTTTCCTGAGTTGATTAACAACTGTGGTGTGTTAAATGCTATGTTCATCCTCAGGTATCAAAGCGTTTGGAAGAACTGAAAGTGGACTATGAGAAGACTATTGCCAAACCTGTTCAACCATAAGAAAACCGGTTTGACTAATAACCTGTACACATCAGCTTGGATTCAAATTCTTTACTCCTCCCTTATCTTTATCTTATTGGAATGTATTCTTTCTATCATCATATTGGTCAAGTTGGGTGGGAATCTCTTTATCAGACACCCTCTGATTCTTCTTAGCAACTTCTGGGAAAGAAGAAGAAGGTATATGTCCCACCCACCTTTGTGTAGGTATAGTGACTTGTGCTTGTAAAAAAATCTCATTATTATTTATGTGAAAAAGGTAAATCATGCTGTTTAAATTTTTTTGTTAATAAAAAGCATATGCTTTGTACAATTTTTTAAAAAAGAATTAATTCCTTTGTACAATTTTTTAAAAAAGAATTAATTCTACTTTTTGATTAGAATAATTACTTGTTGATTGGACCAACTTTTACATTACAAATGGGGGCATGGAGTGAGTCACGGGAGGGTCCTCCTTTATTGTCATTTAGCGGAAAGGCCTTTGAGAATAGAAAATAGAATTTGATTCGCTGGGCCTACGTTACGTGACGGCTCACCTCGAGTTATCCGCTCAAACGGTGCACGTATCTCAACACGTGTCGTTTATTGATTGGTTGATATTTCTCTGGCTTTAGCGTAATCTAGTAATAATGTTGTTTTATTCTATAGGCTGAAGATAATGTCAAAAATAGATGTTCAAAACAAATCTAGAATTAAATAATTTAGCTAGTGGCAGCTGGAAAAGATAATTAAATACTACAAAAGTTTATTTTATAAAGATTTGTTGCTTAATTTATCTGTGGTCAAGATTCAAGAAGACCGTTTCCACATACTAAAAAGGGCTTATAGGTAATATTGGTAAAAAAAAACGGCAAATTGTGGAGAAAAACAAAAGTAAAAATCAACGGCTCAGGAGAGAGCGTTACGCATTTGTAACGCGGAAACCTTTAATATTAAGGTTAAAAGGGTAAAAACGTAAAAGCAAGTCGTTAGGGCTGGGTGTTGCTATATAAAGAACCGTCTCTACGTTTGCTTTTTCCTTCACGAACGCTCTCTCATTGCCTTCATCATTACCAAATCATAATACAAATCGTCTTTCCTCAAAATTAGGGTTTTCTCTTCCGATCATCTGTACCTGGTGAGCTTTTGTAGATCTCTTGTTTCTCAATTCGTCTTTCGTAGATCGGGTAGTTGTTATCTTTCACGAAATTGTTATCTTTAACGAAGAATCCCTCGGTTTGTTTTGACTTTCAGGTTTCGTTCGTTATCTGGAAAGAAAGGATTCGTTAATTCGTGGTCTAGATCTAAAAATTCATATATATGTAAGCATCTCTAACGTCTGACCTTGGATTTACACACATAATTTTGGTTTTTTGTGTGAGAGATTCAATTTGAGCTATGTTGATATTCAATTATATGTTATGATTCTGGATCGAATAACTTTGGTTTTGATTGACATATATAGATAAACAATCTCCAGCTGTAATCTAATCTAATTAAACAATTTAATCATTTGTCTCATCTGATTACGTTTATTTGAGATCTGTTAGTTCTTTGTTGAACTTGGTTCCTCCATAGTTTGTTCTTGTAATTGTTTGAACATTGGATAATCTTCTCTTGGTTTCCTGTCTAGCTAACCGTATGGTTTGTTTCTTGCAATTGCAGAACGCGTGAATGAGATTATGATGGAATCGAAAGGTGGTAATAAAAAGTCGTCGTCAAGTAGTTCCTTATTTTACGAAGCTCCCCTCGGTTACAGCATTGAAGACGTTCGCCCCAACGGTGGAATCAAGAAATTCAAATCTTCTGTCTACTCCAACGTAAAGCTTCTTCCCTTCATTTTATTTTTACTCTCTCCTTTCATGACAGTATCTTAACGATGTTTATTGTTTTATTTGCAGTGCGCTAAGAGGCCATCCTGAGTTGTAGCGTGCACCGAGTCCTCCTGCTATAGTTATAGCTTTTTTATAATTTCCAGTTTATAATTTACTTTCTTCTTCTAAGCTCCGTTTCTGCTTGGTTCCCTACTCCCATCGTTCTCTCCTCCTACTACAATGGCCTTATCTGCAATCGGTTTCGAAGGCTACGAGAAGCGCCTCGAGGTCTCTTTCTTCGAGCCTAGCTTCTTCCAAGACTCCAAGGGACTTGGTCTCCGTGCTCTGACCAGGTCCCAGCTTGACGAGATACTCACTCCTGCTGCTTGCGAGATCGTTTCCTCTCTCTCCAACGATCATTTGGACTCTTACGTCCTCTCTGAGTCCAGCTTCTTTGTCTACCCTTACAAAGTCATCATCAAGACTTGTGGCACCACCAAGCTCCTCCTCTCCATCCCGCCGCTTCTTAAGCTGGCCGGTGAGCTTTACCTGAATGTCAAGTCTGTCAAGTACACTCGCGGCTCCTTCCTCTGCCCTGGAGGCCAGCCTTTTCCTCACAGGAGCTTCTCTGAAGAAGTCTCTGTTCTCGATGGTCACTTTACTAAGCTGGGCTTGAACAGCGTTGCCTACTTGATGGGTAATGATGATGAGACTAGGAAATGGCATGTCTATGCTGCCTCTGCTCAGACCTCCAGCGACTGCAACAGCAATGTCTACACGCTCGAGATGTGCATGACTGGTCTTGACAAGGAGAAAGCCTCTGTCTTCTACAAGAATGAAACTGGTGGGGAGAATGGATCAATGACCGACAACTCTGGAATCAGAAAGATCCTCCCCAAGTCCCAGATCTGCGACTTTGAGTTCGAGCCCTGTGGCTACTCTATGAACTCCGTTGAAGGAGATGCGATCTCCACTATCCACGTGACCCCTGAGGATGGGTTTAGCTACGCTAGCTTCGAAGCTGTGGGTTATGACTTCAACACTCTCGACCTGAGCCAGCTTGTGACGAGGGTTCTGTGTTGCTTTGAGCCGAAGCAATTCTCTGTGGCTGTGCACTCGAGCGTTGGAGCGAACGCGTACAAGCCGGAGATCAGTGTGGACTTGGAAGACTATGGGTGCAGAGAGAGGACATTTGAGACTCTAGGGGAAGAGAGTGGGACGGTTATGTATCAGACGTTTGAGAAGCTTGGCAAGTACTGTGGATCGCCTAGATCTACCTTGAAGTGTGAGTGGAGCAGCAACAATAGCTGCAGCAGCGAGGACGAGAAGGACGAGGGAATCTAGCAGAACTATTTATGAGCTTTCTGTTTTATGCATTTTTTTTATATAATTGTAATGAATAAAATGACTTGTGAAGTTGAGGTACTCTCCTTCATAAGCATGTGTGCTTTGTGTTTCGTACTGTTGTTATGTTTGGATCTTTAATATATGAAAGACTATTATGATTTACGCTTTCTTACATTACTCTCGTGTTTTCTAGGGTTGTCACGATTGAATGAAGAAACAAACTAGAGGACCATTAGTTTGCATCAATACAGTACAATCGTGGGTGTTCCTTATAAGACTCGCCCAATGTTCCTATTCTTGATCGTTCACTTTATCGTCAAGAGTGTAACATTGAACAATGCCCACTGGCTCTTAGAGAAGCTGATAGAGATGAGAGATAGCGTTGATGAACCTGGTGTTTATCTCACGAATCTTGTTGTACATCTCAAGTTCCTCGAACGCCATCTTTAATCACACTCCCATTTCAATAACTTGTGAGTCATTGGCCACATAAATCTAAGCTTGCATGTAAAGTTTAACGATGTTATTTATCAAACTTTTAAATCTTATTTTCTAGCAACAAAAGAATTATTCGTTCCTCCAATACAATAAGTAAAAAAAACCATGTGCATTACAGCGAGAAATGGGATAAGGGTTTTTCTCTCCTTCTCCTCTGTTCTCTCTTATCCATCTTTTACAGAGGGAAGTGATGAGACGAAACCTCAGGCCGGTGTTATCCGGCGTAACTTCACCCTTTTGGGTCTCTCTTCCGGCGTCGCACATTCTTTGGTGGTCGGCTGGCTTTTGGTTCTGGCGTCAACGCTTTTTTCTTCAGGTGTTTGGCGGCCGGCTTTAGTCTCTGCGTCGCACCTTATCCTCCGGTGCTGACGGCAGCTTTGTATCCGGAAGTTTCCGGTTTGTCTACTCTTTCCGCTTGAGCTTTTCCTGATTTGACAGAGCTTTGTTCTCAGATCTGATTGTGAATCAGATTCTTAATCTTAATCGCATGCAGTTGAAGCGTTTTCTCTAAGCAGAGACCGTTTGGCTTAGTCTTTGGTACGACGGTGGTTCTGCTACTGGATTTACTCTCGGCGGTGTCGATTGAGGTTTCCGGTGGTTGAAGGTCCGGTGTTGAAGATTAAGGAGTTGTTATCAAAGTCTTATCACTTCCAATCATTGTCTTCGGCGGTTTCCATTGAACGGGTCCTGTTTCCGGTGTGTCCGGTGGAATGCCGATTTGAATTCCGACGATGACATGCAGGTCGGTGAAGAATGGTGGCGCCTTCGCTTGGCACGTGTCCCTTCTGCGCATGACATGCGCTTATCGTTTTACATGATATCAGCTTCCTCATTTTCTTCCTTTGGACTCTTTTCTTGGTTGGGCCGTTTTGGGCCGTTTGGTTTTGTTTTAGTATGGTTGGGCTTTGATGGCTTCAATCTTGTAAAATCATCTTTGGGCTTTTGCCATTATAATAAAGATGACAAAAAAAAAAAAAAAAAAACCATGTGTTTTGGGATGAGAGATCGAGAGAACCACGTACTAGTTTACTACTACTACGTAAGAAGCCTTTATGTCCTGGTCAAACGGTTAACTAACACGTGGATACACCACCTACCGACGGAGGCAGCGATCTCGAACCAAGCCTCGTGTCCTCAACACGTGGAGGCATACAAGCACGTCCCTTCTAATTATAAATAACAACCCGAAACTAACACTTTTGCATCATCAACATACAAACAACCAAACAATCAAAGTACCAAATTAGGTTTTAGCAAAAACGAGAGAGAGAAAGAAATGGCAGACAACAAGCAAAACATGAGCTACCAAGCCGGTCAAGCCACTGGCCAGACTAAGGTCTCTCTCTTTCTTTTAGATATTGCACTAAACAAGTTTTGTTAAGCTAAACAAATTTGGCAAAAATGTTGTTGTTATATACTGTTAATGTGTTACACAGGAGAAGGCAAGTGGTATGATGGACAAGGCCAAAGATGCTGCTGCTTCAGCTCAAGACTCCATGCAACAGGTTCACTTTGATTTCTCAATCTCTCGTAGTTATACACTTATACGGTCCTAACCATAAAGGTGCAATTAATAGGCTGGGCAACAGATGAAGCAGAAGGCACAAGGAGCTACTGATGCGGTAAAGGACAAAACCGGCATGAACAAGAACACCTAAACAACTTTCATTTTCCTTTCTAATCTAATTCCTCTCTTGGAGTTATTTAATAAAATTGGGAAGGAGGGGTGATTCTCATTCCTGTGTTCTTCTGATGTTATAATTTCCCTTTTTGTATGTTTATGTAATCTTCTCAAATAATTAATAAAATCTCAGTTTTCTAATGTGAAATCATTATAAGAACACACAGAGAGGAATCAAGAAATATATAACTCAAATAATTAGTTAAACAAGTGAAAAACATAATGTGAAATCATGGTTGAATCACAGTAATATAACTCACAAAATTCAAAGGCATTGTATATACTATATAGTGATCAGTGAAAAAGAGTGAGACATTTTAGTGATAAATGTTGGTGATTATCGATCAAATTGAGAAAGTCGTAGCTAAAATCGAAAACTACAATAAGTTGTGGGATAAAATGAATTTAGAATCACATATTTTTTTAGTAGAACCTTCGGACTTAACCAGAGGTTTCAGTTTAAAAAGCGAAACTAGAAAAAAATAAAATAAAAATAAAAATCTCTCATAAACCCTAACATTTTCCACCATCGCTCTGCTCATCTCCTTTCGTTCGAAAGATCCTAACTTTGGATTCAGATCGAGCAAGTAAGCGAAACCCAATTGAAAGAAGGATGAGGTATCAATGGCGATTGATTCTCTTACGGAGTTACCGTTCTTCATTTTGCTCCCGTTTCCAGGTAATCTCCAATTCGACCCGATCTCTCACTTCTCTCCTCCACAAACCTCCTGGGTTCGCACCTCCGCAACAAAGCCAGTGTCTTTATTCCATTAACCGAAGCTTCTCATATAAACCCGTGATCGAAGAGAAACCTTCTCCTGAAGCTATTGTGATTGATGTTTTCACCAGATTAAGCACTAAAAATGAAATTAACAAAGAGCTTGATTCAAATTGTATTGTGATTAGTCACGACTTAGCTTTAAATGCTCTGAGGTCACTCGAAACAACCCCTGATGTCGCACAAAGGCTTTTCCATTGGGTCTCAGAAGCTTCCCCTAAGAAACTCTCCTCCAAAAGCTACAACACGATGCTGCGTATCCTCGGCGTTAACGGACTCGTCGACGAGTTCTGGAGCTTGGTTGATGACATGAAGAAGAGAGGACACGGCGTGTCAGCTAACGTTAGAGACAAAGTGGGCGTTAAGTTTCAGGAAGATGGTTTGGAAAGTGATTTGAATAGGCTCAAGGAGCTTTTCGCTTCGGGCTCTATTGATAACTCTGTGGATAAGGTTTGCAATAGGGTGTGTAAGATTGTGATGAAGGATCAGTGGAACGCTGAGCTGGAGAAACAGCTGAGGGATCTGAAACTTGAGTTTAAGAGTGATCTTGTGAAGATGGTTGTGGAGAAGCTTGACGTGGAGCCGAGGAAAGCTTTATTGTTCTTTCGGTGGATTGATGAGTGTGGTGGTTTTAAGCATGACGAGAAGACGTATAACGCTGTGGCGAGGGTTTTGGGGAAAGAGAAGTTTCTCGATAGGTTTCGGAACGTTATTGAAGAGATTAGGAGCGGTGGTTTCGAGATGGAGATGGAGACTTATGTCAGAGTTTCAGCGAGGTTCTGTCAGAGTAAAATGGTTAGAGAAGCTGTGGAGTTGTTCGAGTTTGCGATGGCGGGGAGGAACACACCCACGGCGCACTGCTGTTGTTTACTTCTCAAGAAGATTGTCACTACAAAGAAACTGGATATGGATTTGTTTTCGAGAACTGTGAAAGCTTATACATGTAACGGAAACGTTATGACGGATCAGATGCTGCAGAGTGTCATCAAGTCTTTGAGAAGCGTTGATAGGTTTGAGCAGAGCAATGAGGTGTTGAAGGCCATGAAAGAAGGCGGTTATGTTCCTAGCGGTGATCTGCAGAGCGTGATTGCGTCGGGACTTAGTCGCAAGGGAAAGAAAGATGAAGCCAATGAGCTTGTGGACTTCATGGAAGCCTCTGGGGATCATCTGGATGACAAAGCAATGGCGTCTTTAGTCGAAGGGCATTGCGATGCAAAAGATCTCGAGGAAGCTTCGGAGTGTTTCAAGAAGATGGTTGGCAAAGAAGGAGTCTCTTACGCTGGTTACGCGTTCGAGAAGCTGGTGCTTGCTTATTGCAATAGTTTTCAGGCAAGAGATGCATACAAGCTCTTCACGGAGCTAGTGAAACAGAACCAGTTGAAGCCTTGGCACAGTACTTACAAAATCATGGTGAGGAATCTACTGATGAAGAAAGTGGCGAGAGATGGTGGGTTTGAAGAAGCTTTGAGTCTTCTACCTATGATGAGAAATCACGGTTTCCCTCCTTTCGTGGACCCGTTCTTAGATTACTTATCTAATAGTGGAACAGGAGCAGAAGCTTTTGCCTTTCTGAAGGCTTTGACTTCTAAGAAGTTTCCATCTAACTTAATGGTTATGCGTCTGTTTGAAGCTATGTTGAAGTCTGCAAGGCATAGTGAAGCTCAGGATCTGCTGTCTCTATGCCCCAGTTATATCCGTCGAAATGCGGATGTTCTGCAACTTTTCAGTTCCATGAAACCTGATCAATGTTCTTTAGAGAAACCTTTGCCTGCACCCACGCAAATCGAAGCCTAGTCCATTAATGATGTATGGCATGGTGAATTAGAAAGCTTAAAGCACCCTTATGATTTTTTTTTTTTTTCTTTTTTTGAACACAACTTTCTTTCATTAACTTTAACTTGCTTGCCTACAGATGATAGAGAGAATTATCCATCCTTTTTGATTAAAAAGATAAACTTCAACAGCATAACATAAAATGGATAGATCTTCAAAAGAAGAAGATGACGGCGAACTCAAGACGATGTTTGAATGCGTCAATGTAGCTTTCACGATATGGTCGGACAGCAGAGAACTAATCACCTTATATTGTGACGTTAACACCCAATCCGCACCTCGGAATATTGTCGGAACGAAGTCCGCTACATCTTCAGGCCCCGAACAGACCGCTACGCAAGATAGCAAGACGGTTATAGATATGGTGGACACTTCCATTTAACGTTTGGAAGGGAAACACTCCTTAAAAAGGAGATAGTGGATAAAATGGTCATCTTCTCCAAAGAGAAAGAGTTGAATGTTGATGAAGATGATACTGATAAACTCTTCGCACAAGAGAGATAAGATGTATGTAGAACGGCTTCAGTAAAGATTTCAGTGACACCACCAAAATTCTTTTGGCAAATAATCATTAGGCTGGACAAATAATAGTTAAACACCATTGGACTCACCAAACCCAATTTCAATACATGAAGGTCCAGCCCAATAGAAATAGAAACATGACTTTGTCGGGATATTGCGAGTACGACGGAGAAAGCATGGTGGAGGAAGGGAAGCTTCAGCGAGAAGACAGGGGAAGCAGGCGGTGGGGATGGTGACGGATCTGGCTGGTGAGGCGCAGTTCCGTTTGGATGACAGGCGTCGACCCCAGAACGGGATGGATATTCGTCGCGAGATGGATAGACGTAGCAGGAAAGCGACATTGATGAAGAACAGCGACTGTAACCGGCGAGAAACTCAACGGTTTAGGGAACCCCCCAGAATATGTTCGGTCTAGTAGTACTAGATCCGTAAAGAGACAGACGAGAGCTTCGGCTCACAACAGCAAGCTTTCTCCGAAGAGATACACTGGCGTGAGCAGAGAGGTTGACAAAGGTGGAGAACCAGATCGGCGAACTCGCGAACCCGATGGAGATGAAGAATAGGAGGAGCGGAAGACGAACAGAGCTATGGAAGAAGGCTCGACGCCGGCGGCCAGAGGGCTCACCGACGTCGAGATGTGGCGGCTGCAAGCGTACCTCGATTCTCGTGTCTCACCCTTATGATTTCAACTATAAAGTTTTGTGCACTTTAAAACCTTAAATTTTAAGATTTTTTTAGTTTTTTAGTCTTTATATTTGTGTAACTTTCAAACAAAGTAAATAACTTTCTTGTTTAATCATTTTAATTTTTTTACTACAAAATATTTAATTAACTCTATAATAAATACTATACAAAGATAATATTACATCAAGCAAATACAAAATACAAGAAACTGAAAATATAAAAAATAAAAATAAACATATGAAAAATACACAAAATAAAATGTTACACAATTTAAAACATTACAGAAATAAATATTACAATAATATTATTATTCAGGTAAATTTGATCATGGACTTCCAATATCACCAAAATATTTTTCATAAAACCCTAAAACAATTAAGGTTGTTATTGTTCTCGAGTTTTTTTTTTTAATGATTTTTTTTGTTCATATCAAATAAACTCACGGGTACTAGAATCAACAATAGAGTCTTATGATGTAATTATAATCGAGATAGTTATTTGTATGGGATCATTATGTAAGTATATATAAATAAATAATTATATAATTTATTTAAATTTAATGATTTAATTTGTATGTTTTTACTTTTTATTTATGTACAATGTTTTTACTATAATATAATATTTTCTTTATTAGTTTTGTTGGATATTTTATAGATATTGTAAAAGATTTATGCTTTTAGTTAAGTTTTGTTAAGGTCTTATGATGTAAAATATAAAAGTTCGAAAGTTGAATATAAAATTTTATTTTTGGTGAAAAACACTCTTAAACTTTAATTTTGAAGTTTTGTCAAACTTTAAATAGAGGTCTTTTTAGAAATGCTCTTAGACAGAGGATGTTACAACAATTAGATTTGGTGAACTTCAATGCATTAGAAGATCAGTCAAGGTACTCTTGGTTTCTTTTATTATTGAGAAAGTCTTAGAAGCTTCATCTTTGGTTGTTAGAAAGCTAAACTCTTTGTGTTGTCAATTTTGTGACTCATGAGTTTGAGCAGAATTAGTCTTTGATATATTATTTCCATATACAACCCTCTGTTTCATCTAAAGACTGTCAAACCTCGAGCTTACCTCCTCAGGTACCAACAAATGCTAGTATGCTGTTCTCAGATGCTGCTTGGAATAGCTCTACTCTTGCAGGTGGGCTGAGCTGGGTCTGTCAAGACTCGATAGGCACACACCTCTTCCAAGGAACAGAAAACAGGCACTATATAGCTTCAGCCTTGGTAGCAGAAGCATTGGCGCTACGGACAGGTCTCTCGAAGGCTGTCTACTCAGGCATCAAAGACGTGATCTGTTTTTCAGATTCCAAAAGTCTCATTGATTTAATCACAGGAAACAAGTCTGTGATTTCTCTTCGAGGGATTCTCCATGACCTAGGCGTGTTGAGTAAATCCTTCAACTCTATCTCGTTTCAGTTTATCTCTCGAGTCTGTAACGTCCAAGCGGATTCGCTGGCAAAAAACTCTCTGTTTCAGTACTCAAACAATCTCTCAGAGATTGGCAACAATGTTTCAGTTTAAGTTTTAATGGAAAAGGTTTGACCAAAAAAAAAATATTATTTCCATATACTGTATAAGAGTATTATATTTGACCTACTTACTAAGTCAAATTCAGGTCAATTAGATACCAAAAAAACGATGATCAGTAATAGCACGTCCAATATCCAATATCTAAAATTTGCCAAGATTATAAACTTATATATATATATATTTCAAATAGTGGAGAAAACGACTCAAAAATATTTCAAATAAAATAAATCTAGATATTTTAAGTGGACCCTTTGTTTTTCCCATATTAATCCTTAGTTTTTGCTGCATTTTTACTTATGTTTTTATCTCAGGATTAAAAGAAAATAACAATAAGAAACTCTAACGTATTAGATGGAACAAAACGAAAAATAGTCAATGGAGTGATAATAACACAAGTGTGTGAAGAAATGTAAGGAAATGTAATGTAGAATGATTTCGAGGAATACATATTTATACATGTGAAACCCAATCTCTTCTCCCAACTTGCGAATTGATTAATGAACTATACTTTGTGACATTGTTCCCAACATATGAAGCATACTATATTACTACTATGAAATGCAATGGCCGCTCTTTTGTCAAATATATTTCATGTATTGTGAGATACATGTAGCCATCTTCTTTATCCTTTGAAACGTATAAATTAAATACGCATCTACATTGTTTCTATATGTGAATTATTAAAAATTCATATAGCCCCTATTTTCAAGTTTCTATTTTACTATACGCACTTTGAATCAGAATAGCTAAATCTTTGTTTCATGTTTCAAAGATTCGATAAATGATGAACAATCAATATGTTGTAGTAACAAGTAACTTTTTCATTTACAAAATTTCGCATTAGGGCACAAACATTTATACGTGTGTATACATGCTTTACCCTGATTTCTGAACATTCTCACACACATATATACACGTACATGTAAATATGTTTGTACATGTTACAATGTATCGTAACGAATAAATGAAATATCAATCACGTGAACAAAGGAGCATCATCACACATCTTCTAATGATGTAAATCCTCCCTTTCTGTTCTTTAAGATACTTCCCAAGTCTTCTACTTTGTGATTTCTTCTCCTTTCTCTTCAAGTTCATGATGATGTTTTCCATATCCGCTTTGTTTTTACCTTGAATAACCGGTTTATGAACGAATCTTCTAGAAGATTTAAGTAGGGATAGAGAGACTGTGATTTTTGATAAGAGAGAGATGAGCTTTAGAAGGTTAAGTGATTTGATGAGGAAGATACTCGTTCGAATGAGTTTTTATAGGGATATAAGTTTTTGTCTGCATTGTACGTTTTAGTTTAAAATAAACGAGTAGATATCCATAAGAAAATTATTCTTAATTTCTTATGGTTGAGTCACGTCACCAAACTTTACATAACAATGTGAAAATACACCAACCAATATACATTGGTCGGCCATTTGGTTGCATACCTTATTCTTTTATGCACTACAATAATAAGTGACGATAAAATATATTTTTTTGATTAATAGTAGTATTTTTTTTTTTGAAACACCGATTAATAGTAGTATGTCTATTCTTATAATGCCGTAAGCTAAATATAGCTAATTACATAGCTCATGTAAGTTTTAATCTTTTGATTAGACTATCCATTTGGGGGCGTATATGGTACATCAAAGATAGTATACTTTTTTAGTGTAAATGTTAAGAAAAGATAGATAGATAGATAAATAGATAGATTTTGAAGGTTTCGTTCGTTATTGGAAAGAAAGGATTCGTTAATTCGTGGTCTAGATCTAAAATTCATATATCTGTAAGCATCTCTAACGTCCGACCTTCGATTTACACATATATTTTTGGTTTTTGAGTGAGAGATTCAATCTGAGCTATGTTGATATTCAATTATATGTTATGAAAGATAGCATGCTTGTAACTGCTTTCTCATTTGTTTTGTTTATCATCTTATTGACTGATTCAATGTGACTAGAGCCATTTTGCCTCAAATGAGATAAACAGATCCCACAAAAATGGGGATGCTTTGAGTCGTTTTTACTCGCAAAACAAAATGCAACCACTTTCATTTTCATATATAACTTTAGTTTTTTTTTTTTGCTGAATCACAGATTATAACTTTAGTTAGTTTATCTATATACTAATATATTAGTTTGATATATACTACGTTGTCAAAAAAAAAAGATATATACTACGTTGTTATATACGTGTGTGAATATACATGTAATTAGTATGTATATTTGCAGTGTTTAGCTTCATAGACTAACAACACATATATAATGGAAAACCAAACTTATGAGATGTTGTATAGTTTCATATGGATATCATAGTGAGAAAGATGTATGAATGCACCAGTGGTATTGTTTTCCTCACCGGTTAACACGTATTATACATTGAAATACTTGTGTTTTGTAACGAGTATGTCACGTTTATTAATTGCTTTACAAAAATTGGTTAAATTGCCCAAGCATATTTTAAAAGTTATTTCCAATTAATTTTCTTTTTAGCAGTGTAGCTTAAGAAAAACATCTCTACGAAACTTCCTAAGCTCAATTACTATTTTTTATACTGGAACAAGTTACTTGAAATTTGTGACTTTTTAGCTTAGACAAACGTTTTAATCACAAGGCCAAAACACAATCCCACATGTCTTTTCTCGTGTTCCACCACCAAATTAGCCGTAACTTGAACCTGGCCTGCTTCATTCAGCTCCCACTGAACCATTCACATCATTTAACTCAACCTCTCTTATTAATACAGCTGTTTTTTTAATTAACTTTACTTAATTACTGTTAAAATACCAGAGCCATATTGTATTAATGCCTACATTTTTTTTTTTTGCTAAAAATTAGTGCCTTAATTCTTGGAAGTTGTTTTTGTGTGTCCCCTCTACATATTATAACTCGATTTTCCGTATGCCATGTTCCAAAACAGAACATTTTGATCTTCCAAATGTTGTTACATATACATGCGTACTTCAGTACATGTCTTACCATAGCTCAGTCCGTACGTATTAGTGTATTACTATATATTGCGACGGGACAAGCAATATATTTAGAACCAAGATACCATTCATTGTATATTTTTCAAGTAAAATAAAAAGACCAACCACTAAAAGTTTAAATATTCGTCCATTACTGATATATCCCACATAATTATTGTTGGATAATTCCAATTAACTTGAAAAGCAAATTAACTCTAAAATGAAGTTTGACGGGTTAAAGAAAAAAAAACATATCGAACTTAGGAATGTTTCCATATTATTATTAGGAAAAGATGTAGTTTCGTCCTATATAAAGAGTTCTAATGGAGAGATGTTCCATCAAGAGAAACACATTGAAAGGTTTAGTTTTGAGAGAGTTTCTAAATCTAATAAGAAGATAAGTTCTTATAATCTTTGTGTCTGCGCAACTTTAATTGGTATCAGAGCTCCAGGTTTCGAAGATCGTTTACAAGAGAAGTTGTAACTTGATCAAAACATGGGAGACGATGACAATTCTCAAAGACGTGATAAAGGTCTTGAGATGAAGAAGGACATACGATGTCCGATGCTATCATCAACCAACTACACCGTATGGTCGATGCGAATGAAAGTGATGCTTCGTTTATACGATGTTTGGGATACGATTGATCCAGGGAGCGATGATGCAAAGAAGAACAATATGGCGATTGCTCTAATCTTTCATTCAGTCCCGGAAGCGCTAATACTTCAGATAGGAGAACATGATACATCGAAGAAGATTTGGGAAGCTATCAAATCATGTAACCTAGGTGTTGATCGCGTGAGAGAAGCGAGGTTACAGACTTTGATGTCTGAGTTCGACAAACTGAAGATGTCAGACACGGTGGATGACTACGCAGGAAAACTTTCAGGCTTAGCATCGAGAGCAGCCACGTTAGGAGAGATAATGGAAGCATCGAAGATCGTAAAGAAACTTTTTGAAGGGACTTCCAAGAACGAAGTTCATTCACATCGTAGCTTCGATAGAACAAGTGTTGGATCTAAATTCAACGGGGTTCGAAGATATTGTTGGGAGATTGAAAGCTTTCGAAGAACGCATAAAAGGAAAGAAATCAAAAGTAAATCCATGCGGGCTTGCCAATTAGGCCCAAAGTGGACAATATCATACTAATCGGATAATATAGAGTTGGACATTGGCTTTAACAATCCCAACAATTGGTATCAGAGCGATTGACGAAAAATCTGCAAGAAGACCAAAATACCCTTCGAGTAGGAACAGGATCCATCGAGTTAGGATTGAGAGGTGTGTGTGGCAGAGATCAAGTCAAAAGATTCTGGAAGTCAGTTGTGGGACACAAGATGAATGTGATCCTTAGATTGAGGGGGATAATGAGATATAACAAACTAAGTCCCACATTGGAGAATTAGACAAGGAGTGTCTAATATATAAAGAGATGTCCAACTCTAATTAGTACGAGGCCTTTTGGGAAGGAGTCCAAAAGTAAATCCATGCGGGCCAGCCAATTAGGCCCAAAGTGGACAATATCGTACTAATCAGACAATACAGAGTTGGACACGGGATTTCACAATCCCAACAATTGGTATCAGAGCCAGGTTAGACGATAAATCTGCAAGAAGACCAAAATACCCTTCGAGTAGGAACGGGACCCATCGAGTTAGGATTGGGAGGTGTGTGTGGTAGAGATCAAGTCAAAAGATCCTGGAAGTCAGTTGTGAGACATGGAGAATTAGACAAAGTGTGTCTAATATATAAAGAGATGTTTAACTCTAATTAGTATGAGGCATTTTGGGAAGGAGCCCAAAAGTAAATTCATGTGGGTCAGCCAATTAGGCCCAAAGTGGACAATATCGTACAAATCGGACAATATAGAGTTGGATACGAGATTTCACAATTCCAACAATTGGTATCAGAGCGATTGACGGGAAATCTGCAAGAAGACCAAAATACCCTTCAAGTAGGAATGGGACCCTTCAAGGTGGAAAGGGAGATTCAGCAGTGTCGAATGTCAAAGATGCGACAAGGCACCGAGATGATTCGCTAGAGGAAAGGACACAAGATAGATGAATGTGATCCTTATTTTGAGGGGGAGAATGAGATATATATAACAAATTAAGTCTCACGTTGGAGAATTAGACAAAGAGTGTCTAATATATAAATAGATGTTCAACTCTAATTAATACGAGGCCTTTTAGAAAGGAAACCAAAAGTAAATCCATGCAGACTTATCTTTTATGCTCAAAGTAGACAATATCATACTAATTGGACAAAATAGAGTTGGACATAGCCTCACACGATTCCAACAGTTATTACATTTTCTTACCGAATATATAAAGCATGCGTAATGCGTTATTGTAAACATAGATTCACGTTCGTTGTCAATGGTACTCTCATTTTGAAAGGCATGATGTTCGTATAATAAGATGAGGTTGATTGTTTTAAATAAAAAGTTAATAAGTGTTGAACTTGTGTTGTCTTAGTAGTTCTTTGCATCCAATTATTTCTAATTTCAGAACAAGATAAGAAAGCTCAAGATAAAATAAAAGAAGCATGTAGAGCATGCCGCACGTGAAATCCGCATGGCTAAGGGTTAGTGTTTGGCATAACCTAGACAATCTTCGTTATCTTGTCTCCTAACTTAATATATTACTCCATTTATGACAAGTTTACCACATTAAAATATACGATTAATTAACAAATAACTTGAACACAATTAAGAATCACTAACCCGTATCTTGGTCTTGGATGATTCAAAAGATAGTGTCCGTAATTAAACACTTGTCCAGTGCAACGTATCAATAACCAGTTTCGACATTGTATTATCTAATTTACTAATCATTTCAATTAAGGTTGATTAGTTTCGCACTCATGAAGCATCCAATATCTTGGAACTAGTAATCTAATAAAAGATCACTCGCATACAAACAATAGTGTATCCAGTATATACATTAATTCCTGTGTTGACCCCTATAATGTCTTTAGTTTCTGTGTGTTTGATCAAATGTATTTTTAATTAAAGCCTCATTCCGATAATTGTAGTGTTAGATTGATTAGGGGGGAGTTATATGCCCTGCTAATTACTCTAAATGGAAAAATATAGTCCTTTTTAACTATTGTTTAATTCAAAATCTGTTGACCATAGTGATGGATAATACAATTTATATGGGATTTGAATTTATGTATTAGATGTAAAAATTGAAAAAGAAAACATATTATATACGCTCTACGAGCTTTTTAAATAGATTTATTGGACCTAAGTATTTCATAAGTTCTGAAAACATGGGCTTACAAAATCTTTTTAACGATGTTCAACCCGGGCTTAGACAAACTTTATGAGATCACGGCTAGGCCTTTGAGTGCTATTGAACAATTACATGGATTCCATGTGAAGTCCATGTACTTCACATTATGAAAACCAGTCCAGTGCTAGTAATAATCCTTTGTTTAGTTACAGTTACTTCAGCAAAAATAAAAAATAAAAAAGGTTACAGTAATCAAACTAACCCGATCGGTTTACATTTATATTTATGATTAACACCATGAATAAGTGAATACACACTTATATCAACCTCACACTGTCACACATACACCCTGAACAAGTGAAAAGACTCTGCCATAGCTTTCAACTCATTAATATAGCTCGTAAATCGTACATACTCAAGAATATTCACAGATCCATGTATATATAATTAAATTACAACAGCAATAACATCATCCATGGTTTTATAATATGATATCTATAATTTGGGATAAAAGTCGGTATAGCCGTATAGGCGTTTGTGCGATCAATCGGTCATCAACTAAACAAAATTTTAAAATGATTTTTAAAACAAAAAAATATTATTTATTATTTATTATTAATTTTGCAATTTTTAATAAAAATATAGTTTTCATATGGTATAAAATTTATTCAAATCTCAATCTACTAATATAAAATTCATCCAGTAGTTATAATATTTTTTATGAGCTAATTTTTTATCTAGTTTAATTGCATTTAATATTTTATGTTATTATATCGAAACTATATATATATATGCATATACATATGCATATACATATACGTATACACATATAAAAAAAAGGGAAAATCGCATTTTAAACACTGAAAGTGTCACTTTCTATCAGTTTAAACACTAAAGTTTTTCGACTATCACTTTAAACCTTAAAAATGACATTTTTATCATAATAAACCTTCAAAGACGTTTTCATGTTAATTGACGACCGGTACTGTTCATTTTACAGGACAAAATGATGACGTTTCAGTTTCTTTTCTTAAAAAAAAAAAAAAAATACACAAATAATCGAATGAAATTGGAAAAAATGTAAAAAATTTAAAACAAAATTTAAAAAAAAATCTACAAATTCAAAAAAACATAAAAATTAAACTTAAAATTTCAAACTTAAAATAAAACAAAATATTAAAAATTCTAAAAATTCAAAATAAAATCTAAAATTAAAATGTCAAATTTAAAAAAGAAAGTTTTTAAAAATTCTAAAATAAGATCTAAAATTAAAACTTCAAACTTAAAAATTAAAATTGTAAAAAAAAATTGTAAATATTTAACCCAAAAAAATATATTTATTTTAAAATTTCATCCAATTAAAGTGACCGTCACATATGATGATATCAAAACTTACCTCCATCAAAAACAATATATCAAAACTTGCTACCATCAAAAACTTTTTTTTTATAATCTGAATACTCATACACCTTACATAACCCGACTAGCGCCTAAGTACACTTCGCAGAAAGCATCTCGGGGGCCGCCAATTTTACCCCATGTTAATTGAAGGTGACCACACGCATGACTAATAATTCTCTCAAATAGATTATATTGAGTTTTGTCCCAAAAAAATTTTCTAAGAAAGAAAATGACCAAAAATGTTTCATTAAAGATGCAAAAGACTCTTATGCTCTAAATATACAAATACAAATAAATAAAGAAAAATTTCAAATTATTATTTTTTAAATATTTTAGATCTTATTTTAGAAATTTTAAAATTTTATTTTCGTTTTTAAATTTGACATTTTAATTTTAGATCTTATTTTTGAATTTTTAGAATTTTTAATATTTTATTTTATTTTTAAGTTTGAAATTTTAATATTCATGTTTTTTGAATTTTTAATTTTTTTAATTTTGTTTTGAATTTTTTATAACTTTTTTCCAATTTTATTCGAATTTTTCTGTATTTTTATTTTATTTTTTATTTTAAAGAAAAAAAAACTGACACATCATTATTTTAACCTGTAAAATGAACAGTACCGGTCGTCTATGAACTGGAAAACGTCGTTGGAGGTTTATTATGATAAAAATGTCAATTTGAAAGTTTAAAGTGCTAGTCAAAAAAATTCAATGTTTAAAGTATTAGAAAGTGACACTCTTAGTGTTTAAAATGCGATTTTTCCTATAAAAAAATGGAAGCTTCATAAATTTGGATGCCAAATTGAAAAGTTTGAAAACATTGTTGACAAACCGGGTTTTCTCTAGTGGATGGCCTTCGTCTAAGCACTTAAATATTACCTCTCTGATTTGAAAGAATGATGTTTAAGGTTATTCATACATATTTAAAAATAATAATATTTACTTTTATTTACTTTCCAACAAGTATAACCATTTGTATATTTACATTTATATGTATAATTTAGTTTTAAAGTAAAATGCATTAGTTTTTAGAACATCAATTTTTTTATATAAGAAAAAGCTTGGTAGATCAATTTTTTTTTGTATATAGAACCGTAGTTTCCTATAAAATGTGTAATCATGTCTAGTGATTGATTAAATCATGTTATATACATATATATATATATATATATATATATATATATATATTATTTTTGGAAAGAATATAAGACTTTCGATCTTTCACACAAGTTAATTGTTAATATTCTTATACGCAACTCATATGTTTCAGTCAGTTTTGATATGCAGAGAGAGAAGGATAGCCAGACATGTTAAATCAATCAATCTTTTCTTACTAATCAATTACAATATTTTGAACTGTCACTATACAAATTAAGACAAGAAAAGGAAAAAATAACTAAAAAGAAACTAAGAAGAAAAAGTGGAACATGCCAAGAGAATCTGTTTCCCATATATAGATTACCCCCAAAAACAAAAGACAAAAAGAAAATAAACTTTTCTATAAAATGTTTTCAATATATGTTAGGTGTCCAATTATAAATCAACATATAATATATTCCAAAACTTGATGAGAAATTATATTAAAGATTCATATTTTATGTGAAGATCTGTAATCCCTTTAAATTTCAAGGTACATATTACCTCCCATCTTCCTCCTACGTGGCTAACCTTTGCTCTTTCGTAATAAACATTGTTCTCTTTTCAATGGCTTTGCGTGGCAAAGAGCTTGAGTTTAACCTACAAGAATGGAGTCGAAAAGGTCATTTTACTCGTGAAAACCCTAGTTCTAGAAGGTTTTCTGCTTCCTCACGAGAAGATCGCAAGTCTTCTAGAACAATCTTCACCATCTCTAGTACTCTCTCTTCTCCTGGCTACTCCCATACAGGCAAAATAAGCAACTCATCTTCCTAAATCTCTATCTGCGTTTATATGTTTATGATAATGTTCACTTAGAGGAATGTTCTGAAGATTTGAAGTTTTTTTAGCAGATCAGGAGATTGACCCATCAAATTATTCATTCACTAGTGCACTTAAGGGTAAGCCTTTTCATGGCTCTCAACTTTAAGCGTTGTAAAGGACAAGAACAGAGAACATGCATAGTGACCTTTTGTTTGTTCTGTTTTGTCTTTTCCTTATAGCATTGCAAGAAAAAACAATGTACAAGAAGAATCAAGAGTGGTTAAAACCAGAAGGTATTGAGTTAAACTCAAAATGGAACGAAGCAGAGAAGTACATTTGCAATCCTTTGTCTGGTGAAGTTCCTATGGAATGTTTGTCTTCTAAAACCCTAAACTCAAGATCCTTCAGAGACGTATCCAACAAGTCTACTCCACTCATGAATTTTCCCTCTAATCACAATCTCAACAATTCAAGAACGAGTAATCCTAACGTCAGAATCATTCAAGAGGATCATGTATCCACCGATCCTGTTCTTGGTCAAGGTCAGTGATTATCATCTTTGTTAAATAATATCATAAAGGCGGTTTTGTGTTGTGGGTTTAAGAGTTTGGAGTGTTTTTGAGCAGAAAAGAAAGTTGTGGGGTTGAAACGAGATGTGGGTGTGCAGAGTGCACCGGTAAGTGTTAGCCTGGTGAAGACGCCACCGACGAAAGCTGATGATTCGCAGGACGAGTTTGCACTTGAGTTGAAAGCTCAACAAGAGGTATGTATACAAACTTTTCCCTAATTCTTGATTTTACATTATGTTTCTTTCACAACTTGATGTTTACACATTCAGTATTAATTTTAAACGTATAATAAAATATGGAAAATGCATTTGATTGGAGCCATGTAAAACAAATAATTGCATAAAATTTTTGAACTCATTTGTGCAACAAATGAATTTAGATTCTTTCACACTGTAAGAGAAAGACACCAATACATGTATGCAGTGTATACTTATTCTCAGAGTGTTATAAAAGATAATGATAAGATTGCATGTTTTGTATGTTTCTATATATACAATATTCTTTCATGATATAGTAATATTCATACAATATTGTATTCTTGTTATGATTTAGATTCTTTCATGATATGTTTTGGAAATGAAGCACTTTATGTGAGAGTATCAATAATAGAAAAGTATCATCCAACTTTGATGTTATGATTAGTATATTCCATATTGAAAAGGCTAATGATATATGTCATATGTTTGCATCTATAATCTTCTACAGGTCACAAGCGATGTATTGAGCATATTCTGGTTGAACCATTCATTCAATTTTTTTTCTTAATTATATAAACTTGGAATTTCTTGCGCATATGTAGAAATAATAATTTTAAATATAACATTCTTTTATTTTAAAACAAAATTTTACATTTACATTTGCATATTATTATTTTCTATTTTAACTTTATCGGTTTGGAAAAAACAAACCATATGATCTTATTTCTTTTGATTTGGTTTAACTATTTCAGTTTAATTTTACTTAAATTTCAATAGAGTTAAAACTACATTTTTAAAAGCAAAAAGGTTACTTCTATTATTTTCATTTAATGATTATTTATTTTACATATATCTATTATCACATATTTTAAATAGTCTATATTTAAATATATATTAATAATAAATATAGATTTGTTTTTATTTTTAGTTAAGATATATTAAACTTGTAAAAATAAATTTTTTAACTAACCTAATGAACCATAAATTTAAATAGATTTTTTATCATTTAACTATGAACAATAATTTTATTTGATTGACGACAAAAAAAAAAAAAAAAAAAAAATAATTTTATTTGATTAGTGTTGCTTTAATTTTGTATTTGTTGACGTACACTTACAATTAATTTTGATAACATGTATATATTTAAGCAACATATGTATAAACTTATGTAAAAAATATTATTGTAACTAAATTTAGTTTTTTTTTTGTTAATATGATATACATAATAGTGATATATGAATTAATATATTTTAATAGTCTTTCTAAAATAAATATTTGTATATAAAATTTACATTAATGGTGATATATGAGTTATTAGTCATTGTTATATTTGAAAAATCTTGCCCAAAAATATACTTTTTCATAAAACTTTAGTATATGTCACAAATTTATTAAAGTTATGTCACATTTTTCAAAAGTCATATCATTTTTTTTTGTTGAGATGAATGTTGTGACGATACATTCACAAATTAAAGTTACCCACTTGATTACTTGCTTATATTGCTCTGTGGTTGTAAAGGATGTGAAGGTAGATGAAGACAAGAAACATATGATGACAAAAGTAAATCAAGAAGAGAAGAAGAAAACAGGAAGAAGGTTGTTTTCATGGAGGAGAAAAAGGCAAAGGCAACCAACAAAATCCAAATGCTTCTTTCTCATTTGTCTTATCAAAGCTTTTTGAGCTTCAAAACCAATAATATTATAGTAAACAAATAAAATAAAAGGTTAATGGTGTGTAAACTAAACTTGTTCGAACTCTGTTTTATTGTCTGTGGTCTCTGCATAATTTTGAAGTTTTACTTGTTTCTCGCCGGAGTTGGAGCCTTGGGGGTGTTTGATTTTGTTCCCAAGATTCTTTAAAGATGGGGGTTTCACTTCCTAAATAAATGGTACTAACAAACAATAAAGTAAAACCAACGAAAGACTCAACAGCTTGAAAACCCCATAAAAAAAACAGAGTTTAGAGTTTCCAAAGAAGAAAACCAAATCATGGTCTTCTCTTTGCTTCTACAAACCTCAAATCATAATGTTTTAAGAAACTAAAGCCAAATCCATACCATACATACTTAGAAATGTCTTGCTCGCTCCCTTCCTCTGATCACTTCAACGTCTACGCTTGTTTCCCTTCTTCAGGCTCGTCTTTTGACGCCTCCTTGATCTCGTCACCACCCACCTCATCCTGTAAAATGAGCAAGCCATGAGCAATTAGTCAAAATTTCACCCAGTACATGTAAAGATATGCTTTAGATTGTGTAGATAGGAGTTAAAGCAAAGGAGGGAGATAGAAGTGTACGTTGAGGTCAGAAGTCCAGAGGGTCAGATTGTCACGGAGAAGTTGCATTATCAGTGTACTGTCTTTGTATGATTCTTCTCCTAATGTGTCCAGCTCAGAGATTGCTTCATCAAAAGCCTGCGAAAACATTTGAGTGAATAACATCATTCAGGAAGTAAAATGTAACCCATAAGGCAAAACACAAACCTGCTTGGCGAGACTGCAAGCACGATCAGGAGAGTTGAGAATCTCATAGTAGAAGACAGAGAAGTTCAGAGCAAGTCCCAATCTAATCGGATGAGTTGGAGGTAAATCAGCAAGTGCAATATCCTACATCAGAAGAAAAAAAAACCCCACCATTAGCAATTCATCAAGATACCTCCTTTTAACTACTCTCAAGCAGCAAAACCAGAAAGTACCTGAGCTGACTTGTAAGCCAAGAGAGTGCTCTCAGCAGCATCCTTCCTCTCAGCACCAGTCTTGAACTCAGCAAGGTACCTATGGTAATCTCCCTTCATCTTCAAGTAAAACACTTTGGACTCAGCCAAAGACGCAGCGGGAACAAGGTGAGTATCCAAAAGGTTCAAAATCCCATCGCAGATCTTCCCAAGCTCGGTTTCAACCTTCCCTCTGTAGTCCTTGATGAGAGCAACGTGATCTTCGTTCCCTCTGCTTTCTTCCTTCTGTTCAATGGAAGAAATGATCCTCCACGATGCTCTCCTAGCACCAATCACGTTCTTGTAAGCAACGGACAAGAGGTTCCTCTCTTCCACAGTAAGCTCCTCGGAGTCAACGGTCTTGGCAACTTTCTCCATGAACTCAACCATCTCCTCGTAACGTTCAGCTTGCTCGGCTAACTTGGCCAAGTACACATTCTCTTCCCGAGTAGACGACATCGTTTCGTATCACACTCTTGTTAGAGATCCTGCTTTCAAAAACACGTTTCATGAACTTTACTGTAACTATGCTAAAATCAATAGTATATATTAATTTTAGAGATGAGAATGTGGTTTACACATTAGAGTTTGGTTTAGTTATAACCGGTTTGTACCGGCTAGATTATAATTATATTATATATATAATCACTATTTTTTTAAATCCTCTAGAGTTCGTCTTCCTCACGAGAGATTCAAACCTCAAAATCTACTAAAATCATATTCGTACAGATCAAACATCAGTACCAAGCAATCGAAGATGAACATAGACAAAATCTAGCGAGATAAACACGAAAATCGATGGAAATCATCCGTGAATATGGCCAGATCTCGAAATAAGAGCGAGCACAGACAAGAAAACCAACAACAGAGTAAACGAAACGATAACAACAACGAGCAACAGAGAAAGCTATGAGCGACGCAAGGTCAGATCTGGAGGAGCTTACCGAGGGGGATTTTTGGAATTAGGGTTTGTCGAATTGGAAGCACGAGACGCGAAATGAGAGAAGAATATAAGGGGGAAAAAGGGCAGCAGATGGGCTTTGAGTTTTGGAGAAAAGGCCCAATCAGAGTACGACAAGTGTCTAACGCTGTTGACCCGTCAAAGACTTAAATTTCGTGATAAAATTGGATTATATGGGCCCTGATTTCCCGTGATTTGTCGGACATTTTTTTTACTAAAAGATATTACATAGTTCATTTGTTATTGTGTAGCTTCTTTAGCCATTAAATCAACTTCTATATTATTAAAAGACAAGTACCATTCGAAAATTTTCTTACTTCATTAATTAAACTCCCTATTTTTTTGTTTGTTTTTTTCAGTTGCATTTATGAAATATCCTAAAACGAATAAAACTGCCTACTTTATTACTTGTCTTTTTAGTTACATTAATGAAATATGTTTAAATGAATTTAAACTTCCTATTTTATTGTTTGTCTTTTTCAGTTACCTTAATGAAATATCCTTAAATAAATTTGGACATAATATCATTTAATCAACAAAAAAAACTCATCAGTTATCCTTACATGCATAATTTTAATAACGAAGATTTTAAAAAATGTGTATCATTAAAATGTTACCTAAAACATACAGCACTAATATATAACATGCATCAATAAAACTAGAATTTGACACACACAATTGTACGGATATTATTTTCAGTTGATTAAATTAAAAAATATTTATTTATTCAAAAAATATTTAAGAATTGCTATGTTTTTAAAAATTATATGGTATTATTTGCTCATAACTCATTTGTCATTTGCTAAATTGTTAGAAATAAAATTTTAGCATAATATAACTCAGTTGTCATTTGCTAAATTTATGGTTTTTATTTATATTTTTTATTATTTAATTATAATATTTTCATTTTATATTTGAAAGAGAAATGAATTTTCTTTCAAACAATATTTTTGTAAATGTATTTTTTTAAAAAAATAATCAATTTAAAATTTTATTATCATTGAATATAATTATTTTTGACATAATTTGAGTTTTCTTTTACATCAAAATTTATCATATTTTAGGATAATTTTAATTTAAAATGTAATTTTCATATTTTTAAAACAAATTCTAAAAATATTTTTTTAAATATTTTGTTATAATTTTTTAAAAATTATTGAGTTGCATTTCAAATAAAAAGGTAAAGATATTAAAAATATTCTAATTAAAATATGTAAAATTTAATATAGTTTTAAGTAAATGGTCAAAAAAAAATTACACATAAAAAAAATCATGATTTTTGTTAACTGGGCGGATTATTATTTATATGATATCGCAAACGAAAGAAAAATTTATGTTTTTACAATTATCTAATTAAGTATGTATACTCATTTTTTTATATTTTTTTATATGATATCACACATTCGTAAAATAATAGATAGTTTAAGATGCAAAAAAAAATATTTACTTAATAAATATAATATGAATGAATTTTACAAATACATCATTTAATAAAATAAATAATTAAAAACCGAAAAATTATATCTAGTTCCTAGTTAAAGCTCTAAGTACATAATGAAAAGTAAAGCTAAATTGCTTGGCCATTGCCACAATGTCTCGTATCAGAGAGGATGCCTCTGCGTTACGGACTTTGAAAATGGTTTGTTCAGTCATTTGCTGATGTAACTCATCTCTAAGTTGCTTACAATTAGTCATAAAAGCGACATGCTTGTATCTCAGCTTCCATACTTCTTGAACCGCCATAAGAAGGGAGCATGCTTCAACTTCAAATGGAGAGTTTGTGGGCTTGATTGAAGAAGAGGCATGAAGCTTATGGACGCCTTCTTTACTGTATAAGACCCATCCAATCCCTCCTACCTCTTTTTCATTAACCCAAGAGATGTCTACAAAACAGTACATAGAAGCTGAGCTAGGGAGTACCTCTTGAATGGTTGTATCTTTCGAGATCATCTCCCAATCCAATTGAGTATATTGGTTTGCAAGTTGGAGCGCCTCCCTCCATTGTTGACAATGACGCAGTGCTCCATGTATGACCTGTAAAATATGCTGTCTATTTTGCTGAAAGATCAAGTCATTCCTCATTTTCCAAATTCTCCTACCCATAAAAAAAACTCAATATCTCCTCCTTGTTTTCTTTCACACCTTTTATGATACTATTTAGGTTTTGAAGAAGGGAGGTTGAATCCTCATTGGGTACCTTAAAAGTAGTGGGAGCCAGCCAGAGACCATATTTCTTTAGAAACTCTACAGTGGAACATCATATGATTAAGAGTTTCTTTTTCCTCGCCACATACTTGGCACCAATCGTCTGTTTTTATGCCCCTCTCCTTTAGATTGTCTGCAACAGGTAAGCTGTTATGAGTAATTCTCCACCAAAAGGTCTTTACTTTTGGAGGAAGATTTAATTTCCACATCGCTGAGCAAATTTTTTTAACTTCATCAGGCGTTTCTGTTGCCATAGAATCTTGTTGACCTTCCTGGGTTGTGATTTGCCTTTGTAAGTGATACCCAGATTTAACACTGTAATGACCATCTTTTGTGTACGACCAAATAATGATGTCAGGCTTATGGAAGAATGTTACTTGCATCTTGGTCATTAAACAGATTCCTGATTAGTTGGACGTTCCATTCCGTAGTATTTTCAGTAAAAAGCTCACATACACGGAGTTGAGGACACTGAATTGATGTTGTACTAGTGGCACTTGTAGCAGGCTTTGAGCCTAACCATTGATCCTTCCAGACACTAATATCCTTTCCATTTCCTACTATCCATTTAACCTCTTTTCTAAGTAGATCTTGTGTCTATATAATGCTGTGCCACCCATAGCTGGACGTGGAGTAACTCCTGGCCTCTAAAAAATCTGTATGAGGATAATACTTGGCCTTATAGACTCTAGAAAGTAGTGACTCAGGGTGTTTTAGCAGACATCATCCTTGTTTAGCTAGTAGTGCCATGTTGAGTCCTCCAAGTCTCTTATCCCTAGTCCTCCATCTTTTTTTTTATCTTGTGATTTTCCTCCAGCTTACCCATGCAATCTTGTTCTTATCTTTAACAGAGGACCACCAGAACCTTCTCATATAAGTTGTAATCTCTCTGATTAGCCCTTTTGGGAGCATGTAACAAGACATTGCATAAGTGGGTAATGCAGTAATTGCCGATTTCAACAGCACCTCTTTGCCTGCTTGAGAGAGAAAATTATTGTACCAGCTATCCATTTTATTCTTAATTCTATGTCTAATGTATTCAAAAGCATATTTCTTCTTCTTATCAATTTTTCATGCAGTCCTAAATATCTCCCAAAACCTCCTAACTTGGTAATTCCTATAGTTTCCATCAGAATATTTTGATCAGTTTGAGGAATACCTTTGGAAAAGGTGATGGCAGATTTGGCATAGTTGACTGCTTGTCCAGATGCTTTTTGATATATGGCAAGAACTTCTTTTAATGCTCTACATTCTTCCACTGTTGCTCTGCAAAAGACTAGAGAATCATCTGCAAAAAATAGGTGTGAGATAGCTGGTCCTCCTCGTGAAGCTTTGTATCTATGGAGCTATTGATTTTAAATCGCTTTTTTGATCAACTGAGACAATCCTTCAGTATATATAATGTATAAGTAGGGAGAGATGGGGTCTCCTTGTCGGATTCCTCTCTGTGGTTGAATTGAATGTGTAGGGTCTCCATTGAACAGTACTGAATAAATAACAGAGGATATACATGTTTGTATCCATCTGCACCAAGTATCACTAAAGCCCAACTGTCTCATTATTGCATCAAGAAACTTCCACTCAACCTTATCAAACGCTTTAGATATGTCTAATTTAATTGCCATGAACTTGTTTTTTAGGTTCTTGGTATGTAAAGAATGCATCAGTTCATGAGCAATTAAGACATTATCTGTGATTAAACGTCCTGGTATAAAAGCTGTTTGATTTTTTGAAATAATTCTATCTAACCAGGGTTTGAATCTCTCAGCTAGAACTTTAGAAATTATCTTGTAACATTCGAGAGACTAATTGGTCTATAGTCTTTTAGTGTGGAAGGGGAATCAGTTTTAGGGATGAGGCAAATATGGGTATGGTTTATCTTGGAGTCTAAATAATTCTGTTGAAAGAAGAGTTTAACACGAGAGAACACACCTTGCTTAATGACATCCCAATGATGTCTGAAGAAGCCTGCGTTCATGAAGTTATCCTTGATTGATTTTTTTTTTTTTTTTTTGAAAATAATTTTCTGCTGTCATTTCCCCTAGAAAATAATTTGAAAATAAGTACGAGAGTACGCGAGGGAAGTTTTAGGAGATCATTACAGTGAATCAACTTTGGGTTTTCATGTTTTGTTTTTACGTTTACTATTAATACATTCATATACAATACATATTGTCACCAGTTCGACAAAAAAAATAACAGGAACATGAGATTTTGCAACGACTAGATACGATCAACGACAATACAAAGAGCAGAATGATAAACTCCATTTTAAACTGACAACTGAGAGAATCCATGACCACGGACGAGTAACGAAGGTCGAACTTGGCAATCCCCACAATATATAAGTAAAACATATGAACCAATGAGAAGAGACAGAGAGAAGAACAAGGGTATTTTTATAATAAAAAGCTTATTCCTCAAACTCATGCATGTGATCAAGAAGATAGTTTGCAGCCAACTCTTCGTTCTTGTTGCACGCAAAGAACACTTCCAACACCAATGCTCTCTCAAATCCCATCGCTTCCAGCTGCAGTTTTTGTTTTGTTTTATCAAGGTAATGTTACAGTAAGAGGGTGAAGAAAGAGAGAGGAAAGAAACGAAACATACCCTTTCAATTGCATCCCGTTCCTCAGGTGTGACCTGAATCGCCTGTGGCTGTGGCATTCCTTCGCCGAAGAGGTTGGCGCTGAATAATCCAATGCACAAATTAACCAAGAAAAGAATCATTGTTTAAGTAGTTGAAAACCTCCCAGGGTTTCGTTTTTTATATGTATGTTACATATGAATCACAACCGTAAGAGAACAAGGATTATACATACCCTTCTGCCCCTCCTTCAACGGGTTCATTGATCAAACGTAAGAAATCAGCTTGATGTTCTTGAATCAACCGCATCAAGTTTGGGTTTTGCTTTCCCAGTTCCTGAAGCATAGGCTGCAGATAACACATGGACAACATTATTCATTTGTAATGCTATCAAATGACTGAACAATTATTGCAATTCTTCTGTGAATTGGATAGACATACCTGCAGAACTTGAGGGTTTGCTTGCACCATTGCTCGCAGAGCTTGGAACTAATATACACCAGCATAAACAAATAACAGTAAACAAGTCACACATTGATGTCTGATATACTCCTTTCGTAAGCAAGTAGAAAGAAACAGCTTATACCTGTTGGCTGTTGCGCAGGAAGTCAAGTGTTCCACCACCAGGGTTTGCCCCAACATTTGGCAACCCCTGCCAAAGATAAACGTAAATTTTGTACAACATACCCAATGATTATCAAAAGTTTTAAATGAAACAAAGTATGCTTTTGATCTCCAAATTTATTACCTGTGGGAAGAGATCTAACGGGTTTGCATTAGGACCAGTAGCAGGTGCCGCTGCAGGTTGCTGAGCCTGTGCTGGGGGATTTGCTGGCTGCCCACCACTTGCTGGAGCACGAGCAACTGGTGGAACTTCGGCTTGCTCGGGGATCCCCTAATGCATAAACACAAGTGTTTAAAATATATAAATTATTATCTCGCTTTAGTGTCACTAAAAACAACAGCCTAGTGACCAAGATAATAGGACTCAGCATCTACACCAAACTCAGAAGAAGAAAAAACAAAACTGAACTCACAGAGTAAAGATATTCCACAGCTCTTTCAGGGTTGTTAAATGCAGCACGGAGTGCACGGACGACAGTGTCCCGATCCCAGGCTCCTCCACCCATGTCCAGAATCTGCAGAATGGTACTCTCTAAATTACTTCCAGCGGCCAAGTTCGATGCTGCTTGTCCGTACACATCACCCTGAGACCTATACTAACCAAAACAAAATAAGAATAGGCCAATATCTGAACTAAGCAGAACATTCCAAGGACTATATATATATATATATATATAGTAAATATGCTAACCCTGCAGGAGTTGATTCGGGTGCAAGAGTGCTTGCTGGTGGAGTAGTAGAAACAGATTCAGGTGCAGGTGCAGGTGCAGGTGCAGTTTCAGTGGCAGCTACAGGCGCCGGTGCAGTTGCAGCTGGTCTGCACAGATTTAGGAAGATTGGGGGCAGAAAATCGCAATTAGTATAGAATAGACACATATTTTCAGATATATTTTAGAAAATTCCCGAGTACAAAATACTCACATTGCTACAGAAGCTGGAGGCTGTGTTGATGAGGTAGGCATCGACTTAGCCTAAACCAATTGTAAAGTTAGATCATCCAACAAACAAGTTGCATGAAGATGCTATAACACCAGAACCAACTAACCTGCACTGTAGGACCAGAAGATGCACTAGACGATCCAGATGAGGAAGGTTTACTCTGCACGTTTAGCCCCCAGAGAGCATAAGTCAAGATTAGGTAATCAAAGAGCTAAAATAGCACAACTTGTTTCCTAAGATCCGAAGCTCACCTTGGCCATCATAATGACAATGAAACTGTTCTCAGCGACCTTGTTCTCCTCAATGGTGGTCTCATCTTTAAGCACTTTCCCTTGGTGAATAAGCATCAGTTTCGCAGCAGGATACACGTCTGCTCCCTGCACAGTCTCTATGTTCTTCTTCACATCAGCAACCTGAATTTAAAATATTCAAGAAAATAGTCAAAAACATGGACCATGACCACAAAAATTTATTCAATTACATCTACAACCAATTAGCTAGCAACCTAATAAATGAGAATCAAATATGCATCCACTACAACCAGATAAAAATTAAAAACAGCAATCATAGTGACGAATGCCTAACAAGTTCCAATTAAACAAGCTATAATCAGCTCAGCAAGTAACTATATAGTATACACCAAAATTGTAGGGATCCAAATTATATCAATTATCTCTAGCCGTCTCTAAATCAAAGAGTCAAATACTAAACCGGATCGAAAATCGCATCGGATTACGGAACTAAACCGTCTCAATTAACGATTAAGAAAACTATCTACAGACTTTTTCTCATACCGAATCCTCCGGTTTTACTTCGATCTCGAAGTGAGTCCCCTTGAGAGTTTTCACAAATATCTTCATCTCCGGAAAAAAAAATATCTTACTAGTGACCGATCCTCAGGCGAAACTCAGCTCAGATCGATCGCAGCCGGCAATCGCAATAACTTGGGGAGAAGGCGAGTAGGTAAAGATGATGATGCACACGAAATCTGGCCCCTGCCTTTTGGTGGTTCCCTCGATATCTCCACTACTGGATTGTGGCCCAAGAAGCACATGTCTTGGTACTTTCCACTCTGCCACGTCATACGTCATTAGGCCAGTTAAAATATGCCACGTCATGTTGACAGCTTCCCGATTACAGCTGTTAATAGATAGGCCCGACAACTTCTAATGTTTAGAAGATAGGCCCATAGTGCTTTTACTGTTTAGAAGATAGGCCTAAGCCCAGAATATTTTCTAAATGGGTAGGCCATTTTCGTCTTTTCCATTGTTTTTTGCTATGGTTTGGTAATGGAAAAAGGTAAAATAAGACAGAACAGTAATAATCACCTTACCCAATTTTAAATTTATCTCCGTAAAAAAGTTTGTACATGCACTACTTTTTATCACCAGGGGGAGTAAAAAGGAAATATAGAGAGAAATACAAAAAAGAGTTATCGGCCCAATGGTATCACAGCCGAGCCGAACGAAGCCAACGCGAGGCAAAACTACAAAGGAAAAAAGTTAGAGCTTAAGCTCAGTCTTACACGGGACCTCCTCCTGACACGTGGCGAACGCGCCGATCTTTCTTTTCTTAAGAGGCACCACGTTACACGCATGCGACACCGGCTCGAGCCCTAATGTTAAGTCAAGCTTGATCTGGCCGGAACTCTGCACCGCCGGCGGCGAGAACGTCATGACCTCCGAGATGTTGCTCTCTCCTTCTTGAGCAGCCACGACTTCAGACTGGTGGCTCAACGACGACACGTGGCTAGCCTCTTTTCCCTCCGATTCCGACGGTTTAGCAACCGCGGCGACACGCTTAACCCGGCGAGGTTTCGGCCGTTTGAGATCGGTTGACCCAGTAGCCGCCGCAGCTGCGGCGGCGGAGCTCTCATCCTTGGATATATGTCGGATGTCGTACATTTTCAGCGGCGGGCCTTGGCCGTTGGTCGCCGCATCTGTGGCCATCTCCGTGATCGGCTCACCCTTCATCACCGCCTCCACGGCGGCTTGACAAAGCTGCCAGTTTCCCGACCATAACAAACCAACCGAACCGTAGATCGGATTCACAATCCTCCCACACGCTTCATGCAACAACGATCGGAAAATCCCTGCAAATTATCACGCAAAGTTCGTTAAACTTAAATGACCTTTCGTCTCTCCACTAAAGATGACTTTAATGGGAAAAAACAACTAACCAGGACGAAGGTGATCGGGACCGGCGTTGATGAGGTTCATGAGTCCAGCACGGCCATAGAACTTGGCGAGAAACACCGTTGCGTTTGCTTGCGCTTCAGGCGATTTGATCCAACCCAAACACGGTCGTATACTACAATCATCACTACACCCTTTCCGAAGAACTCTGCATCCATTACAGCTCATCCGCATCTTGTTTTGTCTTCCAGATTCTGTTTTGTAAGATTTCTTGGGAGATAATTGTAATAAAAACTGATTGAGATTCACTAATTATATAAGAAAGATGTTGATTGAGTTTGTTAGAGAATAAGCCCCCGGGTTTTTGGAAGCTCAGAGATGAAACCAAGGTTAATAAGAAGAGAGATGACAAATAAAAAGAAGCTGTTTTGCTAAACACGCCGCGGTTTTTTTTTTTCCGGATTCAACGATTTACTCCTTGTGTTTCTTCCCCAAGTTTTGTTTCATGTCCACTCTCAACCCCCACGCGTGTGCCGTACACGTGTTAGAACATTTAATTATGAATTTAAATCAATTATCCAAAATATTTGATATGCAGCGTGGATATTATTAGATCACGGAGTGCTTTATTTGAGTAAAAAAATAACATATAATTTCGTAAATTATTATAAATAATCATATCATTGATTAGTATGTCATTTAGTCTACAAATCTTATTATCCTTTTGAGTTCGTGCCTTTAACGCTCGCGCGTCAGAAAATTTGGTCGAATCGCCACGTTTGAGCCAGATAGGATTTGAGGAAGATGGGACCCACATTGAACTCCTGGTTTTCTGGAAATGAACCTGTTTTCGAATACTGCTTTATTATTGTACGAAAACTAGCGCCTGGTTTCTGGTTTTCGGTTTTCCGGGTTTTGATATTTTCTTCTTTGGGGCTGTGGGCGGATCTCTGTGTCGCCGACGGTTTTGTTCAGAAAAAAAAAGGTAATCTTAATTACCTTTAGTTTAATTTAGACTACCAAAATTCAGCTTTGATATGATTTCATTACTTTGAAACTTTGCACATTTGAGGTAGTTGAGAAGTGGATTCTGTAATTGTTATATTTCTAAGTGAATAGGTGTAATGTTTCACGTAAACCATTACAATAATTTGTATGAACAGTTGTAACTATAAAAATAAAACATGGTAATAACCATATTAATTAATTGTAATTTTTAGTGATTAATGATTGTAACTTTTTAGTAACCATTGCAAATCTTTTTTAGTCTTTGCAATTTTTGGTTTAAACATTGCAACTATTCACTTTCTATAAGTGTAGGTATTAGAAATGAATATTGAAAAAATCAGAAACTAATACTTAGTAAGAAAAAGAGAAAAAAAATTCATTGTTCAAAAATATTAGAGACTCTGAAAAAAACACATATAAACACTAAAATTCTATTTGTTTGTCTTGTATCTTAGCCTAGAACAAGAGTGAGATTTTGATATTTTATTCTGCAAAGAGATTTCTTGTAACCCAATATTTAGAATAGGATCAAAATACTTTTTAAGGAAAGTACGGCGATTCATTCATCATCCAAATATATAATTCACAACTTTACAAGTTACACCCCCAAATAATCAACAATCTTAAAAAGTAGTTTCTTGTGAATTATGGTCAGTGTATCAGCGCAAGAGATGACATCAATCATTGGAAAGTTAGATAAGTTTGAAGAAGTAGATTTTCGGAGATGGCAAAAGCAGATGTATTTTCTCCCACAAATCTAAATGTATTGTATGTTCTAAGCATGCATATGCCTACTATATCAGAAGATGCCGAGAACGAGTCTCTTGATGATTGATGAGACAAGGAACCAACAGTAATGTGATTTTTTGAAAATTATTGACAGATGTATATTATAAATGAAAATAATCATTTTGTCATCTGAAATTTGCATAAGAAAATAGTTTGAGATCTTGTAGTTATTGAAACATGGTTAGGTCACCATTGCATACACACATATCACATCGTCATGTGTTACAATACAGAGCATTCATATACATGTCGAGCTTTACAAAATGACATTTTACAAAGATTGATAATCTCTCTGAAAGAAGAAACGTTACTATACAGAAGAGAACTTAAATTTTCATACAGATAAGAAAAAAGAAAGAAAAAAACAAACACTCCAAAGTGTTTTGATATGTTACAGTGAGACTCAGGATAACACATCTTAATCTACTGTATCTATACACAATATTGATCTCAAAGCCTTAACTAAGGATGTTGACTGATCTTTTAACTCTTCTTAATATTCAAAAAACATATAAACATCTGCTTCAAAAAAAGGGATTATGGATTTTATGAATCTCTGCTCCTTCTTCTAAGCCATGGCAGTTATGCTTGAGTTTTGGCGGTCCCTGTTTAAGCAATCGAATCCCTTTACTATAACAGCTGCCGGTTTAATCCCAAACTTCACTCGACCACAACCTCCACCTTTGACACGAGATGGAGATGGAGATGGGAGGAAGGGTGAGATAGGGTTGAGTTTGTTATCTCCAAATCGTGCATCTTGAGCTAAAGGGTTTGATACTCTGCACGGGGGAGACCCGAGGAAAAATGGAGGTGATGAAGCTACACCAGGTAATGTTTCTTCTTCCTACAGAGAAAGAACAAGATAAGAGAATCAAAGTTTAGATACTGAATCCTTTCAGTATCTGACTAAAGATTCAATCTACATAGGCAACTAGTTGACATTATTTATTTTTTGGTCAAACACAACTAGTTGATTCAGCATGAAAATTAAAACAAGGGAGAGATCCTTCGTAAACCATTCTGTAGAGAAGAAGCAGAACGAGAACAATAATTCAAGCAGGTGAAATCTGATGAATTCATTATAAATACAACTTGAAGCAACTATAAAGTCTAGTGTTGATGCAATACAAAGAAACACAGATCAACGAAGAATGGTGCAAAGTCAAATAGTTCAAACAAAGGAAGACAAGGGATTGTTTGATTCAATACACCAAGTTCAAAGAAGGAGACAAACCTTTCTACGAATGATGTTCAAAAGATCAGCCCCAGCTTTACAATCACTTACATCAGCTGCTCTGGATTGACTGTTAAAATCCCAAACAAAGCATAGTAAAATCAGCATTTAGTATTGCCAAAAAAAAAAAAAAATCAATATGATCTCTTTGGATAAAAATACAAAAGGAAGAGGCTTTATGATGATACCTTGAATGTAATAATCTAAACGGATGAATAACGTTTTAAAATTTACAACAAACCCGTTTACGAGAAGAAACAAAAACTAACTTTGATCTGTCATTTTTAAAAAAAAAATTATTTGTTGGGTTTTGAATGTTCAAAGAGTAATTTGTTACGTCTATTTCGTAAGACTTGTGAGAAATATATATTGTAATTGTTTATAATACTGTGGGTCGGGATTCTAGTTCTTAATGCTTTTCAAGAATTTTTTTAAATTTAACTTATATTTAAAAATAAATTTTATTAAATATTATAAATTTTAATATATTTTTACTAATATTTAATATAGATTTGATATATATTCTTTGTATAAAACTAATAAAAATGATATGAAATTGTATAATTATCAAAAATTTATCCTAAACAATATTTATAAAATTTGTAGATATATAAGAAATTAATGATCTTACGATTAGATATTTAAATTTTTTAAAAATTGTAGAAATTTTTGAAAGCTTTAGAAATACAAATTGTATAATTACACAAAATAATAATATTTCGGAATTTGAAATGTTATATATGAATATATTTATTTTATATATGATATATGAGCTATTACCATATTTTTAAAAAGTTTACCAAAAAGAAATATCAATATTGAATGTAATATATGAATTATTACCATATTCTAATAATTTTGCCAAAAATATAAATCAGCATTAAATGAAATTATCCATGTCATATTTTTATAGAAGTCATGTCATCAATTTTAGTAGTCATGTCATATTTGTTTTGTTAAATTAATTATAGAGAGGACATGTGGCAAATCACTTCGCAAATATAGTCTAGGGGATTTATAAAATTTGTAGATTTATAAGAAACTAATGATCTTACGATTAGATATTTAATTTTTTTTAAAATTGTAAATTTTTTTGAAAGTTTTAGTAATACAAATTTTATAATTACACAAAATAATAATATTTCAGAATTTGAAATGTTATATATGAATATATTTATTTTATAGATGATTTATGAGGTATTACCATATTTAAAAAAAAATTAGCAAAAAGAAATATCAATATTAAATGTAATATATGTATTATTATCATATTCTAATAAGTTTGCCAAAAATATAAATCAACATTAAATGAAATTATTCATATTATATTTTTCTAAAAATTTTGTCATCAATTTTAGTAGCCTTAGTAGCCGTCATATTTTTTTTTGTTAAATCGATTACAAAGAAGATACATGACAAAATCACTTCTAAAGGTAGGAGATGCTTAGGGTCCCTGAGTAATCTCCTAGACGGTACTTAACTCATTCCATTATCTTCTAAAAGACTTTGACCAATTACTTTGGGCTATTGGGTTAGCTCGAAATATGTATATTTGGCCCATTAGTTATAGAAACCGATCATCGGCCCAGTCAAGGTAATAAGCATCAGCCAGGAGAAGATCTAGACCGTCCAAAATAGGGATCTCAGAAGAAACCCTTACTATTTAAACCTCTGCTTCACCAGATTCGCGTCGCCTCTCGAACACGAAGCTCTCTGAAAGCAAAGCCGTAAACCTCTTTTCACCACCTTCCAGTGTTCTTCGTCGTTGCTAACTGGTACGCTTCACTATATTACTATTCTCTGCGAATTCGTGATGGCTGGTTCTGCTTTCTGGAGGCTAATCGTCGTTTCTCTTAATCTAATTGCATACTCTGTTATTAGCTTTTAGTGAGAGCTCTAATCCATGGGTTTGATTAGGGTTACGATTTAATTGATCTGCTTAATGATGTTATCTTTTGTAACCAATCGAGAAATGTAGCTCAAAAGTTTCCTTTGGGGTTTGATGTGAACTGTTTGTTTCTTTCCTTTGAAGCTATCAAAATGTTAATTGGATTATTCTTTTTTTTTTATGTGTTTAAAATTGTTTTAGAAACTGCAAAGATGTTCTCTGCTCAGAACAAGATCCACAAGGACAAGGGTGTGGCACCAACAGACTTCGAACAGGAAGTTGCTCAGGTTCTCACTTCTCTCTTAAACCTTGTGAATGTGTTTTGTTTGATTTTTTTCTTGCTTTGCTTATTGAATTAAATTAATTGCAGGCTTTCTTTGACTTGGAAAACACCAACCAGGAGTTGAAAAGTGACTTGAAAGATCTCTACATTAACCAAGCTGTGTATGTACTCTCCTTTTTCTAAAAGGCCAAGATCTTAACTTTGTCTGAAATATCTAATTCTTTTTTTTTTTTCTATTTTGTGCAGTCAGATGGATATCTCTGGAGGCCGCAAGGCTATTGTGATCTACGTTCCATTCAGACTGAGGAAAGCCTTCCGCAAGATTCATCCTCGTCTCGTCAGAGAGCTCGAGAAGAAGTTCAGTGGAAAAGACGTTGTTTTCGTTGCCACCAGAAGGATCATGCGCCCACCTAAGAAGGGCTCTGCTGTTCAGAGACCACGCAACAGGACTCTCACTTCCGTCCATGAAGCCATGCTTGAGGATGTCGCTTACCCTGCTGAGATTGTTGGGAAGCGTACCAGATACCGTGTTGATGGTACCAAGATCATGAAGGTAAAAAAAAAGAAGCCTTAAACACATTTTGCTTGGTGTCTTTAATTGTCTGTTAAGCTCTTAGTTTAAACATGTAACAATTTTTGGCAGGTGTTCTTGGAGCCTAAGGAGAGGAACAACACTGAGTACAAGCTTGAGACGATGGTTGGTGTTTACAGGAAGCTTACAGGGAGAGATGTTGTTTTCGAGTACCCTACCATAGAAGGTTGAAGAGATGAATGTTTGATTCTTTTTTTTTGTCGGATAGAGAGCTTTTTTTTATTCTGTTTTTGAGTAAAAACTCTTTGCAAAAGATTTTCTTTGTTTAAGTTGTCGCATCTCAGTCTTCCTCAAAACTTGTGTTTAAACAATAGCTTTCTTCTGTTTCTCCAAATGATATCACTGTTTAAAAAATATATATCTCAAAAAAATTCTCATTGAATATAATTTCTTGGCACAAGGTTGACATAGATTCATTTAACCATACATTAACAGAGAAAGAACTTGTGTGTTGTTCAGCTGAAAAGGATACAAAAATCTATTATTCACTCCTGCTCTGTACAGCTTTAACTCAGATGAAGACATTAAATAGATCTCAGTATCTACAGGCACAAAACATGACATCTCAGACATTATAATTTCAGGAAAACCCTGAAACTCAGAAATGAAAACTCAGTAACTACAGCAAGTGAGGCCAGTTCGTACTACGTTGTCTGAAGTATGCATGAGGCTTATACCTTGGTGCAAACGAGCCCCATGAAAAAACACCTTTTTGAAAAAAACGGCTCTCTCTCCTCGTAAAGTGCGACTCAACGGGCGATAAAGTGAGCTCCTTTGCCTCTCATCTCCGGCGCCTCTCGCGGCGTCGGAATCCGGTGCCCATCCCTGCCTCGTCTCTCCCGTTCCTCATGACAAAGAAAAAGAAGCCCAAGCGTGGTCTCTCTGGTAAGGGAGGCTCTGCGTCTCCTTCTTCCTCTGCCTCATCTCAATGTTCCGGCGCCTCCAAGCAGGTCTCTTCCAAGGCCCCCGCTTCCTCTTCACCGATAAAGCTTGACCTCGCAGCCTCTATTGTAGATGGCTCGGTCGACCTTCCAGTCCCAGATCTGCAGCTGGAGTCTAGGGCTACAGTGCAAACCTCAATTGACGCAATCGAACCTGCCGCTAAGGAAGTGAGTTCGACTCCGTCAGCACCAACGAAAGCTCAGGACAGTGGACCTCAGGACACTTCTGTACCATCTGCGCCAGCTACTTCGGTAGCGAACCCAGAACCGGAGACCCAAGCTGATCTCCCTACCTTACCTTCTGCGCCAGCTACCATTGTAGCGAACCCAGAACTTGAAACCCAAGTTGATCTACCTATCATTAACCCTCTGGCTGAGAAGGCCACGACGGCAGCTGCTGTCGCGCCTGCAACTCTTCCGGCAAACAAGTCAAATGACGAATGGGTGGGCTTGTTCAAAGCCAAAGGAAAGAAATTGGAGAAAAAGGGGACTCCTTTCACTCTCCCATCCGGCGAAAAGTGCATTAACATCCCAAATACCGTTATAGAAAAGAATAAGAAATCATGGGAAGCTTTTGTCATCGGCCAGTTCTACTCAGATCCGCCGCCACAGAAGCTAATCCACAATATTGTTAATGGCATTTGGAGCAAGCAATATAAGGATATCACGGTCTCGAAGCTTGAAGGAAATGCTTTCCTATTTCGCATTCCGAATGCGGCGACACGTAACCGGGTCATCTACCAGCGCTTGTGGCAGATTGAGGGTCAAACGATGTTTGTTGCTAATTGGGAACCTGGAAACCTCCCTGAGAAGCCGGCACTCACCTCTGCGCCCATCTGGCTCGAGCTCCGAAATGTCCCGCTCCAGTTCTTTAACGAGGACGGACTCGAAAGGATAGCGGGTTTGGTAGGTCATCCCAAATATCTCCACCCTGCAACGGCTAACAAAACGATCTTAGATGTGGCTAAGGTGCTTACTATCATCGACCCTAGGATGCCACTACCGGAAGCTGTTAATGTGCAGTTTGATTCTGGCGATATCTGTAGGGTAACAGTCTCTAGTCCTTGGATGCCTCCGGTTTGCTCACACTGCAGGGAGATTGGCCATAGCATCAAGCGCTGCCCCTCTGCTCCCATCACCTGCACGAACTGCAAATCAACTTCCCACTCGACTGAATCATGTACTCGTGCAAAAAGTCAGGAGACCAAGAAACCCAAGAGGACCAGGCGCTCTAGGTCCCGTCAAAAGGCTAATAACCCACCGCAAAATTCCATAGCTCCGCCGCATCTTCCCAACCACCGTGATACTCCTGCCGGCCATCTTGTGGAATCTGTTAAAGGCAAAGGCATTGCCCCTCCTGCTGATACTAATTCTGCCATTGCTCGCACCTCTCCTCACCTCGCAAACGCTTCTCTGCGTGCCAATGAGGCTGAGTCCAGTAAGGTGAACGACCAGATGCCTGTCTCTGAAGTAGAATCTGACTCATCAGACATCCCGACATCTGATTCTGACGTGGAAGAAGGACAATATATTCCCGTAAAAACAAGACACAAGGCCAGGTTTGGTCGGGACAGAGGTCCCAAAACCAACTAAATCTTTTTTATGTGTACAGACATTTTTTGTTGGAACGTGCGTGGTTTTAATAAATCATCACACCGTCGCGGATTTAAGATTTGGTTGCGGAATAATAACCATCTTTTTGGTAGTATTGTCGAAACTCATGTTCAGCATCGGAAGCAGCAGAAGTTTGTGAACAAGTTGTTGCCGGGCTGGAACTATGATAATAACTATGCTTTCTCGGAGTTAGGAAAAATTTGGATTTTATGGCACCCTAGTGTGAAGGTGGATGTCTTTTCAAAATCTCTACAGATGATTTCCTGCGAAGTGTCACTGCCTAACTCAACCTCTCCAATGGTTGTTTCGTTTGTGTATGCTTCTACGGATGAGGCTATCAGGAGGAATCTTTGGTCTGAGTTGATCTCCCTATCTCAAGACCAGCGCTTAACAGGGAAACCTTGGGCAGTGCTTGGAGACTTCAACCAGGTCATGCGACCTCAAGAAAACTCTGCAGCTACTACTACCAATGTGGATCTCCCCACCCGGCTTTTTGTTGATGCTTTAGCCCAATCAGGCCTATCTGACTTAACATTCAGAGGCTCTTCAAACACTTGGTGGAATAAGAGGCGTGCTGAGCCTATTGCTAAAAAACTCGATAGAGTTGTTGTCAACGATGAATGGTCTCTGAGCTTTCCCTTATCTTTGGCTATCTTTGGGGAGCCAGCATTCTCTGATCACGCCTCCATCAGCCTGTCTCTCCAATCTGGTGATCCGAGGCAGAAGAAACCGTTTCGCTTTTTCAACTATCTTCTTCAAGATGTGGGCTTTATTCCTCTCGTGGCAGATCACTGGTTTTCCTATCAGGTTAATGGTCATTACATGTTCCGAGTTGTTAAAAAACTAAAAAGTCTGAAGCAGAAAATCAGAGAGTTTAGCAGGAATCATTACTCGGATATTGAAAAGAGGGTTAAAGAGGCATCTGAAGCACTTGCTACGGCTCAGGTGCGAACACTTAATGACCCATCTACCGAAAATGCAACCCTTGAGCTCTCACTTCAGGAGAAGTGGTTAATTCTCTCCAAGGCCGAGGAATATTTCTTTTTTCAGCGATCCAGAGTTACATGGTTGCAAGTTGGCGACCGTAACACCCCTTACTTCCACCGCATGGCAAACGCGAGACAAGCTATGAACCATATTCACTATTTGGAAGATGCTGCTGGTAATCGCTTTGAATCTCAAGCGGAGATTCTAAACCTTTGTGTCGAATATTTCTCTGACCTTCTTGGAAAGCCGGTTGACCCTCCTTTATTCATTCAAGACGACATCTCTGGCCTCTTCACGTTTTCTTGCTCTGAAGCTCAGCAGGATTGTTTGACCTCTCCCTTCTCTTGTGAAGAGATTAAGTCGGCATTCTTCTCACTGCCCCGTAACAAAGCGAGCGGGCCTGATGGATATTCTCCGGAGTTCTTTACTACTGCTTGGTCTATTGTCGGTGGTGAGGTATCTGCAGCAGTTTCTGAGTTCTTCTCTACTGGCTCTTTGTTGAAACAGCTAAATGCTACCAACCTGGTCCTCATCCCAAAAATCCCTAACGCCTCCAGGACCACTGACTTCCGCCCGATTTCATGCCTAAATACTATTTATAAGGTGATCTCTAAACTTCTCTCAGACAGGTTGAAAGGGATCATAGGTTTGGCAGTAGGTAATTCTCAATCGGCCTTCATTCCTGGGCGCTTGCTCTCTGAGAACGTGCTTCTGGCAACTGAGATTGTTCATGGTTACAACACAAACAATGTCGAGCCTAGTGGAATGTTGAAAGTGGATTTGAAGAAGGCCTTTGATTCCATTAGGTGGGACTTTGTTCTTGCAGCTCTAAAGGCTATCAACGTCCCTGACAGGTTTATCAATTGGGTCTCCACGTGCATATCCAGCGCCTCCTTCTCTGTTTCCGTTAATGGTCTTACGGGAGGCTTCTTTAAAAGTACTCAAGGTTTGCGCCAAGGGGATCCATTGTCCCCCTACCTCTTTGTGCTTGCCATGGAAGCTTTTTCTGGACTACTCCGATCTCGGTACAGATCAGGGTATATTTGTTATCACCCCAAAACCGAGGAACTGGAAATCTCTCACCTCATGTTCGCAGATGATGTTATGATATTTTTTGACGGTAGCGGCTCTTCCCTACATGGTATCAACGACACCCTTGACGACTTTGCTGGATGGTCGGGGCTTCATATGAACAGAGAGAAGACACAGCTTTTTCATGCCGGGTTAAGCTTAGAAGAAACTACTGAACTTTCGGCTTACGGCTTCGCTACGGGCTCGCTGCCTATACGGTATCTGGGCTTACCGCTTAGGCACCGCAAGCTGAGAATTTCAGAGTACTCGCCTCTCATCGACAAGCTCACCACCAAATTCAATTTCTGGGCCACCAAAACCCTCTCCTTCGCAGGACGTAATCTACTTATCAAGACGGTGATCACGGGGTTAGTCAACTTTTGGATATCTACCTTCTCCCTGCCTGAAGGTTGTATTCGCAAAATTGAGTCTCTCTGCTCGAGGTTCTTATGGTCAGGCTCAATAGATACACGGGGTCAGGTCAAAGTAGCTTGGAAAACGGTTTGTCTGCCTAAAGAAGAAGGAGGACTTGGTCTGCGTAACTTCAAGCGCTGGAACACTACGCTGCTGTTGAGGTTTGTCTGGCTCCTCTTCTCTGGTAGCGATTCTCTTTGGGTGGCATGGCACAAGCGGCATAATAATCTTCGCTCCCCACACCACTTCTGGACCCAGCAGGAAGCACAAAGCCATTCCTGGAATTGGCGCTGTTTGCTCCGTTTGAGGGACCTTGCTTCTCGTTTCTTATTCAGTGATGTTAAGAGCGGTAAAGATACAAGCTTCTGGTACGACAATTGGACCCCCTTGGGCCCTTTAATCTCTATTTTCGGCGAAGATGGAACCCGCAGGCTCAGGACCAGATCTGACGCCTCTGTGGCTGATGTCTGAAACTCTACAGGTTGGACACTCCCTCATCCTCGTTCTGAGGAGGAAGTAGCTCTACACACTTACCTCTCCTCGATCCCTGTTCCCTCACCGGAGTTGGGTACAGACCGTTACAGCTGGACGGTGGAAGGTGATTCCTGCAGCACATACTCTTCCTCTAAGACATGGGAGGTCCTTAGACCTAGAGGAACAAGACAGCCCAGCGCTAAGCACATCTGGTTTAGTGGGGCAACTCCGAAGCATGCTTTTCACATGTGGGTTACTAATTTAAATCGGCTTCCAACTAGAGATAGGTTGTCTGCTTGGGGTATGCAAGTCCCTATTAATTGCTGCATCTGCTCTCTTCACCCAGAATCTAGAGACCATATCATGCTCTCTTGTCCCTATTCGATTACTCTGTGGTCTGAGGTTGCTCGCAGGCTACGTTGCGTGGTCCCTAACTTCTACGACTGGGCTGAGCTTATTCGTTGGGCTTGTAGTACATGTCCTACCGCCCCTTCTGTGCTACGAATGCTTGTGGTGCAGACTCTTCTCTACACGGTTTGGCAGCAGCGCAACAATATGCTCTTCAACCAGACTTTGTCTCCCCCGCTTGTGGCGTTTAAAGACATCAACAGGCAGGTTGTTAACTCCATCACAGCACTGCGGACGAGGAAGAAATTCAGAGCCCTCATGCAGCTTTGGTTAATCTGATCTTATGTGTTGGCTCATAGGTCTTTTTTTGGGCTTCTTAGGAACTCCATGATGTCGCTTTGTATCAATCCCCTGTTTTTTACTTTCTTTTTGCCAGGGAATTGATTTTGTATAGGTTAACTACTTATGTAGACTAATCTTCATCATTTATGATATTTACATTCTTAGCAAAAAAAAAAAAAAACGAGCCCCATGCATACTTAGAAATGATCTCTCCATTTGCTGGTAAGAATGACAAAGGTTTAGAAGAGATCACGTGCTTTGCCGACGGATTTAACGTCCGTTGTTTGTGGGCCGATTCCTAGCTGGCCACGTCGACTGTCACGATGACTCGCTGCTCTCCAGGTCTCGAATGCTTAGTTTGGGCTTTATATTATTAGCCCATTTAAGTATCATGGGTCCTAGTCTTTTTGAGTGGTTCCGACAGCGCGCGACTCTTTTTTGTTCCACGTGCGGGGTCTCCGTCGGGAATTAAATGAACTCCTACTTTTGTCTCTACAAATATCCTCGTACTTCTTTTGCATTTATAATCCCATGTCTTTTGATATTTTCCAGTTTTCACCCAAATATTATACTAATCACCAACTCATTCCCATTTTTCTTTTTAAACCTTTAAACAAAGTGCATACATACATACACCTAGAGATGGCAATTGGGTCTTCCTGTCCCGTCCCGTCCCGCCCCGCCGCGGTCTTCAGTTCAAATGGGTCTCAGCGGGACAGGCCCGCGCGGGATGCGGTCTTGTCGAGGGCTGACCAATCCCGCCCCGCATAGTACATGGGCTTTGCGGGTCGGCCCGCGGGACATCGGTTCATTATACCTGCATAAATAAAACAACATGATCAGACATAACTCACTTGCGTCTGGACACAGAAACAAACATCAAAGTTTATCAGACTGAGCAATACGTGTTCACTAGAATCACTACCTATCAAACTAAGCAATAACAATTCAAGTTCTATTAAACTAACCTCATATCTAAGCTCTTAAAAATAAAACGTTTTTCTTACTTGTGGTTTCGTTTTAGTGATCTTAAGCATGCTCTCATCTCCTATGCTTTTGAAGCTGGGCTTGGAGACGGCAGTATTGTTCAAAGAGTCCATGGGAGCAGCTGTAGAGAAGAAAGATAAGAGTAAATGCATTATTAATAGATTTTTTGAACATGGATGCTGGATAATTAGGTACCTGTTGAGGAAGTGTGTTCTGTACTAAAACAAACAGAGCTTTGGATATAGTTCGGTGTAGTCTATTGCTTAGCATGTGAATGAAATGTCCAACAGTCATGTCTCGTGGGACCAAGAACCTGCACAGGTCAAAACGTGATTCATTCAACTAGTGTATTGATATATATTCACATTTTGTTTATGTTCTTCCCTCAGAAAAAGAAACACAAATGATTTCGTGCAAACTTACAAAGGAATTCTTAACTATAGCTTATGACTACAAAGGACCTCAAATGGTTTCGTGAACCACAAGTCACCTGCAACAAGAAGAGACCAAGATAGATTAGACCATAACATAAGTCAGACTCTTGATACCAACATGTTCAAGTTCTAACAGACTAACGATTAGATCAAAATGATATCTTGAATCTGCACAAATTTCATCAGTCTTCAAGGTTCTGCTGTGAAGCTGGTACTCCCCTGTACCAAACAAACCACTTTGGTGAAGAATTGTGACTTAGAACTCCGCCACTTAGAGCCCACAACCTGATGGAGCTCTGTTCTCGGTGAGAAAAGTGTAGCGGGCCTCAATGTTTGCCCGCATCCCGCTTCGGCCCGTCCCGCTTCGGCCCAGTACCGCCGCGGTCCTGTCCCGCCAGACCCGCAACTAAACGGGCCACAATATCTTTGCCCAATCCCGCCCCGCAATGGGCCTTTTCGGGTCAGGCCCGCGGGCAAGCCCTTGAACTGCCATCTCTACATACACCCATCCACTATTCTACATCTTCAAAAATAAAATATACTAATTTAGTTTCGGGTTAGTTTTTTCTACAAAAAATGACTATATTTGAACACTAATTTGATATATAAGTTAAAATCTTGAATGATTCTAGTACAAAAAAATTCGAGACCAGTTTTCAAAATCCAATAACAGCCATTTCCTTTTCTCAAAACGTGTTTTAGACTTTTAGTACAAAATCTTGAATATTTCATATATTTCTTTAAACCAATATACCTATTGTTGTGGGTTAATAGTCGCTATATACAAAATACAAGGTCCAAATTGTAAATATAAGGAAGAAGTACAGTTATTTCGATAAAAACAGTGTGCCACTGCCAACGAAACAGTGTGCGAGAGATTTGGGATGACTTGTTCTCTGTGTGCGGCGGGCATGAACGAGCACAGTTGACTCGATCCCGTTCAGGAAAAAGGTAAACTATAAAAAATAAATCCGGCGGTGGATCGCCAATTTCTCAGACGGCGAATTGATACTAAAATGGCGGTGGATAATGCGTCGTATCTGATGCAGTTTGTGGACGAAACCTCGTTTTACAATCGCATTGTTCTGAGTCACCTCTTGCCGGCGAGCCTGTGGGAGCCTTTGCCGCATTTCCTCCAGACATGGCTCAGGAACTACCTCGCCGGAAACTTGCTTTACTTCATCTCAGGCTTTCTCTGGTGCTTCTACATTTATCACCTCAAACTCAACGTTTATCTCCCTCAAGGTAACTGTACTTTTATTACCGAACTTAATTGTCTGATTGGTTCTTGTCTTTTTTTCATTTTAAGTTGTTCTTTTTTTTTGTCTTTAGATGCGATTCCGACAAGAAAGGCTATGCTTTTGCAAATCCACGTGGCAATGAAGGCGATGCCTTGTTACACTTTGCTTCCAACCGTCTCTGAGTATATGATCGAAAGTGGTTGGACCAGATGTTACTCTAGAATAGGCGAACTCAGCTGGATCCTCTACTTTGTTTCTATCGCGACATATCTTGTTTTAGTTGAGATTGGTATTTATTGGATGCACAGAGAGCTTCATGACATTAAGCCTCTTTATAAGCATCTCCATGCCACCCATCATATCTACAACAAGCAGAACACTCTTTCTCCCTTTGCCGGTAAAGTATATTTTAATTTCTAGTCATGTAAAAGATTGGTAGCATTCAGCACTTTTTGTTTTTTTTTTTTGTTCAGGGCTTGCGTTTCACCCAGTAGATGGGATACTTCAGGCTTTACCACATGTTATAGCTCTCTTTATAGTGCCAATTCATTTCACAACCCATCTAGGTCTTCTGTTCGTGGAAGCGATATGGACAGCGAACATTCATGACTGTATTCACGGTAACATTTGGCCTGTAATGGGTGCAGGGTACCATACCATACACCACACTACTTACAAGCATAACTATGGTCACTATACCATATGGATGGATTGGATGTTTGGCTCTCTTAAGGACCCTCTTTTAGAAGATGTTGACAACAAAGACATCTCCAAGAAAGCAGAGTGAGAATGCCCTTTTGTTTTGTCTTTTTTTTTTTTTGAATGAATGTAAAATTTATTCAGCCAAATCTCTTTTACATCTGGTGCCACCGTTTTGTTTTGTGTACAAAGATACAAAACATCATAGACTATATTGTTTTATCCTGGTTTCAGCCTTCCCGTGATCCAAACCAAGCCATTAGACCCTCTTCAAGATATTTGTGCCCTTTGCCTTTAACTGCGAGTAGCTTCAGCCTGATTGCCTTATCAATGAACTTGACCAACACAGCCACAGCCTGTGACTCCTCACCATGTCTACGCGCGTTTCTTTCCCGCCAAATCGTGTGCACCGTAGCTTGCAAGCTATACCTGAAGAGAAATGTCTCAGTTCGATTGTAGCCAGGATTTGCTATAATACCAATCAGCTCAGTCCAATCTGTGGTGTATGTGTCGCGCATGATACCCCCCACAATCTTTTTCCACACCTGCTTTGAGTATTGACAGTCAAAGAAGAGATGGGCGCATGACTCTTGGGCGACATTGCATAGAGCGCAGGTGGTATTAATCCCATCATACCACTGTTGCATTCTATCAAGAGTTTGAAGCCTTCCTTTAATAGCAATCCAAAGTAGGAAAGAATATTTTGGAGTGGATTGAGTGAACCAGACTCCTTTGCTCCATATGCACGGTTGGTGGTGTCCTTGTATCTGCTCCCAAGTTCCCTTAGTGGAGAAGGCGCTGACAAATTTGTCCTCTGCTTGTTTCCACATTGCAATATCCTCTTCTTGATTTGCGATAAGGCGAATAGCATTTAGCTCCTCTTCCACCTCATTCAAGATGCTCAACCGGTAGCTTCTTCTTCTTCTTCTCCTTCTTAAAGCGTCAGCCACAGTTGCATTCTCAGAAATTCCCAAATCAGTTATGCCCCGATCTCCTATCCTTCCCTTGAGGATTCCTAATTTCGACCATTGATCATGCCAGAACGATGTTTGCTCCCCATTTCTAATCTCCTTCCTGAGGAAAGGTTTCGCAATTCCCCGAAGGTTAAGCAGTTTTCTCCACACCCAAGATCCAGAGCTTGTGTTATCCGTGATCGACCAAAAGGATCCCTTTCGGATCAGGTAGCTGTGAACCCATTTAACCCATAAGGAAGGCCCCCCCGAGCAGATCCTCCATATGAGTTTTAAACCATGCACCGTATTTGCTCCCTTTAATGGCCTAAGCCCCAACCCTCCTTCACTTTTTGGGATACAAACATCCCTCCAACTCACCTTTGCTTTAGAAGTTTCCAAATCTGGTCCCGACCATAGGAAAGCGGAGCACAGCCTCTCTATTTCTTTCAAGCAGCTACCTGGCAAACGGAAAGCTGCCATCCAGAAGTTCGCTAGACTCGTTATTACTGAACTTAAGAGTTGTAGCCGGCCCGCGTGGGAAAGGAACCTGCCCGTCCAGCTACGCAACCTCTTTCGCACTTTCTCCACCAGCGGCATGTAATCGTTTATTTTCATGCGCTTAGGAAGAAGCGGGAGCCCGAGATATCGAACTGGTAGTTCCCCAGAAGAGAAGGGGAACGTAGATAAGATATCTGCTTTTACCGCCTTGGGGGTTCCAGCAACATAGAGTGTGGACTTTCCCAGGCTGATGGTTAAACCCGAGATCGTTCCAAAGTCACGAAATACCTTCAACACGCCTTCAACTGATCTTTTTGTTCCATCTGTGAATACCAACAGATCATCCGCGAAGCACAGGTGTGAGAGAAGGATATTTTTGCACCTAGGGTGATAGCCAAACTGCTCTCTATCTACCGCTTTATCCAACATGTGAGAGAGTACATTGATGCAGATTACAAACAAGTAGGGAGAGAGAGCGCATCCCTGACGCAGACCCCTTTTGCTTTGGAAAAACCCTGCTAGTTCACCGTTGACTTGAACGGAGAAGGAAGGCGTGCATATGCATAGCTCAATCCAGTGAATAAAAGCCTCAGGCATGTTTAATGCCCTCAGAGTATTCAGTAAGAATGGCCAGTGCACAGAGTCGAAAGCTTTTGCAAGGTCGATTTTGCAAGGTCGATTTTCATTTGCATGTTTTGTCTTTTTTTTACAACCCTTTTTTTACTTTCTTCTTCATGTGTCTCAATCTTTACAACTATTTTGTGTCGAACCATTTACCGCACATTTGCTGTCTAAACGTTCTTCTTTCTTGATTAACTAGTCACCAGCATTATTGACCATTAGAGAAAAGATTATGCAGTGTAGTCCCTGAACTTCATACGTATTTAGAAAAAAGACCCTAGAGAACCAATTCTACATTTGCTGCAAGCCACTGTATAATAATAACGTTAGTTGCAAATCCTTTCAACAGAAGTTCTGTTTATCACAGAACATTTAACCAAACAATGGCTTTTAACTCTGATAGTAATAAAAACATGAGGCTGAATATAAGTTGGGGGTGTAGTCTTGTAAATAGTCTAAATACCATGGCATATATAAAACAATTACACGTGTTTCAAAAAATAAAGATAAACAAATTACACAAAGCGTTGAAGACTTGACATCTAGCGATGTAGACGCAGAATATTATCTCTCTCATAAAACGCATTATCAGAGGTTGACTTTCCCACGGCGGATACATGGCGGCAGAGAATGGGTTTCTTACTCAGTTCGTCGACGAGACAACGTTTTACAACCGGATCGTCCTGAGTCACCTCTTGCCGGCGAATCTATGGGAGCCTTTACCACGTTTCCTTCAAACATGGCTCCGGAGCTACCTCACCGGAAACTTATTTTACTTCATCTCCGCCTTCCTCTGGTGCTTCTACATCTATTACCTTAAACGCAATGTTTACATCCCCGAAGGTGACTTTATTTTAGTTTCATGTAAACTGTAAATTGTAATGTATTTGGTTCGGTTTCGGTTCTGTATTTGGATAGTTCAGTTATTTTATTTTGGGATTTTGGTTAATTTGGTTAGTTTCGATTCGAAATTTTGGTTAGTTTGGTTTGAAGCATTAATAATTTGTCTTAGTTCTGTTTTTTGTTTTTAATGAATCTACAATTTACTTCAGATTCTATTCCTACAAGAAAGGCAATGATTCAGCAAATACATGTGGCAGTGAAGGGTATGCCTTGGTATACACTTTTCCCAACTGTCTCTGAGTATATGATCGAGCGTGGTTGGACCAAATGTTACTCTACACTTGACCAATTCAACTGGTTCCTCTGTTTTGTTTACATCGTGCTCTATCTCTTTATAGTTGAGTTTGGTATGTATTTGGTTCACAAAGGGCTTCATGACATTAAATTTCTCTATAAGCATCTCCATGCCACCCACCACATGTACAACAAACAAAACACACTCTCTCCATTTGCTGGTAAGTCACGCCCTCTAATTTCAAAACACACTCTTTCCATCCATTTACTTGAAACGTTTTTGATTTTTTTCTCAGGGTTTGCGTCCCATCCATTGGACGGGATACTTCAGGCTGCACCACATGTGATAGCTCTGTTCATAGTGCCGGTTCATCTCATAACGCATATGAGTCTTTTGTTTTTGGGAGGGATATGGACAACGTGCATCCATGATTGCATCCATGGTAATATCTGGCCTATAATGGGTGCAGGGTACCATACAATACACCATACTACATACAAGCATAACTATGGTCAATATACCATTTGTATGGATTGGATGTTCGGCACCCTTAAGATTCCTGTAGCCGAAGATAACGGCTTAGATCAGAAAGCTAAGTGTGATTAATGTTCAAAGTTCACTTGTGGGTGTCAGTCTCTTTCAATGATATTATATATTTTCAAGATGATATTTCAAGATTTGGATCTTTTGATTCAAAATCTGATGATTTGGGGTCTATGTGCCTTTTACCTATCTTAAATTCTTTAGATTTTGTGTAGTGATTTGCGGTGTCAAGTTTACCATAACCTTTCTAATGATCTATTAAAAGTCTAGCCAAAGTTTTACATTAGCCAGCTCTTTTTTTTGTAGAAAATAGTAAACTATATATACTTTATGGTGAGGTTGCTAAAGATATAACACTATGTAAGAAGCATAGTTTGTCTTTTTCAGTTAAGGTAAGAAATCTAAAAAAAAAAGATGATGCAGTGTAGTGTAGTGTAGTGTAGTGTAGTGTAGCGTAGCCCTTAAAGTCTAATTCAGGTAAACGTTCTTCTTTCTTGTTTAACAAGTCACAGCATTATTGACAATCAGAGAAAAGATGATGCAGTGTAGCCCCTAACGTTAGTTGCAAATCCTTTCAACAGAAGTTCTGTTACAGAACTACCAACCAACATAATGGCTTTAATTCCAATAATAAAACCAAGGGGTTGTATATAAGTTTGGGGTGTTGTCTTGTAAATACTTCTTAATAAATGTTTGAAAGTAACGTATAAAGCAAGGAACATGAACAGAGATAAACAATTCACAAAGCGTTAAAGTCCCTCCATCTAGCGATTTATACGCAGAGATTCTCTTTCTCTCTCTCTCTTTCACACACACACACACACACATAATACGCATTATCAGAGTTTTAACTTTCCCACGGTGGATACATGGCGGTGGAAAATGAGTTTCTTACTCAGTTCGTCGAGGAGACAACGTTTTACAACCGTATCATCCTGAGTCACCTTTTGCCAGCGAACTTGTGGGAGCCTTTGCCACATTTCCTCCAAACATGGCTCAGGAACTACCTGGCCGGAAACTTACTTTACTTTATCTCCGGCTTCCTCTGGTGCTTCTATATCTATTACCTTAAGCTCAACGTTTACTTCCCCAAAGGTAACTTTACTTTTAATTTTCTGTTTTTCTTGTTTTCATTTATGTGGTCAAATTTTGTAGTTCTTGATGATTCTTGAGCTAAAAAAATGAAAAAAATATATTTCATTCCTCAAATTATATCACCTTGAAAATGAAAAAAAAAATTCCAACTGGATTGCACTATGTAGTAAAATTTCATAAATGCTTAATTATATTACATTCCTCAAACTATTCACCAGTTAATATGAAAAATATAATTGATATTCAATTTCATTCTATAACAATATTCCATGCCATTTCAGGAAAAAAAAACATTTCTTTGAGAAATCATTCCTAGTTGAAAAATACTGAAATAGATGAAATACTTTTGACAAAAAAAGAAGAAGATGAAATACTAATTCCATTCCATTATATTCCATTGATAATTTACTAGTTCATCCTATCTAGTTTTTACTAAATACCAGTTATTAGAGGGATCATAGTTTTTTCTTTCCTTTTTGTCTTAGTTTTGGTTTTTTATTTATTTTAATAATCTACCATTTGCTTCAGATTCAATTCCTACAAAAAAGGCGATGATTATGCAAATACATGTGGCAATGAAGGCTATGCCTTGGTACACACTTCTTCCAACTGTCTCCGAGTATATGATCGAGCGTGGTTGGACCAAATGTTACTCTACACTTGACCATTTCAACTGGTTCCTCTCTTTGGTTTACATCACACTCTATCTTCTTTTGGTTGAGTTTATGATTTATTGGGTTCATAAAGAGCTTCATGACATTAAATTTCTCTATAAGCATCTCCATGCCACTCATCATATGTACAACAAGCAAAACACACTCTCTCCATTTGCTGGCAAGTCACACTCTCAAGAACTCTCTTTCAAAACACACACTCTCCATTTACTTAAAATGTTTTTGTTTTGTTTTAGGGCTCGCGTTCCATCCTTTGGACGGGATACTTCAGGCAGTACCGCACGTGATAGCTCTGTTCATATTGCCAATTCATCTCATAACGCATCTGAGTCTTTTGTTTTTGGAAGGGATATGGACAGCGAGCATCCATGATTGCATTCATGGTAACATATGGCCTATAATGGGTGCTGGATATCATACCATACACCATACTACATACAAGCATAACTATGGTCATTATACCATTTGGATGGATTGGATGTTTGGCACCCTCAAGGTTCCTTTAGCCGAAGATGACAACGAGAAAGTAAAATGAGATTAATGTTTCAAAATTCACATTCTTTTCTTTTCCATTGCATGCATGTGTTGTTCTTCTCGTGAGTCTTAAAAGCTTTGTAATCACTTTGTTGGAATAAGAAACATGACTTGCACTATTTGCTGCAAAGTTTCTGACTTTTCTTTTAATTTTCAATTCTAAAATGTTGTGTATTTAGACTTATATGGTAGGTGAGGCTGCTAAAGATATAAGCTTATGTAAGAGGCATAGTTTATCTTTTTTTCAGCCGTTAACAAATTTTATTTCTCCTTGAAAAATATCATATAGTACCATGTTTATATGAAGTTAAGACTACTTCATTCTATACATCTATCTCTTAAATAAAAGTTAAATATCAGCTTCCTCAGGAAAACCAAGTATTGGTGTCTAATGGTCAAACGTGCATTGATAATCAATAAACTAAATTTAATCATGGTTTGGATCATTGGATGTGAGCTGATTTCGAATTTTGAACTTAGAGGGACAAATAAATTCAAACTTTGATTTAAAAGGAGAAACAAATATTTTACTTTTATTTGATGGGTATACAAAATGTAGTATTAATTCCGCGTGAACATTGTGTTATATCATAGTTCTGAAAGAAATAAATTATTTAAATTTAAATTAAGGTAAAAGATTTTAAGTTAAGGTAAAAAATCTGTAAGGTAGAAAAATAAGACAACAAATCAATTTTTTTAAAACTTAAGCTCTAATTGCAACACAAGTATAACGCTTCTATCTTGTATAAAAATGTGTTTCATCATGAGTTGCAACAAGACGCGTGCTGCTCTCTCTCAATCTCTCTGTTTCATCCGCCGTGAAAATAGAAATACACCTTTTTTTTTTTTTTTTTAACTAACCCACGTTTTCTTCCTTACCATCAAAAACAACTCATACGGCGAATCGACCAGACTCAGTTTTTTTTAAAAAAAAACTCCTCCTTTTCTGCTTTTTCAGACACGAGATAATCGAACAGAGTCAGGTAATTTTCACTCTCTAATTCTGTTTTTTTTTTAAATCTATTTTTGTATAAAGTTCGCTCCTTTGACATGGGTTTTATAGTATTTGTGTCGACATAACAAAACATTTAGATTGCACACTGCTCCCCACTTGTGTTGATTAGGTTGTCCCACAGAGTCACTATTACTTTGATTACTCTGATGTTGAATTGGGGTTTCATCTACTCATCACGAAGGCTTTTACCTGTCTTACTTCCCTCTTTCTTGAATCTTAATTCTTGTCCACCAGCTTAGCTTTTTTTTTTCCCTTTATTGCTACTCTTCAACTAACTTCTTTTTTGGGGACTTTTTTAACTGCTACGTTAATACACGGAGTCTGTTCCTCGTTTTGGCGGTTTTTTTCCAGGTTTGTCGGTTCTTCTTGCGCCAATGGTTTTGGAAAAAAAAAAGGTTTTTAAATTGGTGGTTTTATATTTCTTTCAGTGTGTGTATGGTGAATCTAATTGCCAAGTGTTGAGTCTCTAATTAAACCTTGTAATTTGCAAAGTAAGTGACTCTTGGTTCCAGATTTGGTGAGATCACAATCTACTTAATCATTCTTTTGTTCAGTGCAAGTTTTGGCCTGAAGTTATAAAGGATTCATCTCTCATCTTTTGTCTTGTGGTTCTGTGTATGAAGAAGTTCGTTGTAGATAATAGGTTTCTTATAAACTTTAGTCTCTAGCTTGAACATGGAAAATGGTTATTGTATTAGAACAAAACCAATTAGTTATGGGCAATGACATATTTAGCTTTACCCAAAAGATTGAGCTGTGAATTAGTAAGTCGTTAGAAACGTTGTCCTTGGACATAATTAGTAAGTCGTTAGGAATGTTTCTTCATTATTTTTATTGTGGTAGTTCTTTTATAAAAACTTTTTACTTTTTGCCCGGACCAGTTTGTGATTATTGAGATCTTAGGCTGTAACAAACCGGGGGACCTGAGATTTCAAGAAAATTGCTGATAATTGAGTTTCACCATCTGAAATTCAACTCGTAGAAACCTAACAGGTAAAGAGACCCCTAACTGTATTTGTCTTTGGTTGTTCTTGAGTTCATGTTGTTATCTTTCTTGCTTAGATTGTTGGCTTTTTCCATCTCTGTGGCCGCTTTAATGTAAAGAGAAAAAGGGAAGATTATTTGATTAATCTCATATTATAATGTCTCTGAGCAGGACATGATGAGAGAGGCGCAACAAGGCACTCACACTCTGAGGTCCCACGGAATGACACTAGCAAGAACTCACATGCACGACTGGATCATACTCGTACTACTCGTCATCCTCGAGTGCATCCTCCTCATAATCCACCCGTTTTACCGCTTTGTCGGTAAAGACATGATGACTGATCTAAGCTACCCTCTAAAGAGCAACACCGTACCTATCTGGTCTGTCCCGGTAAGCAAGCTTCCCCACTAACTCAAAGCTATTAACATTTAACATTTGACTGCAGACATCATTCACAACATAAACAAATCATTCCTTTCCTTCAGGTCTATGCGATGCTGCTGCCACTGGCTATATTCGTCTTCATCTACTTCCGTAGGAGAGACGTATACGATCTTCACCACGCGGTGCTAGGTCTGTTGTACTCTGTTCTGGTGACGGCTGTGCTTACTGATTCGATAAAGAACGCAGTTGGTAGACCGCGTCCTGACTTCTTCTGGCGTTGTTTTCCTGATGGCAAAGCTGTAAGTACTCTGTTTCAATATAGATGATGTTTTGAGAGATTTTATTTTTTCATAATAGAAGAAGATGTTTGCACAAATATAGATAAATTTAATTTTATAAAAAACCTGTGTAGCTAATTGTATTTTTTGTTATATCTATTTATAATTAAATAAATTAGTTTTTAATTATATTTTAGTGAAACTTTTGAATAAAAAGTGGTTTTCTTAATATATGTGCATTAAGGTAAAACATCATGGGAGTACTACTACTATTGTGTGTTTTAGTTCATGTTCTGTCTTTTGAGTTTTGTTTTTTTGCTTCTCAGGTTTATGATAGTCTGGGTGATGTGATATGTCATGGTGATAAAAGTGTTATAAGGGAAGGGCACAAGAGCTTCCCAAGCGGACACACTTCATGTACTAAGACCAAACCTTTCTTGAGCATTAATAATACAGAACACTAGAAAGAAGCAAAAGAGAGTGAATAGTTTTGGCTATTGTAGGGTCTTTCGCGGGACTAGGATTCCTGTCGCTGTACTTATCGGGGAAGATTCGAGCGTTTGATGGTAAAGGACACGTTGCGAAGCTGTGCATTGTCATACTCCCTTTGCTAGTTGCAGCTCTTGTTGGTATCTCTCGTGTGGATGACTATTGGCATCACTGGCAAGACGTCTTTGCTGGAGGCTTGCTAGGTATGCTTGTTTTCACTCTCTACTCAAAAAGATCAAAACTTGTTTCCCCTTTAAACATCACACCGTCGTCTAAACTTGCAGGTCTTGTGGTCTCTACGTTCTGTTATCTTCAATTCTTCCCGCCACCATATCGCACTGAAGGTGAAAAGAGAATTGTTGATTCCTTTTGAGAAGATAAGTGTTGTGAATTGAACAACAAATGTATGGTCTTTTTGTAGCTTGGGGACCATATGCTTACTTCCTTGTGTTGGAGGCGGCACGAGCTCAAGCTCAAGCTCAAGCTCAAGCTCAAGCAGCAGAGAATGAAGCGGCCCAACGACCGCCTCAGGGTGATAACGGTGAAGAGGAAGACGGTGGGTTTATGGGACTACATTTGGTGGATAATCCGAGTATGAGGAGAGAAGAAGCAGATGTAGAAGCTGGTAGAGTGCCGTCTAGAGGCTGAGATTATAAAGAATCACTGAAGCTGGTTTGGTTGCAGCTTAGGACACTTTTGCCTTGTTCTTATACATTCTTTTGTTTGCTTACTTGTCTTTTGGTGTTTGGTTTACAGTTTATTGCTTTTAATTTGTTCAGTTCAGTTTTGTCGAACCAAATGTTAAAGCCAAAACGCTTCTATAATCTCCACTCCATGTTATAGATTAAACGAAATTAATGAAGAAAACGCTATTGAAAGATCATGCGTTTTAGCGAAGGTAGTGTACTAATCCCTTATATACTAAAGCGCAAGTCGTTTTTCCAATCAAAATCTGACACGTGGAAAATCATTTTAAAAATTAAAAAACAATTGACATGTGGAAAAACTAAAAAACTATAAATAAATAATTAATTTTTTTTTCTGAAGTTCCTATTTTCTTTAGTCTAAATATTAACTACCTATTTCTTATTTTAAAAAAAAAAATTTAAGCTACGTTGATTTATATATTTTCCGTATTTTCTTCAGTATCTTTTGTATAATAAAAGCATAAATCAATTGACCAATAAGTCAAGTTTATTTTTCAAAAGAAAAACAAATTACTGAAAAGAAAAACAGTTGAAACAAGAGAACAAACCAATTTATTTTTAGTTTTACTCTACAAAAAACGAAAAGAAGAAAAAACTGTGTCAATTGCCTCAACCATTGCAGCCACGATACCCACCTCTTACATTACATCAACTTTAAATGCACACTAGAATCACTTTGACAAAAAAAATTACTTATAAAAAATTATTCCAAACACTTTTATTTTTTTTCCACAAAGTAACCAATGCTTTCATCTTTCGTTACTTTGATTTTCTTCTCTTGAAAACGCTGTTGAAGTATATAAAATGATTTTAGAGAAGATGAAGTGAAGGTTATACTTGCTTTTTGGAAATTCGTGGTTAGTGGTGTAGACGAGTTCAGATAATACTCCGTCAGTTTTATTTTAAGTGTTACTTTGAGTTTGTGCATACGATTAAGAAAATAATTAATTTTATATATTTCTTATATAAAAACACAATTATCTTTACACCTAACCATATTCCAACCAATAAAAAAGTAAATTGTTAATAAAAATTAATAAATTTTGCATTGAAAGTTGAAAATGAAACTTATTTTATAACAAATTTTTTTTTCTTAGTAGGAAATGGAGGGAGTAGTTGTTTAGTAAAAGAGTAAACGATAAAATTTTAACTTTTAAGTCTACATTTAATTATCTTCCCTTATGAAGTTTTATTTATTTTTTTAGTTTTTTAGTTTTTTTTCTGCAGAGAAATCATTGCTGCTGCTAGGTCTTCAAGTGATAAGGTGAATAAATTTTAGAAGATAATTAAACAAGAGAATGTTAATCATTTTCTTATTCCGTACAACTAGTGGGTTATATATCACTCGACACATGGGCCTGTGAAATAAAAGAGAATTTAATGGGTCAAATATCAGTAGGCCCATGGGCCTGTTAATACACATGGCTCCACGCCCTCTTGTCTTGTTTAAACCTTCACATTTGTCACAGTAGCATAGAAATAATCGAAGAAACCTCTTTCCATCTTCCATTGATTTGAGTTTCTTCCAGCAGAAAGTAGAGGAAAATGGCTATGTCTATGGATCGGATCGTCGTTTCCCCTTCATCTTACGTTTGCCGTCCCTCTCAAGCTCGGGGATCCAGATCTTCCGTAGTTTCCATGGCTTCCACGATTCGCTCCGCTTCTACGTGAGTTTTTTTTTTTCCTCGCTTCATTGCCTGATCTGGTGATTTAGATTTGAGTGTCGATCGATGATAAGTCTCTAGATTCGGTTGATCACATTGATTATTGAATGAAATGAAAAATAAACTTCTTGATCACTATATATGGTTTAGTAAAAGGAAGCTAAACCAACTAATAACCGTTAATACAGCCTATATATCAACTAATAATGAATTGTATTGTAGTGTTAGTAACTTAGTCTTAATTCATTTGAAATTCTATTTTTGGCTAATTACAGAGAGGTTACTAATGGAAAGAAGCTCTACATCCCTCCACGAGAAGTGCATGTCCAAGTGAAACACTCTATGCCACCACAGAAGCTGGAGATCTTCAAATCCTTAGAAGGATGGGCTGATGAGACCCTCTTGACTTACTTAAAACCCGTTGAGAAGTCCTGGCAGCCTACAGACTTTCTCCCGGAAGCTGAGTCTGAAGGGTTCTATGACCAAGTCAAGGAGCTGAGGGAGAGGTGCAAGGAGCTTCCTGATGAGTATTTCGTGGTGCTTGTTGGTGATATGATCACAGAAGAAGCGCTTCCGACTTACCAGACCATGTTGAACACCTTGGATGGAGTTAGGGATGAGACGGGAGCGAGTCCTACTCCTTGGGCGGTGTGGACGAGGGCTTGGACTGCTGAAGAGAATAGGCATGGGGATTTGCTTAACAAGTATCTTTATTTGTCTGGGAGAGTTGACATGAGGCAGATTGAGAAGACTATTCAGTACCTTATTGGCTCTGGAATGGTAAGTTCTTATGTTTCAAGTTCTGAATTGATTTGCTTGATTGATTTGTATTGTCTTTGTAGGATCCTAAAACTGAGAACAACCCTTACTTGGGTTTCATCTACACTTCCTTCCAAGAGAGAGCCACCTTCATCTCCCATGGAAACACTGCCAGGCTGGCGAAAGATCGTGGAGACTTGAAACTTGCGCAGATATGCGGGACCATTGCTGCTGATGAGAAGCGCCACGAGACTGCTTACACCAAGATTGTGGAGAAGCTCTTTGAAATTGACGCTGATGGCACGATCCTGGGACTGGCTGATATGATGAAGAAAAAGATCTCAATGCCTGCACATTTAATGTACGATGGCCAAGATAATAACCTCTTTGAGCACTTCTCAACCGTTGCCCAGAGGCTTGGTGTCTACACTGCAAAGGACTATGCTGATATTCTGGAGTTTCTTGTTGAACGGTGGAACGTTGAGACTTTGTCAGGCCTTTCTAGTGAAGGACACAGGGCCCAGGTAAATTGGACTGCTTGGTTTGCTTTGTGTATTTAATTGGGCCCTGAGCTTGAACTCTGACTCTGTAAATGCCTTTGACAGGACTTTGTCTGCGGATTACCTGCAAGAATCCGCAGAATTGAAGAGAGAGCTCAAGGAAGAGCCAAGGAAGCAGCCAAAAACGTGCCATTCAGCTGGATCTTTGGTCGAGAGATTAGGGCTTAAGCAAAACAGTTCTCTATCAGATTATGCCCAGAGTAAGCCATAAATTTCGTCATCTATGAGGAACCACTTTTAAGACCACGAAAGTTCATTTGAATATGTTTTGTTTTCCACGGAACATTGTAGATAAAGGCTTGTGGTTAGGTTATGTTTCTTGTTTGAATTAGTTCAAGACCAAAAAAGCTGTTTTGAGTGTTTGTAGTGTCAGTGTCTCGTTACCAAAGCACAAAACTTAAGAGTTTGCTCTTTATATTTGGTTCTCTTTATGTTGTATCAGTACCGAATAATGCTCTCATAAATAAAGAAAGGTTTGTAAACTCAATGGTTTTCTCTCTTGCAGTTAATAACTAAACCAAGGCTGACAGTTTTATTACCACACCAAATATGAAACTTAAGAGAACGTTTTAATACATTTGAAACAGAGTAAAGACCAGAATGAATACCACCTTGACTGATTCAAACAAGAAAGAAGAAAGACTTGATTCAAAATCTTGTTTTTTTCGGCTTAACTTCAACTCTCATTCACCAATTCGTAGTAACGAAATTACACTTTTACAAAATTTTCACCCCACGTACAATATCAGGATCTAGTATCACCGAGGAACACTTAGAATGATCATACGCTATCCGAATCATTTCGATATTGTATTTTTCACTACTACAAAAATCAAAATCTTGTTTTGCTTTTAAAACATAAGATTTTTTTAATAGAAATTTGGTTAATTTGAAGTTAGAAAAAGAAACTATATGTTTTGCAGGAGAAGTACTCCACTTTTATATTCCTTCCAACTATATCCTCAAAATGTTTAAAAATAGAAATTGGAAGAGAGAGAGAGAGAGAGAGAGAGAGAGAGAGAGAGAGAGAGAGAGAGAGAAGGGTTTTTGGGGGTTTAGAATCAGAAACTGCAGCTGAAGATAGTCTGTGAGAGAAAGAAGCAATGTGGAGATCCATTTTATGCCGATCGCAAAATGCCTCTCGGAACCTCTTCGCTACTCGAATCTCGACGAAGAAGACCCATTCTCCTTCGCTAACATCCCTTCCCAGGCTCTCATACGCTTCCTCTGAAAATGCTTCCCCCCGAAACCTCAGGCTCTTCTCCTCGACCCCTACTGAAGAGAAGAACCCATTTTCATCAGCCTCAGAGCTCGCCCACGAAGAATCAAATCCTTCCCATTCTGGGTTCTCCGAAAGTCATGATTTTTATGTAAATGGTGCTGAGATTGCTACAATTGAAGCTTCTGACGATGGATCCGTTGCACAAGTCGAGGAAGTGACTCAATTTGACGAGGAAAAGTTTGAATCTTTGCTATCTCTGTTACGAAGTGAAGAAGAGTCTTTTAGAGTTTGGTCTGAAGACGCTCGACGTCGATCTAAACTCAGACCTTGTCGTCAAAGTGTTTGAGTCCCCAGGAATCTCAGGTAAGAACTTGATTAGGTTTCTCAAGTGGGCAACTAATAAGAAACAAGAGATCACTCTCACCACATCGCTTGTGGAATCTCTCCTTGTAGCAATATCTGTCGAGGGACGTAGATTAAACGCTTATGCTTTGTGGGATTTGGTTAAAGAGATTGGCGAGAATGAGAGTGTTTTGAATCTGGAGATAATGAATGAGTTGATAGCACTGCTTGGGAAGCTTGGCAAGTCCAAAGCTGCTTTTGATGTGTTTAGTAAAACAGAAGAGTTTGGGTTTACTCCGAATGAGAAAACATATTACGTGACGTTGGAGGCGCTTTGTAAGCGGTCGTTTATGGAATGGGCAGGGGCTGTGTGCGAGAAGATGCTCAAGAGTGGTGTGTTACCAGAGGGAGGAGACCAGGTTGGTAACATCATCACTTGGTTTTGTAAGGAAGGGAAGGCTGAAGAGGCTTATTCTGTTTACGAACTGGCAAAGGCGAAAGAGAAGTTGCTGCCTCCTAGTTCTGTTGCTACTCTGATAAGTGCGCTTTGCAAGAACGATGGGACTGTTGCGTTTGCTCAGGAGATGTTGAGTGATCTATCTGGAGAAGCTAGGCGACAAGGGATCAAACCGTTTTCTGATGTGATCCGTAGTTTATGCAGGATGAAGAATGTTAAAGACGCCAAAGCTTTGCTATTGGATATGATCTCGAAAGGGCCTGCTCCCGGGAATGCGGTTTTCAATTTGGTTGTCCACGCTTGTTCGAGAAGCGGAGATCTTGATGAAGCCAAAGAGGTTTTGAAGTTGATGGAGAGTAGAGGTTTGAAACCAGACGTATACACATACACCGTCATCATCAGCGGGTATGCTAAAGGAGGGATGATGAACGAAGCTCAAGAGATGCTAGCAGAAGCGAAAAAGAAACATAAGAAGCTTAGTACCGTGACGTATCACTCTCTCATCCGAGGATACTGCAAGATTGAAGAGTATGACGAAGCTTTGAACCTTTTGAATGAAATGGAGAGTTTCGGAGTGAGGCCTAGTGCTGATGAGTATAGTAAGATGATACAATCATTCTGCCTCAAAGCGTTGGGTTGGGAGAAAGCAGAGATGCTGTTTGAGGAGATGAAGCAGAAGGGCTTGCACCTCAATGCCATTACTCAGGGGCTAATAAGAGCAGTTAAAGAGATGCAATCTGAAGATGATAGTTCACTAGCTGCAGCATAGAACTGGATCTGATCTTTATTTTTTACATTTGTGCTATCAATCTGGAATAGCTTTTGAAGATGTTTTTCTTGGTTTGAAATCCCAAAAGATACATTGTTTGTGCTCAAGTTACTGGTAGCATTCTCCAATAAGGTTTCAATCCAAATGTTTTATTATCTTCCGGTTTTGTATGGTGAAAACGTAAACCAATAATACATCATTTTTGTAAAAAATCTTAGGAAATTCTGATGACTACTTTGTTCTTCTTGCCTGAAGAGAGAACAAGACCTTTCCCTTCAACAATGTCTCCCTCTTCAACTCTCTTATTATCATCATCAACTCTCTCATTGTTCATATAAACTCCACCTTGCTTCAACATCCTCCTTGCTGCAGACTTACTCTCAAACAACCCTGAAGAAACAGACACATCCACAATAGAAACACCTGAAACTCGATCTATAGACAGTGAGCAAGTCGGTATATCCTCTGCAATTCTCTCAATCAAGTTCCAATCAAGCTTTGTCTCAGCTCCTGGTCTTAAAGCCTCCGTTGCTTTCATTGCTTCCTTCAAACCCTCTTCACCATGTACAAATCTCGTTACCTCTTCCGCAAGCTTCATCTGCGCGGTGTTGGGGACATACCCAGGCTTCCTCATCTCATCTTCCAACATCTTGATCTCATCCAAACTCAAGAAAGTTAACGTCTTCAAGAAGCGTATCACATCAACGTCTGGAACTGAGAAGAAGTACTGATAGAACTTATAAGGCGACAACATGGAAGGAGATAGCCAAATAGCTCCATCTTCTGATTTTCCAAATTTTGTCCCATCGTTTTTCAGTAGGAGAGGGAACGTTAGCCCGTAAGCAGCTTCTTCGGGTTGGAGAATCTTACGGATCAAATCAGTTCCAGCTGTGATGTTGCCCCACTGATCACTCCCACCTATCTGAACATTGACCCCTTCCTTGTCCAACAAGTGAACAAAGTCATATCCTTGCAGTAACTGATAGCTGAACTCGGTGTAGCTCATACCTTGCTCTGATTCCAACCTCTTCTTCACACTCTCCTTTGCCATCATTGGTCCAACTCTAGCGAACCGACCAACGTTTTTCAGAAAGTCTAGCATCGTCATGTCTTTCCACCAATCATAGTTATTAAAGATCACATGATTGCCACCAAGAATCTTGACGAGGATGTTTTTAATCCCGGCGATGTTTTTCTCCAATGTAAGGGAGTCAAGCTCAGGTCTCTCTAGGCTTTTGCCAGATGGGTCACCAACGCGTCCAGTGGCACCACCGATCAAACCAACGGCTTGGTGTCCACATCTTTGGAACCAAGAGAGGACAATGATACCAAGGAGGTTACCCAAGTGTAAACTCTCAGCCGTTGGATCAAACCCGCAGTAGACTTTTAGCGGAGCTACGTTGGGATCAGAACAAGCAGACCTGAGATTTTCGCTGGTGACTGACTCCAGGAGTCCTCTTTCTTCGAGTATATCAACTACATTTGAGCGAGAAGCAGCTGTCTCAAGAGAGGAAGTAGAAAACTTAACAGAGGAGAACAGAGGAGCTCTAGAAGTGGAGAAAAGCTGATGAGCTTGGACCCTTGTGAAGAACGTGGAGGAGGATGATTCAAGTACAGAAGCGGCACGTAAAGGAGATAACAAGGCTCTGGAACAAAAAGGGAAGATACTTCTTGAAGCAAGGGTCACTCCTGTTGCATATGCCATAAGGTTTACTATATTGCCCTGACCTTTCTTCAGTAGAGAAGCTGGTAGAACTAAATAGAAGAAAAAAATAATCAGCTGAAAACAATGGTAAAGAAATCTTTTGTAAAAGCAGAACAAAAGTCATTAACATACAACAGTACTTGCGTTGGTCATTTCATTACAATAAAACTATTTGTCTTTATGTAGAAACAGATCGAAAAAAAGGAATCTTTGCTTTTCCTTTCCTCTGTTTCGACTCTGATAGGAAGGAAAAAAAGACTAGCCTGGCTAATTGCAAAACTGCAAAGTCATGTAATGTTAAACAAACCAATTCAATTAAAAGCCTAATTAAAGGAAAAAAACTGATTTCCAAATCCAAAATTCTCAGGCAGGCAGGCAATTTAACAAACACCTTATGTGCATTGACAATAAACCCAGGAACAAATAGTTCAGTCTCCAAAAAAATTGTAAATTTTCAGAGGAATCATTGCATCTCAGACCTTAATGCATTTCAAGAACTTCAAGCAAAGACTAGAGAACACAACTAAAAATGGATAAAAGAATCAAACTTTGAGGGTGAAAGAAGTGAGAGAGCTTACTGGGAAAATGGACTTCGTTTTCGAACTTTTTGCTTTGCCACACAGACCAAAATGCTTCAGATTATTTGAGATTAACATGGCAAACCGGAAAAGTCTCCGGTTTAAACTTCAGACATAGAAAACCGGAAATTTAATTTCTTATTAAAATAACTAGGTAAAGAAACCGTGCGGAAACTGACAAATATAACTGCTTTGAGTAAATAAATGTATTACAAAAGCTATATTTTGTTTATAGGTTTGGTTGCAGTAAAGTTATAAATATGTCAATACCAATTAGTAAAGAGTAAATACATACATGTTTTAATTTATTAGGGTGAACCCATTTTATTAAAAATATATGCCACCTTGTAGAATTTAAAGCATCTTATTTTCCTATAAAAGAAGTTCATGTGTCATCAAAGTAAACTAAAATGAGGACTTGAAATGTATAATATAAGTAAAATGAAAAATAACCACAAACTGTATCAATAAAAAACATTCAAAATGAAAAAAAAAACTGATAATTACATATATTAAAATATGATTACAGTATTTATATAAACCTTAATGTTCCAGTTATATTTTTGGTATATAAACCTTAATGTTCCAGTCATATTTTTACCAAAATAAATATTGCATACCATCCTGTCTCCATCTTTTTAAGTTTTTCTTGCAATTTTCACATGATATTTAGCTCTGATAACTTCTTAAACAAATTTCAATTGTTTTCTTCATCACATGTAAATATTCTTTTCTTATTTAATTGACAATATTATAATTATTGGTTTCTACTTTTTTAAACAATTGCTATTTCTATGTTGGTAAAAAAATAATTACTATTTTAGATATATTTATTTACCTAGTTTATTTTTTGAGAAAGAATATTAAGAAAATTGGATATCGTAATAAATAGATGTTGACTTATGATGATATGAATTTTCTCATTTATAATATTTGCCTTCAATTTTTATGGAGAGTTTATAAAACACCAACACTTATTAAATTAAATTAACAGTCACTAAATAAAATAAATGATAAATTATATGATTTACCTTTTTGAAATCATGATGACTTTTTGTTGGATCAATAAATATTGTTTTGAAGTCGAGGTGGTATTGAAATATAAATACTCAAAAATTCTATCGAGTTCTCAATCCAATTTTCAAAACTAAGATACAAAAATATCAAATAAAGATCTCATGTTTATATGTGTTTCTTCGAAGATATTTGAAAATCGTTTAACAATGAATCTCTACATTTTTAGTCTTTTTGTGATTGTTGTAATTTTCTAATTGTGAGTTATATAGATCACTAAATGTTTCAATGGTTGATAACCAAACATTGAAGAGATTATCTAATGGTTGCAAAGGTTAACATCAAAAATTTCAATGGTTTATCATCAAATACTACAATCACTAACATCCGTAAGGATTCATCACCAAAGATTGCATTGGTTCACTAAAAATTATATTCACCAACTGTTGCAATAATTTCTTCAAGCATTTTGACATTACAGATACAATTTTTAAGATGAAAAGACACACTCTTATACATTTGTGATGCTACAAATCTCGTTCAACAATCACATTGGTCTCTACAGAATTCTTCATGAAGCTTGGCAACTGAAGTTATTTGGTTTATTTATCTTAACTACTTTAAACTCTTGTTTAGCCACCAAATTGACAGTTTATAATGTTAATGGAGCTGTAAAAACTCTGAACTATTGTAGGGTTCTTCAAGTTTAATTAATGGAGAACAGTACAAAAAAAAAAAAATCCTCTTGTCAATTAATTTGATCGTTAGAGATCAATGTAGAAACGTGATAAAAAAAAAGACAATCTCTACTGGATTTTATTTGATTATATCTCTTTCTTCACTTCAAACTCTTCTTCTTTCTTTTCACTTTCCAGGCACAAATCTTGGCAAATTCAAAAGTGTATTAACTCTTGCAACACCTTCTAGTGCAGAATACTCTGTTCCATGCTCTGTATCCATATTATCCTCTTCTTCTTTTATCAGCCTTTCAGCTTCATTCTCATCAAGAGCAATCTCTTTACTCGTCCTGACACTACTCGAACGGCCTAGACCGCTTAGTCCTGATTCATCATCATTCTCAGACGCGGTTTTTAGTTCCTCATCTGCCAGTTTGGAGATGGAAGAAGCTGTAGATATGGCGTTTGTGTTGTTAGAGTCTAGATACAAGCATACCGTAGCACAGTCATCGACTTTGGAGGTCGGGTATTTGTATCTCCAAGCTCTAACCGCAGACTCAACTACAGCTCTTGCCGCAGAGGAACGAGATGGTGCTGCTGAAGCTACAATCCCCACTACCTCTTCGTTTGAGAGTACATCCCATATCTATCACACGTAACATAACATTAGCCATGTGAACAAACATCAAAGAATGTGTTGGGAAAGAGAGAATGATTACCCCATCTGAAGCCAACACTATAAACTCATCTTTTTGGGTTAATCTACGGAATGATACATCAGGGACAGAGATTAGACCGAAGTTTTTCAGACAAAAGTCACCGAAAGCACGTGCCATGGCAAGTCCAGGTGAGTCACAGTTTGGCAGCCAAACTCTATAAACTTCAGGTTCATCTTTGAGAGCAAACACACGTCCACGGCACTTTTTTATTCTCTCTTCCTCAGCTGCCAAAAGCCATCAAAGGCAATTAAATAATAAGATACATACATGAACACCATCATAAGGACTTGTTATCATTCAAACCTGGGAGATTTGGCTTGAGATCCACGGTTAGTTGAACAGCAACAAGACCATTTTCACCGTCTCTTGTCCCCATCACAGCTCTAGAATCCCCAACGTTTCCAACAACGAGATACTCACCCTACGGATGTACAATGAAGACTCCCTTATGAGAGTGAATTACGCTAAATGCCTTTTAAACACACAAAGTTCAGACAATACCTGTTTGATCAAAGTCACAGCGGTTGTCCCACTGCAGAAACAGTCAACGCTTCCATTGAATATAAGTTCTCTGTCCACAACTTTGAAAGCCTTAAGAAACGCCTCTTTTAGAGTTTGAAACAACTCGGAATGTGTCTCTTCCATGTTCTCCTCCTCAGCATCTTCAGAGTTGTTGATGTTGTCGGCACTATTAGCAGTGGTGGTGGTCTTTAGAGCACCTTCAATAGGTACTTTAGGTTCCCAATAAGCATTTAATTTGAGAGGGAGACTATCTCTGACACTCTTTGCAACCATATGACCATATGGACCATGCCCATCAAACACTCCACAGAAGATTGTATCTGTCCTTGAACCAAAGTTCTGCACACAAAATATTTTGAAATCAATCAGAATCATTTGCATAGACTCTAAGCACAACAGAGCCTACCTGCCAGATTAATTGCAAACCAACTTTAATAATTTGATGTAAGAATCAAGATTCTTTTAAGCAAAAAAAAAAAAAAAAGAAAGAGAATCAAGATTCTAAATCATTTACTAGTTAGATCAAAGCAGTGGAGAAACAACAGAACACATAAGAACCAAAACAAAGACTTAATGGTTTGTAACAAACCTCCCAAACAACCATGGCATCTTGGTTAGGCCCTTTCTTGCCTTGTTGAGTGAAGATACAAGCAACCTCACTTGATCCATTCAAGAACATCCGACCCGGAACCGTAGACAACGGATCATCATCATCTCTCCTGTGATTAAAGGAGGAGTTCCTGGAACCAAGTCTCTTCTTAGAGTTTTTTCTTTTCTTCACACCAAAGCCAGGAGAGCAAGGAGAGCCCGGTGTAGGACTCATGCTCTCTGCAGATAAACAGGACCCCATTCTCAGGGCCCTGATTATATTAATAAGACACTCCAGACCAGCTGTTGTATAATCACACACACGGTCCTCCAGCGAGAGAGATCTTAGATCCCAGTTATCACTACCACAAAGAGCAATGATGATTCAACTATGGAAAGAGATATCTGTAAGAACAAAAATTATCCCAATGATCACTACAGTGTGTAAGAACAAACATATATACCTTTTTTTTTAAAAAATTTTGGTTCCAGCTACTTTATGCAAGAACACTAATGATGAATATAGTTCCTCAGCTGACTATAATACAGAGGAGCGTTTCTTAAAACCCACATCGCCAAAATTGAATGTTGAATAAAAATCAAAACTTTCAAAAGCTGACCAAGGAAAGGTAAAGGTAAGACTTGTGGGTCTGAACCTTTTTGAGTCTTCAAGAGAAAAAAGTTTCTCTTTTTTTTTTTCTTTTTACATATAAAAAAAAACTTCAAAAAGGAGGAGATCAACGTAGTAGATGCTTGTTTATTTATACATGAGAATGCATCAAACAGGTCATTAAGAAAGAGACTACAAACAGGAGAAACATCAAAACCCTATCTCTATCTCTATCTCTATCTCTATCTCTATCTCTATCTCTATCTCTATCTCTATTTTTCTTCTTTGTCTGCAACCAATCACTGAGAAAAAATTAACACATACACAGAAAATAAGCAAACTTTTAAAATCGAATTGGAGCTGAAAAGACACTCACCACACCAGCAGACAGATCGATGAAAATGTAAGAAGATCTCAGAATCAGATTCTGTTCGCGCGTTTAGAGAGGAACAGAAAAAAATAGGTAACTGAGAGTGAAGATGATGTTTTTAACGAGAAGAAACGCAACGACCAACTACAAACCCGTTCTTTCTTCTTTCTTCGTAGAGAGAGAGATAGAAACAGCAATGGAGATGGGTCCGTCAAACTCTCTGAGCAAATATAATACAAACAGACTTTTTTGTTTTTTTGTCTTTTTTTTTTATTTTTTTTTTATAGAGATGAGTTTTTATTTGAGTATTGTTTTTTTTTTCCTCAAGCTGGTACAATTCTAACATGGGGTTGGATAATACGTTTCTTACACAAATAATAATTTTCTGACATCCACCAAAATGAGATTTTAATTATAACAACTTTTGTGAAATTAAAAATCCATACAAAACGAGAAATAATGTTTCTTCAGCTTAATCAAGTTTACTTTATTTGCTTTTGTTGAATATGTTATGAAAAAGATGTCAGTTTAACGAGAAATGTGATCTGTTTTTTCATAGGCTAATAAAATGGTGATGTTGTATTTAATTTGATTGGAAAATCGGTTGGAATTACTACCGATTTAGATATTATAAAAATCAGGATGACAAAACAGTACTTTCCGTGGAACCCAGAAGTCAAATAACACACACACACATGGTGATGAGAACAAAAAAACTGGATCCACATGTCGGCAATGAGGAATAGATTCCAACACGTATCAACTTCTTTCACATTCAGCAGATCTGCAGATCAACATTTTGAATGAAGACAACAAGTGTTTGTGTTCATTTTCTACTCTTATCAGTCTCGTGATGAGAGAGACTCTCATCTTCTTCCTTGTTTGCTTGCTTTAGTCCAATCTCAATCAGATAATCAATCTCATTTTGGATCAAATCAAAGATTTTAAGTTTAAAAGGTTTCTTGATTTGGATCAAGAGTCTAGGTAGGGTCGATAATAGTCTATCATTAGAAAAAAAAAACTCAATACAAAAATTTTAAAAAGGCAACACGAGAGCCAGCGAGTGTGTCTAACTTTGATCTCTTCCAACTCAGAGACGCTTCAACAATTCTGCAACGAAACTGTCTCTAGGAACATCTTTAACCTCCTCTTTACTTCCCTCAACCACCTTCTTCAATGTCACAACACCTCCACTGAGCTCATTCTTGCCCACAACCACCATCCAAGGGATCCCTGAACTCTTTGCACGATCAAAATGCTTTGTTTGCCTCTTCGTCACAAGGTACTCTGCATTGATATCAGCTTCCCACAACATACTAGCCAGCTCCGCAGCTTCGCCTAGCTTGTTATCCTCCATTACACTAACCAATACCTGAGTCTCCGTAGCTCGAACAGCCTCAATTCATACCAAAAACAAAAAAAACAAAGTTCATTACTTTTGAATTTTGGGGCAAAATAACACAAAAAAAAAGCATAAGACTTGGGAAGCAAGTTACCTGTTTCTGCTGCTCTTCCATTATGTTAAACACTCGCTCAATCCCCAGGCTCATACCAACCGCAGGCACTTGCTTTGACCCAAACATCCCTATAAGGTTATCATACCTCCCACCAGCAGCAATTGATCCAACCTCAGCTCCTATACAAACGGCTTCAAAGATGACACCTGTGTAGTAATCAAGACCTCTAGCTAGACTCAGATCAAAGACTATCCTGTGACTGCACTTTGACCTCTCGAGAGCTTCGAACATGATACTCAGCTCATCAAGAGCTTCTTTTGATGAGGTGTTTGCTAAAAACTCGCTCCCTTCTTGCCTCAGTTTAGTCAATAGCTCCATGGGAGCTCCTTTCTCCTTCACAAAGCCGCCGATTCTGTCTGCAATCTCTGGAGACAAACCCTTCTCTTCCACCATCTCCTTCTTCACTTGCTCGAATGTTTGCTTGTCTAACTTATCGATACTCGAGCAGATGGTTCTGAATTTCTCAGCTGGTACTCCGCAAATCTCCAGCATCCCATCAAGCAACTTTCTGTGGTTCAGTTTCACCACATAATCTCCAATCTCCAGTTTATCAAGAAGCTCAGTTAGAATCTTGACAACTTCGAAATCAGGTCCCATTGGTTCAGACAAGCCAGCGATATCGAAATCGCACTGATAAAACTCTCTGTATCTCCCTTTAGATGGGTTGTCTCTTCTGTACACCTTTGCTATTTGGTATCTTTTGAATGATGCGATACCATTCATAGCCACATACCGTGCAAATGGAACAGTTAGATCATATCTTAAAGAGCATAGCTCTCCACCCTGCAATCAAATAACCAAACACACATGAGCATGCATTTTAATCATCATTATTATCCACAAAGCAGAGATGGAGGAGGCTTTACCTGATCAGCAATGTCGTAGATCAGCTTTGAGTCTTCTCCATACTTCCCCATAAGTGTCTCTCTCAGCTCAAAAACAGGAGTGTCAAGTGCAGTGGCGCCATGCTTCTTGAAAACGTTTTGTATGATTGAAAAAGCTTTTTCTCTCACTATCATTTGCTCTTTAGCGAAATCTCTAGTGCCCTATCATAATATCAAACAAATGAGAAATAATATATTGACTCAACTCAAAGGACTACCAGTTAGATGGCGAGATCTCAAAACTTTACCTTTGGAAGCTTGGGAAGTCTCCTGTTTTCATTACTTTCTACAATCTCTTTCACTTTAGCCAACAGTGTATCAAAACAGTCACTTTCAGGATTATAAAGACTCAAAATCTGCTCCACCCGGTCACCACCATCACTCACCAATCTCTCTTTGATAAACTGGATCACTACGCTTGTCCCCTTCCCCAAAACTGCATTCTTCTTCTTTTTCTTATCGCTCTTTGACTCCTCTTTGTCTCCACCAGAGAGCACAAAAAAGGCAGCAGCTGCTTCCAAGCCAACGATTCTCCACACAGTCCCCAAACACTCATTCAACTTATGCGCAAATCTGCACTGATCCTCTTCAACAAGAGCCGACTTATAACCACTCTTCAGCTTCTCATACTCAACACAGCTCTTCTCCAACACCACTTTCCTCACACTCTCATCCCCAATGGACTCAGCACACAGCTTACCGCGAAGAAACGAACACTCTCCCAAGCTCTTAACCGACATACACAAACCCAACAACGTTGTCCCCAAAGCCTCACCAACCGCAGAGTTCCCCGACCCAGTCTTCCCTCCTTTAACACCAGAGTTCAACTCAACACGAGCATCCGAATGCACACCCCTCACAACCTCTCTAAACTTCCCGTGAATCCTCGGAATCTTCGAAACCTCCTCAACCTCAACCTTCCCCACAGCTTTAGACCCGTTAAGCAAAACCTTGAGATCGCCAGCGACGCTAATCGCGTCTTTATAACCAAACCCATCTCCAGAATCCAACGAATTAAACGAAGAGACATCACCTTTCGCCGCCTCGCAGCTCAACGCAGCAACAGAGTCAATGATCTGCGACAAAGCCGTTGACTTGTGATCTATAACCGAACACACTCCAACCAACGAAGCGCAAGACTTCTCCAACACGACATTCTCACCTTCCGTCACTTCCACAACCTCGTCACCAAGCTCGAAAGTCTCGTCCTTTGAGTTCAGAATCTCCAGTATCTTAACCGGGAGAACGGACCGGACCGAACCGGAGTTTGACAAGAGAAGCTTGTTCAAGAGCACAGCCAAGAAAGCTCGGGTCTCTTCGCTGGTTAGCCCTTGAGGGATGCCGAAGGAGGTTCTTTTGATCAGTGGGAGGGGTTTGGTGGAGAATCTCTCGATCGCAGAAGAGTCGATTCGTACGGTGGCGACGCCGGAAGCGATCTTGTAGACGGAGGAGGATGAAAAGGAAGATCCTTTGCCTCCGAGAGTAATCGTCGTTCTCTCCGCCGCCATTAGTTGAAGAGAGCAAAGCACGAGAGATTGATTGATAGATGGAAACGAAACGCTGTTTAGGGTTTTGTTGAATTAGAGAATATGAATTTATTTATTGTATTGGGTAAAAGTTGTGTACATAGACAAAATTTATACTTTTTTTTTGTAACAGTAGACAAAATTTATACTTTCTCAGGTAGAAATAGAAATCATCTAAATTCTATGACATTTGTAAACTTTCTAATCTTTATCGTAATAGCATATCTATTATATCTTCTTTGTGGATTTATGAGAACAGATATAAGAGTGTTCCAAAAAAAAAAGATTAATATAATAATTTACATACATATTAATAAAAACTAAATAGATATTTTGATTTATTAGATTTTATTAGTTTTATTTGCTTCTTAATAAAATTGTGTCATTTATAATTTTAAATTTTAATTTATGTTTTAGTTTTAATCAAAATGTATTAATCAAAAACAAAATATTATGTATACAATGAAAAAGAAGTAAAACATCAAATTTTTGTATATGAGTTTAATAATCTTTTTTGAGTTTCACAAATTTTATGGTCTTACTTCATAATCTAATTTCAACAAAAAAAAAGTCCCAGGCCTACTTGGTAAATGGTAGTACACATTTTGTTCTCCAATAGGCTTTATTTGGATGTGATAAAATGTTTATTTAATTATTTCGAGTTACTAAACCTAAACGAAACGCAGTTTAAAATGAACGCGCGATTCAAAAAAAAAAGTTTTTTTTTATTATTACCACAAAACGACAAAAACATCCAAATATTTCAGACAAAGCTTCCTTCAACATTCAAACAAACCAAGAACACTTTCTTCCTTGTTTCTAAACCGATAATTCAATATGAGAAACAAGGATACCATCAGTATCTGCATAAAGCCACTCACCATCGCAGATCCGAGTGCCAGCTATGTTGAGTGGGACTCTTTGTTCACCAAGTCCTTTCTTACTAGCCTTTATAGGATGAGAAGACAAAGCTCTCACTCCAATATCACAACCATTAATCTCATCAACGTCTCTGATGCAACCGTTCACTATGATCCCCGCCCACCCGTTGTTTTGAGCTTGTACTACTGGGTTTCCTCCGAGTATGGCGCAACGTAGACTTCCTCCACCATCCACCACAAGAACTCTTCCATTGCCTGTTTTCAAGGTTTCAAAAAACATCAGTGAGCTTTTGTTGTGAAAGATACATGAGAACAGGTTGGTTAATTGTAAGCAAAGCCTCTGTTTTTAGGAAGAGTCATCTCATTTATAGTCACTAGAAATCTAGAATGGTTAGAGAATCCGGTACACACCAGGATTGATACAATTACAAATATACAAAAAAAGGTAACAAGGTCAGATAAATGATCATCATTTGATATGTTGTTTTTTTTTAAAAATAGTTCAATGTATTTGTAAATGAATTCTTATGTTTTGTGCCATAAATCTAAGGGAATGGTAATAGAATTTGTTTGCCTTTTTAAGTGATCTCTATGTTTCTATCATATATCTATAAAAAATAGTTCTTGATGTGAATAGGACACAGGACAGAGATTGGTTTATCTTAAAGCAGTAGTGTTACAGAGTTTCATTCTTTATAAACTAAGCAGTAGTTACAGAGTTATCATTACTACTGAATGAGATAGATGATCTTAAACTTCACCAACCATAGTTTCACGCAAAGAAAGATTTGTTTAGCTGTTTGACAAGTAACGAACCAGAAGTGAGTCCACATGTAAAACCAAACCATGTTCAATGATCCTATGAAAGTTCATGTCTCTTTTGGGTCTCTCTAAGAATATAAAGTTTCGAGTCTTCTGAAATCTCTACAGCAAGAAAGGATCATTGTTTGAATACCTTTCTCCTCGAGAAATTGACGGATCAAGCCGTTATCTTCAAACACTTTGACAGTAACAACAGGACCTGAGAATATCTGACGACGACCGTAAATCTGGAAACAGGGTTGCAGAGCTCGGAGCTGGCCACTACGGATCAGATCTTGATTCGCGTCACATACTTCTGCAGTGGTCACAAACGCCATCTCTCTCTCGTTCTCTCACCTGCTGGATTCAGAACTATATGATCAATACAAGTAAAATCTTGGAACTGGTTATATATTAAACAAAATTCAAATCAAGATTATTCTGACAAAAACAAAGCGACGAATCTGTACAAAACAAAAGGGAGATTAGATCGAGTCTCATCATTCTTTTACCTGAAATAGAATAAACTAGGATGAAGAAAAGAAAACTCTCTGTCTGTCCGTGTGCTCAAGCCTCAGAGAGATGGAAGTGATGATTTTATAAAAGGAGAACCAAAGTCATAAACACATAGGAGTACAACAGTACTTGCTTTGGTCATTTCATTACAATAAAATAAACTATATGTACTTTATGTAAAAAACAGATCGAAAAATGGAATCTTTGCTTTTCCTTTCCTCTGTTTTCGACTCTGTTTCCTTTGCTATCTCACTTTCTCTTGGCCCTTTATGCTTTTTACGCAATGTAAAATTCAAACTTTAGATTACTAAAAGATATTTGATCAAAAAAAAAAAAAAAAGATTACTAAAAGATAATTCATAAAATCCAAATAAAAACGAAACTTGGAATATCTAAAATTATCACATCTCTCAATTATTATCACCAAAAAAAATATCTAAAAAACAGAGGAAAAAACAGAGAGATTATCCAAAAAGAAAAACTTAGAGAAGAGTTCAGAGCTTGTGGATGGTCTTCATGTCTACAGCTTCACTCAGAGTCCCTTTCTCAACATGATCCCACCACTTCATCAAGAAGTTATCCACCACCAATCTGAACCATGGAGACAGCTTCAGACCTTCCTCCCCTGCATCTGCTTTCTTCACCAGCTCCTTCAGCTCTTCCCTGCTCACATACTTTACATCCGCTACTTCATCTGGATTCGGTTGAACCTTAACATCCCTCACAATGAACAGCAAGTAGTCCACTGCAATAAACAAAAGAACATCAATGTTCCATCAAATTAAGGTCAGGACGAGTCTCAGGGGAATGGTGATTACGTTCGTGCTCTCCCCATTTGCCATCAGAAGGAGCCTTGTAAAGCATACGTCCCAAGGGGGTGAACTCATCGACTGGTACATCTTCAGCTACGATACCGAGCTCGTCAAGAAGCTTTCTCTGTGCAGCATTCCTCACGCCTGAATGAGAATTAACCAAACAGTGAGTTCAGTAATCAAGTGAAGCTTTACAATTCGCTGCAGTAATAGACATTAAAAATTAAGAAGAAACCAACCGAGTGTATTTTCCTCGATGAGCTCTGAGTCACGGTAAAGAGGATGGCTGCAACAAGTGTTTGTCCACACTAGAGGGAAGGTCACCTTTGCTTTCGACCTTTGCTGTTCATAAGAGAAGAAGGAATTTCAGACGGATGACATATGAGCCAGCTTATTCAGACCCAATGCAACCAAATATCTTAGAGTAAAGCTTAGGATCTACACTCCCATATATATATTGAGCTTATTTAACAAGTCTATGCATTTGTAAAGCAAAATACCTGGAGAAGCAACTCATAGTTGGAGTTGAATAAAAATACACTAAAGGCCCTGTGAAGCAAATTCTTAGCTTCAATGTTTTCCATCAGATGACCTGCACATTTTTATAAGGTATCATCAGTATCTCAAAATAGTGGCATAGACAGAGAGATAAGAAGCAAAACAGCCATAGAAAAACAAAGCGAGTAGCCTTCTATTTTATATGTTCAACAAGACAAGACAGAACTTTTTTTATATCCTTATCTGGTTAAAAGGACTGCAAGAAATAGTGCCATATAATGTGTCCATTCACTGAGGAGGCCTATGACATTTGATACATTGGAAATGTTACTAGCTACAGCAGAAAATAGTACGTTCGTTCGACAAATTCACTGAGAGGCCTGTGGCACTTGATGCAACTAAGTTTAGTTATAGGAGAAAAATTTAAAGAAGCACGTGAACTTCAACAAAGAAACAATAGTAAGAGATAGGATGAGAATAGAACCAAGTTCGCTTACAATTATATTTGCTGTCATGCCCCACAACACGATCAGTTTCGTCAACAAGAATGCATCTACAAAAAAAAAAAAAAAAAAAGACAGACAATGAAGAAATGAATCGTTAAAATTAAGGTGGAGAGATCAAAGTAGATGCGCATCAAGAGAGCAAAGAAACTCAAAAAAAAAAAAGTTCGACACTTTATTCTGTTTCTCAGCAACCTAACAATGGAGACTAACCGATTTGAAAACAAAACAAAAAAAGGTACAATTTTAGGTAAAACCCATTAGTCAGGGAAGACATACTCGTCCTCAAACATGAGGCGTCTCTGAACAGCATCCATTCCAGCATCTTTAGAATCTGCCATTGCGGAGAAAGCTCGAAACTTTCTCTGTGGGATGGGAACGGAAACGGATCGGAGCGATGGGAGAGGGAGATGGGAGAGAGATCTGAGGCGAATCAATGGGAAATTAAATAAAGAAGAAGCAGACATTGGTGTGCATGTGGTTGATCACTGATGCGTCTTTCCCCTGCGTTTTGTTTTTTACTTATGTCCACAGACCATTACCATGTACCTCTCCGCACCATATAACAGACAAAAGTGGATAAGATTTGTTTCCTCTTTTGAAAAGGGTTTAGTTGTAAAATGTATTATTTTGAGGGGTTTATTTGCAATTTTCTCATGAAAGTGGCCCTCTGAATGCTAAATTGTCTGGTAAAGAATATATAGAAGGTTTGAATGTCATATGTTTCAGGATAGCGACGTGGTTTCAATCTCTCTGTTTATAGGTTTTAGCATAACATAAGTGTATAACAACACGTTTGGTTTAACTGGCTTGTGTGTTAGGATTAAGGAGCTTCATAAGTGTGTTTCATGCTTGCAAGAGATGAGGTTGGAACTGTTGGATGGGTTTATTCTTGACCAAGCTTGGTATATATTAATAACATATATATACTACTCATCTGTCCTAATTTGCTTACTCGATCACGTTGAGACTAATAATGGGTATCAAAATCAGATATATAATAACTAATTTCTGTATACATTCACCTTTTTCTTCTTGTTTTTCTCTCTTAACGTGTAAGATTAGGTGTAAAGACACCGTCATAGATAAAAGAGAATATGACTTTCTTTTAGTTAAAGAATGCTAAAACAAATTGGCGGAATCTCTAATTTATCTTTAGTTAGAGAATACTTTTCTTAGTACATGTGGTATATACAGTCAGAAACCTTGTCCTGCAGCGCATATGCTATTAATAAGGAAGATGACTCGATACTCCTTACCTCCTCTGTTTTCCTTTTTTCAATAACTACTTTTCAAAACCTAAACATCTTACCCTTTTGCATCTACTTTGCTTGAGAAGTTCGTTGAAGTTTCAACCTCAGCCACTAATGTTTTGCTTTTTTTTTAATTTGCAAGCTTTGTCCAAACATCTAGTGGTCGAATATGTCACATGGTTCAATATTGTTTAATAAAATTTGTTATATTGTTCTCTGGTCTTTTAGTTTATTATAAGATAAATAATGATAATGGCTACTACAATGACATGCATTAGTGGCCATTGAGTTAATTTCATGCATCAGTATCTTATGAAGAGTAGCCTTTCTGTACACTTCTATTCCTAAACAATCAAATTAAACTCCTATTTATGAATCTTGACATAGACCAACTTATCCTCCTCATCCACTGACCGATAAATGGAACCTCAAATTAAAACTCGAACCATGTCCCACTTGGTTAGCTCTTATTTTCAAACTTTAGCAGCCTGCAGTTTCGGCGTCTGGACATTTTCTTCTTCATGGAGAAGACTTTTCCTCTTGAAGCCATAGCCGTGATAACGATACATGATGCTCAATAGACACTGCCTCAAGCTTAGGGTATCAAACGCCTCAATGAAATTCAAATCCCTTTGTCTCCACTTCAAACCAGCGTTCTTCTGATATTCCTCGAGCACCGATGATAAACACCATCTCTGAACTTTCCTTAAGCATCCCACCAAACAACCTGTCCTATGCTGCATTCAATAATTGAGTTCACCAAAACTTATTAGCGTCCTGTAAATAACTAATCTCATAAAAAATGTCCAAAAGAGGAAAAAGGGTTGATGTATACTATTATTACCTTTCCGGCTTTGCAGTGTATGAGAATAGGATGGTTTCTTACATCTACAGAGAAAAACAAAACATTTATTAAAGACATCATTAAACAGCAGCAGCTAAAAAAAGACAGTGCTGAGTGTTGGAATACTTACCAACTAAGACTTTGAGAGCATCCAAAACTGTATCTTTTGGCATAGGAGTTGGAGGATCCTGCAATATCATAAACAGTTCAGTTATTATTTAAAAAAAAAAAAAAAAAATCAACAGTGACTCAAAAATCAACAAGAAACAAAAACGCACCGTTTTGCCTTCGATTCCAAACTGGAAAAGCTTAATGTTGTTAGCCTCAAGAAACTTGAGATTCTCCTCCGGGTATGGCTCAGGACAAAGATATCTGTTTTTGGTGAATCAACAACGAAAAGGAACGATTTTTATAAGCTCAATTTGCGAATAAAAAACAATTAAAAATGTATAATTGAATAAACCCACAAGAGAAAAAATCAATAAATCTTACATGATGGAACGAAGATTTAGGGTTGCGAGGAAACCGAAATTCTCCGGTTTAGGAAACCCGGACCGGTAAATCCCGTCTTCGACCATCGAGAAATTCGACGGCGCAGCTAAAACACCACCGTCGACGTGATCATCCGCCGCTTCCATTATCAAACACATTGAAAATCAGAAGAAGCAGAGAGAGAAACAGAGAGCAAAGAATAGATTTTGAGATGAAGAAAAGGCTTCTCTTTTTATAGGAGGAGCTTTGAAAAGCGGACTCTGATTAAAAGGAGGTTTAGGGTGGACCCCCACTGGTATCTCTAGGATCCTGCCACGTGTCGTATCTTGTTCTTTTTGTTGGATCCTCACCGCTGACTATTCTTTAGAATCTTTAATTTTAAAGTCAATCCTTTAATATTTTCTATTTGAAGAGCAAGAAAATTCTCATATTAAAAAGTGGTCGAACTCGAATCAAATTCAAAACTAGTCGTCGAATCACACCATGAAAAAAAAATCTGAGTGGTCTCATTTTGATTTTTCTTCTATAGACTGAAAGTGTTGAGTATTGACAATTGTCATTGACATTGACGAGGAAAAAAAAATCTATCATAGACATATCCTTAATCACAAATACGATAGAGGATAATAAATGTTTATGTTCATATGAACTATTTGTATCTATTCAGTATCTAATTTAGTATATCTAAACTGAGAATCTATTTCTTTCCTTTTTATTCTGGATAATCTAATCTTTATACTCATGTTTAAGATTGATGATTCATTAATCACAAATAGGATAGATGATGATAAAATATTTATGTTTACTAGGTGATAACTCGCGCCCTGCGCGGAACGAGTAGATTTAAAAGTATTAGTATAACTTTTAATATGTAGACATAATAAAAGTTAAAGTCATAGTAAGAAAAATATACGTAAGAAAGTACGGGTTATAGCTAAAAATTTTAGTATGTCAATATAAATTTATATGCGATGGACTTTTAAAATTAAATTGTATATTTGTTTGCATAAAGGTAAATTATTAATATAAGATTAAATGAAACATAAGCAATAGTCTAATAAAATATAAAAGGAACAATCTATCAGACAACAAAAGAAAATGAAAAATAGAGACAAAATAACTGCTGTCAATAATGTCTTCAGAAGTCTTCGTTTGCAATCCTATTATGAGCAATAGCAAAGAAATCATCTTGAGAAATTAAAAACATTATTTAACAAAATATGTGAATGCATGTATTACATCAATCGTAAAGCATCAATTTCTGGAACACCAGTGGGGTCGAAGACAATTTTGGAAAACCCATCAATGTTAGTAACCTTCTTAAGTCGGCCTTATTATGAAAGATGAAAAATATTAGCAATATATACATATAATATCAGCTCCAAAAGATTTATTATATACAATAAATACAATAGATTACTTTGTCCCCAATTAATTTGCCAACACTGTAAAACACATAATACTATATGTCTGCATCTATAGAATTCCATAAATCATTGAAAACATGAGCAAGTGCACCATAAGCGACACACTTAATGACGACGTTACTGTAAAAAAAAAAGGGATCAAACCATGTGATACTATACAAGTTCTGGTCACGCAAACTTTATTTCACAAATATTCTCCGATCGATTAAGGTAAGTATTTCATAAGCGACACACTTAATGACGACGTTACTGTAAAAAAAAAAGGGGATCAAACCATGTGATACTATACAAGTTCTGGTCACGCAAACTTTATTTCACAAATATTCTCCGATCGATTAAGGTAAGTATTTCAATTCTTCGAATTTTGTTTCCTTGAATACGTTAACATTCTCATTTTTCTTTTCTATAATATATTCGATCCCGTGATTAATTCAATTGTGTTTCCTTTTAAATTTGAAGCATTAATTTTTGGGAATAAAAAAAGGATTTTCGATGACTTGAATCTAAAAGATCATAAAACGATTTGAAGCTCATATTAGTTTTTCAAAACATTATGATAAACATGGTTTACTTGTTGCAAGATTAGATATGAACAGCAATACATGTTATGATATTTTATTACAAATCGGCATATCAAGCTAAAATAACCAATTCAAACCGTAAAGAACTTAGTTGTACGAAGTTTAAAGAATCAATTATTTACTCAAGCGTAAATGACTTAAAACACACGTATATTTTATTGCCTTATTTAAATGAACCACTTCCAAGTTTTCGAACAAACAATAAAGTCTCTCTTTGAATGGTAATAATATGTTGCCTTAGTTAAATCCCCGTTTTTTTTTTAATCCGAATGTAATGTTGATCGAAAATCTTATAGTATAATGTAATGACCAGTGGCATTTGTTTGTAATTATTCTAGTTGAGAAATGGCTTTTAAAAAAATGAGGTGATAGTGCATGTGGTAATGACACCTAAGAAATGACACACATGTAATAAACACATGAGGCCAATGTTATTTTTTATCAATGCTCCTCAAATAATAAAAAAGAGATAACTTTATAAGAATTATTTGTATCAGTTTAGTATATCAAAATTTGAGAATCTGCTACTTTCCTTTTTTTTTCTCTGGATAATCTAATCTTGCTTATAGTCATAGCTAAGATTGGTGATTCATTAGATTTATATTTAGGGTTTGGTTATCTGACACTTGTTTCTGTCTAAACTGCTAATTTACTATTTATATAAAAACAATATTTTTTAAAGGGAAATCGGCCAAAAAAACACTGAACTTTGCGGGAATTGCCAAAAGAAATCTGGACATATGGGCTAGCCAATAAAATTCTGAACTTTTGTTGACTTTTCGGGTTTATTAAGAAACTTACGATTGACTGACAGATAAACACACCGTTAACCGAGTTAACTGTTAATTAAGCGGACGTTAATTTTGGGTGTTAAAGTATACGACGTCGTTTCATCACTTTGTCTGATTAAAGACAAACGACGTCGTTTATATAGCTGTGTTATTAAAAATATGTGTTTCCAACGGCTCGAACTCGTGTACTCGGGTTTAATGGTAGGGGTTTTTGCCACTGAGCTAGTGGACTTTGCAATAGATTTACGAACACAATTTCTTTTATTCTTCGAATCCGAGTTAAAGACAAATTAATGAAACGACGCGTTTTACATTAACTTTTTTATTAAAAAGATGGGGTTCCATCGACTCGAACTCGTGCACTCGGGTTTAATGGTAGGGGTTTTTGCCACTGAGCTAGTGGACTTTGCAATGGATATACGAACACAGTTTCTTTTATTCTCTTTGAATCCGAGTTAAATGAATCTAAAAGAAACGACAGCGTTTTCTCCTCCGATTGGTATAAACCCTAAATGGGCGAAATCATAAATCCAGTTCGCGATTCAAGCTCGATTCTCTTCGATCTCGTCCTTAAGAATCTCGATTCTCATCTCTCCTTCTTCGAGTATCGCATGATGAGTTCGGGTTGTGAGGATTCGTCTGTGAATACGATAAGAATTCGTGGTATCCCGGAGCAATGCGGCTGTGGTCGAAGAACTGGGATATACACATCAAAAACGAAGGTCAATCCAAGAAGAACTTTCTTTAGATGCCCAACGTTTCAAAATGTAAGTGTTTAATTTGATTGTGTTTAAGAAAAGAACATAAGATTCAATGATTTGTATAATCAGTGAGAAATTGTTTGAATATAAAGATTGTGTTCATGATTTGTGTCTAGGATCACTTGTATAAATGGGTAGATGAAGCTGTCTACGAAGAGGTTCAAGATGCATTGCCAAAAGTTGAGTGCTTTGCATCAGATGTTATGAAAATTAAAATGGAGATCGAAAGCATGAAAACCGTGGAGGAAGAGTTGAAAGAAGATGTCAGGAAGGCGAGCAATGAACTTAAGAAGTTGAATGTGATCATGAAAGTGGGTTTTTCGGTGGTTTGTTTAGGCGTTGTGATATGTCTTGTGTTGATCATGTTTGACAAAGCAGATGGGTTGTCTATGAATAGCTACTAGGAGACTCTGTTATGTAAGGCTATGTTTATGTAAGAATCATGGTTCATGTAAGGCTATGTTTTAAGACAATGTTTCAGTAATGTTTATGTTTTACTTCTTGATTGTTTATAGAAGGACAAATGAACACACCAATGAACAGACCATCAAGATAAACAACATGATGAAAACACAAAGATAATAACCAACACTATCTTCATTGAGAGTTTCAAATTAAAACAGCAGGAAGAGAAGAAAGAAAAAGGTAGTTCTTGTTCCAAAAGCATTCAGACAGAGACACCATCATAAACAACAGACAACGAAAGCATTCAGACAGAGACCATCATAAACAACACACAAGCATCTAAAAAAACCATCTTCCCCACGCTGCTGCTTCAGCTTGTGAGGATTGAGGAACTTCCCATCGTGATGGTTGAGCTTGTGAGGATTGACCTTCTGAAGATTGAGGAACTTCCCATGGTGATGCTTGAGCTTGTGAGGATTGATTTTGTGAGGTTTGAGCTTCTGAGGATTGAGCTTGTGACTCGCCAAAGTGTAGTCCCTGCAACATATAAATGAATTGTTAGACACATTACCGAGAGCTAAAAAACAATGAGATAGAAACTAAGACCCTAACCTGATATTTCCTTGGTCTGCCTCTTGGTTTCTTAGGTGGGCTCTCAACAAAAGCCTTCCGACATGTATTCTTGTAGTGCCCTTCTTCTTTGCAATTAGAGCATGTCATTACCCTGTTCGCACGACTCAGCTTGGTAGTAGACACTGTCTCATTGGTTCCCTTCTTTCGATCATGGTTTTTAGGCCTACCAGGCTTGCCATTTCGATTAGGTGGTGGAATCACACCTAATCTATTGGTCCGAGGCCACTCTATCATCCCATTTACAGGTCTGATCCCAAAACTGTAGGTTTCACGCCACTTAGAGGTTGTGTAGAAAGGAGCAACAAATTCAGAGAGTTTTCTTCCCACGCCAAGGATGACCTTAGCAGCATGGATGCATGGAATACCATTCATTTGCCAGCTTCGACATGCACAAGTCTCATTCTCCAAATTCACCACATATGACTGGTCTCTATCTTCCACCTCAGTCTCTGGCCCAATTGCCCAACGCAGACTACATTCTTTTGACTTCTTCTCAACCCTGTCTAACTCTTTATGTGTCTTCGGGGTGAACCTAGTCTTCCTGTCCTTAGCCATCTTAGACCTATTGTAGTTCCTAGTCATACATTGGCGCCTTATCTCCTCTAACATGTCTAGCAGAGGTTTCTTCCTAGGCTCCCTGATGGTCTTGTTGAAGGACTCACACAAGTTGTTCAGATTATCATTGCAGTAGGAGCCTATCTTGAAGAAAGCTCTAGACCAAGTCTCTGGCTTTGTCTTTATCAGAGATGCATGTGCGCCAGGATCATAGTTCTTAAGCTCGTCCATGTTGTAGTTGAACATACCAGGGGTGTAGCTCCTTGCAATGAACCAGAAGAACCTCTGTAACCTTAGATCTTTTCCACCTTTCCTCCAGTTCTCGTAGATATGGCGACAACACTGTCTATGCTCAGCTTCTGGAAGGAGGGTATGAACTGCTTTCACTAATCCCTACAAGATCAGAAAAAAAAAGAAATCAGAAACAAGAATCAAACATTCATTGAGTATCATGAAAGCAAAGTGTTTACCTTTTGTTTGTCAGACATTATAACAAAGCCGTTCTCATTTTCCAATCCCAAATCCAAGGCCAAACGCTTCACAAACCAATCCCAGTTTGTATCATTCTCTATCTCCACTACAGCCCAAGCAATAGGGACAATCCTATTGTCTCCATCTCTTCCAACCGCAGCCAACAACTGTCCCTTGATGTCCCATTTCAAAAAGGCTCCATCTAAGCCAATAACAGGCCTACAAGTCTTCTTCCATGCTTCCTCTTGTGCTTGGAAACAAATGTAGAGTCTGTAGAACCGCTGCTTGCTTCCAACCGTGGCTCCTGGTATGGTCTCAATTTCCATGGTTGATCCAGGATTGCTCCTCAATATCTCTGCTTGGTAATCCCAGATTTTATCAAAATGCTCCTCATGGGTCTTCCTCCTTTCTTTCATCACCTTCGTCTTGGCCTTAATGCATGAGTTTTCTAAAACTTCCATCTTATACTCCCTCAATATCTCAGCCTGTATCTCCTTTGCCGTGAGCTTAGGATTCAGCCTTAACCTCTCAGCAAATAGACTTGCAATTGCTGACCTCTTAAGTATCTTGGAATACCCTGTCCTCTCACACTTATGGTCATTGACGTATGTCTTTACCATCAACTTCTGTTTCCTCCTATCATACGAACAGTAGACCATCCAGGGACAAGGAGCCTCATCATCTCTCATCTCAGCGGCACATTTTGCACCCATCTTCAAGCTACTGGATCTGTAGTACTTGATGTTGTATCTGGTTTTCAGGGTATACCTCAGACAAGCATGTTTGAAGTCCTCAGCATCTGAAAATGTCTTGCCTAGCTGAAGGAGCTCCTCTGGATCAGTGTCTTCTCTGTAAGCTTGCGCAGGTCTCATCTCCTCTTCATTCTCATCATCTGATGACAGAGGATCAGGGATTTTATCATCATCCCATGCATCATCATCGCCTTCGTCTTCATCAACCTCACAGTCATCATTTTTTGCTTTATCACCAAAATAAAGACTCAAATCTGTACAACCAACTTCCTCAATGCCAGCAATACCGTTCTCATCTTCCCTACCATCATCACCTATATCCCCAAATTCCTCAATCTGGAGAAATTCTTCTCTGTCATCACCATCATCACCTAGACTCCTCTCCGAGTTTACCTTCTGCTTCTTCGATTGTCTAGGAGACACAGGCGACCCGCCATATGAAGTTCCCCGCCTTATCTTCTTTGCAACTGTTGATGCCAACATCTCAGTCTCTGGCCATTCTTCTCTGTCATCACCAGAAGGAGCCACATTTACCTTCTGCTTCTTCGAAACTCTAGGAGACAGAGTTGAACCACGCCTCGTGGCCTTCACCGGAGATGGCGACCCATATGAAGTTCCCCTCCTCGTGGTCTTCTCCGGAGATGACGCAGGCGACCCATATGAAGTTCCCCGCCTTGTCTTCGACGCCTTCGACACCTCTGTAGATGCCAACATCGATATCCCTTCAACGCTTTTACGAATCCTCGATCTCTCCGGCGATGACAAACTCACAGAAGCATCGCGTTCTCCACCCTTCTTCGACTTTTGAACCGCTTCGTCACTCCTGTAATCGAAATTCCTCATCGCTCTGAAAATCATTACCTCCCTTCCATTCCTTGTGAACTTCGTCTTTACCATCTACTCACCATTACAAGAGAAATCCCCAAATCGATTTGAGAAATTAGGGTTACGTTCAAACACGGGTTTCATTTTGTTTGATTGAAATCAAACACATCTTTTGATCAATAAAAATAAACATGTGTGATAATCTTCCGAAAAGTCCACTAGCTCAGTGGCAAAACCCCCTTAGGACCACGAGTGCACGGGTTCGAGTCCAGGCAACAACAATTTTAATTAAGCAAAACGACGTCGTCTTGAAATTTTGTGTTTAACAAAACAACTGAATGAAACGACGTAGTTTCACTACACGACAATAATTAACGGTGAGTTAACACTGTCTTAACTGTCGGTTAACGGTGTGTTAATCTGGTTAGTCAACCGTAAGTTTGTGAATTAACTAAAAAAGTCAACAAAAGATCAGAGTTTTATTGGTCAGGTTCGAGTACATGTTTTTTTTGACAATTCCTGCAAAGTTCAGTGTTTTTTGGCCGATTTCTCATTTTTTAAATGCTTGTCTGCATACAATTTTTTTAAAAAAAATAGATATATATTTTGGCTATTGTTATATTTTTTCAAGAACACTATAAAACATAAGAGAATTGTAAAAACATGGATTTTTTCAATCAGATCATTTGAGTTATACATACCACATGTTGTTTGTTTGTTTGTTTATTAATCCAAAACACCTTCATCATATATAAAGAGATATGGTTATAAACTTGTTAAAAAACTTTAAAATGTATATTATATTTTCAAATGAGAATCTTTCCCTTGAAAATTACTTTGATCGTTAGCTTCAAAGGATGAATAAAAATCCTAAAGAAAGTTTCAATCTTCAATAGCATTACTCTCAAACTATGATTCAGTATGGTGCAAAGAATCTCCACTGTCATCTTCAAAAGAACCAACCTCAACCTCTGATTTTACACGATGCAAAGAGACTTCTTCATTGTCATCTCCTGAATCATCATCATCATCAAAGTAAATACTTTGACTATCATCGGTTTTTGAGCTTTGCATGTGCTCAAGATGAGTATGATCTTCCTCTTTCTCCTCCTTCTCCTTAGGCAAATCATCATGATCTTTGTTGCTCTCATATCCCGAAGAGATGCTTCCTCCATCATTTGATTTTTGGCTGCTCTTACTGCTTAGCCTCCCCTCATTAATATCCACGTCTTCCCAACTATATCGATACTTTATCTTCAAGCTCTGCGCCTGGTTCTTCTCATCAACAGGCTTTGGTGGTTGACTTTCTTGGTCATTTTCATGTTCATCATCTGAGTTAGAATCAGACCCATCATCAGATTCGGTCAAGCTATCTTCCTCCTCAAGTTTCTTCTTCTTCTTCTTATTACTCACCATCTCCTTTTCATTGTCCACAGATGAATCTTCATCTGATGATGTACTAGACTTGTCATCTTCAGTAGCCACCTCAGGAGTAGGAGACACAAGATTTGAATCATGCCGGCTTAAGGCTATAGACATGCTTTTGTCCTTGAAGGATAACATGGGAACTGCTGTGGGAATCCCATCTTCTGTTGACATTGAAAGGAAGCTAAGTGCAACCATTACATCGCTTATCAATGGACGAGCTGTTGGTTCCTCTTGCACACACATTGAAGCTATTGCAACTGCTTGGTTTAAGCCTCTCTCTGAAAATTTCTTCTTCAATAATGGATCTACCATATCAGGATATCTCTTTGGATCTCTAAATATCGGTTGTGCCTGCGATTAAAAGTAATAATAGTTCATAAAGAACACAAAAAAACATAGGAAGCTTTGTCTTTATGGTTTGTTTATATTTTACCCATGAAACTAAGTTTTGTTCATCATTAGGTTTAGTAGTATCAAGAGCTTTTCGACTAGTGATGAGTTCAAGCAACACAACTCCAAAGCTATAGACATCTGATTTCGTGGTGAGAGTTCCTCCTCGAGTATACTCAGGCGCGGAGTAACCGTAAGTTCCCATTACACGAGAAGATAAAGCCATCATCTTATCACCCGTCCCTGGTCCTAGCTTATGAAGGCCAAAGTCACAAAGCTTGGGACACAAGTCATTGTCCAACAAAATGTTTGAAGCTTTTAAATCACGGTATATCACTGGTGGATCCACTTTATCGTGCAAGTATTCAAGCCCTTGCGCTGCGCCATATGCTATCTGCATCCTCATTGTCCAATCCATCGGTTCACGGTCTGGTTTTGGCTCTACAAAACCAAGCATCCCTAATCTCAGTTTTTTTTTCTTTAAAAAAATTAAAAACGTGTTGAAAAAGAAACTCTCTATACATATGTACCTTGAAGATTGTCTTCAAGGGTACCTCCAGAGATATAGTCATAGACCAAAAGCCTTTGATCTCCATCGGCGCAATACCCTACAAGCTTAACAAGATTGGGATGATCAAGTTGACCTAATGACAAGACCTCAGTTTGAAACTCTTTGTTCCCATGCAATCCATGCTTGTCTAGTTGCTTTACAGCCACCACCTACACATTCCCCGAAACAACACAACTTATTACTAATTATGGTTATTAGTACTGATTTTGGGAATAGGTAAATGAAATATAGGTCTAGGACTCCCAAAATTTAAAAGATAATTTACATAAATATAGACTTCCAAATTTTTTTTTTTTCTTTTTAAACTAAATTTCCTATAGTCTTTCAAATTTTAAGACCGGCCGTGACAAAGATGGATGGTTGAATGAATTTCAATGGTTCTCAATTATAACTTTTCAGTATCAAACCTGGCCAGTAGATTTAAGGGTTCCTTTGTAAACCCTACCGAATCCACCTTCTCCTAACAAACATTCTTGCCGGAAATTCTTTGTCGCTGTTGCTAATTCTCGGAAACTGAATATCTTCAACGTCGTTTCTTCTGATTGCTCTGCTTCATCTGATTGTCTCCTCTCTTTAACCAAAAAAAAGTAACAAGCTTTATTACCTAACGTATCAACCACGGAACTCAGAAAGAAGCCAACGTTAGGACATGCATACCATGCAGTTTGACTTCGTTGTTGTTAGCCTCGTCGGAACTTGAAGATTTTTTATTCCTAGGCGTAGAAAAACACGGGAAGCAGTGCATGATGATCCAAATAAAAATAACTTAACGTTGTTTTGCTTAGGATTTAGCAATAGGTCGGGTCCTTCATGAAGGTTGAAGGACCGACGTAAAAGAGAAACAACACGAAAAATGAGAGAGAGAGGAGTAAGAAGAAGAAAAAGAAGGAGATAAATCAAAGCCACCTAAAATCGATGAAGAAGAATGACTTCTCCGAGAAGTAAGGAAAAACAATTTTAGATTCTTTTAATTCTTAATCTGTCAAAATGTTAACGTCTCCCATAAACATGGAGAACCATCATTTGATTTCTGTAAAATATAACTATACAGCTGTAAGAAAATGGTTATGCTTCGATGTAAAGATATTTTTCTATCATAATTAGAAAAAAATGATAGATGATATCCAGCTAAAAATGGAATAATCCTTTTCATAATTTAGAGAGATTATTCAGCTAAAAATAAAATAATCATTTTCATAATTTAGATAGATTAATTATCCAGCTAAAAAAGATGCTACAGAAAATCGGCCCTAAATGATGGACTAATATAAACGAGCAAATTAGGGAAATATACTAAAAGAAGTGGAATACCATAGAAAGGGAGGTAAACGGTGATATTGGGGGGAAAAAAATTAGGGGAAATAAGGTATAGGGTACAAATATAGGAAACATGGTGGGTAGGGAGTACAAATACTCTATAAACTATTTGTGGACTCACATAAAATCAGTTCGTTCTACTTGTAAAACCAGCCCCCCTTTCTCTGATTTTGTAAGTGTCCTTCACGGACCTTGGATATGCTGCCAATATCTATGAATCCGGGAGGCTGGAAAATGATTATATCAACCAGTGGTAGTCAAAGATGAGTTATTCTAGGTTCACCAACCAATAGAATTTCATTATTTCAAATTCGATATCTTTTAAAAAAAGAAACAAAATATTGTCAAGTTATTTTATGTTTTTAAAATAAAAAAAATAGTGGTTACAGAAAAAAGAATTAAAAAAATCTTTTTATCGTCGTCATCAAAACACTAAACCCTAAATCCTAATCCCTAAACCCTTGGATAAACTCTAAACCCTTGGGTAAACCCTAAACCTTTGGGTAAACCCTAAACCCTTGGATAAATCTTAAATTCTAAATAAAAACACTAAACCCTAAAACTCTAAACCCTAAATCCTAAACGCTAAACCCTGAGTGTTTTAGTGTTTAGTGATTTTGATTTAGAGTTTAAGATTTATCATAGAGTTTAGGGTTTACCCAAGGGTTTAGGGTTTACCCAAGGGTTTAGGGTTTATGATTTAGAGTTTAGGAATTAGGATTTAGGGTTTAATGTTTTGCTGACGACGTTAAAAATATTTTTTTTTTTGTAATTACTACTATTTTTTATTTTATTTTTTTACCATTTAATTTTAAAAAGATAATATAATTTGACAATATTTTGTTTCCGTTTTTAAAAGATATCGAATATGAAATAACACCATCCTATTGGTTGGTGAACCCAGAGGTTCAACCTAAGGGGTGAACCCAAGAATAAGTCGTCAAAAGATTACTGAAATAAGAGTTACATTGGGAGTTTCCTTATTTGTTAATAAATCATGTTTTGCTTTTTGAGCTCCAATTAAGTACAAAAATTTAAGAATGTGTTAGCCTGTTTTGGTATATGATCATTTATCTGCTCATACTTTAGTGTTTTACTTCCTTAGCATGCTTTACTTAGGTTCAACTTCACTCAATGAGTATGTTGCATTTGCATTAAATCTTTGGTGCACTTGCAGCGACTACGAGTGGAAGCCAATAGGCTAAAAGGCTCTCCAAATAGCCCAAGCAAGGATAGAACCAAATCAAGTTTAGCTTAGCTATATTATTACCAGAGAGGTGATCAGTTTGGATGTCGGTCGTATATATCTGGAAAATTTAATATTAAATTTCAATATTATATTTGATTTTTCAAAAAAATATTTAATTTCATCTAAACGAATTAACCATATCGAAAAGGACAAAATAATTATACAAATAAAAAAATTTGACGCGTTTTCGACCGTCCAATTTCGGTGGAAAAGATAAAAAAAAAAAAAAAAAATTGACAAACACGAACACAAAACATGAGTAGGGTACGTAGTTCCGTCGTCGTACTTACATAAACAATTAATTAATTAAATTAATAAATCTCTGACTTTATTGTTTCTTTTTTGTGTGGAGGTGAGACAAGAACGCTTTTCTGCTTTTCGTCTCTCTGTTTACACGATTCTTCTTCTTCATCATCTATGTCCATTGTCGTTTACTTGTCCCTACACTCTCCGATTTGGGTCTCGCTCATCGGCGAATCAGTTTAGAGTGATGACAGTATAGTAATGTCTTATGCTCATCGTCATCGTTGGATACATTATTCTTCACTTATATGGATTTAATTTAATGCGGGAGTTCCTATGTCCTCTCTTTCACCTTTGATGATCAATCAAGGTCCCTTCACTTTCTTCTCTTCTTTTCTTTAGCTTTGATGGGAAAAGTTATTTTTTCACAAATTAGGTTTAATCTTGAATTCTGTTTCTGATCAGAGGCAATGTGGCAAATGAATATGACTTCAGATGAAACAATGGAACCAGGCTCTTACCCTGAACGACCAGGAGAGCCTGATTGTTCTTATTACATCAGAACCGGACTTTGTAGATTTGGCTCAACTTGTCGGTTTAACCACCCTCGTGATCGGGAACTGGTACTGCACATTTTCATAGTGTTCTTGTGTGTGTTCAGTTTTGGAGTTTAGAGATGTGTTTGGTCGGATCCAAAGTTGGAAGCTTTTGAGAGTGTTTTTGATATCTCTTATAGGTTATAGCCACTGCAAGGATGAGAGGTGAATACCCTGAAAGGATTGGTCAGCCTGAATGCGAGGTGATCGAGTTATAGATTTAGCATTTTCATTGTAGATTATAGTTTTCTCAAACTAACTACATTTGTATGTTTTGGGGATTTGGTTAGTACTATTTGAAGACAGGAACATGCAAGTTTGGAGTAACATGTAAATTTCATCATCCTAGGAACAAAGCTGGGATTGCTGGACGAGTCTCACTCAATATGTTAGGCTATCCTCTACGCGTATGTTTTTTAAATTTTTATTTATTTATTTATTTATTTATTTATTTCATCATCACACTTGCCATTGTTTCGTCCCTCACTCTTATTGACTAATGCAGAATGAGGTTGATTGTGCTTATTTTCTAAGAACCGGACATTGTAAATTTGGCGCCACTTGTAAATTCAACCATCCTCAGCCTCAACCAACAACCAACCTCATGGTTCCCACTTCAGGCCAACAACAGTCTTATCCTTGGTCAAGAGCTTCTTTCATTCCCACCCCTCGATGGCAAGATACCTCTGGCTTCACAGCATTGATGATGCCTCAAGGAGTTATATGGAACCCTTACACCGTAAGTTGTGTCAAAGACAACACTGCTCATTATGATTCTTATGTGTCAAAGACAACACCGTAACTTTTTCATTTTGTTAGAGTCAGCTTGGCTCAGTTTCTCCTTCAGGAACCGGAAATGATCACAACAACTACAGAAAATTGCAGCAAAACGAGTCAGGCTCATCTGTTCCGCAAGGAGGGATCTATGCATTACCAAGTGAAAGTGTCTTCCCAGAGAGACCAGGACAACCTGAATGCCAATTCTACGTGAAGACAGGAGACTGCAAATTCGGAACAGTTTGCAAGTTTCATCACCCTAGAGATAGACAAACTCCTCCTCCTGATTGTCTCTTGAGTCCCATTGGCCTCCCTTTACGCCCTGTAAGCTGCTCAACAAGTGAAAGAAAACACATGTTGAATTAGATTCGAACTTGGTTCTAATTGTTTACTTGTTTTTGGATATAGGGAGAACCGTCGTGTGTGTTCTATAGTCGCTATGGAATCTGCAAGTTTGGTCCAAGCTGTAAATTTCATCACCCAATGGGGGTATTCACATACGACAACACAGCTTCAGAGACTGATGAGGTTGTGGAAACAGCAACCGGACATTCCAGAAGACTCTCAGTGTCTGAAACAAGACAAGCAGCTACAACCTCTGGTCAAGACACTACCATTGATACTACTCATCGGTGAGTGAAGAAACAAAAGAAGAGCTAGAGCTTAAACAAGCTTTGATTTTTCAAAAAGAAAACTGTAAATTCACGTTTTTTTTTACATTTTAATCTGAAGTATTTATAATTAATAATGTATAGAGGTGGCTATACAACTGATCTTGATCTGATCGCCATTGTTGTAGTATTCTTTTTAATCAGGTGAATAAGGTAGACATTGTAATTACCAGTCTGGTTTAGAATTTCTTATTACCACTTTTTGGAGTAATAACCAATCAAGTGAATTAAGATCAGTTGTTTATAATCTGTACTTCCATGACCATTTTTCTTCATGGAAATCTTCTATTCCATGGAGTAGATCTGAGGAGTGCGGAGGTGCACATTATTTATTCACTTGATATATATTGTTTTGGCTTGGATATAACGAAACGATTTTTAAAAGAAAACACACAAAACAATTGGACGTGTAGTGTATTTTGAAGTTTAATCATTCGTTTTATTTTGTGTGTGTTTCAGACTTTTTTTTGTCGGATCAAATAGAATATACCAGCTTATATAGATACTACCTAACTTTGGTACGTATCACGTACACATATTGGAATATACAATGCTACGCGTATGTAATTAATTAATTCAACGCAGAAACAATGACGCGGGGAAAAGTAAACAAACACCGACCAGGAGACCGAAATGCGACCCAGCCTGAGTCGCACACGCCTGCTCCAAAGTCTTTCGTTTACTCGGTCTTTAAACTGATACTATATTTGATTTTATTCAACAATAACTAGTTCTTATTCGTAGAATGAATCTCACGCATCTTTTCGACTTGAGCCCGTCTACTTCAAACATACATAATATATATATACATGGTCATATATAATATAAGACTCATCAAATGTGAACAAGGTCAATGAACTAATATTTAATCATTGATGAAAGTAGTATCTATATACTATTACAAATACCTCGAGATATATTTACGGTTCATAACTGATTAGTTAGTAGTATTAACAATTTGATAGTATATTAAAAACACAAATTAAGTATACAACTGTTTAAGGGAAAACACGCGTGATTTATAAGTTTGTATAATATTATATTGTTCTTGGCAATTGGCATGATCTAATTACTAAGCTTTCTTGATTTAAAACTTACTTAAATGACAACTGTTAAATAATACTAGTTGATTTATGTTTCAAAAAAAATAAAATAGTTGATCTAGAATACTAATCCAAAGATTTCAACGGTCAACGTTGCCCATCACAGTTCACAAACATAAATCAAAGTTTTCTATTTCATACCTTTTCTCTCTTTCAACCTTTTACAACCTTTGACCACCTCTATGTGTATATATATAACGACCAAACCTCATGCATGTATGTAAACACGTAAAAGAAACATTCTTATTTATACAATCACATCTAACAGAAAAGTATTTCAATTTGTAAGAGCAAACCAAACAAAGAAAGAAGACGAAGTTATGGTGTTACCATGGAGATCAAGAGGAGGAAAGAGACCTAATCAGCTGACCATCTCAGACGCTGAAACCAAGACCCCGGCGGCTCAACTCAGATCCTCAAGGATAGAGCGGGTTCAGTCGCCGCGTGTGCCATTGACCCCGCGTGCTGCGGCAGAGATATGTCGGAGACTGGAAAACGCGACGGCGCGTGAAGAGCATGCCGAGTGTTTCGAGATCGTGAGTAAGATCAAGAACTTGGCAAGAGAAAGGGGAGAGACAAACAAGAAGTGTTTGCTCCAAAACGGTGTCGTTTCGGCGTTGACTTCTTGCTTCCAAAGATTCACGTCCACGCGTGAGGAACAAGCGCGTCTGTTGGAGGAAGTCTTGTCTGTTCTAACTTATTGGTTGCCTCTGAGTCGGACAGAGGGTTTCTCCAAGATGGGAACAACGGCTTCGCTTAACCGTCTCGTACGGTTCTTGAACGCTACAGACGCCAAAACGAGGCAAAACGCTGCGTTATGTATCAGAGAGGTTCTTGCAGTAGACAAGAAGTACGTCTACGCGTTAACAGACATCGAAGGAGCTTGCGAAGGATTGGTAAAGATCATCAGTGACTCTGTTTCGACGAAAGCATCTCTCATGGCGATTTACAGAGCGGTTTCGTGCGACAATGAGATCGCTGCAAAGTTCGTGAAGCTAGGCTTGGTCGCACTGATCGCAGAAATGATTATGAACAACGCGGAAAAAAGCGTTTGCGAGAGATGTCTAGTCGTTCTAAACGTTATATGCGACAACGAGCAAGGAAGAGAAGACGTTCTTAGAAACGCTTTGATCGTTCCTCTCCTAGTGAAGAAGATTCTACGCGTTTCGGATCTCGCAACGCAATGCTCAGTCTCCATTCTCTGGAAGCTATGGAGAAAGAACGGAGAAGATCATGTGTTGCTTGAAGCTCTTCAAGTTGGTGCGTTTGAGAAACTCTTGGTGGTTTTACAAGTAGGTTGTGAGGAGAAGACTAAAGAGAGAGCCAGCGAGCTGTTGCGGAATTTAAACCGATGTAGGAACGAGATCGAGAAGACAAACTGTCTCGACTCTTCGATGCGTTTGAAGAACGTGAAGAAATCATTTTAATATCAAACAAACAATATACACAACAACATGATTCTTTTTTGTAATGACTCTATGTTTCAACAGCTAGATACAGTTTTTGTCCATCACTAATCAAATCTACATCAATAATTTTACCTTCATCTTCAGACAATACACAAGAAGCTTCAGAAACATTCAACTGTTCTGCTGCAGTTCTCACAAGCTCCTCTATGCTTCTAGGCACCCACAACACAATCCCACGTCTTCTTGTTTCTTTTGCATCGTTTTGATGTGAAGAATACACTGTACATTTCTTCTTATATACTCTATCTGTAGATAATTCAATTAAAAGGTCTTAAATCTCCAATAATTTTTTTTAGTACTTCCAATATATATTTTTGTGTAATCTAATCAAACTACCTTTGAGCTCTTTAGAGCTACTTGGAAACGAAGAGATCTGTGAATTCTTGGCGTCTTCAAGTAACTTTATCAACATCTTGTTACCACAACCTAGGGCTTCATCTAAAGGAGTATTCCCCCACCTGATTCAAATTCAAATAATGGTTAGACCGCGAAAAAAAACAAATTGCTTTTTTTTTAAACACTGGATAATTACGCTATTACAAACTATGAGAGAACAAACGACTCTTTATATGGTAAAATAAAGAATCAAAATGTTTGTATACAAACCTGTCTTTCTTAAGAACATTAGCACCTGCTTCTACCAACTGCATTGCCAAGAGATACAATCCTTCAGAGGCAGCAACGTGGAGAGGTGTCCTGTGATCATAATCTTTAGAGTTTGGATCAATGCCGTTGTTGAGAAGCCGTTTCAAGAAATCGCTGTCTCCTTTTGCGACCACCGTGCAAAGGAAAGTCCCTGCGTTCTCTATACTCAACGTTGCACCTTCTTTCACAAGCAACGCAGCGACACGATCATTCCCGTTCTTGATTGCTTCTAGTAACGGCGTGTTCCCTAGTTTATCTTTGATATTTACATCTACTGATTCTTGGATAAGATACAATGTAATGTCTTCATATCCTCTAGAGGCTGCAAGATGCTGTTAAAGAAAACAAAAAAGAACATATTAGATATGTTTCAAGAAACCAAGAAGGTTTCAAAAAACCATACCAAAGGCGATCTTCCATCATAATCTGTTTTATTCGGGTCACCTCCAGCTCGAATCAAGCTCTTAAGCTGGTAAAGATCACCGTAGAAAGCAGCACTGTTCAACTTCAAAGCTAGCTCTCCCTCTTGTTTACTAATATGGAAGGTTATATCTGATTCCAGCTGCTTAATCCGGATATTTGATTCTTTCCCTTCAAGAAGATTGTTGAGAATCCTCCGTCCGTCGTGGAAATATATCTCGAGAATGTTCATGAAAGACTGTTTATCTAGCCTTAAAATCCGACACAGCTCGGAAACTCGGACTGTGTAAGGCTGAGGAATGTTGCAGAGGATTGATATCTCTCCAAAAGAGTTATCTGGTTGAAGAAGTGATACTATCTCTTCAGATCCATCCTTAGCTGTACCTATCTCCTCCTGATTTTGAATACTAATTAACTCTGAGTTTCAGACATTCTTAAAAGATTTTTTCGACGAAAAATGAGGAACTTTGTTTACCAATACACCGTGACAAACAAAGTAGAGTTGATCCACAACGCTTCCTTGTTCCATGATAACTTCTCCAGGGAGAAAGAACTCTTCATGAAGTCTTATAACCTGTAAGAAAAAGATGCATCCTGTTTAAGTTACCTGAGTGAAAAAGTTTCTATTTTACGGTCCAAATCAAAAGTCTTACAATCTGGTTAATGAACTCAGATGAGCAGCCACGGAAGAGAGGAACCTTCTCGATGTACGGCATGTATAAAGTTTGTGCAATCTGCAGTAAAAAATATAAGTTTAGACATTTGTTTTATCATTTAAAACATTTCATCATTTGCTCTTAAAAAAAACATTTCATCATCATTACCTTGGCGCGGATAGAGACAGGTATGTCTTGAAGAACAGCTGCCTCGGTGTAGCTACTTTGGTACTGCAACCGTAAATGTCCAGTGATCTGACCACGGATGTTTCTACTGAGTTTGTTTCGGTTCATATACTTCATAATATCCGCCATCTTGTCCCTGAATCTCTCTGTTTTTGAACCTTTTACTATCAAAGCTGTCATGTTACCAATCAAGTAAGCCCCTAGAATCATGTCGAATGATATGTAGATCATCGCAAATATCATTTCCCTCATATTAACTGCGTGTATGTCTCCATAACCTGCATCAAGATAAACATGCTAATAGCTTTAAAATAATATTTTATATATATAGCTAAAAAAAACAATTTAGAAATTTTTTTTTCGAATTTAAGTCAGGTTTTAGATTTTGTTGGGTTTTCGGATTTAAACTCGAACCAAATCTGAACTGTTTATAGTTTGGTTCCTTTTCAGGTTTTATAAAAATAGGAAAACGATCCAAACTCGACATATACCAAACCGGTCCGATCCAGAAAACTAAACAGGTCCTATAAGTACCCAACTTAAAAAAACCCGAAATCCGAATAACCCGAACTGCAAACCAGAATGCCCAGCTTTACATGCTGATATGAACCGAAGGTAGGTTTGTTTGTAACCAAAGCAAAAGCAATCAGAACTTACCAACAGTTGCCATAGTGACAATTGCAAAGTACATAGAAGTGGTGTACCGAGTCCAGAGATCGATCTCTCTAAACTTAGCGTAACTGTAGTCTCCCAGTTTCAAACTTCCAATCCAAGTGTACCCTTCTTGAGAAGCAGGTAGCGTGGTGGCCAAGTAATAGAAGATACAAGCCGCGGTGTGTGTGCAATAGAGCTCAACGAATATAAGCTTGACGATTCTTGTGAAAAGGTAATTGATTCTTATATCTTTCTCCATTTTGTGGAAAAATAGGATTACTCTACGAACTCGATATAATCTTATCAACAGTAGGTATCTCACTTCTTCTTTTTCACCTGCAGCCTATTTTCGAATCCACAGTTTCAACATCTTTCATTTGATTTCTCGTGGTGTTAAAACAAATCAAAGAATAAAAATGAGTACCTTGTAGATGATATCCCATGGCATGCAGGCAAGTAAATCTATAATAAAAGATGATTTTAAGTACCTGCAAAAAAATCGTATACACCATGAAGAGTTATATGAATCCATATCTCTTATAAAAACATGGGATAGGGCTATTAATACCGTAGAGCGATTGAGCTGCGTCTATAGACCATTCTGTAAGTTCTGCTATCTCTATAAGCAACGAAGAATGTTAGGACGATATCAACTAAGAAAGCGATTTGGCCCGCGATGTCGAGGATGAACAGATTCTCTGGTAATCCCCTGAAGAATCCGAACTCTAGTGGAGTGAAGAAGGAAGAGTAAAGTGCCCATATCAGTATGAACGTTGTCCAAGCCTTGTAGCATCTGCAAATCGAAAAATCTAAGTGATCAGTCTTTAGATTCCGACAGTATATATTTTGTTTGCTAAACAAAACTCATTACTCCTGATATGCTCCAATAACACATAGTTGTGTTCGGTCAGACTCTGTGGTCTTATAGGTTTTTTAACGAACGAAGTGGCGGGAAAAGTGGATAAATAACCGAAGACAATGTAACCACATTACCCCTAAGTTTTTAATTTTCACTAAATTGACCCCAAACCTTGCTAATCTGTCCAAACAGTTTTTTGTTTCTTGTAGTTTTTTCTCCAAAACAGAGAAAGTCTAATGTTACAACTTAACAAAGTTACAGACATATTACTCTACTGAAATTAATCTATTGTGCTCAGTTACTGATTGTGCTACAAATCAACTGGACCCATAAATTAAGTGGGCTAAAGGGACTAGTTTTGAAATAGTAAAATAATGACTAAGAAGAACAAAACGTTTTGAAACATTACGACAAGATTTTGAAGTTGTTACCGGTTATCGGGATGAATAACGGAGCCTCTGGAGATATCTCTGATCCCGTTAATGACGGTGAACTTTCCGCCCTTACCTCCGGCAAAATCTAATCCTAAAAAGTTCGTGAGGGGGTTGAATCTGTCTCCTCGCGTTTCTACAATCCCATCTCTGAAGTCATCGTCCACCTCGTAATCCTCCAACTCCACGTCGGATTCGCCGTCGCTCCGGTACGAAACTCCGTTGCCGCTACTGCCTCCCATTACCTCTGAATCAACAAAAATGGGGTTTAACCAGATAACCGGAGATTTAAGAAGACAATCTCTCTGTTTTTCTTTTGTTGTTCTTTGGGGTCAGAACCTCTCTCTTTAATGGTGAATATTCAGTTTAACATCTAAGCGACGATATTTATAGAGGTTTCATTTCTGTTTTTTTAGTGGATAGTGCTGTTATTTTCTTACAGAAAATATTTTTCTTAAACGTAGATGGATTAATTACAACACTTAATTATCTACATTATAACTTCAAGTTAAATCATATGGCTAGAATAATAGATGATTTAGTGTAAAGGAATAAGTAGAAATTATAATAATATACATGCGGACATAGCCGTCTCAAATTAATTTTAGACTCTGTTTAGAAAATTTATTAATTATACATTTTATCAAGTAATTTTAAAATTTAATAACTTTGTCTGATTTTTTTTTATATTATAAGTTCTAAATTTAGCATTATATCTAAAATTTTAAAGTTTTTTACCATAATTTATCTGTATATTTTAAAAAAATCTTAAACTTTTTATTTTTATATTTCGGGATCCTGTTCGACCGCTCCACTTGCGCGTGCTGTTAGAGGCCCTCCATGTGGATGGGGAGATAAGGTCGAACAATGATATGTGTAGTATGACCTATGATTATATGAAGAGCACGTGAAAGTGAAACTAACAATACAGCCCACAAGTTATAGAATACACAAGTCATCAAATGTTACAACATGTCATAAAGTTTCGTCATGTTTGGCAAATTGCGTTTAGAAGTTAATATTCGCTCATTTCTTCGTAAAGGTTTTCTTTAAATGCAAAGTTATTTTATCTTTTCACACGTTTACGCATATATAAGAGACTAGAGCGTAGTAATATTTAAGAACTCATAAGGTTAAATACTTCTGATTATGCTGTATATCAAGTAGTTTTTGTTTTAGTATATCGATCGATCAATAATATTCGAAACAACGGAAGCTTCACGAGAAGGATATTTTTTTCTTTTGTTAGGAAAAACGCAAGTTGTGATGACGGAGCAATATCAATCTTGTGATGGATATACTCTAAACGTGCATGTATTGATTCCCGTTGTGCTAACACTTTTAGAATTATAAAATTCACGTGAAAATTTAAGCCATATGATTAGTCAAATACTAGATAATGTTGAGGTGTTTAGGGAATGTGAGTGCTTTTAATTAGGTCAGAATTAGCTAGTGTTTTTAGTTTATGGTTCTAATGGATAATTAGTTTATACCAATTGTGCAATGTGCATTAACCGACCTTTGCTTTGTCTGTTTTCTCTTTTTATTTGTGGACTCCATTTCAAGTTAAATAAATTAGATAACATAACATGGTTGTTGTTATTTCCTTGCTTTTGTTTGGTTATATTTGAATATATTTTCATGTCAATGGGTTATAATGGAAGCTGAATGCAATTGATAAGTTATAAGCATATAAGGTTGGCACACACACTCAGTCCAAAAATTGTTAATTTACAGTTAGTGTGGTCTTCCTTTTTCATCACTTGACCCCTAATTAGTTTACATATATTTGACCCTTAATTGGTTTCTAGAAATGTCTTTGTTATTTATACACACACACACACACACATATATATATATATATATATATATATATATATATATATGTGTGTGTGTGTGTAATCAAAAGAGTTTTTTTTTTAAAGTATTTTCTTTGATAAGAGTTTAACAGGATTACATATATATATATGGTTAAGGCATTTGTTTGTGTAGCCTTCATTTTGTTGTCCTTTTAGATTGTTTAATCAAAAGATTTAAGAATATGTAGAACATGGAAACACTCAAAAAGAGAGCTAATTGTTTTGTATATTAGCCTACTTATTACAAGTTGTTTTGTGTATAATCTTTTCAAAATAAGTGTGTGCCGTAATAAAGAGAAATATAACCTCAAAAGAAAAAAACAGTTGGCTATGACATTATACTAAAAAGAAATGCTTTGATTAGTCACACAAATCATATATGATTATTGAATGAGTTCATGAGGTTTGACCATAACAAAAGAAGAGATGACTTCACACATTTGTAAGCCGCAACGCCTCCACGAACAACTCCTTGAGAGAAGCGTTTGAAGCCGCAATTCTCTGTGATGTGATGTCCAAATCTTTACCGGATCTGATCATTACAGACACATACAACACCAAAAAACAAGTTAAAAGCTTGGTCCATTGTAGCATTGAGTGTGTTTGACTTTTGTCTTAAAAAAACAAACTCTTACGGATCAAAAATAAGTCCACCAGCTTCTCTCACGATCACAACTCCTGCTGCAACGTCCCTGTGAATTGATATAACATACCATTTCAGATCAAGTCTTGTTTCTGCAAGAACCAAACTTTGTAATATCTAAGCAGAGTCTTTTTTTTTTTTTTACCATGGACCGCCAAATTCGATTTCATAGAAGATATCAGCCCTCCCACACGCCACACTGCAGAGATCCAGTGCACAAGAGCCACAGATCCTGATGTTCCTAACCTAATGAATGAAACAGAAGAGAAGACAAGATCATGAGGTTTTGGCAGAGGTTGAATCCAAATGAAGAATATTCACCTTGGTTAACAAACTGTTGATCCTGTTGGTTGCATCGTCTAATGTAGCTTTATCTCGTTTAACGCCCGCCTGTTTTCACACAAGTGATGAGAGGATGTACTTCATAAGAGTCTAGTTTTGACACAAGGGATATATGTTTTTACCTCTGCTAGGAGCAAAGCGGTTACAAGTTCACTTTGAGTTGACACTACAAAGAAAAGAACATTATTCTCATCTTGACCAACAAAATCTCTAGACTGTAAGGTGTGAGAGAAGTATATAAAGTTCCAACCTTTGATTGGTTTTCCATTAAAGAAGGCTCCTTTCCCTTGGACACCGGTGAATAGCTGTTGTGTCAAAGGAATTTATAATGGTATATATAACAGGTACCAAACAAAGAAGCTTGAAGTAGAGATTGATACAATGTAACCATGAGGATCAGGGTCTCTACCCAGAGTCTTATACCTCATCCATAATAGGATTGAAAACGACGCCAACCACAGGGACTTTCCCAATAGTAAGGCCAATGGAAACACACACAAAAGGGAACCTGCATAAAAAAAAAAAAAGAGTTTAGTTTTGTTCTTAAAGAAAATGTCCAAAACGAAAACACAAAGTCATTCAAATGAGAATATAATATACCCGTGAACGAAATTTGTAGTTCCATCAACAGGATCAACAATCCAAGTTGGTTCATCTGTTAACTCACTCACACCATTCGCAGCTGTTGTTTCTTCTCCTATGAACTAAAATGCTAAATGATCAATGCAGTGCAATGCAAGGAAGAAACTACCAAAGATAAAAAAGACCTTGTGGTTGGGAAAGAGCTGCTTGAGATGATTAAACACGAGTTCTTCACATTTTTTATCAGTCTCCGTCACCAGATCCACCTATACCAAAAAGCAAATTCAGTGTATCCATAGGAACATGGCCACTTGTTTTTGTCTGAACAAGAACCTGGCCTTTGTGTTCAACATGTTTGGTCTCGTAAAATCCTTTACGAATGACCTGAACAATGTAAAACCAAAAGGATCAAGATTTAATAATATGACCAGCCACTGGATCGATCAAACTCAATGGGAAAAAAAAAAGAGATAAACTTCTCCAGCTTTCTGAGCGGCATCAATGGCGGCAGCCAAGAACTGATCTAGCGAAACCTCACCAAACAACAACAACAAAAAGTGAGAAAGAGGCAAATTAAAGAGATGAAGTCCGCGGAGAATGAGCGTGTCTATACCATTGTCTCCCATTTTCGGTGATTGGAGGTTGCTAGAAGTCGAAAAGAATAACGGTTTCTATTTCTGTGTGATTCAGACAAGAAGCCAGAAGTCAACCACAGTTAGCGGTTGTTCCGGATCGGTCTTGTCTTCTCCGGGTCGGGCTGATTCGAGTAGCGTTTGGGCCTACTATGATGATCCATAGTATTTGTAAATTAACTATTAGGCCTACTTTCTGATCCATTGTATTAAGCGAATTAATTATCGCTTACTCGTGACTACTTTATGTCCATATCACCTGGTGCGTATTAATATATCTATACATTTAATAATTTTTAATTCGAAAATTTATTTTTATAAAATAATAATAATTAAATTAGATACAATTTTTAAATTATTATGATTTATAAAATTTTGATATTCATATTGGTAATCAATGTATTAAATTATGTTATTTTATTTCATATTTTTATTTATGTGATATAGATTTTGGATCAAAATATTAATAGATTTTTATAGTAATAACTAAATTAGAAAATTTTACATTTGAAACTAACACATATTATATTTAGACCGAAAAAAAACATGTGGTGCTAAAAAGATTATTAAAATACTATGAGAAGCCGTAATTATTGGGTCTTCTCTAACGATGGTTTGCTACCCGTTTGAGATAGGAAATTGTATTATTTTTTTACCAAGTACCAAATGATGTAAATATTCTTATAGTTCCTTAAAGATCAATAAATTTAACATTTTATCAAAAAAATGATTATAAAAAAATCACAAATATAAAACATTAACAAAATAACAATAGTTTAGGAGTGTTCAATCTGGTAAAATCGAACCATTAAAAACACAACCAAACCGAAATAGAGAAAATAGTCTGGATTTAAAAGTACCGAGGATGTTATTTTAAAAAAAACAACATTATATGAATATGGTTCAGTATATTAAGGGATCAAACCGAATAAACAAAAGAAACCGATTAATTCAGATATATTAGTATACTTATATATAAATTTTATAATAATCTGTATTTGATCAATATTTTCAGTAAAAATCAGAGAAATTGGCTATAATATTAGTCATTAAAATCTATAGTATTATTTGAGAAATGAATTTGCTTATTTGTCACATTCTCCATAATTTTAGGACTGGGTCATTAGTTTTAATAAATAATTTTAATTAAACTATAATTAAACTATAATCCATTATTTATCTCATTGCAAATTAATTAAACTATAATTATCTCAAAACAATAAATGGAAAACGTTTTTGAGAAAAGAAAAGATAATTTCATGTATTTATTTTGGGTTTATCTACATCTTTTTTTCATGTTCACTAATTTTTATACTAGTAGCATATATATATATATATATACATATAATAATTAAGTTTATCGTTATACTAAAATATTAAAAATAGGTTTATAAAATATCAAAAATTGATTTATATTGTTTGTAAGTGTAATATGTCATGAATTTTTTTTTCTAAACTATTAAATTTATTTTTCTATTAAAAATACTAAAAAGAGGTATATAAGTAATAACAAAAAATTTTATTTAAATTTTCTTGCTATTCGTGACTTTTCAAAATATTTGTTATTGGGAATAGAATTATCTTTTAAAAATATTTTCAAAATATATGTCTCCAAAAGAGAATATTTTCAAAATACTAATTTAAAATTAACTCTACTTACTTTTATGTTTTTCAAGTATTTCAGAGAATTATAACTTTTTTTTAAAATTCCATTTTTTTTAAAAGACTATTATCTAAAGAAAAATGTGATTTAATTTTTATAAAAACTGTATTTTCCAAATTATTTTTTAGTTATAATTATTAAAATTTGAAAGTTAAAAGACTATTTCGAAAATAAAAAATTATGTTTTTATAATAAAAAGTACTATTTAATATCCATATTTAGAAGAAAATTGCATGTCTCTATTTTAAATGAAAAACAGAGATTGACTATAACATATTATAAATTTAATGTTTGACTTCAAAATTTTGATCTTTAAATTTAATAATATATTTATTAATAAATATTTATAAAAAATTATGTCCGCATGTGCGGGCAAAATACCTAGTTATAAAACGAGAGAAAAGTAATGATGTTATTATCGGTAGATATTGTTAATATCTATTTATTAATTCCTAAATATCATGATAATTATATATTAACATATATTTTTAAAAAATATTAGTATATATATATATATATCGTAAAATAGGTTAATGTTTATTAATTATTTTAAATATCATGATAAATATATAGATATCAAGATAAATAAATTAAATAATAATATAAATTAAACTAATGATTTATCCTAAAATTATTAAAAATATGAAAAATAAGAAAATTAACTAAAGAAACCGATTAATTCATATATATTAGTATATTTATATATAAATTTTACAATAATTTGTATTTGATCAATATTTTCAGTAAAAATCAGAGAAATTAGCTATAATATTAGTCATTAAAATTATAAAATGAGAGAAAAGTAACGATGATATTATCGGTAGATATTATTAATATCTATTTATTAATTAAATGTCCTAAATATCATGATAATTATATATTAAAAAATATTTTAAAAAATATTAGTGTATATATATCGGTAAAATAGGTTCGGGTTTATTAATTATTTTAAATATCATGATAAATAAATATATATATATATATATCAAAATAAAAAAAATTAATAATAATATTAATTAAACTAATGATTTATCCTAAAATCATGGAAAATATGACAAGTAAGCAAATAAGCTAAAATCATGAAGAATATGACAATTCGAGGTTACGTTTGCAACGGATTGTTCTCAATTGTTGAAGATGGTTTCGGAACCAGAAGAGTGGCCAGCTTTTGCAAGTTATTTGGAAGATAGCAAGAGTTTGAAAGAGAGCTTCACACGATCAGAGATTATACATGTACCAAGAACGCAAAATACAAAGGCGGATAACCTAGCACGCAGTGTCAGGAAACAAACGTCTTTCGTCGTTCACATGGATCAATATCTCCCGGTGTGGTTTACAGAGTCAATATGAGTCTGTAATGTTGTCGACAAAAAAAAAGCTGACAAATAAGCCAAATCACTTCATAAATAACAGTATAGATTACTTGAATCATATAATGTTAGATTATTGACCAATAATATCTTGCTATTGCTAAATTCAAAATAACAGCTTAGGGTTTTTGGTAAAGATTTTCGGTGTAGATTTTGACTTTAAAATTATGGATGTAGAGAATCTGGATGTTGAAACTTTGGCTTTTAATTTAAGTTTTATTAAGATCAAATTGGTAGTTAAAATTGTAGATATTGAATAAATATTTAAAATATTTTATTTAAAAATATTTTATTTAAAATGTAAAATTATACTACTGTTAAAAATTAATTATATATGACTGTAAAAGTAGTATAATATGGATCTCAAATGAACAAGAAACAAATTTAATGATTAATTTGTTAATATTAAGTTTTAATGAGATTGTTACGAACTTAAATAAAAAGTTTAGGTACGAAAGGAAAAAAAATATTTTAAGAGAAAAAATAAAAAGAAGGAAAAAAAGTTGCAAAGGTCTTTAAGAAAAACAACACTAAAGAAGAGAGAAAAGCTTATAATTATTTTATAGACTTTAAAATGATTATTTTTTTAAAAAATAAACTTAATTAGTAAAAAAAAGCTTTAGAGACTTTCTAATCCCACAAAGTCTTCAAAGCCAATCGGACCCTAGATGTATTCGAAGAGCTAACCTGATATTTTGAATTTAGCAATAGCACGATATTGGTTCTTATTTCTTCAAACACATCTTAACTGTTATTCAAACACAAATTTGATATTCAATTCATTTTATCTCTCCGTTTCATAATACTTGATGTTTTGTCTTAGTGCATAAATATTTTTAAAAATTATATTCTCTTAAAAACCATTTTAAAGATATAATTTTAAAATCAGTTAACCAATTATAAAAAAATAAAGTTAAACCTAACCTTAAAACTTCAAAATTTTATGTAAATTGAAAAATAATACTTATTGTAAAACATCATCTATATTGAAACACGGAGTACTAATTTGATATTTGAACATTAGTATCAAATTTGAGGTAAAATTCAAATTCTTGGCAATAATATTTGAGTAAGCGCATTAGAAATGATCAATGGTGATTATTAAAAAAATCATACAAAGGTCGGATCAAGCCAATAAGGAGGGCCAGTGAGATTGTCGAGTTTGGCGAGCTCGGTGAAAGTCTGAGTAGCGAGATCGAAGATGTAAATGCGACCAGTGTCGCCGAATTCGACGAAGTATATGGAGTTCGGTTCGAGTCCAGGGTAATTGGTGGCATTGACGCAAAAGAGCTCGTTCTGACCGTAGAAAATGCAGAGATCTCCTATGTCTTCCGTGTACGACTTGCAACCATTGTCCGAGTCTACTTTGAATACCATGAACCGCTTGGTGACATGGCCCTCCTTCTTCTTGTGCTGTTCCCAGAATGATATGGGGTTCCCACCAACCGTTGCCTGGACAAACCTGCGGTGTTCAGTCACAATTCATCAAGATTTTTATTTTATTTTTGTGTGGGTGGAAGAAAATAGAAAAAAGGAACTTTGTTTACCAAATAACTAGTAACAAGTCGCCAGAGGGAGACTGAACCATTTGGTTGAAGGGGCCACACTGTCTCAAAAGCTCGTACTCGGTGTCTGAGATGTCCGGGAGACGACAAAGAGAAGTTGGTTGCGGGTAATAAGCCAGTTGATGGAACTGGGGAGATGGGTGGCGGACAGGGAGAAAAGGAACGTTGGGAGTGAGATAAAAAGTTGAATCTCTGTCGGAGAAAAAGACACGGGAGCCGCAGAAGTGGCCAGGGATAGAATCTTGCAAGTGAATCCATTTCGATCCATTGCCCAGATTGCAGAAAGAGATGGAGTCCATCCACTTGAGGGCTAACGTGACGGAGTCGGAGTCTTGTGATCGGTCAGGACAAGAGGAGAGAGATGCGCCGTAACCGATCGGACAACGAGGGTTAAATGGAAGAGAGTCATAGGGAATAATAGGGTCAAAGGGAGGTAGCGAGATAACTCTTTGCGATGACTTTGGCACCGTTGGATTGAACATATTTGTAACATGTACGGTCATATCTTCTGTGTTCATACTAGCTACCCAGCCTCGTGACGAACCGATGTAGCTGCTAGACGGTGTGCACATCTTCTCAGGAATCGTCCGATTACGAACCTTCACCGTCTCGTTCTTCATCGGGTCGAAGTAGTTTAAGTTTACCACTTTGCCATCGACACCATGATCTTCCACAACCTCCATAGGAAGCAATAGGTACGGTGATGACGTCACACCCTCCAAGGAGGATAAACTGCGAACCACAGTTTGCATCTGTCATCACCACACGACACGCATCAAAACTTGTTATTATTGAGAAACACAAAAGTAATGACAGAAACAGAGAAGAAGCTTACCGAGTTCGAACCACGAACTGGCTTAGCCAACCCTACTTGCAAGAATCTAAACATGTTTTGTGGTTTCTTGCAGCTACAGATTTTTTGTTTTCGTTGAATATCTCTCTCTCTCTTTCTACAAAGAATCATTATATATATATATCTTCCTTTCTGTTGGAAAGGGAAGCTTTAAAGATTTGGAGAGTAAATCAAATCAACCAAGAGATACGATACATAGTTAAGAGCCAAAAGTTAATGTTACGTGATTGTGTAAATATTATTATTATTTCCTTTTCTTCTTTATCTTCTTTGCACGTCTCGTATATATTAAAAGAGAAGCATTGTAATAAATACATTCACACTATAATAGACACGAGACATTCTCACAATGATTTGATAATAAGTATGCTAACGCGTTCACACTATATTCATAAATGTGTTCACACTATGTATTTTACGTTTTTTTAATATAAAACTCACATACATGGTTCCAATAAAACTCTGAATTTTTCGGTTCGAATAAAAATAGATAACGAATCAAAAAACAAACTATATATATATATATATTTTTTTTTTCTATTTTATTTACGGATCAAATCGGATATTCTTTGAAATTCTAAAGCATTTCGGATATTCGAGTCACCGAATATCTAGGTGGCTAAAGATCGAATCGACATGAATGCTTCCAAATACCCAAATATTCGATTTGTGCCAATCCCTATTTACGGATACAATTTTATTTTTTTATACGAAAAAATGACTAATGTCAAGGCCTTTTTTCACTACAAGAAAACACACCGAATTCCGACGGAGGTTCCGACGGACACCAAGGTCGTCGGACATTTGTGACAGAATACTGACAAATTTCCGACCAAATCCAAAAAAATTAAGTCGTCGGAATTTCGTCGGCCATTTCCGACGGAATTCCGACGAATATGGTTCGTCGGAATTTTCCGACGACTTTTCGACGACATTCCGATAAAAAATGTAACCGTTGTAGTCGTCGGAAGTTCGTCGGTATATTCCGACGAATTTCCGACGACATCCCGATTAATAGCAAAGTCGTCGGAATTCCGTCAGTATTTTCGACATACAATCATATTTATATAATCTTACACTACAAAAAATATTGTTGTGTAAAATCGTGTTATAAAACATTTTTATTGTTAAATGTTTATGCAAATACTATATATATTATCAAAGATTTGGATTTTGCATTTAGAAACTTGAAATCGACACCCTAAACACTAAGTCGTCGGAATTCCGTCGGAATATACCGACGGAATGTGTCCATCGGAAAATACTGACGGACATATTCCGTCGGAATTTCAATTTGCCCGGGAGAACCAAACCGCTTGAAAATTTTCGCGAATCGGCATTTGGTATATTTTAATTATACCGATGGAATACCGACGAACCCGTGTCCGTCGGAATCCTCGGAAATAAAAACCCTCCTCTCTCCTTCTTCGTTATCTCCGCGGCCTCTCTCTCACAAAAAGAAAACACTCCGGCGATTTCTCCCCATCTCCGGCGATTCCGGCCTTTCTCCACCTCTCTTCACCGGCGAATCCTCTCCTCACCCTCATATCTCTTCCCCAAACCCCAAATCATGTAAGAATCATCCCAAACCTTCTTTTTTTCAATTGTTTAGGGTTTTGGAAGTTGATCTCGGATTTTAGGTTGTTTGATTGAAAATTTTAGGATTGAATGGATAGTTTAGGATATATAAGTTAGGATTGTTGTTTGGATTGTTGTTTTAGTTTTTTTTGGAACATTTTTTGATTTTTAAAAACGTTTTTTGATTTTTAAAAACGTTTTTTTTTTTATTTTTAAAAACGTTTTTCAAGTTTCCAGTAATGAAATATATATAATAAAACGTTTTTACAATTTTTTAAAAATATTTTACAACATTTTTCTATATTTATAAATTTTTTATAATTTTGTATACATATATATATATATATGTAAATCATGTATAATAAAAATTTTAAAAATTTTTATAATTTTTTATAAGTTTTCACTAATAAACTATGTATAATAAAACGTTTTTTTTAAAAAAATATAAATATTTAACAACATTTTTCTTCATTTATAAATTTTAACAACATTTTTCTATATTTATAAATTTTTTATAATTTTGTATACATATATATATATATATATATAAAAGGTTTAATAGTTTTTTTTTAAAACGTTTATAAAACCCTTTGTAAATATATAAATGAAAACATTAAAAATAGAAATGATTTGAAAATATGTTTGATGGGTTAATTTTTTTTTTTAGGGACGAGGACGAAGCCCGCCCCGCAGCCCGTCTTCGACGTAGTTCGGTGAGCAGTTCCCGTGCATCGGGATCGTCTCATGACTCGGTTCCCACATATATTCCCGCTCCAGCTCCCTCAGCCCCTCACGCTGCCCCTCACGCTGCTGCTCAACAGGATCCGGGGGTCATGCCGGTTCATCTATTGGTTCAACAACCAGGTCGAGAGCATCTCCCGTCTCTCCAACCCAACCCACGACGAGGCCATAGCACTTGGTTAGTATTTTTTTTATTTGTACCGTTATATTTTTTCCTTTAATTAACTTGCTAACTTGTATTTTTTTTAAAGGTTCACCAAGTCGAAAAATGGCATTAGCCGGAGCATCAACCAGATGATGTACTCCATGCTCCGTTTTGGATATCCAAAGTGGAGTGTGATCCCTTCCGACGAACGAGAGTTGTGGTTTCGTCAGTTCGCGGTATAGTAACTCTTCATTTTTTTAAAGTTTGAACATTTTTTTAAATATATTTACTTATTAAATTGTGTTTGTTTTGTAGCAAGAGTTCAACTGGCACTCCGATCTTACGGAAACAGTCCGTAAGAAATTCAACGAAAAGGCCATGGACTCTTACACAAAGCAGATAAACTCGTGGAAGACAGTTTTGCAGAAGAACAAGAAGCCACGGTTCATCAACGGGTCGGTGTGGGAGCAGTTGATAGCTCATTGGGAGAAGGAAGAAACTGCAGAGACGTCTTCTAGGAATTCCAGGAACCGGAAGAGCGATCGTGGCGGGAAAGGTATGTATGTGCACAACCTCAGCGCTTGCTCTATGTCTACTAAGGAGGATGAACTTGTAAGTTTTTTATTATTATTTATCTTTATATTTTTTAAATAAATATTTTATATATTTCTTGGCTAATAATGGCGGTTTTTTTAGATCGAAGCAAATGACGGTAATCCCGTTGATCGTCTACAACTCATTAAGGTGGCTCACACTAACAAGACGACAGGTCAAATTCAGGACCCCGTGATCAAAGGTGTAGTTGATTTGGTGGAAGCTGAAATAGTTTCCCAATCTCAGCCTCTCTCTGATGACGGCGACTCTACGGGAGCTTCAACCAACCTGTCTCTATTGCAAATAAATGAGATGGTTGAAAATGTAATTTTTTTATTAATATATATTTTTTTATAATGTCGATTACTTACTTGTCCCTATTTACTTACTTTAAATATTTTTGTAGGCGGTTCCTAAAAGGAAAGGAGGCCGTTTAGTTGGGTTGGCCCGTCGTGCTTCTTCGTATCCGGCATCTTCTTCACAAGCTCCGTATGCCGATCCCATGATTCTCGAGGAGCTACATGACAAAGATGAACGGATTGGGGCATTGGAGGAGCAGAACACCACTATCCTTTCGGAGAATGCCACTATCCGTTCGGAGAATGCCACTATCCTTGCTGAGTTGGCATCCCAGAAGAAGTTCAACACCGAGATTATGCAGAAGCTAGATCGTTTGATGTCTTCGAGTTCATCTTAGTTTATTTCGGCTTTTTAAAACTTTCGGAATGTTTTTTTTTTATTTGGGTTTGTATGAATTTTAAACTTTATGAATGTTTTTTTCCTATTTCGGTTTTTATGAATTTAAATTTTATAATATTATTAGTTTTAAATTTCTGATTTTTTAAATTTATTAATATCAAAAAATATATAAAAATGCAAAATTAATTTGAAAAAAAAATGAGTATATACCGACGGACAGTGGTCGTCGGAATATACCGACGGACATATATCCGTCGGAATTTACCGACGAACCTCGTTCGTCAGAATTTACCGACGAACAACGGCCGTCGGTATATTCCAACGACCGCTGTCCGTCGGTAAATTCCGACGAACGAGGTTCGTCGGAATGCACCGAGGAACGTTCTCCGTCGGTACGTAGTTTTTCCGATGAACTCTGGTCTCGTGTATCCGCATCGTAATATCGTCGGAAGTTCGTCAGAATGACGTTTCTTGGTATTCGTCAGAAAGTCGTCGGAAGTTCTGACGAAATTCCGACGAATTTTTTTTTTCCGACGAAACGATACCGACGGACGGGTTCGTCGGAAATTCGTCGGAATCGGTCTATTCCGACGAATTTCCGACGATTTCGGCCATCAGAATCCCCCTGTTTTCTTGTAGTGTTTATTTAAATTAATTTTAATTTTATCTTTCATGTATTATTTTGAACAAAAATGCTATTTAATATTAATTAACAATATCTTTATATTTTTGTCAACTATTTTTATATACTTTTTACATACACATACATGTGCACCTTGATGTGAGCACCTTGTAACTAAGTATTCACCACAACTGAAGTATCTTATTTTTTTGAAAGTTAAAATATTTTTCCTTAATGTTTTTTCACTACCGACCAAATTGTAGTGTAATGATTTGTTTTGATAAATTTATTTTATTTTTCTTAAACTATTATCCGTTTAAAAACTATAATATGAAACTATTGGTTCGATATGACGACTATCTAAAATTCATAACTTGGAAATAAATAAATAATATTAATCTTTGGTTTTTTTTCCGGAAAAAATAAAAAAATCAAACATTTTAAGTTTTAACCGAATAAATTAAAACGAATATTAATTTAAAATAATAATTATATTTTAGAAGATTAAAACCAAAAACTTAAAACTTTAAACCGAACTAATATCCAAATTAAACATATTTAATGTCTTTTTATTAAAAATAACGAAACTAATAATCACATCCCACGCAAGGCGCGAGTTATTGCCTGGTATATATGTATTCCGTATACACGTACAGAAAAAGATACAATGCCTTCAATGAATGGAGTGTGGAATATGTTGCTGCTGAGCGGAGCAGAGTTGCTATATCCATCGTTAATAGTGTCACAAGTGGCCAGAGCTACCAATCGTATCTGGCGATGGGTGGTCCTCAGTGGCTTGACCTTACTATCCGAGAAGAGGCATCCTATGATGTCGTTTAGTCACATGGATGTGGCCTTGTGGATTGTCTGCTATCACTGCAGTTCACTTCTGCCTCTTCAGTTTGTTTCGAGTTGTTATATGGCACCTACGGGTGTTTTTCCTTCTTTAAATTTCTAAGTTTTTGTCCTCTGCTCCTCTAATCCTCTGTTACTGAGGTGTGTGTGCTTTTAAGAGGTTTTTTTGTTAAACTTTTCTATTTTGAATACAATCAGAATTAAAAAAAAAATAAAAAAATAGACACAATACAGAGTTCCATTCTTTCTCTCCCATTTTTCCTAATATTTCTTCATTTTCATATTAGGGTTTCTGAAAACCAGACCGGGGTTTTGAACCGGATGTTTTTTCCTTACCAGGCTGTGATCAGAACTATTTAGCCTTTTGCAATGAAAAACTCTGCACAAAAATATCTCCAAAGTCAAAACATCATCCATTGTATTAGCGAATTTAGTTATTGCTTACTCGTCACAAAAATATCTCCAAAGTCAAAACCTCATCCACAAAAATATCTCCAAAGTCAAAACATCATCCATTGTGGGTTCAATTGGTCATATTTTTTTAATTAGTGACAAGAAAAAAAACAAAAACGGACAACCACTGGAACAAAACTTAGGTTTACCTCTAAAGTGAACCTTTAAATTCATATTTTTTCTTATTACCAATCAAAATGTCACATAAATTAATAATAAAATATATATATATTTTTTTTTTAAATCTAAAAAAAATAATAATAATAATGACGTTCATTTTAGTGACGCTAATGCCACTAACTAAACCCTAAACCTTAAATTCTAAATCCTAAACCTTAAATCTAAACCCTACCTTTCCTCTTATTACCAATCAAAATACCACATAGATTAATAATAAAATATATTATTTTTTACAAAAAATCTAAAATAATTGAAAAAAATAATGACGCTCATTTTAATGACGCTAACGCCACTAACTAAACCCTAAACCTTAAATTCTAAACCCTAAACCTTAAATCTAAACCCTAAACCCTAAATTCTAAACCCTAAACCTTAAATCTAAACCCTAAACCAAAACTCTATATCTTAAACCCAAATCCTAAACCCTAAACCCAAATCGTAAACTCTAAACTCAAACCCTAAATCCTAAACCCAAACCTAGACTCTAAACTCAAACCTTAAACCCTAAAGAAACTACATTAACATTAACCCAAACCTTTCGGATATAGGATTTGGGTTCAGAGTTTACGATTTGAGTTTAGGGTCTAGGGATTAGGTTTGGGTATATGGTTTGAGTTTAGAGTCTACGATTTGGGTTTAGGATATAGGGTTTGCGTTTACGGTTTGGATTTAGGGTTTAGGATTTGGGTTTAGGATATAGGGCTTGGGTTTAGGGTTTAGGATTTGGGTTTAGGGTTTAGAATTTGGGTTTAGAATTTAGTGTTTAGGGTTCAAATTTAAAGTTTAGGGTTTAGTTAGTAGCGTTAGCATCATTAAAATTGGCGTTATTTTTTTGTTTCAATTATTTCAGATTTTTTTAAATAAAATTAATATATTTTTTTATTAATCTAGGTGATATTTTGATTGGTAATAAAAGGAGATGTGAATTTAAAGGTTCACCCTAAGAGTGAACCTAAATCTTGTTCCAACCACTATCATGTTATTGCTATATTCAAAATAACAGCTTAGATATCCTTTAAGAACTTTTGTCCATAACGTTAATTAGACATCAAAAAAATTACTTACATTCATATATTTGTTATAAAAGTAATGGAAAAGTCTATCTTTATTCATAACATAGAAGTTCCTTATATAGGAGATTACACCGTCATAGATAAATGGAAAGATTACAAATCATAATCTCTAGGTTATGAGCAACCACAATCTGGTTCATAACACTCCCCCTTCGATGCCATAACCATTTAGAGCTTGTAATGTGCTTTAATATTGTCTCATTAAAACCTTACCAGGAAAACCCAATTGGGACAAAACTATGGTGAAGAAAAAAGAGTACAACACACATTACTCCCCCTGATTTGGACATTACTGAAGGTCCCTTAGACCTCTCCAATTTTCTGCAATCCGTGGGTGATGAAGATCTTGGACAGAATATGCTTCGTCCTCGAACATGATAGTTGGTTCTTCTTTACCATCGGCCATGCCACAATCTGATCGAACATATTGAGTCATCGACCTCAAATACACACACGAAATCTTGGATGATGTTGCTGTGATATGCGTGTACCACCATGTGTAAAACATAACCTGTCTGAAAACAAATCAACAAAACCAAATAAACCCTCTTTGGGCTGGTTAGTATAAAATAAACCAAAATCAAAGGTTTCTTCATCGTCTTTCTTATGGACCAATCAGATCAGTGTCTAAAACAAGACTTCTGCATCGGCCATCTCAGGACTAAATGGACTTCTTTATCGTCCACCTTTGGACTGAATGGATCAGTGTCCAAAACAAGTGATTTCACGCCAATGTACTAGATAATGGGTGAGACTGGTCCAAATTAAATCTCTTGAGTACCTTTTTTGTATATACTATTTGATGCACAAGGATTTTATTGTTAATGTACTCAAGCTGTAATCCCAAACAAAACTTTGTTTTCCAAGATCTTTCATCTCAAACTCTTTCTTGAGATATTCAACTGTTTGAGAAATTGTATCCAGAGGTTCCTAGGATATTCAGATCATATACTTTGATGATTATCAATATTGTTCTCGAGAACTTACTGTACTTTCAGCTCAATACCCTCTAGTACTTTCATTATCTAGTAGACCATATAATATGCAGTCACTACATCAACTTGCTGCAAGTTTAATTTTCTCTCTTATATAGCCAGACTTATGAGAAATCTAAAAGTAGTTGCATCCACCACATGAGAGTATGTCTCCTCATAATCTATTACCGGTCTTTGTGAGAATCCTTGTGCAACATCAGCTTTATATCAAACGATTTATATTCCTCACAAGACCCATTTATAACCACTGGTTTTAACATCATATGGTGTCTTAATCATATGGCCAAATACGTCTTTCTTCCTTAAACTATTTAACCCCACGTTTCCATTCAATCCAATCTGTTCTACGAGTGTGCACTCTTATATTGACGTGGGTTCATGATCCTCGCTTATATTCATAAATTCAAGTGCTACCTTGTATGCAAATAAATCATCTTATGTCGACATTCCTTATTGGTTTCATTATGTTCCAGACATGATATAATCGATTGAGATTCATTATTATCAGGACCTTTAATACTTTGCAGCTTGGCGTCCCAAGCTACATTGTTTGGTACCTGTACCTTAGAGCCGGACGGCCTTATCTCCATGTCTGGGATGGTTTCCTTAGTAACCTCGGATTTGGATTTTGATTATCATTCTCTGCACCTTTCTTTTGTTTTCGAGGATTCTTATCTTTTGGAACCTATTTGGTCTACCATGTTTCATACGTTGTCTAGACTATGTAGCAACTTGATTGTGTCTCTTCTTGGACATCAAATTCGTTGGTGCTTTACTAGCTGGTTTATATATGACTTAGTCATTCTTTTTCGGGTCAGCAAATGTGTCTGGCATTTGATTAGCTAGTTTTGTAAATGTATAATCTTTGGACGTCTATTTCACATTCTTTAGTCCGAGGATCTTGCCAAGACATTAATGGTTGATTTCATTCGATTTCTTTTACCATTTTTTACCAGCTTTATTATTTTTTTCTCCTTCTGGTCTTAAAATGATCCGTGTACCTGGCCTCAAATATAATCATCTATAGTTGGCTCAAAGTACTTTATTATTGTGGGAGAATCATATACAACATATATCCCCATCCTCCTTTTGAGGTCTCATCTTAGTTCTCTGTGGTGGAGCAATTAGTACATAGACAACACATCCAAATGTCTTATGATGGGGTATGTCTGGCTCTTGACCCGTTAATAATTGTGATAGGGGATATCTATGCTCACTAAATGACCTGATGCGTATTAACTTAGGTGAATGTAAATTTCGTGTGGTCCAAACTGTGAATGAGAGTTTTGACCTCATAAGTTATGGTCTATCAATACTTTTAATTTGTCTCCTTTAAAATTTATGAGTTACTTAACACATTTATTGTATATTTAATACGGGATTTTTTTTTGCAAGTAGTTAATTTTTCGAGTACTTCCAGCGCAAGCTTAGTTATTTATCACGCAAAATATATCAGAGATGTTTATTGCCACAGTTGGCATAATAAATCCGTAAATAACTATTTAATGATCAGATAATACTGCAAATTCGAATTTTATGGTATAATAAAAATATTCTCCAGCGTAATATTTTCTAGAGGACTTTCTAAACCTAAATTTATGATATAACTATAAATACAGAGACCAACTAACGGCATAACTCACACTTTTTGCAGCCTATATTTTTATAGATTTAGATATTGTAAATGAGATAGAAAAGTTTTCAAAATGAGATATATGTTTTTGTTTTCTTGCCGACAAATGAGTTGCAGATATAATTGGGACACTAATTGTTTTTATTGGTTAGGGCTAATATTTTGTTCTTCAGATCAAGAGCCCATCAACTCTTCTGACCATTACATGTGTCACCAGGTCCATATCGTTTACTAGCCATGAGTTTGCACGAAAATATAATAATCTACATCTTAAAAACATACAATTTGCTAATGAATGAATGTTACAAAAAAGTGCTTATGATTGAACACACATATTATATACGTTTTTTGAAGACATGGTTTTGATTTATTTGAATAGAAAGTAATATAACATTGATAAGAACAACAAAGGAACCATGCACATAGGTCAGACCAATCCACATAGCTCAAACAATGCATAAATTATACATGTTGTTAATGTATTCCAAAAATGTTTACAAAATTAAATTAGTTACCCAATACTCTCACTCCGCGCAAGGCGCAAGTCTCTATCTAGTTCCTAGTTATTCCTAAAATTTTATTCTTATAGGTTCCTTTCTTATTTGTTCCTACTGTCCCGTGATAGTTACTAGTTAGACATTAGAATTGGATTCTTTTAAATACCTACTTTTAGAACCTACAATTAGATACTAATATTTATATATACATACACACATATATGTATTTTAAGAATTCCATAAAAAATCCCATTGGGATGCTCAGTGTAACAAAAGACCGAGAATGTATAACACAAAATCATATAGTTCAATAGGAAACACAACTAAAAGCCCATGCACGTCCATGCATGCAAATTAACTAGTAGTGCACTACTGCTTAATTAGGAGAACAAGACGGATGAGCAATAAGTCACCAAAAGAGCATTGGAAATGATAACCAGATTTAAAAAAAAAATAGATTTGGTGATTATTAAAAAAATCATACAAGGGTCGGATCAAGCCAATAAGGAGGGCCAGTGAGATTGTCGAGTTTGGCGAGCTCGGTGAAAGTCTGAGTAGCGAGATCGAAGATGTAAATGCGACCAGTGTCGCCGAATTCGACGAAGTATATGGAGTTCGGTTTGAGTCCAGGGTAATTGGTGGCATTGACGCAAAAGAGTTCGTTCTGACCGTAGAAAATGCAGAGATCTCCTATGTCTTCCGTGTACGACTGGCAACCATTGTCGGAATCTACCTTGAGTACCATGAACCGCTTGGTACTATTCACGACATGGTCCTCCTCCTTCTCGTACTGTTCCCAGTACGGTATGGGGTTCCCATCATGCTTTACCTGGATAAACCTGCGGTGTGAGTAAAGTCACAGTTCAAGATTTTGTAATTAAAAAAAAAAAGCTTTAATAATTTTTTGTGTGAAAGAGAATAGAAAAAAAGGAACTTTGTTTACCAAATAACGACTAGCAAGTCGCCAGAGGGAGTCTGAACCATTTGGTTGTAGGGCACACACCATCTGAAAAGCTCGTACTCGGTGTTTGAGATGTCAGGGAGACAAAAAGAAGAAGCTAGTGGTGGGTAATAAGTCAGTTGATGGAACTGGGGAGATGGGTGGCGGACATGGACTATAGGCATGTTGTGAGTGAGATAAAAGGTTGAATCTTTGTCGGAGAAAAAGACACGGGACTTTTGGAATTCGAGAGGGAGAGAATGCTGCAAGTGAGTCCATTTCGATCCATTGCCAAGATTGCAGAAAGAGATGGAGTCGTCCCACTTGAGGGCAAACGTGACGGAGGAGTCTGAGTCTTGTGATCCGTCAGGACAAGAGGAGAGAGATGCGCCGTAACCGCTCGGGGGACAACAAGGGTTAAAAGGACGATGAGAGTCAGAGGGAATAGGGTCAAAGGGAGGAAGCGAGATAACTCTTTGCGATGACTTTGGCACCGTTGGATTGAACATATTTGTAACATGTACGGTCATATCTTCTGTGTTCATACTAGCTACCCAGCCTCGTGACGAACCGATGTAATTGCTAGACTTTCTACACATCTTCTCAGGAATTATCTGATTACGAACCTTCACCGTCTCCTTTTTCATTGGGTCGAAGTAGTTTAAGTTTACCACTTTGCCGTCGACACCATCATCTCCCACAACCTCCATAGGAAGCAATAGGTACGGTGGTGATGACGTCACACCCTCCAAGGAGGATAAACTGCGAACCACAGTTTGCATCTGTCATCACCACACGACACGCACCAAAACTTGTTATTATTGAGAAACACGAAAATAATGACCGAAATAGAGAAAAAAAGCTTACCGAGTTCGAACTCAGACCACGAACTGGTTTAGCCAACCCTACTTGCAAGAATCTAAACATGTTTTGTGGTTTCTTGCAGCTGCAGATTTTTTGTTTTGGCTCTCTCTCTCTCTCTACGAAGAATCTTTATATATATCTTCCTTACTGTTGGAAAAGGAATAAAGATTTGGAGACTAATATTATGTGATTGTGTAAATATTATTATTTCCTTTCTTTCTTTTCTTACCATCTTGCACATAAATATGTATTCCATAGACACGTACAGACTAAGAAGGCTCGTTTCCCTTTCCTTTTCTGTAACGTGTGAAAGAAGTATGTATATAAAATTCAAACCTTTCATTGGTTTTCCATTCAAGAAGGCTCCCTTTCCCTTGGACACCGGTGAATAGCTGTTGTATCAAGGAAATGGTATAACAAGTATCGAACACAGAAACTTGAAGCAGAGTTTGTTACAAAGTAACCATGAGGAGGGTAGTCTTTTACCTAATAGGACTGAAGACAACGCCAACTACAGGGACCATCCCAATGGTCAGGCCAATGGAAAGTGGAAACACACACAAAAGGGAATCTGCATATAAACATCATTTGGTTTTGTTTATAAATGAAACAAACAGTTATTCAAATGAGATTTGAGCAGAAACATATATTTTATATACCCGTGAACGAAGTTTGTAGTTCCATCAACAGGATCAACAATCCAAGTTGGTTCATCTGCTAATTCTGTCACACCATTTCCAGCTGTTGTTGCTTCTCCTATGAACTAATCCATAAACAAAATACTAACAATCAATGCAGTCGAAGGAAGAAGCTACCAAAAGCAAATTCAGTATCTATAGAAAAATGCCCACCACTACTTGTTCAGAGGAAACCAATATTGAGAGCCTATGATAATTGTGTGAACAAGAAATCAAGAAAGGGATACTAATAAAAACCTGGCCTTCGTGTTCAACATGTTTGGTCTCGTAAAAGACTTTACGAATAACCTGCACAATGTAAAATTGTAAACCAAAAGGATCCAGCTTTAATATATGATCAGCCACGAGATCGATCGAACTCAAGGGAGAGAGAAAGATAAAGACTTCTCCCGCTTTCTGAGCTGCATTAATGGCGGCAGCCAAGAACTGATCTAGTGAAACTTCATCAAACAACGAACAACAAAAAATGAGAAAGAGGCAAATCAAAGAGATGAACTTAGCGGAGAATGGACGTGTCTTTACCATTGTCTGCCATTTTCGATGATTGGAGGAGGTTGCGAGGAGTCGAAAAGAATAACGGTTTGTGTTTCGGTGTGGTTCAGACAAGAAGCCAGAAGTCAACAACAGTTAGCGGTTTCTCTCCGGATCGTTTTTGTCTTTTCCGGGTCGAGCCGTTTCGAGTAGCATTTGGGCCTACTATTATCCACTGTATTAGCGAATTAATTATAGCTTACTCTTGATTACTTGAATCATTCAATGTTTGACTAGTGACAAGATTTTTGAGAAAAAAACAGAGAACCAATATGCTTAGATATACATATTTCAAGAACATTTGTCCATAATGTTGTACTAGTGAAGAAATTGTCGATAATAATATGCTCTGATAATAAATTAGACGTTCACAAAACTTACAATCATATTATCTGATAATATTATGCTCTGATAATAAATTAGTTGTTTGTATTATACTCCATCCGTTTCTAAATGTAAGTAGTTTTAGTTAAAAACATCAATTTTAAAAAATTTGTTAGTTTTTAAAAAGTATCATTTAATGTTTAAATTCAACCAACCATAAAAAAACATGTATTATTTTATTGGTTACACAGTATTCAAAAAATATCAAATTACATTGAATTGTCAAAACAACTTATATTTCGAAACAAATTTTTTTCTCTAAAACTACTTACAGAGAGTAGCCGATTTTTGGTTAATTAATTATGAAAGTCGCAAGGAACCTTTTTGTGATCAGACTCATTTACTCATTACATTAAAAGAAATTCAAACTCCATAGAGGAGGAATTGCAAGATAGAAAATAGACACCCAACCATTGTTGTCTTAGGGGATAAGTTATGCCAATCGTTGGGTGTTAATGAATTCTCACACTTTTGGGGATGAATTTAAATATGCTGAAAGCCTCGAGAACATCAATATCTACACAGTAAATATATTATAATAATTTATTAATGTTTTATTTTCAATTTTAAGTAACTTTACAATTTATATAAATTTTATTTTAAATAATGACATATTACTTTAATTACACATGTGATTTTTGATATCTAATATTTAGTCAGTTTGATAAGTATTTAAATATATTATATCACATAAATTTCTTTGAATTCAACTATAATGTCTTTTGTCTAAATAAATAAAATGTTGATTAATTTCTTATTTACATTTATATTAGTTGTTATCTTAATTAGTAAGATTATGTACAACTTTATATAAATATATATATTGAAAATTAAATAGAAAGAATAAATAAAAGTTGATTGATTCAAAAGTACATAAATGAATACAACAATAATATATTGAAATTTATTTAATATTATTAAACAAAAGAATTAGATTTTCTTGGGTATTTTTTTATGTGTATATTGGATTGTACAAATATAAAGAAAAATTAAATTAAAACCAAAGTAAATATTAAGCAAAAACACAGATTTTTTCAATATGGTAAAATATAATACTTTTAGTTTTTAAAAGTTTAAAAGTTATGCTAGTTAAATTTGTAGTTATTTGATAAAAATAGTTTTATAGAAAATAATTATTTTCTAATATATATTATCTTGCTTAAAATATTTGTTTTTAGATATTATTTAAACATATTTAAAATAAATACCAGTTTTCTTAAATCATGTTATATAAGTAAAATGTTTTTCAAAAATTTATAGATATTTTTTTTACATTTTTAGACTAATAAAAATGTATAGAAAATGTGGATAATTTTATTTATAAAAAATAATTACAAAAATGAGTAAATCATCTCAATAATAGTAATTATAGTCTTTTGTTGCTAATAATGCTTTGATAATAAATTACAAATATGAATATACATTTTAAAAAACTTTTTAATTAAGTTTTTGTGCCACTGAAAGACTATTTATTCATAGATTTTAATATTTATTATTTTTCAAAGTTCTAAAAATTGGTTTAGGGGGAGCCTAGGCGGCAACTCGGTCCTATCCGAAATGATTTTCTTAAAATCTGATTTATACTGATTTATAAAATTCAAATTGGTTTAAACTATCCTAAATCAATTAAAATCAGTTTAAGTTGGTTAAAATCGATTTAAATTTGTCTAAATATGTGAAATTAAAAAATATTATTATTATAATTCTACAAATTTGTCTAATTTTTTCTGTTTTGTATATCTAATTATCATAATTCTTCATAATAATTTTATAATTGAACTTAAAAACTAAAATATGTCATATAAATGTATACTATAAAAAAATCAATATTTGCTAACGTCTAGACCTCGCCTAGGCCCCGAATAATCCGCATAGTCGATAGTCCTCCATAAAATTCCTAGTAACCGCCTAGCGATTTTTAGAACATTGTTATTTTTTGTCAACTAAAACAACCATAAAACATACCTAAATTAATTATCAAAATTAATGTTAAAACATAAACGTAAAATAAGTAACTAATAAACATGACTAATTAATGCGGATGAATATTTACCATTAATTAATTAATAAACATGACAAAAACGTTTAACATTAGTTTTTTGCTAAAATTTTTTCTATTAAATTGCATGAGAAAGAAATGTTTTACAAAGCGTAGCTTAGTGGCAAATGCCTAATAAAGAACCGGACCCGCATTAGTTCTCCTTTTTAAACACTATAACTCCCCGCATTTTAAAATATGCGAATAAACGCATTCTCCCTTTTAAACACTATAACGCCCAGTTAATTCTAGGACTATGATTAACTTTTGACAAATAGAGGTGCCCATGCCTCTTGACTCATGAGCAAAATGAAACGGTTAAGGAAAAATGAGGCCACGTATTTTCCTTTTCGGTGTTAAGGGGCTATGTACGTTTAGAAAGTGACATTCAATATTGAATTGAACTAAAATGTACTGAGATATAAACCTTACACAAGTATAATATAACGTAAGACTTCACATGATCAAACACGATTGTACATTTTCGTCGCTGAAAACCAGAGAGGGATAGTTACGTTGGGCTGAATATTGAGGAGGGTAACAACTAACAACTAATTATTGTGTTTCCATTACTATCTTCGTTCTTCTTGTTATTGTTTTCCTTGTTTTTATTAGCTTTGCCTTTCTCTGTGTGTTTGACTTAGAAGCTCTACATGTCTCCCAAGCTTTTTCTTGATCTTCTCCACGAGTTCTGGAGGATTCATGGCTCCTCGTACCACCACCGTTGACTTTGATTGGTCTGGTTCCACCGTTTGAACACCTTTTAATTTGTCAAATAACATACATGTTTATAAGTCTAGTGATATTGCCTCAAACAGGACATTGTATAATAAATCGTTTGGACGGAACACAAATAGTTAAACTTGTTAATATTAATTTCTCTTGTATATATCTATTTTCTCTGTACATATATATATTGATTGCCTTTTATTTTCTCAATGCCTCTTTTGATTTCACTATGCATGTTCAACTTTAAGGTTGCAGTTTTGATCTGCGGAGTACTCTGAAATCAAACACACAAGCAAATGATTAAGGATGCTGGTTACTTTTTTCTTTGGTTGTGACTCCTTCTGATCTTGATTAGGGTTAGGTTTTGGGGAAATCAGTTCAACATTTTTACTGAATTTTTTTTTGCACTCTTCGTAATATCTTCATCGGATCATCAAATTTCCCGGACACAACGACTTTATTGTCTTCAATCTCTGCCTTAATTAACTTGCTCAACCTCCTCAAAACAATAAGATCAACACTTTCCCATTCTTGAGTGAGAAAGAAACGATAAAATCTTATTTTGATAGAAAAGTACTAACTATAAATCAAGATAGAAATATAATAATACATTGAAACTTGATACATTCTATGGATGGTTTGAGTTTTAGTTTGAAAGTACCATCATATCTCTCCAAACAACGGGAAACTTGTGAAGAGCACCCTTCACAATGCAGGTAAACCTTCAAAGCTATTTCTTTACATCGATTCTTCTTCTCAGACTTGTTGTCTGATTCTCCATTTTGCTTGTTTTTGGTACAAATAAAATATAAGCTTGCGTAATAGAGTTAGGCAAGAAAAATCACCTAAATGGCACATACCTTTCCCATATCAATGTTTACTTCTTTGTAAAACAAGCAGTGTTCTAAAATACGGTCTAAGCGCCTGCATATGTGGCGTTTAGGCGCTATACGGTAACCGACCGTATTGTTTCATGTTATACAATATTTTATACGGATTTATATAATTCGGGCGAATAATAGCGTTTAGTCGGACATTATGTTTAGGTGGACATTATGCGGTCTACGCAGACGCCTAGGCGGATTTTAAGCATTAATATTTAAAAAAAAATAAACTATTAATATTTTTATCATATTTTATTAATGTTATTATTTATATTACTTTTACTTATTTTATGTATTTATATGATTGTAGATATTAGTATAATTGTTACAAAATCATTTTAAATTTATCACCTTTATATATTTAAAATGACTTTAATTTTTACAATTTAAAACTATCTATATATGTTAAAATATATACTTATACATAAAATTGGATTTAAAATATATTTATGCTCAGTTTTTTCAAAAATAATGTATATATATTTATCTTATACTTATATTTCATGTAAAACTATATATCCGTATATACCCGTTTAGGCGCTATACATTTTATACGGCTAGGTAAAACTATACGGCCAGGCGCTATACAATTATCTAACCCGTAATGAACTCCTAGCGCATTTTAAAACACTGAAAACAATCAACGAAGAAGTTAAACAGTGAGACTCTAATGTATACAAGGTCAGCAGAAAAGTTTAACGATTAATTAGTCATTTTGTAACATCCACAAAATTATTTGTTCCTCTGTTTGCATGATCCTACTTATTTAGTCAATAATAGGATTTAATCAAGTATATAATGACCCATTAATTTAGTCCCATTAATTTAGTCATTATATATTGGCAATATCGTATTAATTATGAATAGCTACAAATATTAGAGCCAGGATTGCAGTTTTCTTTTTCTCGCAGAATTTAATTTACACGAGGATCTCCCATTGTGTATATATGTACTATTGAATATTTCCAGTAACAGATATGTATCCTTTATAAAACTCAAGCTTGCTAAAAGGATAATGAACACTGATTAGCATTTGATAATAATAAAAACGGTTACATCGGAGTATAGCAAGATTTTGTTTTAGGATCCCAAATAGAAGGAATCAAGAACTTCAAGTGGTTGATCCCGTGTGAATTGAAGGCTCCACCAGTAAGCGGGTCAACCCGGATTCTTCCTGTAAAACCTGGAAAAGCTCCGGACCCGAAAACCCTAAAGCACTTGGTTGCAGGGTCCACGATATATATAGAAGAGGTGTGGTTCCCGTCGGTGCTGTAGGGTGGCTCGGATTTGAACAATGATTCGGTTATAGCTGGATTAGTGGCGACGTCGGCTAAACCGGTGGCTAGCTGAATAATCAATGCATCGGCTCCTATTTCACCACTTGGTGGCTGATAGGTCATGCCATGTGGGCCTTTGTTGGCAATGTGGAAAGGCCAAGCGCACTCTCCAGGACATTGCACCTCCGGGTCGCTCACCATTACGTACGGTTGTTTCTTTTCTTGACCTAAATGGCATTTACTTTATCACGTCAAATTGTTTTTTATTTTTGTTTAAAAATAATAATATTTTCAAGGGTCAAACAAATTAATTCTCCAATATAATGGGGAGAAAATGAAACCTTTGATATTACTCTTGATGGTAAGACCGTATTCTTGGCAAGTTCCATTACAAAACCCTACGTGGTGAGCCCTAACTTGTGACGAAAGTAATACCACGGGCACCACTTTCGACATGTTTCCGACGGCTGTCTCAACCAATTTCTCACCATTATCTATTGTCAAATCCTTTCCAAACATCATCTTCTCATCTACATAACTCCTGACAACCTTCACCTTAATCCTCGGAGCTACGGTTTTGCTGCTACTCTTCTGTCGGTAAATCTCCTTGACCTCGTACCTCTCTTGATAACCCTCCACCACTTTCCACCACGCTGATACCTTGGGATCAAGACCTTCCTTGGCGTCAAAGTTAAGCGATTCTATAAAATCACGAACCCTCTCTTTTTGGACGGGGGTGAATTGTCCGTACCATAGTAAAGAGAGGTTTAAGGTTCCGTCTGGGATTTGAGAAGGTGACTCACGAGAAAAACAGAGAGGCGAGAAGAGGAGGAAGGTAATGACGAATAAGGAGGAAGAAGAAGAAGACGCCATTACCACCACGTTGAGAACTTTTTTTTTTCTTTTCTTGTGTCCTTGGATTGGGTTTTCTTAGGTTTTTACTTTTACAGGAAGCAAATAAATTTATTATTTAAGCTATTTTTTGACATCAAAAGGTGGTTTCTTGTTCTTCTGGATAATCGTCAATGATGCAAAAAGAGCTATTTTCAACGAAGGTGACTATTTTAAGATGGGTGGTGAAACTTCCAACACTCTATTAACACGTAATGATAATGACTGATGACCATATCTAACCGAACCAAACAAAACGCCAATAGAGTTCACAAGAATAGCAAAAATGAATGTCAAATATTTAAAAACATTTTACCTTGTGAAATTACATCAAAAAAAATATTTGAAAACATCACAAAAGGAAGTAGCTGCATGCTTTATGCATGGCCAACCCTGAGACATATGGCGAACGTATGACACAATTACTGAATAAAAGCTGGATCCATACATGCATGCTATATGTTTTGGATAGTTTGGGTCTGGATGATCTATATATAATATCAACCGTGAGCTCTGAGAGTGGAAGGTAAGCTGGGCTTCAAAATCTTCACCTGAAATTGGGCTTTAGTCATAGGCCCAACTTTGGTTTTGTCAGCTTGAGATGATCCTCAGTGTTTTGGTCTTTATAAACGCGACACTGTTTGGAACCTGAAGAAATGCCAGATCACTGAAGCCGACCCGTTTACCTATTCGGATCCGCTTAGATCTTGCCAGTCTGGATGTCGTAGGTTTCGAGTTTCGAACCAAGGGGAAGAAAAAAGGTTCTTCTTTCTTTGCCTTTTTCGATGCCACTTGGGGACTTCTTCTCGATTGAAGCGAAGCATCTTGGCTCATGTGCTTTTTGACACAGACAATCACGTGCCTCTTCCCAAAGGAGAAATGTTATGTACAAATAAAAAAGAGTAATCTGATAAAGTATGTAATAAAAACAACCATTCGATAGTAGACAATTATACTGTTAGTTCTCTCGTTTTTTTTTCTTTACTGTTAGTTCAATAGTTCATGTTAATTAGACCAGTAATACAATGTCGTATGGTCTTTAATATTTTTTCCTTTCTAAATTGTATTGAAAAAAAAAAATATATATATATATATATATATATATTTTATTTTAAGTATTGGCCTTCCACAATCCATAGCGGCAAGCAGTAGCATAGCGAAAGGCAGAAGAAAAAACGTTAAAATAATAGCGGCCGGATCCAATAATTCAACGCGAGTGAAGAGTGCCAAGTATTTTAGCTGTGTTAAAAATATGAGAGAAGTGTTGTTGTGAAAGTTGTGTCTTTCTCATTAGCTCTCACTATCAATATATAGTGGAGGTTCCAAGGGTTTACAACAAGGAGAGTATCTACACATTTATTACATATTGACCACAAATATCTAGACTTGGTCAAAGCTCATAAATGCTCCGGTTGAATGAGTCTTCATCTTGACTAGTCTTGGACGGATGAGACAAACCGGAGACGGGTGTAGACGGACCGGATAGTCTGGTCGGATGTAAACCTCCTTGATGGTTAATGGCAATCCACATATCCATATCATGGATTTATAACACTCCCCCTTGGATGCCATAACCATATCGGGCTTGTAATGTGCTAACGTTGCCTCATTAAAACCTCTCCCGGAAAACCCAAAACCCAATGTGGTAAAAAGGGAAACCAAGGACAGGAAAAAGAGTACAACACACATTACTCCCCCTGATTTGGACATCACTGAAGGTCCTTGAGTCTTCGCATGCCAATCTGCTGCGTGAGCTTCCTGAATGTGCTGGTGGGAAGTGACTTGGTGAAGAGGTCGGCTGAGTTCTCACTTGACCGGATTTGAGTGACGCTGACCTCCTTGGCTTTCTGCAACTCATGTGTGAAGAAGAACTTGGGTAGTATATGTTTGGTTCGGTCACCTTTGATATACCCATCTTTGAGTTGAGCAATGCAGGCTGCATTATCCTCATATATGATGGTCGGACCATTGTCCTCGACCATTCCACTATCTGATCGGATGTGTTGAGTCATAGACCTCAACCATACACACTCACGACTTGCCTCATGCATGGCTAAGATTTCTGAGTGATTTGATGATGTGGCTGCTATAGTTTGTTTCATGGAACGCCATGATATTGCAGTACCACCATGAGTGAACACATATCCGGTTTGGGACCGAGCATGGTGTGGATCAGATAAGTAGCCTGCATCAGCAAAGCCTACTAAACCATCTTTGGTTTCATTGGTATAAAATAGACCCAAATCCTTAGTTCCTTGAAGGTAACGTAGGATATGTTTAATTCCATTCCAGTGCCTTTGGGTCGGACATGAACTAAAACGGGCTAGGAGACTCACGGCAAAACATATATCTGGTCTAGTGTGGCTAGCCAAATACAGTAACGCTCCTATGGCACTGAGGTAAGGCACTTCTGGACCCAGGACATTCTCATTCTCGTCCTTAGGACGAAATGGGTCAGTGTCCACTCCAAGGGACCTCACGACCATTGGGCTGGTCAATGGGTGAGCCTGGTCCATGTTAAATCTCTTGAGTACTTTTTCTGTATATGCCTTTTGATGCACAAGGATTCCTCCTTTTATGTACTCAAGTTGTAACCCCAAACAGACTTTAGTTTTACCTAGGTCTTTCATTTCAAACTCTTTCTTGAGATATTCAACTGTTTGGGCGATTTCCCCAGGGGTTCCAATGATGTTCAAATCATCAACATACACTGCTATGATAACAAATCCTTTGTTTGCAAACTTCTTTATAAAGATACATGGACTGATAGGGTCGTTCTTATAGCCAACTTTGGCAAGGTATTCGCTTAAGCGATTATACCACATTCGACCACTTTGCTTAAGTCCATATAAGGATTTGTTCAGCCTTATGCAGTGTTCTTCTCGAGAACCTTTATTAGCTTTGAGCTCAACACCCTCTGGTAATCTCATATATATTTCGTTATCCAGTGGACCATAAAGGTATGCGGTTACAACATCCATTAACCGCATATCCAAATTTTCTTTGATGGCCAGACTTATTAAAAATCGAAATGTAGTTGCATCCACCACAGGGGAGTATGTCTCCTCATAATCGATGCCTGGTATTTGTGAGAATCCTTGTGCAACAAGCCGTGCTTTGTATCTTACAATTTCACCATGTTCATTTCTTTTCCTCACAAATACCCACTTATATCCCACTGGTTTAACATTATAAGGTGTCCGGATAATCGATCCAAAGACATTCCTTTTCTTAAAAGATTCTAACTCCACGTTTATGGCTTCTTTCCATTTGAGCCAATCTGATCTTTGAGTGCACTCTAGTATAGACGTGGGTTCATGATCCTCATCTAAGTCCATAACATCAAGGGCTACTTGGTATGCAAATATATCATTGATGTCGACATCATTCCGGTTCCATCTTGTCCCAGACATTAAATAATTAATTGAGATCTCATCATTAGCACCTTCAGTACCATGAGGCTCGGCGTCCCGAGTCTCATTGGTTGGTACCTTAGGCATGGCCATTTCGGCCTTGTCTGGACAATCTATGACCTCGGTTTCTTTTGCACCTTTCTTTAGTTTCCGAGGTCTTTTATCTTTGGAACCAATTGGTCTACCACGCTTAAGACGTGCTTTAGACTCTGTAGCCACTTGATTGTGTCCATCTTGGACATCAATACTTATTGGTGCATTACAAGCTGGTATATAGGACTTAGTCACTCTTTTCGGGTCAGCAAAGGAATCAGGCAATTGATTAGCTAGCTTTTGCATATGAATTATTTTCTGGACCTCTAAATCACATGATTGAGTCCGAGGATCTTGCCATGATAAGGATGTTTGATTCCATACAATTTCTTTTCCCAGCTTGTTATTTTCTCCCCCTAATGTTGGGTACTCTGATTCATCAAAATGACAATCAGCATATCTGGCCTTAAATAAATCTCCAGTAGTAGGCTCAAGATATTTAATAATGGTTGGAGAATCAAAACCAACATATATTCCCATCCTCCTTTGAGGTCCCATTTTTGTTCTCTGTGGTGGTGCAATAGGGATGTACACAGAACATCCAAATATTTTGATATGGGATACGTCTGGCTCATGACCCGAGAGTAATTGGGATGGAGAATATTTATGTTCACTGGATGGCCTTATGCGTATTAATTCAGCAGCATGTAATACCGCATGTCCCCAAGCTGATACTGGTAGCTTCGACCTCATGAGTAATGGTCGAGCAATCAACTGGATTCTTTTAATGAAGGATTCGGCCAATCCATTCTGTGTATGTACATGTGCCACGGAGTGTTCCACACTTACCCCCATGGACATACAGTAATCATTAAAAGCTTGGGAACTGAATTCACTTGCATTGTCAAGACGTATAGTCTTTAGTGGAAAATCTGGAAAATGGGCTCGCAGTCTTATGATCTGTGCCAATAGTCTTGCCAATGCTAAGTTTCTAGATGATAATAGACAAACATGCGACCATCTGGTCGATGCGTCAATGAGGACCATAAAATATCGAAATGTCCCACAAGGTGGGTGTATTGGTCCACATATATCACCATGTATTCTTTCCAGAAAGTTTAATGTTTCCTTACTCACCTTTCCAGGTGATGGCCTTATTATTAATTTTCCTTGTGAGCATGGAATACATGTAATGCTCATAGGGATAGTTATCCTATCTTTCAAGGAATGGCCAGTTGAGCTCGAGATTATTTTGCGCATCATGGATCTGCCAGGATGGCCAAGCCTTTCATGCCATTGTTTAAAGGCTTCTCTGAACTCATTAGGAATTGAAGTGTTAGCCTCACTCGATTTTATATTGGCACAATAGAGGCCTATTGATATAGCAGGGATAGTCTCTAGGACTTTCTTATGGCCTTGGGCATTTTCATAAATCAAGAGGAATTCTTTCTTTCCCTCGCCCCTAGTTTCAACATGTAGATCATTCATGCGAATGTCTTTGAAACTTAACAGATTTCTCTTTGATTTTAGGAGAATATAATGCATTAGAATGCAAAGTCATAGAACATAGGAAAAAGACATAAAGCCAAATCAAGAATGCAAAGACAAAAGCAATATGATATCGAAATCTTCATATTCAGCCACTTGTAAGGAGGTCTGAAGTCTCAAAATCCTCATGACCATCTCTGCCATGGGCTTGATCATCCTCATGGTCCAGATCATTCTCATTATCATAATGGACGAAATTTGCCTCAGAGTTCTTGCCCTTTATGCTCTCCTGGTAGAGCTTAACAAGGTGTTGGGGAGTTTTGCATTTATTAGCCCAATGATTGGTCATCCCACAACGATGGCAAGCAGATTTGGTCGAGCTCGAGCCATGGGTTTTGAAGTCGGACTTATACCCACGGTTAGCTTGATGACCTCGGCTGTAGCCTCGGCCTCGGCTGCGACCAAGATGGTCTCGTGGTTGAAATCCACGGCCACGTGGTTGAAATCCACGGTTACGACCTTGCCATCTACCACGGCCTCTCATGCGACCATGGTATGACTCTCTTGGAGTCTCATCCTTTGGCTCTACGGCCGCATGTGCCTCAGGCAATGCTTTAGCACCAGGAGGCCTTAGCTCACTGTTCATCATGAGCAACTCATTGTTTTGCTCAGCTAGCAACAAACAAGAGATTAAGGCAGCATAAGTGGAGAAACCCTTCTCTCGGTACTGTTGCTGAAGCACAACATTGCTGGTGTGGAATGTGGAGAATGTTTTCTCCAACATATCAGCATCAGTAATAGTCTCACCACAAAGTTTCAACTTTGAGACTATTTTGAACAAAGCCGAGTTATACTCTTCCACAGACTTATAGTCTTGGATTCTCAGGTTTCTCCAATCATAAAGGGCTTTTGGCAATATCACAGTTTTCTGATGATTAAATCTGGTTTTCAACTCTGTCCAAAGTTCCAGAGGATTCTCAATTGTGAGATACTGGTCCTTGAGACCTTCAGCAAGGTGATGGCGAATGACAACAAGTGCCTTGTAATTATCCTTGTCTGATGGCTCAGTGCCTTCAGTGATAGTATCACCAAGGTTTCTGGACCTTAAGAGGATTTTGGTATCAAGCTCCCATTGGAGGTAATTATCTCCGGAGAGATTGAGGGAAGCATATTCAAGGTTGTTGATTTTCGACATCTGAATCAAATATCCATAAAGGAGTAAGGATTCATAATATAATTCAGGACTTGAATTTATATGCCAAGGAGATTGATGATTTATTATGCATTTTATTTTCAGAAAATATTTTATATGTATTAAGATAAAAATTTTGTCAATCAATGTGGATGGATTTAAAAAATGCATCATGGACAAGACAAATAACTTTTATAATGTTCAAGATATTTGTAAACCAAAGTAGATTTTCAAAATCGGTTAAAACTTGGTTTATAAATTTTGAATAAAGCAAATGTACTAAATTTTAAATGGAAACCGATTTTGTCTAACTATATGCAAACAGTGTGAATCATTTAGATGCAAACAACATGAACCACTTCAGACGCACTAGTATCATCATTGCTAAAGCTATGCGAACATGTATGTTTGGTTTCAATTATGTGATACCTATGTCCAGTTTTAACAATATGATAGTTGGATGCATGCAAAGGTCAGTTCATGGATGATTCAAGTTCGATCTAATGATTTACTAAATGATGCTATCAGGTATGCAAATGATCAGTACATAATTTAATCATAGAATCAAGTTCAAGGATGAAACTAGATCAAGTTTTATTTTAACTAGCAAACTTATGTGATCAAAATTCAGTATGATATAAAATCGGTTCATGGTTGGTTTAATTAACAATATGATCAAATGATTTCAACCAGATTTTATTCTACCTTATGACATATAAAGACTATGGCTTATAAAACTTTAGAAATAATTTTCAGTCAAAGATATGCTTTTAATAAAATCAAACAAGCATTTATAAAATCGATTATGCATTTATAAAATCATAAAAGGTTTTTAAAACTTTGATAGTTACAAAATAAATATTAATAGTCAAGGATATGCAATGAATGATTTTAATTTCGATTTTATTGATGGGTTGACTGATTTTAGGAGATCTGGCCGAAAATGGCACAGCAAGGGATTGATGGAATTTTGTTTTGGCCAGATTATACACTTATGTTTATCACATCTGGTAAAATGGCCAAACAAAAGGATTGAATCAAAAGGTTTAAGCTTTCTCTAATAATTTTATGATTCATAAGTTTTTATAAACAAGATTCATGTAGATCTTTAGGTATTTTGATAAGTTTATAAGTTTTTTAGAGAAACATAGAACCTTTAGAGAATTTTAAGTTTTATGGATTCAAGATACTTTTAGAATCAAGTTTCATATGGATCATAGAAACAAGATCAATATTTTAAATCCATAGATTGTTTATAAGTTATGGATTCATATAGATCCTAGATTTGTTTCAGACATAATGGTGTTCTATAGATTTCAAGGTTTTGATTTGTTTACCTTTTTCACCACAAGAATCTGAGAGGACCACCGTGAGAGTTGGCCGGAATTTGAGAGAGAGAGGAGTTTTCCGGCGGAGAGAGAGAGGTGGCCTGGTGGAGAGGAGGCTGAGCGCCGGTGGAGCAAAGGCTGAGCACCGGAGGAGCTGGCCGGAAAGAGGATCGCCGGCTGAGAGAGATTTCTCAGGTGGAGAGCACAATCGTGCTGATAACGTGTTAGAAATATGAGAGAAGTGTTGTTGTGAAAGTTGTGTCTTTCTCATTAGCTCTCACTATCAATATATAGTGGAGGTTCCAAGGGTTTACAACAAGGAGAGTATCTACACATTTATTACATATTGACCACAAATATCTAGACTTGGTCAAAGCTCATAAATGCTCCGGTTGAATGAGTCTTCATCTTGACTAGTCTTGGACGGATGAGACAAACCGGAGACGGGTGTAGACGGACCGGATAGTCTGGTCGGATGTAAACCTCCTTGATGGTTAATGGCAATCCACATATCCATATCATGGATTTATAACAAGCTGAGATTTTTAATTCATGAGTTGACATTTTTTGTTTTTTTTTTTTACATTTTTCGGTTAAAAGACTGCTATTATATCTTTAAGAGACGGTTCTTAGTTTTTTTTAGTTAAAATCTAAAAAAACCAAGAACCATCTCTTAACCGAATCTAAGAACTTTGGTTAAGAAACTGGAGTTAATGATAGTAGTAAGACCAGATACGTGATTAGGTAAAAATGACCAGGTACGTACGGTAATGAATAAAAAAGGTCAAGTAGTTGTCCAAAAAAAAATAAAAAGGCCAAGTACGTTTTGTCAGTGGCCCTCGTGGTATTTCTTATCTGAAAGTAATTAATTTAATAAAAAATGCAAATCGGACGGTTGAAAGGATCATATCAAATCGTCGTTCACATGAATAAAGAGTTACCGATTTACTTTACAGAGTCAGTATGAGTCTGTTTTTAAATTATATATATTATATTTAAGTTATATATTACAAGAAATTACATAATTTCTATTGTGCAAATAAAAGTATAAAATTTTAAAATAGAAATTTATATAACAGTCTTGTTTTTAGGTTCACATAACTCTAGTTCTTTTATCTCATCTGTTTTCCACCGTTCTTCCTTAACATAACGAAACTCGAGCCCGTAACGGTTTGGATTATTCGCGTGTTTCCATACGTCCTGGCAAATTGTACAGTCCGAACAACACACCATAAACAGACAAGCTTTTTAGTGCCGGCTTGTACAAGTTCGTCCTTAGGTCTCATTCCTAATATACACGACTTACCAGTTCCGGTATTTTGCGTAAAAATACAATGTGAAAGATTAAATATCCTTAGGTTTGGAAGGCCAATGATGAGCGATATTGATGCATCTATACATGCATAATTGCATCGAAAGCTCAGTCGCTCGAGGCTCGGAAAATTGCATACAATTATATTGGCAAGGTCTTTGCTCAACATAGCAGTAAATTTCATGGTTGTAAGATTTCTACAGTTTTCTCCCAAGTCTTGAAGCTCAACGCTGGAGACTTCACGTACCGTCATTGATATAAATGGGTGAATAATCAACGTTTGAAGATTCTGCCATTTACTAAAGGCTGACTGAATTGAATTTATATCTAGAGATGTCCACGTTGGTAATGCAAGTTTTTGGATGTTCGGCATCCTTATAAAAGGGAGAAGAAGATTTATATCAGATTTTTATACTATGTAAAGCTCAAAAGTGAAGTGAAATACAAGAACTAACATAGTTTTGCGTACCCATTAGAAATGATCGCAAGGTCCTCTTCTGCTACACTGCAATATACGTTGAAGAAAAAAGAATTCGGGATAGTACGGGCGAATTTGTTGATCTCAGCTAAGATCTTCCTGAGCTGGTATCGACTATCACTAGCCTGAAGATTAGGGCTGAAAGGGTTATCCAAAATGATTGAATCAAGATCGTTGAGTTTGATGGTGTTCCATATAGTTTTGTTGTGAGAGGCAAGGAACCATGTGATGCACACTCGTGATGCTCCCATGATAACGTCCACTACGTCGAGCTTCTTGAAAATATTTGAAAGTATGTCTTTATCCATATTTTCCCATCTTGGAAAATTTCCTGATCCCTCTTGATTCTCCATTAATTACAACGTAATGAGTGTATACAAACAATATTTGACTCAAGATTATTATAGTCACGTACTTTTATCACAATTTTGAATTTTTGAAGGGTGCTTGATTCAACCAAATGATGTAGGATATTTATAGGGTGTGGGTACTTTAATTTTTTAAAAATTATAGTTATTTAAAATCAAAACATCATTAATGCATGATAATTGTGATAGTATCTTGTGTAGATATGCTACTTAAAATCTTTAAATTATGTACTGTTGAAATTAGATATATTTTTATATTGTTTTCTATTTTGAAAAGATTTAATATATGTTTGTACATAATCTTCTAATAGATTTTTTTTATGATTAATTAAAAATCACTAACTTTTAAGAGATTTTGGTTATTTTAGTTTTAAATTCTATTTACTTTCAGTTCTATTTAGTTTCATAGTATTCGGTTCAATCCAAATTTTGTTGAAATTGTTTAGTCCATGTTACCGTACGTGTCAGGTGGCACGCTCTCTTAGTGGTTGCACTATAACAAGCAGCACGTGAGGCACCTCCAATGCGTATGTTGCTTGCAACTTCCGACACCAAGGTTTTTTTTTTTTTTTTTGGTAAAATGTTAATATTATACCATTTTTGAATTTTTCACAATGTTGCAAGCAACTTATTACACGAAATAAAACAACAACAAACACAACACAAAACAAAACAAGTCGAAAAAGAACCTCAAGGAGACTGATACGAGGCAAAATAAAGCTGAAGGAACGAAGGGCCGGCTGGAGAGGGTGCTGGGACTGAAAGGAGCCGGTCACGAAGTAACCTGTCAAGCGCTAGATGGAGAACACCAGACTAAGAAGACACGGGGGTGAAGATACGCGAGTTCCTTTCTCTCCAGATGATATAGATGATGGACTGAAAGAAAAGCTTGAGTAGAATCACTTGATTGCTGCAGAGTACTCGACTGGAAGATACAATCCAAGCTGCTGCTGAGTGTAGATCTTCAGGCGGGTTAGGCAGAATATTAGATGCAAACGTCAACCAAAGCGCAGAGGAGAAACTGCATTCAAAGAACATATGGTGATGCGTTTCCACTGCTGAGTTGCAGAGCACGCACTGATCAGTCACATTTAGGCCCCATCTTCGAAGTCTGTCCTTAGTAGGAAGCCGTCGAAGGAGAGCCAACCAGGACATGAACGTGTTTCTAGGAATGTTTTCCTTGAACCATATGACTTTATGCCAAAACACAACCGGTGCCGGGATCCGTAGATGCTCCCATGTGATCTTGGAAGAGAAAGAAGGCCCAAAAGAGTTCCCTGACTTGCGCCATAAGTAACAATCTGGTCCATTCAAAGATGTCGGTGGTTCAATTGAGGTTATTACCATTTGGATATTCTGAATTTCGTGAGACCTAGCAGCCGGGAACCTCCAAGCCCCATCAACCGCTGCATCAGGCACCGAGGCCCCAACCCTGATTCTTAGACTGCGAGGACCAGTTTGACCCGCCACTCCAATTAATGGACCCAAAACTGTCCAGTGATCATGCCAGAAACTAGCTGTTTTCCCATCTCCAATAGTACATCTCATAAGTTCTGATACAATGGGTTTTAGTTGCAGCATACTACGGATTGTTGGTGAGAAACGAGGTGAGTCAGTAGTCTGCCAGAGCCCAGTACGCTGGAAAATATGTTTCCTCATCCACGAGACCCAAATAGAAGCTGGTGCTGAGAAGTAAGACCATACTCTTTTTAGACGAAATACTGTCTCAAACTCCTCAAGGTGCCTTATGCCCAGACCACCCTCTGCTTTTGGCATACATATGTCTTTGCACGATACTCGTGCTCCTCTAGCTGACGTTCCATTCGTCCAAAGGAAAGCTGCACATAAAGAGGAAACATAGGGTGGCCAAAAAGTATTTGACTTGAGAATTATAATTTTCAGATCATAGAATGTATGCTTTCGTTTTGAAAATCCCTTATATATTAATTGAGAAACATTACAACATTATTTTGTAGCCACGTGTCACCATGAGAATATGACAAACATCACACTTTTAGGAACAAAGGAAGTATATGACAATTAATGATTATAGATAATAAATATTTGATAATAATCTTTATATCTTAGCTCTTTTTGTTTAATTTTTTTTTTTTTTTTGAAAAAGGGCATAAAGATATATTGTAAGAGAATTGAACCCTCAATCTTCTAGAGTAACAAAAAAAAACCCAGATAGAAAGGAACCGACCCAGATACTTAAACCTACTCTCTCATTATATTTGTTTAATTTTATATTATTAAAAGATATTAAACAACTATATTAACCATATAATAAAAAGTTAAAAAACTATATGTTATCTTTTGAATTTTTAAAACGACTATAAATTATTAAAAACGTTAAATGTCTCACACAAAAATTTTATGATCAATGGTTTAATTTTTCTGGTAATAACACGATACAAATGATCATAAATCGTATGCATATGAAGTCTCATTTATTAAACATTCATATTATATAATAATATAGTTTAAAATTAAACAATATAACATATAATAAAATTTAAATATGATAATTTCTAAATTTGTATTGAAAAAGTATTGAAACCTTAATATTTTAATTTTGAAATCTATACTACTAAAAGAGAAACATTCTGAAAAAATTTAGTTTTGAAAGGTTGTTGGACCATTTCATTAGAATTAACTTTTTTTGGTCTTACGTTAATTACTCTAATTATACACAATTAATAACTCTAACAACCTGTTAATCTTTTTGTGTTACCATGAAAAATTAATAAAATCCCCTAATATCGTGGGATCACAATCATTTGTTGTGCGTGGATAGGATATTAAAGTCACTAAGATCACAATCATATTAAAGATAAAGTAATATTCCATATTCCATATTCCATATTCCATACATCAACTAATAATATCATTAAACATATGGTACCATAACATCTTACATTATATAGCTTTAAATATTTCCGAAATAAAATTTAATAAAAGCACTTTCACAAATCATATGCTAAAACAAAATTATATATATATATATACATATATATATATATATATATATATATATATATATATATATATATATATATTACGTTAGCTTAATTTTTATAATAAGCATTATAATTAAAAAAAAATATTAAGAAAATTTTATAACTATTAATAACCCTACAAATATGTTCTATTGAATTATTTTTTAAAAAAATCTACCAAGTAAACCTTAAGCCATATCAATTTAACAAATGTAACTCTTATAAAATACACACAAAATATAATGAGAGAGTAGGTTTAAGTATCTGGGTCGGTTCCTTTCTATCTGGGTTTTTTTTGGTCCAAAACATTTGGACCCAAATAGATATTTGATTTTTTTTTCATGTCAGAATTGGTTTTTAATCATAATTCAAATACCTATTGAATACATGTAATATTTGGATACATAGGAGGTCTAAGTCGATTCAGATATTTAAGGTCTAAAAAAGATTAAGTACCTGAAAACCTACATAATGATCTGAAACTTGAAAAATATTAGAAAACCTAACAAATACTCAAAATATATTAAAATATCCGAAAAAGATCTAAAATGCTTCCCGAGATACAACCCGAGAAACTAAAAATATCCAAACTTTTATCTGAATATCCGAAATATTTTTTTTAAATTTAGAATTTTATCTGAAACCTGAAAGTATAACTGAAAACTCAAACCCAAAACAAACAAAAAAGAATATCTATAATACCAAAAATATATTCGAAATACTCAAATACACTAATATACTCAAAACATTTCATGTACTTTGGGTATCCGAGTCTTGAGTAGGATCCGTACTAAAGCAAGATATGTTGGTCCGAAAAATACCCAATATATACATTTCCTTGGACCCGGATCCGATCAGTTTTTTTTTTATTTGAATAAATGCCTAGCTTAAGAGAGAGAGGGTTATATAAAAATGTATATACAAAATCTCAAATAAACTAATTTATAAGTCATATAATTTTAAACAGATTCTCTTCTCGATATAATACTTGTAACATAGTAATGTACAACAATCCCAAAATACTAATTCATATCAAACTTTATCTATAATCTAAAGCCCGCGCTTTCTAAGCGCGGGTCAAAATCTAGTTTGCATTAAAAAAATCGCACATTAGAAATTTTGTGTTTATCATATGACTATGAATTCTCAATAATAAATATTTATATTAAAATATACTATAATATCTATGTCCATGTTATTGAAATTTTAGTTATATACCATATAAAATAAATAAATGATTGTTTTAATTTATTTACCAAAAAAATATCGTAAATAAACAAGATGTGTTGTTTTGATTTATGTCTTTACTCTAATTTAATTATATACACAATACGTAAAAGAATACAAACAAATAATAATAGATAAAAATTAGTTTTATATATAACATTCATTCCGCGTAATTGTGCGGATATTAAGCTAGTTAGCTTTGATTTTGTAATTTATTCACAGCACTGCCACTATGATGATGTGTCAAGTTCTCAATGCTTCTCAGCCAAGTTACGTAAAAACTCTTTCATTACTAGCAAATTTACAAATGATGCCACTGCCTAAATAATTTAGTCCGACCCAATTACCTAATATGAATATTGTTATATACTCTTACAAAAAGACAATTTAGTAGAACATACCAACTCGGTTCTCAATTTTTTCCCAACATACCAACATGAATGGCAGCAAACGATTCTTCAATCCATTTGCACCTACAAAATGAACTTTTTGAGTTATTGTTCTGCTCATAGTCGTTTTTCATAATATAGATGGTTTTTATAGTCAAACATATTACAAAGCTAAGCCACTGTATAGGATAACAGAAAACAAATTTATCAGCTTACGAATATCGGTAATTGTTATGCTCATAGCCATTTGTCATAATATAGATGTTTTTTATATATGGTTAACAGTTTTACCAATTTCTGGTTTTTCGAGATTTGGTTTACTTTTTGTTAATAGTCATTTACTTGCAGAAACAAGAACTTGGATGACATAACAGACATACATCCAATTAATAGTGAACGTATATTTTTAGGGGATTTGAAAGATTCAAAGAAAGGAATGTTTGTCTTAATGTTATGTGTGTAGTTAAATGTAAATTGTTATAGCTGGTACCTTGAATCATGCAATTATTCCCCTTTCTATTTCAATTATTGGAATCTCACCAAAAAGAAGTATCTAACAATACTAAAAGTCAAATATATTCAATAGAAAAGCATGCCACCTCAGATTAAAAAATCAGCCAATCAGAGGATGTTGATTTGCCACGTCAGACGTTCTTTGACACAGAATTTACCGGATCAATGTAATTGGGCTTATAGCAATTATATCTGACCCATTATAATCTGCTCATTTATCCTTCCAACCTAAATATTTGTAGCAAGCGACGCTGCTGCTCCCACTTCCTCATCGTCTTATCTGCATATCGCTGTTACGATGTTGTTATGACGACTCATTCAATTCCGTTCTTCATTCCTAACTTCATGAGCGATGCTAACCTTCCACCTCCATCCCTCTCTTTTTCCTCTTATATAAACCCTTCGCTCTAAGCTTTCACTAAACAAAATTCTGCAACCCCCATTCCATAAACCAATCGATGATCATGAAATCGGTTCAAATCTCAAGCAAGTCTCCAGTGGCCCTATATTGCATTCGAATCACCCTTCTTACGTCGAGGAGTGTGCCAATGTAACATTACAACCCATTACGTTTTATTTTGAGTTTGATCTCATTCGTTCTTTAAGTTGTAGAAGATAGCTTATGATCTCGATAAACCTCACTACATTCTGAGTCTAATACTGACTAGGAGAGGACACACATGGTTTCTACTCTTTTTCTGTACAGCGCTAGACAACCTCAAAAGTAATTACAAGGTGGCCTTGAGCAGGGATGATGCTAAAGTTATTGTTAATACGGGTACGTTTGGGTATCATTCTCTTCCTCACGAAATAACAGAGAGCATTATGAAAACTTTTGGTGATGGCTTTTGTGTGTTTCTTACTGTAGGTGTGAAATCGAGAAAAGGGGCAAGTATGTTTTGGTGTCTTGGTATCTTTGTTGATTGTATTGGCATTAGGTACTGATGTTTATACTGATGTATATTCATTTTCTCAGGGAAAGATCCAAAGATTGGATATGAATATGTTTATTATGATCAAAAGATAAACAGTATTTTCTCTCTTCCTGCTACACTCAACGGTCAGTATTATGTATAAATCAACATGTTTTTTTTTTAATATGAATGATATATTCTCCTATTGCTTGCCTATTTGGTTTAGTTTTTATGCTTGCCATGCAAGGAAATCAGCTCCTCGTGTACAGTTAGGTCTGTCTGAGCTGCAACTCGGTGTTAATCCACGGTTCGAAGGTACAAAATCAACTTTGTTGATTTTCAAATCCCTAATGTTTTCCCGTCAGCAGCATATGAGTTTTGATCATATAAGAGCCATATTCTCTTAACTTTACCGTGTTTTAGCAAAACAAATTTTTTTTTACCGTGTTGCTAAGTCTTTAGATATACAGACAAAGATGATGACAAATAGAGATGATGGTTACAGTAAAGTTTCTTCTCAAGGAAGAAGCTAATTCTCTCTTTCTCTTTTCCAAACTTTTTGTTACCCATTTCATATTATTATGTGCATATGCTTTGTTCGTCACCCAAATTGTTTTGTTGAAGATGTTAATATTTTATACCTGGTATTGATTTAATAAGTTGTGTGTTGAGACTAATACTTATTCGGTTACAGAATCCATAAACCAAGCTGGTGTGGATTTCAATGAGTGGGAGTTAGTGACATGTATTTGTGCAATGCAGAAACTGGAAACCTCAAACTAAAAATGATGTTCTACATTATCTCAAAGCTGTAAAAGTGTGAAGAACATTTTCACTAACTATGTTAGGAAATATGCGATATTTCTTGGAGAACTGTTGTATTTTGTCGATCCAGTCATGAAATGAGTTCGTTTTGGTATGTAAAAAAAATTTCAATTAATCATTGGTTCTAATCAGAAACTGACACTTGGTATTTCTAAAGTCAAACAAAAAATTAGAAATTAATAATTCTAAACTCAAACAAAATTAAAAACCACTAGTAAATTTGATGAATGTTTTACAGAAAACATAAATAAAGTATTTAAATCAAAACTAACATTTAATTATTTTTTTAAATTTTCCTCACCATCCTAATAATTACAAGAATAAAATTCTAAAAACATTTCATATCTCTTATTTGCATTTAATCAGATTTAATTTATAAATTTAAATTTTAATGTTTAATAAATCAGAAATAATAAGGAAAACAAGAGCGTAGTCCGAAAACCATCGAATAACTTTTATAAACTAATCAAAAATAATGTAGGAAAATTAATACTCACCACAATACCATTTAATAGTATTTTAATTCAAGACTTTCATAAATGTTATTCAAAATTTCAAATGAAAATTAAATATACAAAAGTATAACATAGGTCAACATAAATTAACAACTGAAGAAAATAATACTCTCTCCGTTCCCGAAAGTAAGATTTTCTAGAGTTTATTCTTGTTCCACAAAAATATATTTTCTATATTTTTAAGGTACTTTTGTATACGTTTGAGAAACATTAATTATGAATATTTGAATTGAAAGTGTATTGAAAAGTAAATTGTAGATTAAATTGTAAACATTTATTGTATTCTTAATAAACATGAAAACTCTAGAAAATCTTATTTTTGGGAACAGAGAGAGTATCATACTTCATTTTTCTTCTTTGATGTTAGCAGTGCAACTCATTTTTGGTTTCACAAAATTGTAAATATATTTTATAACATCAAAATATGGTATATAGTAAGAGAAATCCATCCAGGTATACTTTAAATTCTCTAAGAAAAACTATTCAAAATGTAAAATCTTCTGTTAAAATTATATTCTCAGACATTGAAAATCACTGTAGGTTTATTTACACAATACAATTTTAAATATAGGAGTTGAGGCTTATATGCTGGTAACACTGCTTGGGTTAAGATGATCAAACAATGGTGAATGAGCCATTGTCATTAACCACAACCCCCAGTTTTATTGTTGTGTGTGTCGTTTGTTTTTTCACTGTGGTTCAAAGAAGGAAGGTGCAATTCTGGGTTCTCACTGACCATCCAAAATTGCGGCATAGAGTTTCATTATAAGCAGCAGATTTCATTTTTACTTCTTTTTTTTAATATGGATCATTGTTTTAATTTGGTTGCCATTTCTGATTTGTTTTGGTTTGTTCTTGAATTTGGATTATATTGTCAAATATATGGTCAGGTCTCTTGTGGTTGAATCAATAGTCTAATGAATTTGTGTGTTATGTATACTTCTGAAACATATGAGCTTCCACACTACTTCAGGGGCATAGTTGGTCGTGTGGCAAACTGGATATAAGACGAAAAATGTAGACTCAGTGGAATCGACTACACCTACCATCAATAAGCCTCTAAACAGCCTCAACGGTACGTAACACTTATCTCTTCTTTTGTATGATTATATAGCATTTTGCAAAGTTCATCAGATATGTGTAAAACATAAATGTTACTCATAAATATGGGACGTAGCAGAAGACGGTGAAAGACCTTTCATCACTTTCAAATATCACATATCTGGTCAAGAAGAAGGTCCCTACATCTATATATGGGATTAACGTTGCGGAAAAGATATTTTTTCATCATTTATCTTATACCTCTTGGATAGTTTATCCTGGTGCAGTTTCTAACACACCGACATACATTCTCATGTCAGAAACTACCATGGAACTTAACATGGAGGCATCTGCAGAGAACAAAAACACTCCGATTAACTTAGCTCAGAATACGTACTGGAACTTGACGGGTAATGAATCATGGAACATTCTTGACCACATGATACAGATTTGGGGTCCACATATCACTCATGTGGATCAACACACAGATCATGCGAGATCCTTACGGGAAAGGGATCTCATTTCGCTTTCATCACCACAAGAAATGGATAGGCGAGTCTACAGGAGAGGTGGGTATCGGATATGATCATAACTACGTATTGGACTGTCCTGATCAAGAGAAGGACGGGCTGAAACATGCAACAAAGCTGAAGGACGATGCGAGTGAACAAGTGGTTTTACATGGATGTGGTTTAGGTAACTGATTGGAATAACTGGCCGTTTAAATTTTTTATGTCTTCATATATATATAAATTTTAAAAGTCATGGTTACTATATATTTACAAGGAGACTTGGATTTTTCCAGAGACATGTTCATTTTCTCATTCAAAAATAATATTTCAAAGCTTTGGTCTAATGAATTGTTTTTCACTATCCAAAAACAATATATGGAGTTTTTGACTCATTAACACAAATAAGTATTGCTGACTCAAAAGTATTTGATTTACACAAAATATTATAATTTTTTAAAGCTATTGATCATCAATTATCTAAACTATCGCTTTAAATATATAGTACATCAAAATAGAGTTTGGACTATAACTTTTCTTAGAATAGTTTTAAGATTAAAAATTAGTCAGTCTCTTATGTAGAAGGATTAACTTATTGTTGGATCTATAAAAGTACGAACATTATGGTAGCGTCATAAATTTTTGTATTAAAATTATAACAAGCTTATAGACACTATTAAAAAAGTTTAAAGAAATATTGAAGAAAAAATATTAAAATACAGAAAATAGTACTACATCACTTCATATAAAAAGAAAGAGGAGTTGAAAGACAAAGGAAAAAACCACCCACAATACACTTTTGTCATGTTCTTTCTTGTAACTGGGTATTTTGGTTTATTAGAACGTAACTATGTCTTTAAAACTAGACCAAAAAACTCTGTTTTAAAATAAGATTTTTTTTTACATTGGCCTATAACAATAACTATTACCTATTTACATAGAAAACAATGTAAAAATAAATTATATAGTAATAAAATATATTATAAAAAATTAAATAATACAGAAATAAAATATTAAACATGATTGAAAAATAAATATAAAAATGTGATGTTAAGATTAATAATATATTTTCAAAATAACCAAAATATGTAAAAAAAAATATTTTGGATAATAACTAAAGTTTAACAATTTTTAATTCATTTCACATTTGTTCATCATCCCATACATATTTTTTTTTTTTTTTTGTCAGCAACAAAACAGACTCATATAGACTCTGTAAACCAAACTGGTAGTTCTGCATCCATATGGACTACAAACGAGGGTTGCCTTCTTGCACTACGTGCTAGACTATCCGCCCTTGAATTATGCGTCCTTGGTATATGAATGAGCTCTGAGGTGTGGAAACTTCCTTTCAGGATCTTTATATCTTCCAGATAACTTGCAAATGCGGGCCATTCCTCGGGTTCAGAAACCATCTTCACCAACTGAGAACAATCCGTCGCAAAAGTGACAGTAAACTGTCTTAAGAACAACCCATACATATTTTAGATAATAAAAACAATAAATTGCATGTTTTATTCATTTCTAATTCAAATTACTATTTATACTTTTATAAATAGATATAGTATTGTAATATAAATATTAAATACGATGCTATTTGTATAAACCCGGACGTAGCCCGGGAAAAATCTCTAGTAACATTAATGACTAAACTTGGTTCTCAAACTCATCAGTTAAATTCGCTTAAATTGGCCGAAATTAACTCCCTATAAATTACGTTTACACTGCTTGGCCATAACGCAACCTAGGGCTGGCAAAAAACCCGAATCCGAAGAACCGAACCGAACCCGATCCGAAAAAGTAGTACCGAACCCGAACCAAAATTGATTAAATATACGAACATGTTCAAAATTTTGGTATCCAGAGAACCGAAACCGAACCCGACCCGAACCGAAGTATTTCGGGTACCCGAATGTATACCCGTATGTATCCAAAATAGATTTATATATCTAAATATATTAATTATTTTTAGATTAAATGTATATTTAAAACATCCAAAATATATAAGATACTTTTAAATTGTCTAAAATACTTGAAAATATATACAAATAGTCAAAAGTAAATGTCTAAAATAACTAAAATATATTCAAAACACTAATACTACTTGAAATATCTACTGATTCTCTATCAAAATATTCAAATCAAACCAAGTTATATGTTAAGTTTAAGTATTCTGACATATGTTATTCAAATTAATATATAATACAATATTTTATTTACAGATTTTGAGAAATTTAAATTATAAATTTAATTTTAAAATTTTAAGAATCATTTAAATGGGTTATCCGAACCCGAACCGAACACGCAAAGATCCGAACCGAACCCGACCCGAAATTTAGAAATACCCGAATGTGGCAGAAATCTTTAACCCCGAAAACCCGAAACCCGAATAAACCCGAACTGAACCCGAATGGGTACCCGAACGCTCACCCCTAACGCAAACCTTTGTCATTAATGTGTTTGGCTACTATATACAGTAGAACCTCTATAAATTAATAATCTTTATAAATTAATAAATTTTGTCAGTTCTAATTTGGATCAGTTCAAAATTTAACACAAATCGATAAAATAATAAGATAATAGTAAATACATCGTCTCATTATAATTATAAATTATAATTTATATGTATACATATATATATATATAGTAAAACCTATTATTATATATTTTTTTTTATATATATAGTAAATTCGTCGCAGTTAAAATGCTTTACTCACACTGCTACATAACATTAGAGAGGATGCATAGGGATTATATAATTTATAAGAAAATTAAAATAAAACAGTTCTACAATAGCTTAAAACTTGTAACAACATATCATATCATACCATCATCCCAAGTGGCATAATATCTTTTATTTTGCAAGAAATTTCCAGAATTACATTTATGGTGACAACTTGTGAAAATATTTTTTCATCAAGAAATTTGTGGAATCATATGTTTTTGCCTTTGGAAGACCTTTAAGGCGATGGAGGGGATTTTGCCTTCAACAAGTCATAGGCCTTTTTCAACTTCCTCTTACATACGTCGTCATTAATGTTGCATAACGGCGATGGAGGGGGTGGAGGTATAGCGCCCATTAAGTCCTGGCCCTTTTTCATCCATGCCGGCAGCTTCTTCTGGTTAGCTGAGAACCAACCCTTAGGAATAAGCCCTAAACCCCAAAACCACCGAAACGCATTAGTTAATCATATGTACTACAGTGCCAAGATTTGGTAAACTGGTCATTTGTCGATCATTTCGAATAATCCCAATTTGAGGCCATATTGGATCGTGGTACAACTAAACTTGTTTTATTTTATTCATTTTAACAATAAATTTTGGTCTGAACAAAAAAAGAACAGTAGATAAAACTTTCTGATTTTATCTTCTTTTTTAACATAATTTAATAAGTTATGAACGAAAGTAATCAAAATTTTAATGTTACGATTTTTATAATTCTCTTTTTCAAATGAAAAAAAAAGAATCAAGCAAATAAAATAAGATAGTGATGATTTTGTTTAAAGAAAAAAAAAAGAGTTTCAAAACCAAAAAAAACGAAAAAAGAAGACTAACTGCTAAGTTTGCGGTTGCGAAGCTGAATTTGTTCACCCAGGGCTTTATCCATATCGGCAAGCACAAGAACGAGAAGAATGAGAGCGACAAACATGTAAGATGCTTTAGAAGATGACATCTTAATGTTCTCTTTTTCTTAATTTACCGATGAGTGGATGATAAGAGTAATTCATTTGTATTCATTTATATAGAAGGGAGAGAGGTGGAAAAATACTTTAGGGTTTTTTGGTTTGTGTTGGAAATAAGCCATCGAAGACTTAGTTGTACGTCACTTATGGGTCTTGAAGTTTTGGTAGTTTTAGGCGAATGTTCTTAACATCACTCATTTTCCAGGATATTATAATATTTCATTTGAATAGGTCAAACTTGCATCAACTTAGCATACTAGTAAAGCAAATCTATTCATGTTTAAGCCATTAATTCTTTTACTAGTTTATAAGAGCCATGTTCTAATAATGTTAGGTTCGTTAATATATAGTTCATAGTACTATGAATTAATGCTTTTCGAAGAGTTCTTAATTTTTCATATGATTAATCTATAAACTTAAGTGTCATAAAACTTATGGAGGAAGGCGGATAAGTGTCTGATCAAAAGGTTTGCAAATTTCCGATTACAATGACTACTAATAACAAATTGTGTAGTCGCATCATCTGATTCACTATCGTATACGTATGTATGTGTGACGTGTAAGTACGTATGTGTAAGTTTATTTCTGAGAAAGGAGAGGCACAAGAATCGTGTCGACCGCTTCACTGAAGCTAACCAATTTTATTTGTGTTCATAGATTAATAGTTTAAAAAAAAGATTAATAGTTTATTTCAATTTTATTAATAGTGATGCATTAATTGATTAATTGTATTATGGAAGTATCTTTATATTCTTTTAACAATATATTTTTGATAAGATTTAGTAATATTATATCTAAAACCACATTTAAGTTCTATACAATATATATTATATACACCAAATAATATAATAAAATTAATATAGATGTCAATTTTTTTAAAAAATAATAATTAATTTCTACGCACTAAAATCAAATATTTTTTTTATCTTAGAATAAACATATTTTAAAATAAAAAATAAATCTATAACAAGGAAACTTTTATAAATTAGTATCTATATAAATTAATAAAATTTCAAAGTCTCAACATTATTAATTTATAGAGGTTCTACTGTAGAGACAAGTTATAGGGACAATGTTAATTTAGACCAATAATACAGTGTTATATGGTCTTTTAGTCTTTTGTTTTCTAAATTGTATTGAAAAATATTTAATTTTTTTAGTATCGGCCTTCTTCCACAGCGGCAAGAAGTAGCAGAGCAAAACGCAGAAGAAAGAAGAAAGAAACGTTAAAAATAAAATAATAGCGGCCGGATCCAATAATTCAACGAGTGAAAAGTGCCACGTATGAAAAAAAAAAGCTTAGGACCAGATACGTGATTAGGTAAAAAAGACCAGGTACGGTAATGAATAAAAAAGGTCAAGTACGTTTTATCAGTGGCCCACGTGGTATTTCTTATCTAAAAGTAATTATTAATTTAATAAAAAATGCAAATCGAACGGGTGGAAGAATCAGATCAACGGTGGAAAATGGGACACGTTATCGTTTCTGGATTAAGAAAACTTTTGAGTATAAATATAAGAGGCAGAGGACAAGCTTTTTGTAGACTAAACTAAGTTGTAGAAGAAGAAACTCTCTCTCTCTTAGAAGAAATCTTTGAAGTTTGGATTTAAGCTTTTGGTATAGGTATGAGATCGATTTGTGAATCTGTACCGGCGGCGAACTCTTCTTCTGCGTCTACGACGGTGGTGAGCTCTATTCCTCCGTTTCTGAGCAAGACCTACGATATGGTTGATGATCCATTGACCGACGAGGTTGTGTCTTGGAGCAGTGGGAATAACAGCTTCGTCGTGTGGAACGTGCCTGAGTTCGCTAAACAGTTTCTACCAAAGTACTTCAAGCACAACAACTTCTCCAGCTTTGTCAGGCAGCTCAACACTTATGTAAGTATGAATTATCCATCGATGTGATTGATGTTCCTAAAGAATTTTCAATTCTGGTAGAACACTGACTTTGCTGAAGTGTGGATCCATATTTTGCGTATATAGTTAGTCTTTTGTTTTGTAGATATCCTCTACTAGTATTTGTGTACATGTATACTTCGTTGAGTGAAGATATATTATTATTTTCTTTTCTAAGTGTAATGGTCTCAACCCATTTTCCAAAATGATTTTTGCTTAGGTTAAAAAAAAACATGAGGAGAATACTATTTTTTTTTTGAATTAACCAGGAAAGTACTATTACATAGCCTTCTTTCCTGTTCTTCTTTGCTTTTCTTACTTACCAAAAGGGTTCATCGAACTTTGCAGGCTTGTTTGGACATGTGCTCATATGTGTCTGAAGAGTTGGTTGCTTCAACAGTTCCATTTCTGCTCTAAGTCACAAATCAATATTTTCTATCAGTTCAGTTGTCCCACGTTAGCTTTTCCATTCGTTTGTATGTTATTCTCCAGGTACATGTCAATAAACTAAGAACTATTGGTTTTGTTGAACCATGGTATATAGTTTGTTGCTGTAGTTAGGCACATTGGAGAGATTTTTTCATGTCTTACTATCTCTGGAATAGTTGTTATATATTGAAGTTTTTAATGGTCTTTATGTTTATACTTCTATGTACAATCTGTTCCATTCTTCATGCATCAATTTTTTTCAGGGTTTCAGAAAAATTGATCCAGAACGCTGGGAATTTGCAAATGAGGGATTTGTTAGAGGCCAAAAGCATTTGCTAAAGAGTATTAACCGGAGAAAACCTTCTCAGGTGCAGCCTCAAAAGCAACCTCAAGTCCAGCACTCATCTGTTGGTGCATGCGTTGAAGTGGGAAAGTTTGGACTGGAAGAAGAAGTTGAGAGACTCCAGCGAGATAAGAACGTCCTTATGCAAGAGCTTGTGAGGTTAAGGCAGCAACAACAAGGTACAGAACATCATTTACAGAATGTAGGGCAGAAAGTTCATGTGATGGAGCAGAGGCAGCAGCAAATGATGTCGTTTCTAGCGAAGGCTGTCCAAAGTCCAGGGTTCTTGAACCAGTTTTCACAGCAGAGTAGTGAAGGGAACCAACACATCTCTGAGTCCAACAAGAAGAGGAGGCTACCTGTTGAGAATCAGAAGGGTAGTGGGAGTCATGGGGTTAATGGTCTTAGCCGCCAGATTGTGAGGTATCAGTCATCGATGAACGAATCAGCTAACAGTGTGCTCCAACAGATACAAAGTATGAGTAGCTCACGTGGCTGTCATGAGCCCCTCTCCAACAATCATGGTAGCTTTCTTTTGGGTGATGTTCCTAACCTTTCAGCCAATGGGAGCTCCTCAAATGGAGCATCTGGAGTTGCATTCAGTGATGTTTCATCCAATGCTGCAATGAAACATCACGACCCTTATGCTCAAGCTGATCTGCTAGCTCCAAGGCAAGGAGCAGTAGTAGCTTCTGGGAGCTCAAGTTCGGATCTAGTTGGATGCGAGACAGACAATGGAGAGTGTTTGGATCCAATGATGGCTGTTTTGGATGAGTCAATGATGTTAGGAAGTGATGGAGCCATAAATGAGTTGCTTCCTGGAGCTGGAGATTCATTGTGGGAACAGTTCTTTGGTGAGTCTCCAGGGATTGGCATCACAGATGAGTTAGTGTCAGGGTCAGTGGACAATGAGTTAATAATGGAGCAGCTAGAATTACAACGTAACCTGAGGAATATGTTGGGCAAAAATCAACAAATGAACCATCTTACTGAACAGATGGGACTTCTCTCATCAGATGTGCTCAGGAAATGAAAAATCGCCGCAAGTTCCATAATCTTTACTCTCAAGAGGTGATCCATCTTTCTTTATTTGTGAGTTTTAAATATCCACACACTTTCAAGAAACTTTGTGCTAAATCCCCACTTGTTCTCGCAGATGTAGAAGATGGGGGTTAAGTTTTGTGGAGTTGCAGCAACAAAAGTATAATGATCAGAAGGAGGTGGTGGTGTATCTATGTATCAAACTCTCGTTCTTGTCAATGTGTGATTAAAAAAAATAAAAGAACTATGGCTTTGTGAACTTAGCATTTATGTGTGGGTATATCGACTTACTTCCGAGATAAATCATTGATCTTGTTCGATATAGTAGATACTACTTCATTGGAAGTTGGAACGTGTCAAATCAAATGGAAAAATTCGCACTCGTTACAAACCGCAACCAACAACACAAAGAGGAAACAATAGGGAAAGTAAAATCTTTTTTTTTACCGACAATGAAGGGGTTATAATTATCTTTAACTCGAATAAAGTAATTATCATCGAATAAATAAATTATCATTGACCACGAGGGAAGAATTCGAAAGCGGATAGTTTAGCATCACGTGCTAAGATTCAACCGTCGTTCACATGGATAAGGACTTACCAGTGTGGTTTACAAAGTCAGTATGAATCTGTTTTTAAGTTATATATATTATATATAAGTTATATATTATAAGAAATTACATAATTTCTATTGCGCAAATAAAAGTATAAAATTTTAAAATAGATATTTATATAACAGTCTTGTTTTTATAGGTTCATAACTCTAGTTCTTTTATCTCATCTGTTTTCCACCGTTCTTTCTTAACATAACGAAACTCGAGCCCGTAACGGTTTGGATTATTCGCGTGTTTCCATACGTACTGGCAAATTGTGCAGTCCGAACAACACACCATAAACCCGACAAGCTTTTTAGTGCCGGCTTGTGCAAGTTCGTCCTTATGTCTCATTCCTAATATGCACGACTTGCCAGTTCCGGTATTTTGCGTAAAAATACAATGTGAAAGATTAAATATCTTTAGGTTTGGAAGGCCAATGATGAGCGATATTGATGCATCTATACATGCATAATTGCATCAAAGGCTCAGTCGCTCGAGGCTCGGAAAATTGCATACAATTATATTGGCAAGGTCTTTGCTCAACATAGCAGTAAATTTCATGGTTGTAAGATTTCTACAGTTTTCTCCGATGGCTTGAAGCTCAACGCTGGAGACTTCACGTACCGTCATTGATATAAATGGTTGAATAATCAACGTTTGAAGATTCTGCCATTTACTAAAGGCTGACTGAATTGAATTTATATCTAGAGATGTCCACATTGGTAACGCAAGTTTTTGGATGTTCGGCATCCTTATAAAAAGGGAGAAGAAGATTTATATCAGATTTTTATACTATGTAAAGCTAGCTAGCTCAAAAGTGAAGTGAAATACAAGAACTAACATAGTTTTGCGTACCCATTAGAAATGATCGCAAGCTCCTCTTCTGCTACATTGCAATATACGTTGAAGAAAAAAGAATTCGGGACAGTACGGGAGAATTTGTTGATCTCAATTAAGATCTTCCTGAGCTGGTATCGACTACCACTAGCCTGAATATTAGGGTTGAAAGGGTTATCCAAAATGATTGAATCAAGATCGTTGAGTTTGATGGTGTTCCATATAGTTTTGTTGTGAGAGGCAAGGAACCATGTGATGCACACTCGTGATGCTCCCATGATAACGTCTACTACGTCGAGCTTCTTGAAAATGTTTGAAAGTATGTCTTTATCCATATTTTCCCATCTTGGAACATTTCCTGATCCCTCTTGATTCTCCATTTATTGCAACGTAATGAGTGTATACAAACAATATTTGACTCGAGATTATTATAGTCACTTACTTTTATCAACAATTATGAAAATTTGAAGGCTGTTTGATTCGACCAAATGACGTAGGATATTTATACGGTGTGGTACTTTAAATTTCATAAAATTTATAACCATTTAAAATCAAAACATCATTAATGCATGAGAATTGTGAATTTGTGATAGTGTCTTGTGTAGATTTGCTACTTAAAATCTTTAGATTATATATTCTTGAAATTAGTTATATATTATATTGTTTTCTATTTTGAAAAGATTTAATATATGTTAATTTGTACATGGGTATCTTCTAATAGATTTTGTAAGGATTAATTAAAAATCACTAACTTTTAATCGATTTTGGTTGTTTTAATTTTAATAGGGTATGACTGGTTTTTCTGATAGCACCCGCAAACACAGCTTTTGCGTTTGGTAGTGTTTTGAAACAATCACTAAAACGCTATAAATCGGTTCAAACCGCTCGGAACCTTTTAAATTCAAAAGCTGGTTCCACCCAGCGTTTGCGGTTGTGGACGATTACGGGAGGGTAATTATTTTTCTTTTTTTTACAAAAATCTATATAAAATAAAATAAAATATTCAATTAAATTTTAAAATTTAAATAACAGTAATACTAAAATATACATATATACATCTGTATATATATATATATATATTATATTTTAATTTAAACTATAAAATTTTAAAAACAAAAATATTTTGTATAATTTTTTTAAAAAATTAATAGTATAATTTATAATTTATAAATATCAATTTTATATTTAATATAATAATATGATTTTTAATATTTTTATAATTATATAAAATATAAATATTGTTAATTTGTTATTTAACCACTGATGCATTTGGTAGTTAGCCAGTCATAAGTATCCCGCAAATGCACCAATTTCTAACCGATGTACTAGTTGTACAAATCTCTTTGTAACGTTTAAAACCATAATTACCTACATCCGCAAACGCCCACAACCGCAAACGTCTGCTATAAATCGATTCAAACCGCTCGGAACCCCTTAAATGCAAAAACGTTGGAATTTAAATTTAATTTTTTTTGTTATTGAACTATTATAACTTAAAAAATAAATAAATGAAGACACGTTTAAGATGATTGGTACATGGTTCAAATCATTAGTGGTCCAACAATGTATGAGGAATTTCTTACACTTTACAGAACATATTAAGACCCCATTCAAATATAAAAAAATGTTGTCCAACTAGCCAAGCTATTGCCACGAGCTACACTGTACCAAATCTTTTTTGACCAAACAGTTAAATTCCATGGTAAATGGCGACGCCATCTGTGGTTTACTGCTTTTTCCATTCTGAGCCTCAAGCAAATGAAGCAGCAACGAAAATGGAGCTAAGATGAGAAACCTTTTTAGAGACATTTGGCTTCAATTTCTTCAAGAGTGAGACCCTTTGTCTCAGGCACAATGAAGTATATGAAAAAGAGAGATAGTACACATATCACTCCGAATCCGCAGAACAGGACTCCAGCTCCTAACAGCTCCTGCAAAAAACAATACCAGGTGAGCTACAACCTCTAAGACTTGAAAGTTTCTTGGTTCTAGAATCTTTACCTTCAGAGGTGAGAAAGCGAATGTCACAAGTGCGTTTGTACCGAAATTCACAAGCACTGCTATGCTGATTCCTCTGCCTCTTAATTTTAAGGGAAATATCTCTGACATCATCAACCAACTAATAGGACCAAAGGATAACTGCAACATTGATGGTAAATCTTCTGAGATCACAACTTAACGTTGCCAAGAATAAAGTTTGATGAGAAAAAGTCTGAACCTGATAGCAGCCCACATAGAGTAGCAATGCAGCCACAGCAACAGCTGGTACATTATTATAGAATATGTAGTATGACCCCAGGAGGAACAATGAGAGCACCTGTTACACAATCAAATATACAAAATGGGCTAAGTTTCTGAATCATTTAGGTTTGTTGTCTCATAAATCGACTGAAGAAGTCAGAGGACAAACCATGCCACTAACACCACCAAGAAGTAAAGGCCTCCTTCCAAGTTTGTCAATCACTATAACAGCAACTCCAGTCATAGCCAACTGCAACAGTAAAGAACCACGTTAAGTCTTCAAAATGGAAATATACAACCTCGTCGGATGAAGACGAATACCTTCAATAGACCGAGCAGAATCGAGATCCGAGTTGCATCAGTTGCAGCAGAGAAGCCAGCAGTCTAACAGGTAATATGTAGTGGTACAAGGAAACAAGTTAGGATTATCTGACGAGTTCCCTTCTAGTGAAACAAAAGCAAACTTCAACATAGATGAAAAGAGAACCTGTAGTATTGATGGTGCATAATAAAGCACACTTGGTTGTCCAGTTATCTGCCATTTGAAAAAAAAACAAACAATATATATTTAGCTATTGTTCCTTTCTCCTAAGGACATATGATGAAATAACTGCACTAACCTGTTGGAACAAGACTAAACCTCCTGCTATAGTAAGAGCTTTCAAGCATTTTCCTTGAAACAGTTCACCAATTGTAGCTTCTTTATCCTCACCCACAGAGGAAAGTTCAGCCAAAATCTCGTTTACTTGTTCAGCTGCTGAATCAACTACAGCAGACCCTCTAAGTCGGCGAAGAGACTTGATTGCAGCCTGTTGAAGTCTCTCCACATCTCCTTTTCCATGGATAGAGAGCGCAGTAAAAGCCACCTAGGAGATGCTGGTAGCCAACACATTCCAATTCCCATTATAACTGGTACAGGAATAATTGTTGCATACATGTAACGCCAACCCGAAACAACCGTAATCCAGAGGCTACCGATTCCATATCCTCCCTTCATAAAAATTACATGTGTCAGTTTAGCTTGGTGGACAAAAATTATTTCAAAATAGAAAAACTTAGAAATAATTTTTCTGAAGTTGGCAGAGATGTGAGAACTTACAACCATCCCAAAGACGGTGGAGAATTCCTTTAGTGAGATCATACGTCCACGTATCTGACTAGGTGCAGTCTCAGCAATGTACATCGGAGCCGCGTGCATTGTCTAAATTCATGGGAACATATCAGCTTACAATTTAAGAAGAATGCTAAAAAATGTACTCCATAGCTGCATGGATTCATACATAATACATGATACAAAAAAAAACATCTTACCCTGAACGGTAAACATATATATCTGGAAGATCACACATGCATACTCTAGTTTACGCAGACAAATACTAAAAGTCCGTGACCAATCTTACCAGTCCAAGCCCAATGCCATACACAACCCGTCCAATTATCAGGACAGGAAAGACAGGTGCGGTTGCAGTCACAATGGCTCCAACAAGATATAATAATGCAGCAGTAATCAGCTCTTTTCTTCTTCCTTGAAAAAAAAAATCAATCCAAAATTGAGTTTCTTTCAGATGGTGACGCTTCTATGTAACAAAGATTAAAAAAAACGGAAGAAACATACCTATAATGTCGGCAACATTAAATGCCACAATGGATCCAATTAAGGCACCATAGTGTGAGCAACTAGTCTGCACAAAATTGTAAGCACAATTATTTTCCTTTCCACATCCTAATAGGAGGAAAAAAAACATCTACGTAGAAGAAGCAAGAAAGGTGAATTATAGACTCACAATAATACCAACATCCACTGAAGACAAGTTGTACCATGAAATTCCACTTAGCGTAGGGGACTGTACAAAAGGCCAAAGAAAAGCAGCGTAATTAACAAATCTGTGAACGTTTGAAGGGAACACAATGGCACTGCACAGTGCACATGCAGGTGTGAACTATGAAATAGCTGTCATGTAAGTGGGGATATCTTCTAAATAATACATAAGCTTGGAGACAGCAGCTTAGAAAAGTTCAAACTTAAGTACCTTAATAGCTATGCACTCTTTTTCTCAGACAAAAGGTTAAAGCCATTACTTTAATAGAAAGGGTTGCACAAGACGTTGCACCGATCTCATAGCCAAAAAGAAACGCTCCAAGAGCTGGGAAGAGAAACCTGAAATAAAATTACTTGTTTAGTAAGCATTAAAACAAATCCATGGGCAAACCCCACATTTGCTTTCTTTTTTAGCAGAAACATTGGTAATAAACTGTCAAAACCAATCTTTGTGGGACCACAGTTGGTATTAAACACATGAAAACGATAGAACTCACTGGGGAATGGCTGCAAGAACACAGTAGTTTTCTGGGCTATGCTTTTGCTTTATTAGAGGTTCTTGTACTGAGCTAAGCCCACCTGAAGACGAATCACCAACCTACACAAGAACACCAATCTAAGATAAAGGACTGATAATATGGCTATTCCAAATCCAGGAAGGCTAAGGTCTAATCTCATACTTAATATTTCTCTTTTCTTTTTCTTTTTTTGTAACACTTATTGCTTAATATTTCTCTTTTTTTCCTTTGTTTTGTAACATTCATTGCTTCATATTTCAAATCATGATTTCACCACGTTGCAGACATTTACAGGTAAGTTCAAATTGTTTCTCCAATGCAGAAGAATAAAGCCAAATCCTAACCAGTAACCTCTACATTGCATACATAGGCCCTTAATTTGGGCGGAGAATAATGAAACAAACAATGGCGGTAAAGACCTCGCATTTGTTTGCGGAAATAACACAAGATCTCTTACCGTGATTGATAAATGATTAGTCAAAAGAAAAAAGTGAATCAAACAAAACTCAAGACGACGTGTAAGAGAGAAGCGCGTAACCTGTCCAACAGAAACAATCGATGGCTTCTTGATAGCAAAATAAGTTTATATTTATGTTAGAGATAAGTTTAGACTTATAGAGATATATATGTTTTTTTTTTTTTGATAACAAAGAGATATATATGTTGCTCAATACGATAAGGTTGGATCCGACCTAACACACTTGTATAAATACTTTACCCTTGTTTATCTTTATCTAACACAAGGAGGAATTTTTCTGTTTTTCATCTCTTTTGGTCAACCAAATTAGTTTCCTATTAAACGTGCATTCTTTACTAATATCTAATCTACTAGGTATTTTGCCCGCGATGCGGGCTTAAACATTTTCATAATTTTTGAAAAGTTCTTTGTACACTATATTTATTATACTAAAATAAATCTTAAAATAACTTAGTATTATATTTTTAATTATATAATTGAAAAATATTATTTGATTAATATTTAATTATATAATGTATGTTTTAACTTTTTACTAAAATACCTTTTCAGATAACAATAAAAAATATATATATATATAGAAATTATCTTTTTTAATTATATTTTTAGATTTTGGATAATTCAATATTCTATTTTTAATTATATAATTAAGAATTTTATTTGATAAGTATTTAGTTATATAATTCATGTTTTAACTTTTTACTAAAATACTTTTTCAGATAACAATACAATATATACATAAATTATCTCTTTTAAAAATTATATTTTCAGATTTTGGATAATTCTAACTATTATTAATAATTCAATATTCTATTATTATTATGTAATTAAGAATTTTATTTGATTAGTATTTAGTTATATTATTCATGTTTTTAAATTTTTACTAAAAGACTTTTAGATAACAATACAATATATACAGAAAATAGAAATTAACTCTTTTTTAAATTATATTTTCAGATGTTGGATAATTCTTACTATTATTAATTTTATTCAATTATATAATTAAATCAATTAAAATTTCGTTTTTATTTTTTAATTTAGTTATACATTTTATTCATTAAGGGTATAAACGATATTAACCACTCTAACTTTTAACGTGAGAGCACGATTCCAAAAATTTACTTCGCAAATAATAGTATAGATTAAAAGTGAAATACAAATAATAATTGACCCTGATTTTTTCAAAAAAATTACAATAGAACGCTACTGAGTTTAAAATTCAATTTACCAATTATGAAGGCAAGCTGCAAGCCCATTAGCATTTGGTTGACCCAATAATTGCTCTTCAATATCTCTATAACCATAAAATGACATTCAATTTTCGTTTGACTACAAATCCAATCGGTTTAGATAATTTAGTAAACCAATATTGTTTTTTTTTTTACAATGAAAGTAAACCACTTTTGTTAAATCAAGTGCCAAAATCTAATTGATTAACATTTCGAACCAGGACTATTCCATTACTTTAGTAATATAATTGTTGTGAACCACTAAACCGGTTTACATATATTACATGAATTAGATTCAATTTTGAAACCATTCGGGTTTTTTGAAAACACAACCCATTCGGTTTAGTATATATTAATTGTTAAAAAACAGGATTCAAAATATATTTTAATTTTTAGTTTTCAGACAAAAATCAATTATTATAGATTTTGTAACGATTTATGTAAAGAGATCAGCTAACTATTCCTAAAATCATTGAGTAATTACTAACTTAGCATAATAAGCTCCTGTTAGCACGATTTTAGTAAGTACACGGTACACACAATATCTGCCTCTTCATACTGAAGTTACTTTGTTCCCTCTTGTCCATCTCAAATTGGTGTGCGATCTTTTTTCCACGCCTGATGAATTCTCCCAAAGACGGTTGTTGACATAGTATAAAATCCGTTACTTATAAAATCATATAAGATTTAGTCCATATTTTGAATTTTTTTATGTCCGCACAGGGTGCGGGCCGGTCACCTAGTTATTATTATTATTTGGACAATCAAAAGATTAATTTTCTATAAACTTGATTTCTATGCTACTAATAACAAAAAAACATATATATTGTTTTGTCAAGCCAATTGGGCAAATCAAATTAGTTTTCTATTACCCTTGCTTTATGTGCTGACCAACTAAAAATATAGTCTTGTAAAGCGAGCCAGCAATGCGAACAGTATTTTAATCAGAGCTTCTACATGAATTTTAACATGGAGTATGAGCAAACCCTTTAGTCTTTGTATGACCTCTAGATCCTTGTTCAGCAAGTTACTTACGAAATCAAATAATACTTCTCCCTCGTACGGCATATTCATTCTCCTCTTTGTAATTTACTTATCTTGCCTTCATTTAATTTTACTTCTGCAATTTACAGAAACTAATATAAAATAATGTAAGGATTTCCCTTAATTTTTTTAACTGAATATTTTCTTATGTTTTCCTTTAAAATGAGGGACAACTGGAGATGATTTTACTTATGTTGTATACAACAATTTCATTTATAAATCAACATACTTCTTACAAAATTAATTTTATACTTTATATAACTACAAGATATGAGCCCGTTGCGTTGCAACGGATTTTGTTTGATGTTTTAATTTAATAAACACCATAAATAATAAATCATTTTATTATAGTATTATGATTGTTTTTTGCATATGTTGTTTGATATTTATTTTATAATTAAAATCTGTTTTCACACATAAGTTCAAGTTAATATTTGTTTTTTATAATCATGGTGCATAGATGAGTTATTATAAACTTTGTACTAAGGATTAGAGAAAATAATATACATAAACATTTAAACTGAACACAATCTGAAATAAGAAATGAAAAGTAAAAAGAAACGAAAGTTAAATACATCAATCGAATCAATGACAGCATTATACATGTTCTTATGTACTAATTTAATGTTTTATTAAAGAAATCTTTAAAATTTTATTTTGCTAGGATTTTTTTTAAAAGGAAAACATTCTATTTTAAAAATCTCTTTTTTATTTACAATAAAAAAATAATATTAAATACCCTTTTACAATTATCCGCTCTTTAGAATTTCAAAAAAAATATATTGCTATCAAATAATTCTTTTAATTTATTAATAAATATTTTTAAAATTGCTATTTTTACAATTCGTATCAATACTAATTTTACACTTCTTTTGTTAATTAAATAATTTTTAGTATCATGTTCATCATCAAACACTCTCTTAAAAATAATATCAAATAAATTTTTACAATTCTCTTTTGGTTAGGACTTAAAAATATTATACAAATTTGTTTTGTTTAGGATTTTTTTATAAAAACGGAAAACAATTATCAAATATTCTTTTAAATTTTTGTAGGATTTTAGAAAAGTAAATTAATATTACATAATTTTTTACAGTTATATTTTGTCTAGGATTTTAAAAAATAAAATTTCTATCAAATAACTATTTCCAGTTAATATTAACTAGTTTTTTTTTAAAAAAAATTGCAATATTTAAAATTCCCTTTTTTCAATATACAGTTTTTTTTGTAAATTGAATAATTGTTACTATCATGTTTATCATTAAAAATTTTAAGTAAGAATTACTATTAAATAAAAATTTACAATTCTCTCTAGTCACGATTTAAAAAAAAGGAAAACTTCTTAATTGGTTAAGATTAGAAATGAATTTTCTTTTAGAAATCTATTTTGTTTAAGATTTTAGGAAAATAAAAATTTATTTTCACATAATGGAAGTTTTAATTGACACATATCACAATCATCTCAGCAAAAATATTTGAAATTAATTTTGGTTTATATTTTTTAACACAAAATTATTAAAAAAACTAAAGTTAGCTATTTATAAGAAAAATAAGATTACATTTACGTTTTTATTTTATTTAGACATTTAAAAAGGAAATTAATTATTTTATCTCTTTTAGATTTTTATACAACTATTTTACTTTTAATAGAAAAATTCTGTTTAATTATTTATATATTTGGTCTTATACATATAAACACATATTTATCATATTCACACATACTCATGCACGATAATAATATCAAAATTAAAAGTTATGCTAGCATCATAAGATGTAATAAGGATAATAAGAAGTTGAGTTGTATCAAAATATTAAAAGAAAATACTCAGATAATATTTTTCATGTAAATACTATTGTGTTTTGTAAAAATAATATGTGGAAGCTTAAACCTAAATATAGATGTGAAATATTTGTAGCTATTTTTTGTCATAATTTTTAACATACAATTATCTATTAAAAAAAATTATTTACTTATAAGAAAATAATAAGAGTACTTTTACAATTTTCTTTTGATTATGCTTTTTTAAAAAGTAATATTATTTATTTTAAAGTTAGTTTTTCTTCATGTTTTTATTAAACTAGGTTTTTTCCTGCACCATGTGAAGTAAATTTTTTTGTTTAAATCTAACTTATATTTAAAAATAAATTTCATTAAATATTATAGATTTTACTATTTTCTTACTAATATTTAATATTGATTTGATATATATTAAATCAATTTGTATAAAAATAATAAAAATGATATAAAATTGTATAATTATCAAAAGTTTAGCCTAAACAATATTTATAAAATTTGTAGAGATATAAGAAACTAATGATCTTACGATTAGATATTTAAATTTTTTAAAAAATTGTAAAATTTTTTGAAAGCTTTAGTAATACAATTGTATAATTATACAAAATAATAATATTTCGAAATTTGAAATGTTATATATGAATATATTTATTTTATAGATGATGTATGAGCTATTGTCATATTTAAAAAAAATTACCAATAAGAAATATCAATATTAAATGTAATATATGAATTATTACCATATTCTAATAAGTTTGCCAAAAAATACAAATTAACATTAAATGAAATTATACATGTCATATTTTTACGGAACCCATGTCATCAATTCCAGTAGCCATTTGATATTTGTTTTGTGAAATTGATTGTAGAGAAGACATGTGGTAAAATCACTTCGCAAATATAGTTAAGGGGATAATTTATTGTACTTGTAGGATTTTACAATTAATTTTTGTTTAACATTTTTTTCTTAAAAGTTAATGTTTATCTTTTATAATTCTCTATCTTTAGTATCTTTTCAAACAAACAGTATAATAAAAAATAATAATAATAATAATAGTAATAATAATAATAAGACTATTAAATAATATTTATAATTAATTTTTGAGAAAAATCATTTTTATTATTTTAGTATATATATATTTTTGATTATGATATAGTTTAACACATATCAAAATTTTAAATATATAACTATCATATGTCACAATCATGTTAATTAGCAATTTTGAAGAACCAATTTCGATATAACCTTTTATAATTATATTTTCATTAAAAGTTTAGAAAATAAAAATTATATTAACTAAATTGTTTTCAAATCTATTTTTTACGATTTTGAAAAAGGAAAATTTCTAAAAACATTACTACTAAATATTTTTTAAAAATCGTTTTTACTATTAAATAATTTTTAAAAGAAGTTTTTTTTCAAAATTCGTTTTTATTATCTTATTATATATATTTTTAATCATTATATATTTAAAAACATGTCACAATATTAGAAAGAAAATAATTATCAAATAATATTTTGCAATTATCTTTTAATTAGGATTTTAAAAAAAGAAAATCTCTATAATATTATTTGAAAAAGTCAGTTTCCTACGTGTCGCACTCATAATTAATTCTCAAAAATGTTTATTACATTGTTAACCTTAATGAATTAATAGTATTTTGTAATTTCCATTATCAAAATTCAATTTTAGTTTTTATTAATAATATTTCTTAAATAAAAAATGGAAAATGTCTATGTATTTTCAAAATATCTATAAACTATTTTTATTTTCGTTTTTAATAGATATGTATGTATATATATATATATATATATATATATATATAATCATAAATTTTGTATCAAAAAGGCAATATCTTAAAACTAAAAATACATAGCAATTTTTTATATTTAAAACATGTAATTTCACAATAAGAATTTTATTTTTATATAAATCTTAATTTCATTAACTATTTTACTAATTGACATTACTAATATTATCTATTTATATTTTCGTTTTTCTTAATATTTTTTTAATAAACTCATATCAATATCATAAAGGAATTTAGTATCGAAAATAATATCTTAAGAAAAATAATATTTTGATATCTAAAACATGTGATTTTAAAAAGGAATTTCCTTTTATAAAAATCTCACTTTCATAAAAAATTCTTGATACTTTTTGTTTAATAACATTTTTCTACGATTGTTAATAACATTTAGTTAAATATTTTTCATTTAAAATATAATAAATCTTTTTAAAAAGTCAATTTAGTTACCAAATCAGTATTTACTTCAATACACTAAAATATTTTTTTTTTCTTAGTTATAAATTTTCTAAAATAATATTAATCTTGGATAATTATTCAATCTCTTGTTTAAGCAAATTCCCTCACAATTTCATACAGTTTTTTTTTCTTTATGACAGATTCTCAAGCCTAATGTTATGTGAATGTTTCAATATCTATAAAATAAACAAGTAATTATCTCAAATCTAATTCTATTAACAATTTTTTTCCTATGAATACAGTATTTAATAAAATTGAATAGGTTAATATTACGTTCTAAAACTCTAATGATCGACATGTTTTTTAAAAAATTGCAAATTTGATTCACATACAGAACTTCTGATCAACATTTCAACTTTTCTCATAAATTTAAGCCAAAACAAAATATATCAATTTATAAATACATATTTAGAAATTTGAGAAAATAAGTTAAATTATATATAATCTGAATTTGTATAATTAAAATTCAACTGGAAAAATAGATACAACTCAAAATACCAAAAATAACTTAACTGATCCAAATTATTAAACCCAAAATCATATATCTAATTAAGATAACAAAATAATGTAATTTAAAAAAAATATTATATATGTCTTTCTAATATATAAAATATAAAATAATTTAAACTTATCAATAAATAGAAATAAAAATTTAATCAATTATAAGGATTTTATTACTTTGTAAATATTTGTATCCGTGCATGAGCACGGAAAAATCACCTAGTTACTATTAAATAATATATATAATAAGATTTTTAATAAAATTTGTTTTTGTTAATATCTTAGTATATATATTTTTAATTATGAGATAGATTAACACATGTCACAATCTTAAATATATAATTGACATGTGTCGCAATCATGTTAATTAGCAATTTTGAAGAACCAAGCTTTATATAATAAGATTAGAATAAATAACATGCTTTTCAAAAAATAAATAATTTGATTGTTATGGATGGATCATTAAACAATGTTCAACATATAGTCCAGTGTACCATAAGCCTACTAAAATAAATTAACAGAATATCCTCACATTACTTTCCTTAATGCAACTTAAAGTATAATTGTTTTATCATATTGAAAAAGTCGAGGATTTTATGTAACACTAGGGCCGGCCCGTCCTACGGACGAGATTAAAATTGAAAAGTAATTTAAATAGTTAAAGTAAATATTTAATATAAATTTTATTATTTAAAAATAGATATTAGTTAAATTTTGTAGAGCGAAAATGAATATAACTTTCCTAAGTGACCAATAATGTATTATGAAATTAATTAAAATAAATTTGGGATAATTTTCAAATTTAGTTGATACTTTCGCCATAAATATTTTCTGAAATATATATTGTTAAAGAAGTTATATAGAATATATTAGCTAATTTTTTCCTTTTGGTTATAAAAAAAATCACAATTATATTATTATATTTTACATATTTGGTAAAAAATCCTCGCCATTCTTTTTTTATAGAGTAGTAACATCTATTAATAGATCAAATATTTAGAAAACTAACTATAGACGTGAACCTTCTTTTAGTTAACATATTTTATATATATGTTTAAGTGTTAAGTTAGTGGAGTGAAAAATTTATATCATTTTTCTATTATGCAGTTTGCTTTTTTTTTTTTTGTAACAACAGCTTGCTAAAGATTTTATAATCAAACATCTAAGTCTATTGATAGACTTGAGAAAACAACGTTTGATAAAAAAAATTTGTAACGTGATCAGTGTGATCAAAAGCGATGACCATATCTTAAGAATTTTATTGGTTTTATTATGTAATTTTTTTCAGAGGGACACACTACCGGCCACGAAAGTTTCATTAACTTATTCGTAAGATAGTGTCTTCAAAATTCCTAATTGAAACAATGTGTTGAACCATGTACAAAGCAAAATTAATTTTATATTTTCCTAAGATGAACACACATAAAGAAAAGAAGAATAAAAAAAGTTTAGAGGATCGGATTATCAGATCACAAAGAAGCAGAACTTGTTGATAAGAAGGTCATACATCTAACGCTTCATTTTAATCTGAAGTTCTTTGTCTACCTGGCTTTTACTCTTTGGTTAAAACTATAATGGACTTTGTAGAAGATTGACAACACCTTCGGAGTTGAGACTAAACAAAGATCAGTAGAACAACATGGAAATATATTTTGTTGATATTCACCGTTTGGTAGAAGAAATAAAAGAAGCAGCCAATGGAGAATAAGCAAAACTATGTCAAAGGGGACTAAAGCGGGGAAATTTAAGTTTTATTTGATTTTTTCTACTCACTCCATTAGGAGTTGCCTGTGGCGGATGAGTTCCCGAAGATCGCACGCGTTCACAATCACCACCGCTCATTGACATAGCTTCTGCTCCAGTTCAGCTGGGCCGTCTTCTCCACGCACAGCTGCACGTACTACACAAGAAACTCGATTTAGAACAAAACCAATACACAAAATATCGGGGTTTGGCTAAAGGTTTGGTTTATATAGCATACCCGGTTCATGTCGTCAGGTCGCATTGTGGCTATATGAGGAATGCACATTGAAGTTGTTGTCCGCACTCGTTCCATCTCTGTTTGATCAAAATCATTTCCTCGCCGAGTATACAGAAAAGGTTTAGCAAGTGTAAGGAAAAAATGATCTCACCCCAAAACTTTTGATGATGATTTGTCTGCTTATAATCAAACGAAAGTAGTTGGAAACATGAAAATGTGGGGTTTTACCTTTAACGGGGGTTGACCTTTAATCTATGAAGTTTTCCTTCTTTTTTCTTCTTCTACGCTTGAAAACATCATCTCTAATTCATGAGCAAGTTTGTTTCTACCTTCAGCATTCTAACCATGTTTCATAGCAGGTCAAGATGCGGGTGATTCTCAGTTATACACATAACGTAGCCCAATAATTATAAACACATCACTTTAATGAAAAGCCGAGTTTGATATAGAGTATCTGACGTGGCATCCTATGTGGACAGCCTAGGAGGGAAGCAAACTCTTCTTTATATATATATATAGATAGATAGACTAGGGATTAACCCGGACTACGTCCGAGATTTTTATTTTTTTCTAGTTTAAGTTGTTAAATTATTTATATTTAGGTTATGATATATATTTATATAAATGTTAAGATGCATATCATAATTAAATTTATTTTTAAATTTTAACACGTTAAATTAACATATTTTTTACAATTTAAATATTTTTTTGTAATTTTGTTTGCTATCTAGTTATCATATTTAGCAAAACTATATGTTGAGTGTTGGAATAAATGTTTTAGATATTTAATTAAACTGCAGAGTATTTTCGGATCGACCACATGTTCAACAATCGATCGATCCGTAAAAAGATGGTCGATCTCCTTGGCCAGGTAAGTACAATTTTAGCAAAAATATCTTTGATTTTCAAATATTAAGTATATAACTATTCTTTTGAATATTGTTTTTTTGAATTGTATTTTCTGATTAAATTATTGTATTATAATGTTTATGTAAATATTTTTTGTGATGTTTGAATTTGTGCTGTTAGTATACTTAACCTAGATGATATTGATGTTTAACAATTTATTTTTTCTGAAAATAGAAAATAATGATATATCAAAATGTATCTAATACTTGTTAAATGATAGTATAATGTAAATTACATCCATTATTTGAAAATAAACCATTTGTTGTTTTTATTTTTTTTAAATCAGAAATTATTTTTATTTAAAAACATTATTCATATATAATATAATAGTTTAAGTTTGGAAGATTAATCTATATATATAAATTATGTATATTTAAAAAAAAAATTAAGATATTAATTATATATTGAGTAACTGAATAAAAGCTGAATTTCTTATCTTGAAAATGAAATATTTATATTTTTGTATTCATGTTATACTCACAAATCCAGCATTGATATTTATAACTCAGTATGTTTTTAAAAAAACTTAGTTTTAAGTAATAAACGAATTTAATAAATTAAATTCATCACCTATAATGTTCTGTAAACTATATTTGAAAACTCTCTAAAATTATATTTTAAGCATAATATTACTATTATTTAATTTAAGTTATTTTAAGCATAATATATGCTAAACCAACTTAAATTATATTTACAATAGGACCATCCTAAACCGGTTAATAAACCAAAAACAATACTAAATCAACATGAACCAATACCTGATTCGGCGAGGAAAGAGGTGTTTCAGGATAAACGCTTGAATGGTTATTAACTGTAATGGTTTGATCATGAAAGAGTTAGTATGAATATTAACAATAAAATTATGGATTAGATTAATTTAAATTTGTAAGAATACCTTTGAGTCTATGAAAAGCAATTCAATTCCCATGAATAAGTTTGGCTTTTGGAAGTTGAGGGTTTCCCAACAATGAATCCACCTAACAAAAAATTCGTTGTTATAAAAAATCTCTTTCAAGGTCATTAAAGATTTTTGGGACGACAATAGTTGATGGTGGGACCATTTTTTTGCTCGAGTGCTTTGAAGTTTTTCTTGATAGTGTGAGGTTGATGTTTATGGAATAATGAATTTCATAAGGACTTTCTTGATGTAAAACAAAAAATTTTAATTTTTTTTTGTTTAATGTGGTATTTCCATTTTTATATAATTTACTACCATTTTAAGATAGACATACATTTTAAGATAGATGTTTAAATCTTAATGTACTTTTTCCATTTTTTAAAGTGTTTATTTCCATTTCTTATTTTTTTTACGTAATATCTATATTTTATATTTTAAAATAGATATTTAAATCTTAATGTACTTTTCCATTTTTTTAAATTGTGTATTTACTTATATTATATATTTTACATTTTAAGATAGATATTTAATGCTTAATGAACTTTTTCCATTTTTTTTAAAACAATTGTGTATTTACTTATTATTATATATATAATTCATATATTACATATTTACATTATTTACTTATTATTTATTTTCCTGTATATGTATTTCCATTTCTTGTACTTTTTATTTACTTAATATCTCTATTTTACATTTTAAGATAGATGTTTAAATCTTAATGTACATTTTCTATTTTCTTTAAATTGTATATTTCCATTGTTATACTTTCTATTTACGTAATATCTATATTTTAAACTGCGCATTTACTTATATTATATATTTACTTATTATTTATTTTTCTTTATATTGTGTATTTCTATTTCTTATACTTTCTATTTACTAATAATTTTATATTTTAAGATAGATTTACATTTTAAGATAGATGTTTAAATACTAATGTACTTTTTCCATTTTTTTAAATTGTGTATTTCCTTTTCTTATACTTTCTATTTGCGTAATATCTATATTTTACATTTTAAGATATATGTTTAAATATTAATATACTTTTTTCATTGTTTTTAAGTTGTGTATTTCTTTTTCTTATACTTTCTATTTACTTAATATCTATATTTTACATTTTAAGATAGATGTTTAATATTTAATGTATTCTTTCCATATTTTAAAAATTGTGCATTTACTTATTATTGTATATATAATTCATATATTTATAATATTTACTTATTATTTATTTTACTATATATTGAGTATTTCTCTTTCTTATACTTTATATTTTTAAGATAGATGTTTAAATCTTAATGTTTTTTTTCCTTTTTTAATGTAAAACGGCAATGTTTAATAGAAGAACTTGGACAAATAGTCAAATAGTTATATTTATGTTTTTTTTCTTTTTTTATAAAATGGTAATGTTACATTATGGAGATGAGCCTTTTTTAGTGAAAAATGGTAATCTTACATATGTTTAATGTAGTTTTTCCATTTTTTTTTATGTTGTATGTTTACATATTATTGTTATTTTTAAATGTAAAATAGTAATCTTACATATGTTTAATGTAATATTTCCATTTTTTATGTTGTATGTTTACATATTATTTATTATTTTCAAAATTATATATAATTTTTTTTTACAAAATAGTAATGTTACATTATGGAGATAAGCACTCTTTTTTTAAGTGAAAAATGGTAATGTTACATATGTTTAATGTAGTTTTTCTATTTTTTATGTTGTATGTTTACATATTATTTTTAAAAAATAAAAATGTAAAATGGTAATCTTACATATGTTTAATGTAGTATTTCCATTTTTATGTTGTATATTTACATATATTTATTATTTTTGAAATTATATATAATGTTTTTTGTTTTTTTATAAAACGGTAATGTTACATTATGGAGATAAGCCGTCTTTTTTTTTTAAGTGAAAAATGGTAATTTTACATATGTTTAATGTAGTTTTTCCATTTTTTATGCTGTATGTTTACATATTATTTATAATTTTCGAAAATTAGTAATATTAAAATGTAAAACTATATTTTATGCCACATGTCATCTTTCGGGAGAAGTTTTTTCCGCTGATGTGGACGCTCTATGGAGTCTCAAAAGATCGCTTTTATTAGTACTAGACATTTTGCCCGGGCTACGCCCGGGACTATATACAAATAACATATATTTTATATGTATATTACAATATATTACATCTATGTTATAAAATATAAATAATAAATTGAATTAAAATGAGTAAAACTCACAATTTGTTGTCTTCTACTATCTAAAATATGTATGGGATATTGAACAATGTGAAATTAATAAAGAATTTTTTAAACCTAAGTTATTCTCAAAAATATTTTTACATATTTAGTTTATTATAAAATATATTATTAATCTCAACATCACATATTTTTTCGTTATATGTGTTATTTATATCATGTGTATGTTTTTATATGTCTCTTATTTAATATTTTATAATATTCACTGTAAATATGTGATTCTAGATGAAGACTATGTATTTTGTGTATTTTAGATTATAAAAAAGTTTAAAAATTATATGAGATTTTATTGAAAGCTGCATCTTTATTTGAACTTTAAAAAAACTACACTTTTGTATATATGTAAATTTAATACACTTTTAGATCTGAATATTTGAAATTATTATGATATATTTTCATATCATTATTTAAATACTTAAACTAAAATTAAGTAAAATCAATTTTATTTATTTCTTTTAAAATTAATACTTTAAGTTTATACACAATATCATAGTAATAGGTATTTTATTAAAATAAATAAAATGACGCATTTTATTTGACCATATCTTTTCTTTCTTTCCTATTTTCTTATATCTACTCCTTCTAATTTTTGTTTACTTTTCTGTTGATTAAAGAAAATCAAACGTGTTTTATTGTTTTTGATCGATCTGAGGATATCCCATACTTATAGAAAGTTCTAGATTAATCTCTAAAAAGAGGTATGGTTTACGGATAGACCATCTCCCAGAGTAGTTAAATGAAGCTAAAACATAATTATATATTTCAATGGCTAAAATATTTAGGAAATAAAATACAATAATACTGTAAATTTTTGTGTTTTAGTTGAGAAATTTATCTTGAAGGGCGGAGGCAACATACGGAGAGTGGGTTTAGCTGACCTCCACTATTTAAAAAAAAATATTTTTTTTGTAAAAAAAATTCTATTGATCCCATAAAAATAAATTTGGACCTCATAAAAAAATTCTGACCCGATACAAAATGTTTGTGGTTCCGCCATATGTATAGTGTTTTGGATTAGTATAGCTTACGGAAGAGATTTATGTGTTAGTAAAGTTGGTAAGAGGAATTTTTATCAGCATATTAGTAAGATTAATGTGGCTATATGCTCCCCAGAAATAACTATATATGCTGCCTTTATAACCCTATTTTTAGTTTGTATAGGTTAGAAGACAAAAAAATTGTTCCGATAATAAACATTCTTTATCTAAAGATATCAAAAATCATAATATTATAATAAATATGAAAATTATATTTAGAAAGTTATAGTTTCAAATTTTTAAAATTTTAGAAAATATTTTTATTTTAAAATTTTATAATATTAATTAAAATATAATAGATATATTTTAGTATTTTTATAATTTCATTTAAAAAAAATTATTGAATATTTTTATTTTTGTATTTATATGATTTTTTTTAAAAAAAAGAAAAAATACTACCCGCAAACGCTAGCTGGAAACAGCTTTTGATTTTAAGAGGTTCAGAGCGGTTTGAAGCGATTTATAGCGGTTTGTATGATTGTTTCGAAACGCTGTCAACCGTTACCAACCGCAAAAGCTGCGTTTGCGGGTGGTAAAGGAGAAACCAGTCAAGCTCTGAGTGTGAGAAGAGATAACATGTAAGTGCATGTGTGAATTATAAAGCCCAAGCTTGAGTGCTTTCTTGTGGATAGGATAAGAAAACATATACATTGTATGTACACAAATATAAAATTTCACGTCCAGGTGTTATAATACATAAAGCTTACCGTTTATTCTATGATTTTGGCAACCCAAGCTTTGTATTTGATATTTTTTTTTTTTTTTTTTTTTGGTATTAAACTGATAATTTTTGGAAAACCAATTCAATTGCATGAACAATTGAAAAAATATATATATATACTCTTAACGCAAAAGCCTTGTTTCTTCAAAGGCAAATGCAAAGCTCTATTTTAGAAGTTTAGGAACAATGACTAACAATTAAAAAAGAGAGTTTTTGGGAATAGTTATGGCAACTACAGAGTGTAGTGATGTCCTGATGTATCAATGTCCATGCCCTTTAGCTTTGCGACTGATTCAACATGTCCCTTAAATGTGTGAATCTCCCTAAGCCTGTCAAAACAAAGCATTCACCAATAAGGAGCAAGCAACTTCTAGTTTCTTTGAAAACGATTTAATCAAAGTACACTTACCTAGCTATCTAGGCCCTTTTCTTGGCTTGCTCAACGATCTGAGACAGCTCTCTGTAACCCTCGTTCTCTGGGAAGACGTTGACCTCTTGTCTTGTCTGCAGACCATGCTGCGTCCTTTGTTCTCTCGCCCACTCAGCTTGTCTTTCTGCAGCACCGTAATCTCTCCTGGTCGTCAGAGCGCTCTGCTCACAAAGTAACAGCAGAAGCAATGAGTATTATGTTTACCATCAAGATGTAAAAGAGAGTTAGCTGTGTGTACGTACCCTTTTGTCAAACATGCTGACCCAAGCCTTTCCACTCAAGATGTATCTAATGGCAAACTTCAAAATGTCTTGTGGGATGTATGTTAAAATACTGTAAACCCAAATCACAGCAGCCCATTCCCAACCTATACCCTTCACCTTTGCAAATGTCCAGTTTGCATACACTGCAATCAAAGTAGCAATCTGCGTTTGTAAGGAAGAGTGAGATGAGTTTTTTTTCTTGAATTCTTTGAAAATATATGATGTTCTTAATTAATTACCAGTTGTGCAATGACGAATGCAATCATCAGAAGCGCCCCAGGACGTTCAACGAATGACCAACTCCTTGACCTCGTGACGAATATAAGCGCTTGGCTGATGTTACTAACTTGTAGGTACACAGCAAACATTAGTTCATCGTTATTGTCCCTGATTGACCTCACACCAAACTTGTCCTGTAAGTAAAAGGTAAGTATTAGTTTCTTACACAATATATTTATCTATACAATCTCCCTAACACATACCGAGCAGAAGTCAGTCTTGTGAATCACCCAGAAGAAAATCACACTCATAACGGCTTGGTAGCCTCCCAAGACAATTCCAGTGGCAAATATTTCATTGAGCTTCCAGCTACCAGGTTTCCTGACTGATCGAATATCATAAGTCCTTTCTGAGAAGACTCTAATGCTCCAAGTGGAGTAGCAGCAGCAGCAGCGCACCAAGACCTCATGTCAGACATTGAGAACTGTTTTCCACAAGACTCCTTATCATGATGACTCCACAGAAGAGACTGGAGTGGCGATGGCTGCAAACAGCGAGCCTGAAGCTCAGCTGCATATGGTCTCCCAAGCTCAGGGAGAGGGACAGTTCAAGATGCGTTATCCTCAAAGCAAAGTTGAGGAGGCAAATCACGTTGCCTGGTATCAAGAGGCATGCTCTTGCAGTTAGGTAACTTTAAAGAGAACAAACACTGCAGGACCAAAAACAAAGGCAACAATCAGTTCAAGAAAGATAAAACTGAACAATTACATAAGAGCACTAATGAGAAAAAGTTTAGTTGACATACCGATTGTTAAGTAGCTCAATCAGGTGAATGCAATACTTCTGGTTACCCTTTTGAATAAGTAGTGAAAGAAAGAAAGAAAGAAGTGGCAAGCGAACGAAAAAAAAACACAGCGAAAAATGACAAAACCAACTACGTGACTGGTTTGAGTAGAAGTCTGAAGTATTCAGCCTGAAAGAACCACAACAATCATAAGTGTTAGTAACCATTCTTAAAATATATTATTAAGAGAAAACGAATGTGCAGTGGAGTTACTCTAACAAATATCCTGCACCTGAATGACTTCCTTAGGAAATGAAAAGTTTCTTCATTTCATCTAGAGTCCCACACAATGTTATCAATGGTAGCTACGCAGTTAAAAAGGCTGCATACAATTAGGAAAGAGTAAGAGCATTGTACGTACTTAGTATTGTATTGAAACCAATTTCAATTACCTGAGCTGGTTCATGTTTCACCTCAGATGCATTGACCATAGCAGCAACGTCCTAGCATATCTTATGTTCAAAGGGGCATTCTATCGTGATCTTAATATTCTTTTCTTCCACTGGCTTTTTAAGATCATCCATGCTTAACTGTCTGTTTAACGCATATGATGTAGCACTTTTAACAACACCTTCAAGCTCCGCCCCACTGTAATTTTTTGTTCGAGCAGCTGCCAGAAAATATTGGCATATCATGTCAGTGACACACTTATGCGAGAGATGTTTGAGGAAGAGGACTTTTTCGTCGTAATCGGAGGAGACAATAGACTTCCCATGCGGTTTCATCGCCATCGATCGAGTTTCTAGGGTTTTGATTCGAACACGAAGGAGAAAACAATATATAAAGAAGAAGGAAAGGAGGGAGATGAAACAAAACCATTAAGAAGAGATTGATTGCGAAATTGATTGTGAAGAATCGATGAAAAACGCAGAGTCTACGGTTTGAAGGTGAGAAGACGAAGTGAATTGGGATGAGGAGAAGAGCCTCGCAGACTCGCGACTTCCTCCCGTAGAGAGCTAGGTTTAGGGAAAAAAAAAAGATTGCACGGCAAAACAGAAAGACCCATAACCTGAAATTGAAACGAAGCCCATAAAATCAAATCTGAAGCCCAATCCGAAATTAAAGAGCTCTGATTGGTCGATTCAATAAATGACGTGGCATGCTTAAGGGGGGAGGATATTCCCCTTTTAGTATTGTATTGATATTAAAATGTAAAACTATATTTTATGCCACGTTTCATCTTTCGGGAGAAGTTTTTTTTTGCTGATGTGGACGCTCTATGGAGCCTCAAAAGGTCCCTTTTATTAGTATATTAAAATGTAAAACTATATTTTATGCCACGTGTTATTTTTCGGGAGAAGTTTTTTTTGCTGATGTAGACATTCTATGGAACCTCAAAAGGTCACTTTTATTAGTATAGATAATTAGTTTCTCAGTATCTAATTGTTAGATATCTGAATAATTAAATTTCAGATGATACATGTTTCAAATTAAATTTTCTACTTACTGATACATGAACCAATTTTTCTTAAAACATAGTGTTATTGAACAATTTTTTTTACTAAACTTAAAATGAAGACACATTTAAAATGATTGGTACATGGTTCAATCATTAGTGGTCCAACAATGTGTGAATTTCTTACATTTTACAAAACATATTAAGAAAACAGTCGAATTTTAGAAGTTGTCCAACGCACCAAACTTTTGCCACGAGCTTCACTGCACCAATTCTTTTTGACCAAACAGTGAAACTCTACGGTAAATGGCGACCCCATCTGTGGTTACTGTGTTTCCCGTTCAGAGCCTCAAGCAAGTGAAGCAGCAGTTAAAATGGAGCTAAGATAAGAAACCTTTTAGAGGCATTTGGCTTCAATCTCTTCAAGAGTGAGACCCTTTGTCTCAGGCACAATGAAGTATATAAAGAAGAGAGACAGTACACATATCGCCCCAAATCCACAGAACAGAACTCCAGCTCCTAACAACTCCTGGAGATAAATACCAGGTGAGCTAAAACCTCTAAAACTTGGAGGGACAATATATAATTGAGAAGGAGTTTCTTGGTTCTAGAATCTTTACCTTCATAGGTGAGAAAGCGAATGTCACAAGCGCATTTGTGCCGAAATTCACAAGCACTGCTATGCTGATTCCTCTGCCTCTTAGTTTTAAGGGAAATATCTCTGACATCATCAGCCAACTAATAGGACCAAAGGATAACTGCAAGATTGATGGTAAATATTTTGAGATCACAACTTAACGTTGCCAAGAATAAAGTTTGATGAGAAAAAAGGTTAACCTGATAGCAGCCCACATAGAGTAGCAATGCAGCCACAGCAACAGCTGGTACATTATTATAAAAGATGTAGTAGGAGCCCAGGAGGAACAATGAGATCACCTATTGCACAATCAAAAATACAAAAGAAGCTAAGTTTCTAAATCATTTAGGTTTTTTCTGTCTCATAAAATTGAACAAAGAGAAAAAAGACTGAAAATGTCAGAGGACAAACCATGCCACTGACACCACCAAGAAGTAAAGGCCTCCTTCCAAGTTTGTCAATCACTACAATAGCAACTCCAGTCATAACCAACTGCACCAATAAAGGACCACGTTAAGTCTTCCAAAGGAAAAACACAAACTAGCTTTACTGCAATAATAAAACGATTAAAAATGTGCTAAAGCATTCATATATCAATCCTCCAATATTTTAAACTGAATGGAATAACACAATACCTTCAAAATACCGAGCAGGATTGAGATCCGAGTTGCATCAGTTGCAGCAGAGAAGCCAGCAGTCTAACAGGTAATATATTAGTGGTACAAGGAAACATGTTAGGATTCCTCCTAGTGAAACAAAAGCCAACTTTACTAGAGATAAAAAAAAAAGAGAACCTGTAGTATTGATGGTGCATAATAAAGCACACTTGGTTGTCCAGTTATCTGCCATTTGAAAAATAAAAATATATACACTTAGCTATTGTTCTTTTCTCACAAATCCATTTGATGAATTGACTGCACCAACCTGCTGGAACAAGACTAAACCTCCTGCTATAGTGAGAGCTTTCAAACACTTACCTTGAAACAATTCACCAATTGTAGCTTCTTTATCCTCACCCACAGAGGAAAGTTCAGCCAAGATCTCGTCTACCTGTTCAGCAGCTGAGTCAACTACTACAGACCCTCTAAGGCGGCGAAGAGACTTGATTGCTTCGTCTTGAAGGCTCTCCGCATCTCCTTTTCCCTGAAGAGAGCGCAGTAAAAGCCACCTAGGAGATGCTGGTAGCCAACACATTCCAATTGCCATAATAATTGGCACAGGAATAACTGTCGCATACATGTAACGCCAACCAGATATAACTGTAACCCAGAGGCTACCGATTCCATATCCTCCCTTCACAAAAAAATGTATGTGTCAGTTTCGCTTGGTGGACAAAAATGTTTTAAAACATAGAGAAGTGACTCTAAATTTTCTGAAGTTGGCAGAGATGTGAGAACTTACAACCATCCCAAAGACGGTGGAGAATTCCTTTAGTGATATCATACGTCCACGTATCTGACTAGGTGCAGTCTCAGCAATGTACATTGGAGCCGCATGCATTGTCTAAATACATGGGAACGAACATATCAGCTTACAAGTTAAGAAGAAGGCTAAAAAAGTGTACTCCATAGCTGCATGGATTCATACATGCAGAAAACCATCTTAACCTAACGGTAAGGTTATTACCAGTCCAACCCCAATGCCATACACAACACGTCCAATGATCAGGACATGAAAGACAGGTGCTAATGCAGTAACAATGGCTCCAACAAGGTATAAGAATGCAGCAGTGATCAACCCTTTTCTTCTTCCTTGAAAAAAACATAATCAAACAATTTGATTTCTTTCAGATGGAGACACTGCTATGTAATAAAGATAAAGAAAGCCTAAAGAAACCAACCTATAATGTCAGCAATACTAAATGCCACAATTGATCCGATCAAGGCACCATACAGTGAGCCACTAGTCTGCACAGAATTTTGTTAATACTATTAATTAGGAAATTTTATTTTATTTCCATAAGAAAGGTCATAGCTCCTATAGGGAAGAAGCAATAACAAAAGTTTATGCATTAACCAAGAAAGTTGAAATATAGACTCACAATGATACCAACATCCACTGAAGACAAGTTGTACCATGAGATTCCACTTAGTGTAGGCGACTGTAGAGAAGGCAAAAAGAAAACAGATTAATTAACAGAGTAGTTGTACAATGACATTGCAGGTCCAGGTGTGAAGGAGTATGCTAATTCAATACGAACAGCTTAATGATATGTAAGCTATGCACAGTTTTGGACAAGGGTTAAGCCACTATTACCTTAATAGAAATGGTAGCACAAGACGTGGCACCAATCTCATAACCAAAAAGAAAGGCTCCAAGAGCTGGGAAGAGAAACCTGAAAATTGATGACTTGTTTAGTAAGCTTTAAGACAAAATCTATATCATGTGCAAACCCGACAGATTCCCCCACGTGCTTTTCCTTTAGCAGAAAGATTGGTAATAAACTGTTGATATAGCAATCTTTGTGGGACCCACAGTTGGTATTAATGACAAACAACACACATGAAAATGACAGATAGATAAAAACTCACGGGGGAATGGCTGCAAGAACAGAGTAGTTTTCTGGGCTGTGCTTCTGCTGTATCAAAGGTTCTTGTAGTGAGCTAAGCCCACCTGAAGATGAATCACCAATCTACACAAGAACACCAATCTAAGATACATGATTGATAATATGTTTACTCCAAATCCAGAAGGCTAAGGTCTAATCTCATGCTTAATATTTCAATTTTTTAAAAAAAAATTCAAATTAATTATCCAATGCAGAAGAAATAAATCCAAACCCTAACCTTATATTGCATTCATAAGCCTATAACTTGACTAACAAGAATCAAAACAAACAATGACGGTCATAAGATCTTACCGTGATTGATAAATGATTAGTCAAAAAAATAAGAATCAAACAAACAAACCTTAGTAAACATTTTTTTATCAGCGACCAAAGCTGAACAGAGAAAAGGGAAGAGAGAATATCAAAAGACGATGTTCGAAAGAGAAACCTGTTCAACATGAACGATCGATTGCTTCTCGGCATCAAACACCATGGCTGCGGCAGCTTGATGTGGATCCCGAGATTCGTGAGTGTAGTTTTGTTCAAGGAGACAAAAGCTTAAAGATCTCGGTCTTTACGTTTTATACAATTGACTTGTCTGAATTATGAGCTCAACGTGCGTTGAAATTGCAGAGGAGAGAGATGTGGAGGAAGAGAGAGGGAAAAGACAATGTATGCCAGGGTGATGATCATAACTGTCAATTAACGAGCATTTCAAATTAGGAAAGAAGATTATTTTCTGTTTTTACGTTTCTTTTGGTCAACCAAATTTTTTTTTTCCTATTAAACATGCTTTATCTACTAATAAAATAAATATTATTTGGGAATTCATATTAACTTTGTAATAAACTTGTTTTCTGTGAGGATAATACAAAAAAAAATATTGTTTGTCAAAGCCAACTGGGCAATCATATTCATTTTTTTATTAAACTGTCTCCATGTGCTGATAATAGAAAAATATATTGTCTTGTAAAGCCAGCAAAGTTAACAGTATATTTAATCTCTTGATGAAGAAAGATATATATTTTCTTTGTTTTGAAACAGAAAATCCATATTTGGGTTAAGTATGAGAAACCCCTTTTAGTCTTTGCAACGGACTTCTAGATCCTTGTCCAGCAAGTTACTTGTCAAATCAAATAATACTTCAATATCTTTCACTAGATTTTGAAGGTCGTTTCATAAAATTAGATTTGATTAAACTACTTTCCAAAATCATATTCAAGAATCCTGTACTCACCTCTAGAAGTGAAGGGAGCTTAAATAAGCAAATATGGATGAAACAACACCACATTGTTCAGCTCTAGATCCAAAACAGCTTTTTTGTTTATTTAAAAGAGGCAGAAACAGAACAACAGATCACGCAGAAAGATTCTCACAGAGCTCGCATTCTTATTTGGTCTTGGTGGGAAGTGGAACCCATGGTTGGCACCGAGTCCAGTAGAGAAGATGCCATTCTCCATGCTCTTGAGCTTGAAAAGGAAGTGAAACAAGAAACTAGTAGGCCTAGGGATAACTATCCTGTTACAATACACAAGATATCAGCAACCACTCCATACAATTCAGGTACAGAGTTCTAGTCGAGGATGCTGTTGATGAGGATTTTGGAGTCTGAATCAACATTCAGGTTCTCAATACCAATCTCTAAACACTTCCGGGGAGGGCGGATCTGAGAGCGATTCCCTCAGCCAACAAAGGAGAGGCGACCTGCGATTCCAGCGCTGTGAAAGTAGAAGATACCTCGTTCCCCCGCTACGGCTGTCGTGATGTTCCAGGCCGCATCGGACTGGAGGATGTTACCTGTGTAGGGGGGGGGGATCGCTACAGGCCTGTTGGCCACTGTAAGGTTTGAGATTTTCTTCTGACCATTTTGCCACTCCCGGGCCATAGCAATTGCTTTTAATTTGATATTTGGAGAACACCAATTTGCTTTCTTGCGGTCCAGATTTCCCACATAATCCAGGGTGCAAGATGACTCGTCGTCACTCCTGTTGGAGGCAAGCAGCCCTTTGTCTTAAATAGGTTCCATCCAAACTTCTCTCAAATCTATATTTCCTCTATAGTAAATGTCCTCAATGAAAGGAGCAGCTTCCCATAGATGAAAGGTAGATTCAGGATCACCGCAACACTTGCATAGGGATGTGTCGTTCCTGTAGGTTAGTTCCCACTGGTAAAGTCCCACCAAGAGCTTTCCAGATTAGCATTTTGACTTTTGGGGCTGTTTGTAAGTTCAAGACCTCCTGGTTCCAGTTACCTGTTGCTTCCAGCTCAGCCGCATGATAGCCTGATTTGGTAGTATATTCCCCATTCTTTGTTCCCATCCAACACAGCTTATCTGGAGCTCCTGTACTGCTAGCTTTGATCTTCAGGATATTTTCCTCTGCGAAGGGACATATAGCTCTGATTTTTTCCACATCCCACTCTCTAGAATTCGTAATGAACAGGCCAGGCCGTCGACCGTTAAGTTCATTGATGCTTCTGGTGGATAATTTCATGTCTCGATACACTGAGCCAGGGATCTTGCCAAATTTTGATTTGGGCTCCATCTCCAACTAACCATCCCGCGTCTCTCTTAATCAGCGCACAGCCAATCAAGATGCCCTTCCAGCCATGTGATTCAGCCGTTCTGCTTGGACAGAGTCTAGCATGTTCCCATCCGCACAGTACTTCCCGAGAAGAACCCCTCCCACCCCAACAGGCCTTGTGGGTTGTTTAGAATTCTCCAGCTAAGCTTACCGAGAAAGGCGTCATTGAAGCTCTCGAACCCGCCTTTTGCTTTAGGTTGTGCCATTTTATCCCAGGATATCCATGACGTCTGGCTCTATTTTTACATAAAATTATTATGCAATCAGATGCCCATTCCACGGCCACGAACACACACTCAACGGGATAAAGACTTTGGGGGATCAAACTCACGAGCTCTCTAACAGACGGTTATTACCAGGACCACCAAACGTGGCCCAGCATACGGGTTAAACGAGTATTTACCAGATTACTAGAGAAGATCCGCCATACAAAGCCAACTGTGAAAGCCTTTAATGAGGGCAGAAGAAATCAATGATAAGGGCTCTTTACTCAAAGCCAAAACGAGTTTTACAGGCACAAAACATATAACCATTTCTTCTCTGTGGTTTTCGTAGATTGGGAATCACGTTTAGGGCATTCAAAAATTGTTGGGAAAATTAGCGGATAATATTTTCTTTGAGAGGTTGAGATGGAATGTAGACGGTTAGTGTTTAAGATAACCTTCTTATTTTTGGGAAAGGGATTTTCACTAAGGCTTGTGTTTGGAGATTTCTTAAAGACTCTTAGAACTCTTTATGAAATGTTTTCTCTCTATTGCTTTGCTTGATGTGGGATGATTACAAATGGTGCTAAGCACCCCTATTTATACTAGTAAGTGGAGACTACAAGTTAGTTCTACACACTTCATCTTCTACACACTTCATCTTCTACACACTTCCTTTTTCTACACACTTATTCATCTTTCTCCATTTTTCTTTAGATATTTCTTCTTCTTGGGCTTCTTGGTTATGGATCATAATTTTGGGTTTTGGGCTAATGGAGGAAAAAACCAACAAATCTCCCCCTTTCCGACTTAGCCCGAAACCGTTGTCATGCCGGTGCCTTTGCAGCAATCTTCAAACTTCTTGATCGGTAATACCTTGGTCATAAAGTCTGACCAGTTTTCGTCGGTGTGTACCTTGTTGAGATGTATGAGCTTTTCTTCAAGAACTTCTCGGATCCAATGATGTCGAATATCAATGTGCTTTGAGCGAGAGTGAAACGTTGGATTCTTTGCTAAGTGAATAGCACTTTGGTTGTCACATAGCATGTTGTACTTTTCTTGCTTTACTCCCAACTCAAGCAAGAAGTTCTTCATCCATAGCATCTCCTTGCACGCTTCCGTTGCTGCGATGTACTCCGCTTCAGTGGTGGATAAGGCAACACACTTTTGTAGCTTCGATTGCCAAGAAACAGCTCCCCCTGCAAAGGTAGTCACGAATCCTGATGTCGATTTCCTTGAATCTTTATCACCAGCCCAATCTGCATCGGTGTAACCGTTCAACTCCAATTTTCCATTTCCAAAACATAGACATTTCTTCGTTGTGCCTCGTAGATAGCGTAGGATCCACTTAACTCCTTTCCAATGTTCTTTTCCTGGATTGGCGAGAAAGCGACTCACAACTCCTACGGAATAGGCAATGTCGGGTCTGGTGCACACCATAGCATACATGAGACTGCCCACTGCTGATGCATATGGGGTAGTCTTCATTTCCTCTTTCTCCTTGTCACTTGTTGGACTTTGCTTCGAACTTAGCTTGAAATGTCCACCAAGTGGAGTGCTCACCGGCTTTGCTTTGTGCATGTTGAATCTCTCCAACACCCTTTCAACATATCTTTCTTGGGACAACCATAAAAGCTTATTTGGTCTATCCCGAGTGATCTTCATTCCAAGAATCTGTCTCGCTTGCCCCAGATCTTTCATCGCAAAACATCTTCCCAAATCTTTCTTCAGTGCGGCTATCTTGTTGCGATCTTGGCCCACGATTAACATATCATCAACATAGAGCAATAATATGAGAAAGTCGCCGTTTTCGTACCTCTTTATGAAGACACAATGATCATTCTTGGTTTTCTTGAAGTTGTGATCCACCATGAAGGAGTCAAACTTCTTGTACCATTGTCTTGGACCTTGCTTGAGGCCGTAAAGACTCTTCTTTAATCGGCACACCAAGTCTTCTTTTCCTGGAACCTTGAATCCTTCAGGTTGCTCCATATAGATCTCCTCCTCGAGTTCACCATGTAGAAAGGCCGTCTTGACATCGAGTTGTTCAATCTCCAAGTCTAGAACCGCTGCTAGACCAAGAACCACTTGGATAGAGGACATCTTCACCACTGGAGAGAATATTTCTTCAAAATCAATGTCTTTCTTCTGGTTGAATCCTTTCACAACCAATCGAGCTTTGTATCTTGGATTTGAGCTTCTCTCTTCATACTTCAACCTGTACACCCACTTGTTCTTCAAGGCTCTCTTTCCTTTTGGTAGCTTCATCAGCTCATAAGTGTGATTATCATGCAAGGATTGCATTTCATCTTGCATAGCTTCAACCCACTTATCTTTATGAGTGTCTCCTATGGCCTCCTCATAGCTTTGAGGCTCCCCCTCATCTGTAAGATTAACGTACTCATCTCGATAATATCTTACAGATGGTCTTGTCTCTCTTCCAGACCTTCTTGACTCATGTTCTTCCTCTGGCTCCACTTGAACTTCTTCTTCACCTTCATCACCATTCGGGTCCATGATAGGATCCCCTTCGCCATCATCTCCAATCACTTGTTCATGATCTTGAGGCTTATGAGAATCTTCATTCCTTATAACCCTTAGCTTTGGTTTCTTTGATTTGTTGATGTCTTCGATTGTTTGATCTTCGAAGAAAACAACATCTCTGCTCCGGATAATTTTTCTGTTAACCGGATCCCAAAGCCGATAGCCAAAATCATCTCTTGGTGATCCAAGATAGATGCACTCTTTAGTCTTGGAGTCTAGCTTGGTTCGTTCATCCTTAGGTATATGAACAAACGCTCTGCAACTGAACACCTTCAAATGGTTGTAAGAGACCTTCTTACCCGACCAAATTTCCTCCGGGACATCGTCTGCAGTCGAAGATTTATGACGTCCACTGCAGTGTAAGATTTATGACGTCCACTGCAGTCTTTATGGCTTCTCCCCAAAATGGCTTGGGTAGTTTAGCGTGAGAGAGCATGCACCGAACTCTTTATGTGATCGTTCGATTCATTCTTTTAGCTAGCCCATTCAGTTGTGGCGTCTTTGGTGGTGTCTTCTCCATCCTGATTCCATGAGCTTTGCAAAACGCTTCAAAGGGACCTCGGTACTCTCCACCATTGTCAGATCGAACACACTTGAGTTTTTGACCCGTACTTCGCTCTGCTTGGGCTACAAACTCCTTGAAAGCATTAAGAACTTGATCTTTTGACTTCAAAAGGTATACCCATACCTTCCTTGAATGGTCATCAATAAAGGTGACGAAATATGATGCCCCTCCATTGGATTTCTCGGACATGGAGCATACGTCAGTATGCACAAGATCAAGAATATGCTTTCTTCTCATAGGCGTAGATGATCTTCGGAAAGCGACTCTATGTTGTTTTCCGGCTACGCAATCATGACATGGTGAGAGAGAAATACCTTTCATATCAGGAAGAAGTTTCTTGCGAGAAAGTATATTTAAACCTTTCTCACTCATATGCCCGAGTCTTCGGTGCCATATATCCATGTCATCACTTGCGACATTTACTTCTTCCTTGCAAAGCTTGGCTTGAGTCACGTATAGTGAGCCTTCTTTTCTTCCTCGAGCCATGATCAAACTTCCTTTGGTTAACTTCCATTTGCCACTGCCAAAGTGATTGTCCAAGCCGGAATCATCGAGCTTTCCGGTTGATATGAGATTGAGTCGGATTTCGGGAACATGCCTCACATCTATGAAAGGAGAGGAATTCCCGAACTCGTTGTTGAGTTCCCGGTTTCAGCTTCGTCTATGAGAGCTGGTCTTCAAAGTCATTATATGTGACTATTTCTATGCTGTCCGATTTTGTCGTGAAGACTACCCCGACGCATTCAAGCTTCGTCTTGAATCCGTTGTCATTTTCATTTGAAGAATTATCTTGTTTAGTTTACATTGTTGTAGTTTATGTTTTCAATCAAAGAGGATGGTTAATTCTCTCTAATCGTTGTAGTCAAGCAGTTTGAAGAGTAATGGAATTAAGTTGTGTTGAAAAAAAAAAGAAAGTAATGTTAGAACATGACATGGTCAGCCATCAAAGTTTCTATCGACTAAATCTTCAAAGCTGTCGGTCCAATTCTTATCTTATCGTAATCTCACGATGTTAAAAAGTAACCAGCCACGTCACGTCTACTCATCTAAACAATGAATTTTCTGTAATGGACTGTCTCAAAAATATAACTAAGACTATGTTTGAATTAAAAAAGGAAAATTGCCATAGAAATAAATAAATACAAAGAATGAAAAGATGGAAAATCATTAGGTTACAGTTCAGAGTTTTTCAACTTTTGTTTGAGTCAAGTGAAGGATTCGAAAAGTGTTGGTAAACTACAAATACAAGCAATGTGTCAGAACCTGAATCTGATATATGCTTTGGTATTATCCATTTAAGCCAAAAGGCATATGCCATATTTTTCATGCACTGTACACTTGTACATTGCTTGTGCTTTCTGTACGATTCTTTGTAGAAAAAAGGTAAAAGGATCTCTTTCATGCGCTGTACACTTGTACATTGCTTGTGCTTTCTGTACGATTCTTTGTAAAAAAGGTAAAAGGATCTTTTTTTTCTAAAGAGTTTGAAGGTTTTAGTACACTTGTACCAAAATCATATGATTCTTTTTCAGATCCATTTCGTGAAAATTAAGCAAGTATGGTACTATTTGGAAAGAGAAAAAAGTTAAAATATATGACACTGAAAATAATTTTTTTAAAAAATTGTATTATATGATTGATCTGAATCCTTAGCTCTTGAAAAAACCCGAAATATGAACTTTCAAGATCTAGGAATACTGGAATAGTATCTTGAATTTAACGAAGCGGAAGAGTAAAATATTTGGACCAACAATGATACTAAACAAAGTGACTTAATCAAAACCAAACCTCTAATCTATAACTTGTTTTATTTTTGTTTGAACGAACCTTCACCAAACCTCTAATCTAATATGTCTGACGTTAAACCAAAAAAGAAAGAAATCTAAGGTGTTTATATTAGTTTTACCAAAATAAAAAATTCTACTAATACACTGTTGGGAAACATAAATACCTCCACAGGAAAATGTAGTATTTTCTCATTTTATGCGCTAATGTTTATATATCTTTTAACTTAGGTTCAAAGAAACATCAAATAAAACTGTAGAATAAAAATATACAGAGTGTGTGTGTGTGTGTGTTTGATACCTTGAAGTGAAGGGAGCAGACGCGGTGGCGCGTGGGAAGACGCTGTCAACGAGGTGCTTCTTTAAGCCGGAGATCAACTGAAAACTCTTTGATCTGGTTGCCATATACAACTCAGTTTTTCCTCCGAAGATCTTAGATGAGAAGATAGATTTTCTTGACTTATTCCTTTTTGTGTGTGTGATAGTTACTTAGTTAGTATGATGACTTAACACAGGTTTATTCTGTACGTATATAATGCTCTTGAAGAGATAGAATTAGGAGACAAAGCACAATCTGATCCGCGTGTCTCACCTACCAAACGTCGCCGTTTCAACTTCTTCTAACACCGTTACTTGACGGATGGACGGTGTGTGAATAAAGACCTTCTCGGGCTTTATAAAAACGGCCTATTTTAAGTCTTTGTAATTATTTGGGCTGAAATTAGCTTGGCCCATTAACTTCTTCATTTTGAACAACGTGCGACACGTGTTTCACGTTCCTTAACCTCTTGTCTGAAAATTCAAGAACAGATTCAAATCTACCTTTGATCGATCAGTGAGAAATGGCTCTCGAATGGGTTGTGTTAGGCTACGCAGCGGCGGCTGAAGCGATCATGGTAATCCTTCTGACGATGCCGGGGCTCGACGGTCTCCGCAAGGGATTGGTCGGCGTCACGCGTAATCTCCTGAAACCGTTTCTATCGATAGTCCCTTTGTGCCTCTTCCTGTTGATGGACATCTACTGGAAGTACGAGACGATGCCTTCGTGCGACGGAGACTCCTGCACGCCGTCGGAACACCTCCGTCACCAGAAATCGATGATGAAATCCCAGCGAAACGCGCTTCTCATCGCGGCCGCGCTTGTGTTCTACTGGATACTCTACTCTGTTACTCATTTGGTGGTTGAGATCGAGCAGCTTAACCAGCGGATCGAGAGGCTCAAGAGCAAGGATTGATCGTATCGTCCTTCGAGTATCTTTTACTGTTTTTTTTCAGTTTTCTGTTGTCTTTTACTGATTGAAATTGATTTTGATTTGAATGAATCATTTATTTTATGTCACACTCTAGTCTCTTTTATGCTGATGCTGACTAGGAATTAAATCACTTGGGATGCAATTTTGGTAAAGTAAGGATAGAACGTTCTTTTTGTTTAGTTTTGTTCTATGTGAGTTCATAAGTAAATAGTATGTGATTGATAGATGCTAGAATAGATTATGAATCTTAGATTGGCCATTACTGAACAGTGGACATTCTACACAAGATGATGGAATGGTGTAGAATAGACAAACCTTAATTGTTTTTGATAGATGTACGTAGATTGTGTATTGTCTATTGTTTCTTGAACATCTCGTCCAAGAAAATAGAAAAAGATCTTAGTGAGAGTAACTCAACACATAACCATACTAGACCTGAGCAGGAATGTAATACTTCAAAGATTTCATCAAACAGTTTGGGAAGTATATATATATATATATATCTTATATATTAAAACAGATTATATATTAAAACAGAAGTCGCAACTTTAATTCATGCGTGATTTTTTAAAAAATGGACCTAATAGACATATTCCTAGAAAGTCATATTACATTTAATATTTAATCTTATTATTTAAATTTTGGACTTACCAGAAATTTTTATTGGGCTACCAATAATTAGATTTAAACGATAGATGATCCATTGGATTTATAGATAGTATAAATTAAATAGATATAATTTAATGTTGTAATACTATATTTATATATGCTAAATATTTAAATATTTGTCGATGTTAATTTTTAAAATTATAAAAAAAAAATTTTAAAATAACAAAAATCATATTATCTAACAATGATTAATATTTACTACTTTAAACCAATGAAAACAAATTTTAAACTATATAGTTTATTTTAAAAATTAAACAAAAACTAAATGTTTAAAAATTAAACAAAAACTAAATGTTTAATTATTTACTCAATAATATAAATCTATGAAGCGAAAAGTTTAATTTTTTAAAAACTTTTTAAATTTGTGAAATGTTACAATATCTTTGAATATGACAATAAAATAATATTTTACTAATCTTTATATATATAGTTACTATTTTAATAATGAAATAATAATCTGAAATATATATATAGAAGAAGATACAGATACATATAAAAATTTGAAACAATCTATTCAATAAAAAAATATACAGTAAACTTATTATGTTTTAAAAAATTGATAGATACATATATATTATATTATATACCAATTTAGAATTGAAAAAAAAATATTTATATAAAAATAAATGAAAACAAAAATCTGCGCGGTTACGCGGATCGAGATCTAGTTATATATATATATATTTTTTAAAAATCATTTAACAGTTTCTCTGCTTGTGTTAATGTCTCTAAATTGAGACGATGATTTCTGTAACATTAGCATAATGTTATAGCATAAATTTCTTATAATTTTTTTTATCATCAAGATAAATAGACTTTATTAAGACCTAGGTTAGGTTACATGTAAACAGAAACGGATACGTGGAAACGAAACGTTTCGAAACGTGAAAACGTGATTATTGATTTTTTGTTTTGTTTTGGAAACGTTTTAGAAACGTCTATAAATATAAATAAATATATATATATATATATATATATAATTAATATTTGCATTCGTTTTTATTATGGTTAGCATATCTTAAAATATAAATAAATAAATATCCATTCTATTTAATCATACGAAAATAACATAAATCATCATTAAACATTAAAATCATATAAAATTCAAAATAACAAAACTCATTACTTAAATATTAAATAGCTTAAATAAAATAAAAATCATAAAAATAAGTCAAAGATCAATAACATCATCTTCAACCTCATTTTCATTAGCTCTATCAAACATGACCACTATCAAAATAACAAACTAATCCTTAAATTTATTAATTATTTATACAATTTGTTCTAAAATAATAAAAAAAAGAATTTTTAGCGTTTCCAAAACAAAATCGCGAGTTTCCAAGTAAAGTTTTCATTAAATTTCCAAACTGAATTTTTTAAGAAACGGGTTTCCAATGCGTTTACGCGAGTTTCCGAGAAATTCCAATTCCGAAACGTTTCCGAAACATGAAACGGAACTTCAACGGGGTTTCTATGGAACATGTTTAAGACTGCTAGACAAAAAAAATTATAAATAAATCCCTAAAAATGTAGTACTGCATATGTTAATTGACACTTTATTTTAAGTTTACTGCATTGTTAGCTGACTTCTTGATTCGATTTGCGTAGCTCATGATTTCATTATGTTTTTATTTTTTGGTTTGTAAATTAATCATGTGCTACGGGGCCGGTCTACTCGAAATAAAGTTTGTTTATCTCAATCATGGCCCAAAAGTCCTGAATCTGTTCAACGTAGTTCGACACGTATCTCTAGGTTCATTACACTCTCAGTCTCAGTGACCTCGTTATTCGTGTCATCTGCTTTCTCCCACCACGTACCATGCATCCAGTCTCCATCCATTTCTCAACTCTTTCCATCTGTCACTATCGGCCACAACCATTCCACAAAATATCATATCCCGACCTGAAAACTATTATATAACGACCGCAAGACCAGAACCCATGTTCATGGGCGTGATCATGTTACTTGAGAAACAGATTTCACAAGATAATGTTTTAAATTCGAACATTTCAGATAAAAATAAGCATTTATTAAACATTTCAGACCAAAAAACTACCAATAAAGTATGCTTACGTTTATCAAATAATAATAAATTGTTTGTATAAAAAGCCACGGTTTCTGTTATCAAGTTTTTGATAAACTAGAAGCGGCTTTGAGGAAAAACATGCACTATCAAGAACAGATGGAGTCTCTTATGTTGGGTGAAGAACGCAGACGCGGAAATTGCGCTAGGGACGCAGATGCAGATGAAGGTTTTATATCTCCCTCTTCTTTTCCAAACTCTCCTGACGATTCGGCCCGTCGTGGTTCATTTTCTTTAAGGTAAGGAGAATCAAGTATTTTTTTGGTTACTCACCAATATGCAGAGGGCTTTTAGTAGAAATTTAATTCTTTAGGAGTATAATGCGAAAAGTTTTATTTTCAGGGTGATTCAGTAGATACATAACCACCTGTTATATGAAAATAGTATTTCATTTTGTTCCGAACGCTTTGTATATTTTGAAAATTTATCCCATATTCTTATGTTTGGAATTTTAACAACAGGAGAGGACTGTCTAAACATTACAAAGGTAAATCACAATCATTCACTTCGTTGTCGGAAGCGCTAACCGTAGAAGATCTCGCGAAACCTGAGAATCCTTTCAACGCAAAACTAAAGCAGCGACGGGAGAACCTTCACTGTCGTCGATTCTCCGGACCTGGCGGCGCATCAGAGAGAAACTTAGGCGGCCAAGACGATTTCCTAGCCGGAAACGATAGGCCGCCGCGACTTTCTGGTAACAGGCCGCCTAGAGCCCAGACGCTCTCTGCCGCTCATATATCGTCTTTGGTTACTCGAAGCTAAACCGAAACGTTTTATAGATTATATTCTCTCTAAAGAAACTAGGTTTCGTTTGGGACGATGTTTCTTGTAGCTTACGTCTTCTAAATTGTATGTGAATGTATAACTTATAAGTATTTTGACTTCGTAGTGTTATTTTAGTTTATTTTAAATTAGCTGCCTACACTTCACCGTATATACAAGAGATTTGGGGAACTTTATAAACACCAAAAGCTCTAGGACAATTTTGTACTACATAAGAAATATTTCCAAGAGTAAGAAATAACAAGAATGAGATGTATATGTATGTTATTGAATAGTATACTGTATACACACAGCACTTTTTGAAGTCATATATAAATCAATAAAAATATTAAAAGTAAGAATCAGAAGAAACTGGCAAGATATTTCTGATATTTCTGAGCCATTAGACTGACAAGATCAGTTAGTTTTTGTCTTCGTGATATTCTCAGCTCTTTGTATCCAAGAATCGTGGTCCTCTTCAATGAACAACGTTCTCTCTTCCACATTGTGATTAATAGGAAGAGAGGTGTTACAACACACGGTGACTGATCATCTTGGAAGTAAGTGAATTTACATTCTTTGCTTTAGTTTTTACTATATAGGTTTTAGGCTATGATGGTTGATCTGCGAGCGCAACAAAACGTAGACTAAAAGGTACTCGGACCCATCATATTAGAGTAAATTTTCTCACTACTTTCCTGGAATGGAAATATAATCTAGGAAAAAAAACAAATGATAGAAAAAAAATGTTTACTCCAAATATGGTGGTCCAGTGTAAAATGATTTACTCCAATTTACCACTCAGTTTTTACCACTTGTTTAAGTGGGAACCCATATTATTTAATAAAAATGATTTTTTTTCTTATTCTAAAAAGTATAGAGTATGGTGGAGCCTTCGTCTTAGAATGTGTCCTTTTATAAGATGTTTAAGAAAAAGAACAGCAGTGTTTTATATATAATTAAAAATAATAATCCAAAACAAGAAATCACAGAAATAAACTTAAAAACAAAACTATAATTAAGTCTAAATTTAACCTTTTATAGACCAAAAAGTCCAAAAAATTATCCTAAACAAAGTTTGCATCAGCTATTGATGTAAGAGCAAAACTGCTTGACGGAACTAGTAAATAAAGAATCGCTGAACTGTTTAAAAACGGCTTGTGTACAGTCTTCATCGATCTCAACAATGGCCTTGCAACATTCTGGCCCTATAGTTATCTGACGGTTGAAGAATGACCCGAATATCTCAGCCATGCAGGCCTCTCCGTCTCCTAGGTCAGGGAAGCACCTCCTAGCTAGCTCGCTGTGATTATCTCTACCGATTATTCCACCAAATATAGAAGGGAACGAAAATGGAAGTGAAAATGGAATGGGAAGGGGAAACGGAAACGGAAATAAGGAGAATGATGTTACGGTTTGAGGTGAAAGAGAGGATGAGATGAGAAGAATGACTATGAGTGACACTGATTTCATGATGATGATGATGGAAATGTTGATATAATATAGGAAACAAAATGTAAATGAGATAGTGGTTTTGATGCTTCGATCTTGGTGAAGCCTTGAGATAGTTTTTAGGGCTTTGTATTTATAAGAGAGAAAAGGAATATAAAATCTTAGATAGGAAGATCTTTTGGTTGCACTAAAATATGAAAGAGATCTTTCAGTTGCATTATTCTAGCGTTTATAGAAAACATGCAGCAACAAACTATATGAATTAACTCCATCGCTCACTTATCGCATGTCTTCAAATATCATGTAAAAAAGTTAGATTATTATTAGTTATTATGAGTTTATGGCTATAGTCCATTATGATATCCTTAGAGAGTAAGAAAAACACTTATGTATATGTATATCCAATCTGCATTGAAGTTTGAGTTTGGCTATCAATTCAAAAGGTTTAGCCCTTAAAGCAACAATCCCCGTGGATGGTGGAAACGTCCCGGCACTAGAGTCAGAAGTTTCTCAACGGATCAAACCAAAAGTACATGTGTTCTCGAAAATCTTTGCATGATGTTGGACCTAAAAATAGGTATATGAAATACTTTTGGGTCGCTTCACCAGATGTTTATGTTTTAGGGTCAAGTACTAAGACCAAAACGAGACTGGACTCAGAATCGACCGGGACAGTCCATCACAATAAAAAATACCAATAGTAGTAGCTTTATCAAATTTGAAGACTCATTCAAAACTGAAGACCCTCACCTTTTGCAATTTTATGACCTGGTCTTCACCAAATGCATATAGGTGATGTAAATATATGACGCTGCGTCGTTGCATTATACTATATATATGCACATGCATGTGTTTTATGATATTCTTCATCGTTAAATTTCCAAGTATTAAAATTAAAAGGCGTTTTCTATTAGTCATCATATTGATCATGTTGAACCCCATACCTCTAGTTATAGTCTTCTCCATGTTCCTTGTCTTACAGTGTCTCACTTATCATGTCAACTCCGCTTCACCCCTTGAACACACCGAAACACCGGCTCAAGAATCATGCGTTAGCTCTTGTGCTCAGCCACCACCACCGAAGAAGGTTTACTGCAGAAGGTCGTCATCACCCCCTCCTCCGGCTAAATACATGTATATAACTGGTGTACCAGGGGAACTGTACCGGACCGAACCTGGTGATCAATGGGGCTACTATTCTAGTGCAAACAATAATATTAATACGATTAAGTCTCTCCAGTTTATTGTTATTGTGGTGTGGTTTGGTGCTATTATAAATGTGTGAGAAAAAATCCTATTAAGGGTGTTAAAGCGTGAACTAAATGAAATATGCTATTCATATCATACTATTACAATGTATGTTCGAGTTATTAATTAGCTTTGGCTGTCTGGATGTTAATAAAAATGACTTTGGTGCTGACTTTTGTTAAATTAACATTAGACATGCAAAATCTCCGCTGCCACCATCTCCAATGTATTTCTCAATATTTAACTCTAAAATAGAAGACTTCTATAATAAAAATGGATTTTACTCCAATGTATTTCTTTAAAATAGAGATCTCTACATATAGAGCAAAATATAGAAAAATGTTATTTCTTCCTCTATAGATAAAGGAAAAAATAACAATCTCTATTTTATAGGCAAAAATAGAGATGAATTGGAGTGATTTTGCTTCAATATGCTATTATAGAGATATAAATAGAGATGAGTTGGAGATAATATAGAGCATTTACCGAAAAAACAATACTAAAGATTATAGGCTTCAGTATATAGAACATTTACCGAAAAACTCAATATTTTCGTAGGGGTTGTTAACACATAAATTTTGAGAAAAAATCAAAAAATATGATAATATTGTTTTAATGCATAGTTGAATCATGAAATAACATATGATAATGATCAAAGAGGTTTGGAACCTTTGTTGTCTCCATTTCTCAAGAAAATAACGATTTTATAGTGGTTAATCCACTAATTTAGAAGTATATGCAGTTTTATTAAATTAATTGATTAAAAATTAGAACGATGTCCATGTACCATGAAAGAAAGTTTAACATATATTTGTAAAAATGTAGAATGTGGCTAGAAATTTTAAAACAACACTAAAGATAACATATGATGATGGTCAGAGAGGTTTTACTAATGTAATCTTTAGTATTGTTTTAAAATTTCTAACCACATTCTACATTTGTATTAATATATGTTAAACTATTTTTCATGGTACATGAGTATCGTTCTTATTTTTTATCAGTTAATTTAGTAAAACTGCATATACTTTCTAAATTAGTGGACTAACCACTATAAAATCGCTATTCTCTTGAGAAACGGAGAAACCTCTTCAACCATCATCATATATTATTGCAGGATTCAACTATGTATTAAAACAGTATTGTCATATTTTTTTTATTTTTTCTCAAAATTTATGTGTTATTCCCTACGAAAATATTGAGGTTTTTGGTAAATGCTCTATATATTGAAGCTTATAATCTTTAGATTTGTTTTAAGATTTCTAACCACATTATATATTTGTATTAATGTATGCTAAGCACCTTTTCATTGACACAGACATAGTGCTAAATTTTGATCAATTAATTTAGTAAAACTTCATATAACCCCTAAATCAATGGATTAACCACTATAAAATCGCTATTCACTAGAGAAAGGAAGACAAGAAAGGTTTCAAACATCTTTGACCATCATCATATGTTAATGCATGATGTAACTATGTAGTAAAACAATATTGTTATATTTTTAAAAAAATTCTCAAAATCTATGACTCCTACGAAAATATTTGAGTTTTTTGGTAAATGCTCTATATACTGAAGCTTATAATCTTCAGTGTTGTTTTAAACATTCTAAACACATTCTACATTTATATTAAAGTATGCTAAAACATCTTTCATTGTACATGGGCGTCGTTATAATTTTTTATCAATTAATTTTGTAAAATTGCATATACTTTCTAAATTAGTGTACTAACCACTATAAAATCGCTATTCTCTTGAGAAACGGTGACAACAAAAGTTCCAAACTTCTTTGAACATCATCATATGTTATTGAAGGATGCAACTACGTATTAAAACAGTATTGTCATATTTTTTTGAATTTTTCTCAAAATCTATATGTTAACTCCTACGAAAATATTGAGTTTCTCGGTAAATGCTCTATATACTAAAACTTATAATTTTTAGTATTGTTTTAAAATTTCTAACCACATTCTAAATTGGTGTTAATGTATGCTAAATTATATTTCATGGTACATAGGCATCATTATTTTTTTTTATCAATTAATTTATTAAAACTGCTTATACTCCCTAAATCAGTGGAATAACCACAGTAAAATCGCTATTATTCTGAGAAACGGAGACAACAAAGGTTCCAAACCAATTTGACCATCATCATATGTTTGTGTAGGATGCAACTATGCATTAAAACTATATTGTCATATTTTTTATTTTTTCTCAAAACTTATGTGTTAACCTACAAAAAAATTGAATTTTTTGATAAATGCTATATATACTTAAGCCTATTATCTTTAGTGTTGTTTTAAAATTTCTAGCCACATTCTACATTTTTTCTAATGTATGCTAAACTCTCTTTCATGGTACATGGGCATCGTTCTAATTATTAGTCAATTAATTTAGTAAAACTGCATATACTTTCTAAATTAGTGGACTATAACCAAATCAAAATCGCTATTCTCTTGAGAAACGGTGACATCAAAAGTTTTAAATTTCTTTGAACATCATCATATGTTATTGAAGGATGCAACTATGTATTAAAAGCGTATTGTCATATTTTTTGAATTTTTTTTCAAAATCTATGTGTTAACACCCTACAAAAATATTGAGTTTTTCTGTAAATGATCTATATACTCCTATTTCTTCTTTAACATACACTTATTTTTTTTTCAGTTCACAACTCTAACATAGCGTTTCGAAATATACAAACGCTATCTTTAAAACCCGCGTATATCAAGCATAACACAATTGAAAAAAACGCTATTCCGGTCTGCTATTAAAACCCATTTTTCTTGTAGTGTGAAGCTTATAATCTTTAGTATTGTTTTAAAATTTCTAACCACATTCTACATTTGTATTCCTATGTTAAACTCTCTTTCATGGTACATGGGCATCATTCTTATTTTTTATCAGTTAATTTAGTAAAATCGTATATATTTTCTAAATTAGTGGACTAACCACTATAAAATTGCTATTCTCTTGAGAAATAGAGACAACAAAGGTTTCAAACCTCTTCGGCCATCATCATATGTTATTGCAGGATTCAACTATGTATTAAAACATTATTTTTCGTATTTTTTGAATTTTTCTCAAAATCTATTTGTTAACCCCTACGAAAAATATTGAGTTTTTTTGGTAAATGTTTTATATATTGAAGCTTATAACCTTTAGATTTGTTTTAATATTTCCAACCAAATTCTATATTTGTATTAATGAATGCTAAACTTCTTTTCATGGACACGGACATCGTTCTAAATTTTTATCAATTAATTTAGTAAAACTTCATAGAACCCTAAATTAATGGACTAACCACTATAAAATCGGTATTCTCTAGAGAAATGAAGACAAGAAATATTCTGAAACTCTTTTACCATCATCATATGTTAATGCATGATGTAACTATGCATTAAAACAATATTGTTATAGTTTTTGAATTTTTCTCAAAATCTATGACCCCAACGAAAATATTGAGTTTTTTGGTAAATACTCTATATACTGAAGCCTATAATCTTCAGTATTGTTTTAGACTTTAAAGTATGCTAAGATATCTTTCATGGTACATGGGCATCGTTCTAATTTTTTATCAATTAATTTTGTAAGACTTCATATACTTTATAAATTAGTTGACTAACCACTATAAAATCATTATTCTCTTGAAAAACAGAGACAACAAATGTTTCAAACCTCTTCGACCATCATCATATGTTATTTCAGGATTCAACTATGTATTAAAACGGTATAGTCGTATTTTTTGAATTTTTCTCAAAATCTATGTGTTAACCCTACGAAAATATTGAGTTTTTTTGGTAAATGTCATATATATTGAAGCTTATAACCTTTAGATTTGTTTTAAGCTTTCTAACCACATTCTACATTTGCATTAATATATGCTAAACTCCTTTTCATGGACACGGACATCGCTCTAAATTTTTATCAATTAATTTAGTAAAACTTCATATAACCTCTAAATCAATGGACTAACCACTATAAAATCGTTATTCTCTAGAGAAACGAAGACAAGAAAGGTTCCGAACCTCCTTGACTATCATCAAATATTAATGCATGATGTAACTATGTATTAAAACAATATTGTTATATTTTTTGAATTTTTCTCAAAATCTATGGTCCCTACGAAAATATTAAGTTTTTCGGTAAATACTCTATGTACGGAAGCCTATAATCTTCAGTGTTGTTTTAAACTTTCTAACACATTCTACATTTATATTAAAGTATGCTAAAATATCTTTCATGGTACATGGGCATCGTTCTAATTTTTTATCAATTAATTTTGTAAAACTGCATATACGTTCTAACACATAGATTTCTAACATATGTTATTGTAGGATGCAACTATGCATTAGAATTATATTGTCATATTTTTGATTTTTTCTCAAAATCTATGTGTTAACCCCTACTAAATATTGAATTTTTCGATAAATGCTATATATATACTTAAGCCTATTATCTTTAATGTTGTTTTAAAATTTCTAGCCACATTCTAAATTTTTACTAATGTATGCTAAACTCTATTTCATGGTACATAGGCATCGTTCTAATTTTTAGTTAACTAATTTAGTAAACATGCGTATACTTTCTAAATTAGTGGACTAACCAATATAAAATCGTTATTCTCTTGAGAAACAGTGACATCAAAAGTTTCAAACTTCTTTGAACATCATTAAACGTTATTGAAGGATGCAACTATGTATAAATACAGTATTGTCATATTTTTTGAATTTTTCTCAAAATCTATGTGTTAACAACACCCTACGAAAATATTGAGATTTTCGGTAAATACTCTATATACTGAAACCTATAATCTTTAGTATTGTTTTAAAATTTCTAACCGCATTTTACATATGTGTTAATGTATGCTAAACTATGTTTCATGGTACATGCACATCGTTATTTTTTTTTATCAATTAATTTAGTAAAACTACTTATACTTCCTAAATCATTGGAATAGCCACAGTAAAATCGATATTCTTTTGAGAAACAAAGACAACAAAGATTTCAAACCTATTTGACCATCATCATATGTTTGTGTAGGATGCAACTATGCATTAGAACTATATTGCCATATTTTTGAATTTTTCTCAAAATCTATTTGTTAACCCCTACAAAAATAATGATTTTTTTATAAATGCTATATATACCGAAGCCTATTATCTTTAGTGTTGTTTTAAAATTTCTAGCCACATTCTACATTTTTACTAATGTATGCTAAAATCCTTTTCATGGTTTATGGCCATCGTTCTAATTTTTAGTCAATTAATTTAGTAAAACTGCATATATTTTCTAAATTAGTGGACTAACCACTATAAAATCGTCATTTTCTTGAGAAACAGTGACAACAAAGGTTCCAAACCTCTTTGGCCATCATCATATGTTATTGCCGGATTCAACCATGTATTAAAATAGTATTGTCATATTTTTCGAATTTTTCTCAAAATCTATGTGTTAACTAACCCTCACGAAAATATTGAGTTTTTCGGTAAATGATCTATATATTGAAGCTTATAATCTTTAGATTTTTTTAAAAAAATTATAACCACATTCTACATTTTTATTAATGTATGGTAATCTTCTTTTCATGGTACATAGACATCGTTCTAATTTTTTATCAATTAATTTAGTAAAACTTTATATAACTTCAAAATCAATGGACTAACCACTATAAAATCGCTATTATCTACAGAAAGGAAGACAACAAAGGTTCCAAACCTCTTTGACCGTCAACATATGTTAATGCATGATGTAACTTTGCATTAAAACAGTATTGTTATATTTTTGAATTTTTCTCAAAATCTATGTGTTAACTAACCCTTACGAAAATATTGACTTTTTCGATAAATGCTCTATATACAAAAGCCTATAATCTTCAGTGTTGTTTTAAACTTTCTAAACACATTCAACATTTGTATTAAAGTAGGTTAAAATATCATTCATGGTACATGGGCATTGTTCTAATTTTTATCAATTAATTTTGTAAAATTGTATATACTTTCTAAATTAGTGGACTAACCACTATAAAATAGCTATTATTTTGAGAAACGGAGACAACAAAGGTTCCAAACTTGTTTGAACACCATCATATGTTATTGAATGATGCAACTATGTATTAAAACAGTATTGTCATATTTTTTAAATTTTCCTCAAAATCAATGTGTTAACCAGTACGAAAATATTGAGTTTTTCGGTAAAATCTCTATATACTGAAGCCTATTATATTAAGTATTGTTTTAAAATTTCTAACCACATTATACATTTGTATTAATGTATAATAACATCTCTTTCATGGTACATGGACATCGTTCTTATTTTTATCAATTAATTTAGTAAAACTGCATATACTTTCTAAATTAGTGGATTAACCACTATAAAATCGCTATTCTCTTGAGAAACGGAGACAACAGAGGTTCCAAACCTCTTCGACCATCATCATATGTTATTGCAGGATTCAAATATGTATTAAAACAGTATTGTCATATTTTTTGAATTTTTCTCAAAATCTATGTGTTAACAACCCTTATGAAAATATTGAGTTTTTTGCTAAATGCTCTATATATTGAAGCTTATAACCTTTAGATTTGTTTTAAGATTTCTAACCACATTCTACATTTGTATTAATGTATGCTAAACTCTTTTTTATGGACACAGACATCGTTCTAAAATTTTTTCTATTAATTTTGTAAAACTTAGTATAACCCCTAAATCAATATAGTAACCATTATAAAATCGCTATTCTCTAGAGAAAGGAAGACATGAAAGGTTTCAAACCTCTTTGACCATCATCATATGTTAATATATAATGTAACTATGCATTAAAACAATATTATTATATTTTTTGAATTTTTCTCTTAATCTATCCCCTACGAAAATATTGAGTTTTTCGGTAACTGCTCTATATACAAAAGCCTATAAATTTCAGTGTTGCTTTAAACTTTTTAAACACATTTTACATTTATATTAAAGTATGCTAAAATATCTTTCATGGTACATGGACATCGTTTTAATTTTTTATCGATTAATTTTGTAAAACTGCATATGCTTTCTAAATTAGTGGACTAACCACTATAAAATCGTTATTCTCTTGAGAAACGGTGACAACAAAAGTTCCAAACTTCTTTGAACATCATCATATGTTATTGAAATATGCAACTATGTATTAAAACAATATTATCCTATTTTTTGAATTTTTCTCAAAATCTATGTGTTAACCCCTACGTAAATATAGAGTTTTTCGGTAAATGTCTATATCCTGAAACCTATAATTTTTAGCGTTGTCTTAAAATTTCTAACTACATTCTAAATTTTTGTTAATGTATGCTAAGCTCTCTTTCTTTCATGGTACATGGGCATCGCTTTTTTTTATCAATTAATTTATATTCCCTAAATCATTGGAATAACCACAGTAAAATCGTTATTCTTTTGAGAAACAGAGACAACAAATGTTACAAACCTATTTGACCATCATCATATGTTATTGAAAGAGACAGTTATGTATTAAAACAGTATTATCATATTTTTTGAATTTTTCTCAAAATCTATGTGTTAACCCTTACGTAAATATAGAGTTTTTCGGTAAATGACTATATACTGAAACCTATAATTTTTAGCGTTGTTTTAAAATTTCTAACTACATTCTAAATTTTTGTTAATGTATGCTAAACTATCTTTCTTTCATGGTACATAGGCATCGTTCTTTTTTTTATCAATTAATTTAGTAAAACTGATTATACTCCCTAAATCAGTGGAATAGCCACAGTAAAATCGTTATTCTTTTGAGAAACGGAGACAGCAAAGGTTCCAAACCTATTTGACCATCATCATATGTTTGTGTAGGATGCAACTATGCATTAGAACTATATTGTCATATTTTTGATTTTTTCTCAAAATCTATGTGTTAACCCCTACAAAAATATTGAATTTTTAGATAAATGTTATATAACTGAAGCCTATTATCTTTGGTGTTGTTTTAAAATTTCTGGCTACATTCTACATTTTTACTTTACTTATGTATGCTAAACTCACTTTCAAGGTACATGGGGATCGTTCTAATTTTTAGTCAATTAATTTAGTAAAACTGCATATACTTTCTAAATTAGTGAACTAATCACTATAAAATCGCTATTCTCTTGAGAATCGGAGACAACAGAGGTTCCAAAACCTCTTTGACCATCATCATATGTTATTGCAGGATTCAACTATGTATTAAAACAGTATTGTCATATTTTTTGAATTTTTCTCAAAATCAATTTGTTAACCCCCACAAAAATATTTAGTTTTTCGGTAAATGCTCTATTTATTGAAGCTTATAATCCTTAGATATGTTTTAAAATTTATAACCACATTCTATATTTTTATTAATATATGCTAAACTCTATTTCATGGTACATGGACATCGTTCTAATTTTTTATCAATTAATTTAGTAAAACTTTGTATAACCTCTAAATCAATGGACTAACCACTATAAAATCGATATTCTCTAGAGAAAAGAAGGCAACAAATATTCTAAACCTCTTTGACCATCATCATATGTTAATGCATGATGTAACTATAAAATCGCTATTCTCTTGACAAACGGAGACAACAAAGGTTCCAAACTTCTTTGAACATCATCATTGTTATTGAAGGATGCAACATGTATTAAAACAATATTGTCATATTTTTTTAATTTTTTCTCAAAATCTGTGTTAACCTCTACCAAAATGTTGTCCAAAAAAAAAAACCTCTACAAAAATATTGAGTTTTTCGGTAAATGCTCTATATACTGAAGCCTATAATCTTTAGTATTGTTTTAAAGTTTTAACCACATTCTACATTTGTGTTAATATATGTTAAACTCTTTTTCCAGGTAAATGGGCATCCTTCTTATTTTTTATAACTTAATTTAGTAAAACTGCATATACTTCCTAAATCAGTGGAATAACCACAGCGAAATCGCTATTCTTTTGAGAAATTGAGACAACAAAGGTTCCAAACCTATTTGACCATCATCATATGTTTGTGTAGTATGCAACTATGCATTAGAACTGTATTGTCATATTTTTGAATTTTTCACAAAATCTATATGTTAACCCGCTACGAAAATATTAAATTTTTCAATAAATGCTATATATACTGAAGCATGTTATCTTTAGTGTTGTTTTAAAATTACTAGACACATTCTAAGTTTTTACTAACATATGCTAAACTCTATTTCATGGTACATGGGCATCATTCTAATTTTTAATCAATTAATTTAGTAAAACTGCATATACTTTCTAAATTAGTTGACTAACCACTATAAAATTGTTGTTCTCTTGAGAAACAAATACAACAAAGGTTCCAAACCTCTTTGATCATCATCATATGTTAATGCATGATGTAACTATGAAAATATTGAGTTTTTCGGTAAATGTTCAATATACTGAAGCCTATAATCTTTAGTATTGTTTTAAAATTTCTAACCACATTCTACATTTGTATTAATGTATGTTAAACTCTCTTTCATGGTATATGGGCATCGTTCTTCTTTTTTATCAATTAACTTAGTAAAATTGCATATACTCCGTAAATCAGTGGAATAACCACTGTAAAATCGTTAGTCTTTTGAGAAACGGAGAAAACAAAAGTTCCAAACCTATTTGACCATCATCATATGTTTGTGTAAGATGCAACTTTGCATTAGAATTGTATTGTCATATTTTTGAATTTTTCTCAAAATCTATGTGTTAACCCCTATGTAAATATTGATTTTTTTATAAATGATATATATACTGAAGTCTATCATCTTTAATGTTGTTTTAAAATTTCTAGCCATATTCTACATTTTTACTAATGTATGTTAAATTTCATGCCATGGTACATGGTCATCGCTCTAATTTTTAATCAATTAATTTAGTAAAGCCTATAATATTCAGTGTTGTTTTAAACTTTCTAATTACATTCTATATTTGTATTAAAGTATGCTAAAATCTCTTTCATGGTATATGAGCATTGTTCTAATTTTTTATCAATTAATTTTTTTAAACAGCATATACTTTCTAAATTAGTGGATTAACCACTATAAAATCGGCTATTCTCTTGAGAAACGGTGACAACAAAGGTTCCAAACTTGTTTAAACATCATCATATGTTATTGAAGGATGCAACTATGTATTAAAACAGTATTGTCATATTTTTAAAAAAATTCTCAAAATCTATGGTGTTAACCCCTACGAAAATATTGAGTTTTTCGTCAAATGTTCTATATTGAACCCTATAATCTTTAGTATTATTTTAAAATTTCTAACGCATTCTACATTGGTGTTAATATATGTTAAACTCTCTTTCATGGTACATGGGCATCGTTCTTTTTTTATCATTTAATTTAGTAAAACTGCTTATACTCCCTAAATCAGTGGAATAACCACAGTAAAATCACTGTTCTTTTGAGAAACAGAGACAACAAAGGTTCTAAACTTTTTTGACCATCATCATATATTTGTGTAGGATGCAACTATGCATTAGATCTGTATTGTCATATTTTTGATTTTTTTTTCAAAATCTATGTGTTATAACCCTTACGAAAATATTGAATTTTCGATAAATGTTATATATACTAAAGTCTATTATCTTTAGTGTTGTTTTAAAATTTCTAGCCATATTCTACATTTTTACTAATGTATGTTAAACTCTCTTTCATAGTACATAAGCATCGTTCTAATTTTTAATCAATTAATTTACTAAAACTGCATATACTTCCTAAATTAGTGGACTAACCACTATAAAATCGTTATTCTCTTGAGAAACAGAGACAACAAAGGTTTCAAACCTCTTTGACCATCATCATATGTTATTGCAGGATTCAATTATGTATTAAAACAATATTGTCATATTTTTTAATTTTTTTTATTTTTTCTCAAAATCTACGAAAATATTGAGTTTTTCGGTAAATGCTATATATACTGAAGCCTATAATCTTTAGTATTGTTTTAAAATTTCTAACCACATTCTATATTTGTATTAACAAGTCATATAAAATATGTTTATTAATATGATCCGTATTTTATAAAAACAAAGCTTATGTAATAATATCAAAGAATGCTATTACTAATATAAATTGATAGAAAAAGGTAATGACCGTCAATGTATGACCGAGTCACATTCTAATTTCGGTAACATCAGTTTTCTCCTTAGATTGGCCTAGTTTAAAGCATTGCCTCAGCTTCTTCACGTTCAAGTCTCTTTATATAAATCTTTACGATCATTTAATTCCTCTGATACCAAAAGAACACAAACCTATAAACAATGGCTGACGCAACCGAAAGAGCTGAGCACGATCGTATTTTCAAGAAATTTGATGCTAACGGAGATGGAAAAATCTCTGCCTCCGAGCTTGGAGATGCTCTCAAGAACCTTGGCTCGGTCACTCACGACGACATTAAGCGTATGATGGCTGAGATTGATACCGATGGTGATGGATACATATCCTACCAAGAATTTTCTGATTTCGCAAGTGCTAACCGTGGTCTCATGAAAGATGTCGCCAAGATTTTCTAAGCGAAATATTAAAATTCAATTTGAGCTTTAATCATGTTTAATTTGTTTTTGTAATGACAATCATTTGATTAAGTATGTTTTTATTATGTTTTCATTTCATGTAATGGATTGTAATGATATAATTGAAGAATACACCATTTTTTTAAATGATAAAGGGATTTGGTTCTAGAAAATAATGTAGTAATTTATTGAAATAAACAAATATTCCAAATAACGTTCCAGGTAAATCCCATTATACAATTTAGTAAAATTTTATTGTGAGAATGAAAAAAAGAAATACTACAATTATATTAAGAGATTAAAATTTATAAAGACAATTTAGTGGGTTAATTCTCTTGCTTTTTAAAAAGTACAGTTGGTTCAGTTAGATTTTCAAGACGACTATAAACAACACATTCAACAAATCCGTCGTAGTCTAGCTGGTTAGGATACTCGGCTCTCACCCGAGAGACCCGGGTTCGAGTCCCGGCGACGGAGATTTTTTTAATTTTAATTTTACGTTTTCACCCAAAAAACATGGCAAGTCAGTGAAGTCTTGTTAATACTGTATTCAAATTAATTGTGCTAAGTGCGATAATGTAGTTTTTAGTATCCTTAGATATTTCAAAATAAAATGTTTGACTATAATAAAAACATATATATATTTTACATACATATTGCCATCAAGTCAAAGCAACATCACTTTCTCCTTGGATACATATTTGCCTTGAAAGGAGTTTTCATGACCATTGTGATGAACTGTTGCTTCTCAGAGAGATCAACCTCTTCACCTTCTACGCATTTCCACTCAAACTTCCAAACCAAATTGGCCACATAGTATTCAAGGTGAAGTAGCGAAAGACCGTAACCCGGACACATCCTTCGTCCGGCTCCAAACGGCATCATCTTGATCTCACGAGTTCCGGTCATATCGAACCCATGCGCTTCCCCGTTCTCTAGAAAACGTTCTGGCTTGAACGTTAAAGGATCCTCCCATATCTTCGGGTCACGGCCCATTTCTCCTACCATGAAGTTTATAGTACCTAATCTCAACACAAATCAGATAAAAATGATGTTACAAATAGCTTCAGGGACTGAGCACTAAACATGAAACAACAAGTGTATGTAGAGCCGGTCTGATGAAACTTTGGCCTTAAAATGTTAAAGAGGAAATATAAATAGATATAATAAATAAACAAAAAAAATATTAAATCCTTTTAATAGATTTTTTTTGGTCCCTATAATCTCAATACCATGTATGAGTGTAAGGTGAAACTAGTATGCATCCGGCGAAAATCGATCATATTTAAAACACTGGACCATTAACAACATATGCAAACGATTCTAAAAATAAATATTAAAAATCAAAAACTAAACATATAAATTATTATGTTTGACAAAAAAACATATAAATTATTATCTAAGACTTTAAATTTATAGCTTATAATTTTTTTAAAAATCATTAATATATAAATAAAAAATAAATTTTCAAACTACCTCATTAAATATTTTTGAACATGAACTAAATAATTTGAGCACTGGACACACTAAGTTTGGGTCCTTGTGGTGCATGGTTTTTGAAACTTAATAATGATTAGATTTAAAAAATTATTACTACTATATTGCTAGTTCATAGCACTTGTAGCAATAGTCCCTATATGTATAACGGTAAGCTACCTTGGCGCGGAACGAGGAAACCACCCAAAACGGTGTCGTTAGTGACCTTATGGTAAGACAAGTAATGACCAGGAGGGTGTCTTCTCAAACTCTCCAAGATCACAGCTTTGAGATAACTCAGCTTCCCCAAATCCTCTTCTCTGATCTCTTCTCCTTCTTCCAAAACACTCTTCATCTCCTCGTACACCTTCCTCTGTATCTCCGGATACTTCACCATGATCGCCAAGATCCACTGCATGGCCGTCGCGGTAGGATCCGTCGCCGCGTTTAGAAACTCCGAGCAGAGGCTCACTATCTCCGAGTCGCTCAGCTTCCTCTTCTTCCCTTCGTCTTCCTCCGTCGGAATCTCGAGATTCAGCAGCGTGTCGACGTAGCAGAGAACATCTCCGGAGGTTTCTCTCCCCCTAGCGTTCACGAATTTGAGCAAGACGCTCTCCTGAGACTTCCGGAGTTCTAGATACTCTTTCCACTTTCGCCGGAGCAAGAACTTGGTGACGCTCGGGAAGATGTTGAGGACGCTGAACTTGGTGTAGCTTATGAGCATCTGGTACTGAGCCTCTTCGATCTCTCTGATCTCTTCTCTTTTAAGTTTCTCCCCGAAACACATCAGAGCCAGCAGACAGAACATCGCGTGTCGGAGATGATCCAAGGCCTCCGAGACGAAGCCTTTCTCTCTCTGCTCCGTTTCGAAGAGATCGACGAGAATCTCCAAAGCCCATTTCCTCGACGGCCCATGGGCCTTAACGCGGGCCGGCTGGAGGATTTCTGACGTGAGGTTCCGGCGGAGGGTTCTCCAGAGAGAGCCGTAGACGGAGGAGTGTATGTCGTGCTGGTTGCTCGTGATGACTCTGGTGGTCGGGAGAGCGAGGGGACGGTCGGAGAAAACGGCGCCGTTTTGGACGAGGGCTTCGTGGGCGAGGGACCTGTCGGTGACCCATATGGAAGGTTTTGAGCCTACGTGGAGGGTTATGATTGGTCCGTGACGGGAGGATAAGTCGCGGAGGACGCCTTGGAAGTCTGAGAAGCTGTTTTTCTTGAGCCAGATGATGTTTCCGATCACCGGGAAACGAGGTGGGCCTGGTGGGAGTTTGTGGGGAGGGGAGAAGAAGATGAGTTTGATGAAGATGAGAGAGATGATGGTGAGGAAGATGATTGTGATGATCTCCATTGTTGCTTGCGTTCAAAGTGGAGATTAAAGAAGGGAAAGGGAGTTACTACTTTTATAACTTAGAAGAATAAAATGTATGGAACAAAATATGCATAGAGATTAGATAAAATCATAAAAATGAGTTATTTCATGTGGCTGAAATTGTAAGAAAGCTACTATGTTTCTTTTATGGGCCATCTTAATTTGAATTTATATGTAATAATCACTATCAAACAGGTATTTTTTTTTAGGATTTTTGTTCAATAATCTTTTATCTCTGTTTAGGTTTTCTACACCGTTGATTAAAATTGATCACATGACTTTTGAAGTAGATATTTCTCTAAACTGTACACGCAATAATGTTGTCAGCACTCTTCACCGTCTTGTATCATTTGGTAAACTGATATCATTGGAAAACAAACATTAAAACAGGCAGACACGTACGTTTTCTTTAACTGTTAACTAAAAATTCTCTGTTGTGAAATGAGTGAAATATATATAATCTTGTGATTGATTGTGTAACGTGTAATCTGATCTAGATTTCGTATTAACGTTTTAGTTAAATGGAGGAGATATGTGGATAACAACAACAAAAGTAGTCGAATAGAAATGGAAGGAACTTTGACAAGTGAGTCAGTGACTAAGTGAGGAATGGTAACGTGTACGCGTCTCTGCTTCTGTTTTCTTGTCCGTTGCAAAATGCGTGTAATGAATACATTGCTGAATATTTTCGGTTACTTTGTAAGTTAGTAACTTTGTGTCTTCATGCAATTATTTGCCATGCATTTTTCCACACACGAGAAAAGGTTGTGGTCTTGATCACATGGAAAGAATGCAACTATTTTTATCAGTACACCAGCTATTACGATGGTGATTACTTGTGGTAGAAACATATAAAAGGCACGTGATATATATATTATTCTTTGTTGGTACTCTGAAAGGAGCTTGAGTACTCACTGTGTTAGTGGCTAGCCCTTAATGAGAAGTTGGTTGCCATAGCAGATGATTGTGCGAGACTTGATCACACTTATAGCTTAAGACCTTTGTTCTATAAACCTCTGCCTTTTCTTCTTGTATAACACGCGTTTAAAATTCTTGTATTGTTTTGATTTGAGACTGACATTTATTTGTGTGGGTGAAAATGCAATAGTACATAAATCATATCTTTGATCACACAGAGATTCTTGAAGCTTTTTGGTTCCTTGACACAAGTGATTCCATCACATTATACAGCAATTTGGTGAAGACTCAAGCATCTCTGGAGACCTGTGGATAATACACACATGAAACATTAGGTTTTTCCTAAGTTCATAAGGAAAGCAACTGATATAAATGAGGAGAAAGGGGACTCACATTTGGCCTAGACTTGCGAAATCAAACCCAGGATCCATCTCCTGAACGATATCATTAGGTGGTTGTCCACACTCTTGCATCTTCTGCATGATCTCCATAATCTTGGATGAATTGTTCGGTTCATCCTCGTAAACCGCATTGAGCTCTTTGATCAGCTTGTACTGCTGCGAATAGCGGTTATAGTCTTCTTTGCTTATACTGCCTTCATTCTCCTCTAGCCATTTCGGATACCTTGCACCGATCTCCTTCATTGGTTCGTGGAGAATGTCTTTCGACAGTAGCTGTTGCATCATCGTTTCCACTATTGATTCCAAGTCCTATGCATAAATAAACAAGAGGAGAGAAGAGTCAAACAAAGCAGAAGCATTATCTTCACAAATGAGCTCCATCTATTAACCTTAACATATCATAAAGAAAAATCTCTACCAAACAGTGAGAGCAGTTAACTCCTAACCTTGAAGAAGACACACAGGATAAGAAGAACCACACTTTTGGTTCTACTAATCCCTACTTGTAGCAATAAAGTAAAAGGAGGCTATACCTGAGATCCAGCGAGACTCTCGAATTGCTTGAGAAAATCCTCGACCATAGCATCATCATCACCAGAAGCTGGTTGCTGCTGCTGCTTGGAAGAGATAGATTCCACAGTTTCTCTAGTTTGTTCCCTAAGCTTATCAAGAGCTTCTGCGACATGATCCTGTTTCGAGACTTTCTGCTTTCCCTTGCTCTTGATTCTCATATCAGGTAATCCCATTCCGAGACCTTGGACTCCACTCGGCAATGGAGACGGCTCTTGTTTCTTTTTCTTCTCATTCTCCTCCTCGCCTTCCCTATGGTTTCCACAACAGAACATCCCAAAAACAAATCAAACTAAGACAGAAAGTTTGAGACTTTGGAGCTACAAACGTAGGAGAAAGACCAATCTCGTTTCCAGAGCTATTCATAACCGAAGCTAAGACATAAAGTCTGAGACTTTTGAGCTAGAAACAGAGGGAGTAAAGATAAAAGGAGTAACCTTTGAGCAAGATTGAGATCTTTGAAATCATCCAATGCACCTAAGCAAAAAACCACATAGAGAATCAATACAAATCTCAAAGGCAGAACCTTTCAACAATCAGGAGAGATGGGCAGGAACACAATTGCATAGGATTCTAGGAAACGCATATTGGTCGATGAATCACGAGAACTTACTATCGAGAAGCTCGTCTAAGTCGTCGGTGTGATCGTTAGCCATTTGCTTACGGCGTTTGGTCTCTGTGTGTGTGAACAATTCGCAGATTGGGAAGAGAGGAATCTGAGGAAGATTGACAGAAGAAGAAACCTTTTGGTTTTGCCTTGTTTAGGAGACGGTGTGATTGATATGACGCTTTCTTTTGGAGTTACGGTGAAGCTCAAGGTCTCGAGATCCAACGACTGTGATCACTTTTCCCATTTTATTATTTAAATGTCTCTATCCAACGGCTGCGATCACTTTTCCATTTTTATTATTTTCCCATAAACAAATACACACAGAGTCCCAATTTAGGCATGGCACAAAAACCGAGAACCGAAAACCAAACCGGAACTGAACTAAACAATCGAATCCAAAACCGAACCGAAATTCTAAAATAACTGAATGGTTCATATATTTCTATAGCCGAACCAGAATCGAACCAAGAACCAAATGAATATATGAATATATGAAATATAATATATACCTAAAAATATTAACTATATTGAGTATTAAAAATACTAAATATTGTAAATGTATTACTTATATACCGAACAACCCGGAAAATTGAAATATCCGAATAGTTTCTATCTAAAGTATTTAAAATATTTAAATTATCCTAAGGAACCAAATTACCGAATAGTTTTTATCCAAAATATTAAAATTTATCTAAATTACCTGAAAACTCTAAAAAATCTTTTTTATCCCGAATTATCCAAAATTAACCAATAAACCCGGAATCAAACCTTAACTGAATTGAATCTAAAATTTTACTAGATATTAATCGGTTCTTATAGTTATTACCAAAACCGATTCGGAAACCGAAAGAACCTGAAACGGATTCCAACTGAATTTTATAGATAACCGCAACTGTTCCTAAGCCCAAAAAACAAAAATCAAAAGAACCAGACCGGAACGCCCATGCCTGATCCAATTTGCTTACCGAGTTATGTTCTTCTTAAGCCCGTTAAACGTTTTGCAACACGAATGCCTCAAGTCACCAAAGTGGGCTAGAAACTATAATAAAAGCCCATCATGAGTTTTACATATAAAGGGTAAAATGGTTTTACCGGTAAAAGATTACCAACCGTATAAATTGTCTAACTAACCAACACAGTAAAAGCCAATTCGCATTTTGACTTTTCAGTAATTTCAAAATTTCTTAAATCTTAAATCATTTTTTTCAACTGGGTAAACGGTAATTCTTTGCTTTGCCGTAACTCCGCGCCAGAAAATTCGAAACTACTCCAGCTGTTTGATTCGCCGCCGAATCTGACGGCGGCGGAGGCGTCTTCTCTCCCTCCCCATCTTCTACCCGCCGAGAAGTCCCCACACCCGCCGAGTCTCCATCCTCTTCAATCTCCCGGAGTATATCCGCGATCAAGACAACGTCACCTGAGTTTACCGACGCCGATCTACGATTCATCTGATGTTCCGGTGGTTTTGGCGTCGATCCACCGTTCACGTTAGCAGCAACCGTCTCGCTCCGAGATCTATTTTCCAGATCTAAGTTAACGACGACGGAATCAACCGAAACCGAATCAGACTCCGTTACGATCGGTTGATCAGATACCGCGACGGATTCAACGGCGTTAGTGACGGTTACGCTGATCTCCGCGCGGCATAGAGGACAGTTAGAGTGAGACTTCAACCAAGTATCAATACACGCGACGTGAAACGCGTGGCGGCACTTAGGCAGCAATCTCAAACTCTCCTCCTCCTGAAACTCGCTCAAGCACACGGAGCAATCCGAAGACTCCACGAATCCATCTCCCTTCCTGTATTTATAAACCGTTATCGATTTAATCAGAGTCTCATCGAGTCCAATCGGATTCGAAGCTCCGTTGCTTCTCTGCCACGTGTCGGTGACGACGGCGGAGGAAGAGATGGTAGCTCCCGAGGAGCGGCGGCAGTACTTGGAGGTGAGTGTGTAGTAAGTGACGAGGATGAAGGCGCTAGCGAGGATTCCGATGAGAGCGATGAGAAGAGGGGAGAAGTCGGAGGAGGAGGAGGAGGAGGAGTCTTCGTCGTCGAGGAAGAAGGAAGGAGGAGGAGGGAAGATGATGTAACACCATTGAGGGCAGTAGACGCTGCATACTCCTTGTGAGCAGTCTCGGTATGAATCGTATTGATCCCATGGGTTAGGGATTCCTGTAGAACCCATTGATGGTGTTGCAGAGGAGAGAGAGAGGGATGGAGGAAGAAGAAGAGCGGTGAAGTTAATATCATTAGAGGGGACAAATGATTAAATTAAGTGAATGTTTATGATAGCTTTATATGATGGTAATACTAAATTACTAATTTAGTTAATTAAGTGAATATTCTTCTTATAAAATCAAGAAGAATAAACTTAAACTAAAGGTGCACAATTTGCTTTATTTATTTGTTCTTTTATGCTTCTATTTTATCTTCTTGTAAACAAATTAATAAGGGGAAATTTCCAAAATAGCACATTTCTAAGTTTATATCACAAAAATAGCACTTAAAAACTAAAATGACCAAAATAGCACCTTTTCTAAATTTATCCTTTGAAAATTTTAATTTTTTTATTTTTCAAAATTTGAAATCTTATCTCCAAAACCTCATTTCTCAACTATAAACCCTAAACTCTAAACTCTAAACCCTAAACCCTAAACTCTAAACCCTAAACTCTAAACCCTAAACCATAAATTCTAAACCCTAAACCCTAAACTCTAAATCCTAAACTCCACCCTTTAACTCTAAACCTTAAGTTTTTGACTTTTGATAAAACACTAAGTGCTATTTTTGTGACTTTTGACCTTGAGTTCTAGTTTGAGAACAAAAACTTGATTTACTGCTATTTTTGTTTTTTTCTCGATTAATAATGCATACCTTGTGAAATGGGTTAGTGGAATAAATGGAAGAAGTGTTGACGAAGGTGGAATACTTGAACATGGGCCACATGGATGAACAAAGTTATCCACGTATCTATTAGTTTTGTGGTCAGAAAAAATACAGTACAGTTTACATCGTGTGTATACAAAAGTATCAACGTCGTATGTATGTAGTAGTATACAACACAATTACGTTTGCCTTATACAAATAGAATCTTTGCATGATTAATATACTCTTACAAAACTATTCTATAAATTAGTATTCGTGGGACGATCGATTGATAAGAACTCTCCAACCATTTGCCTTATACAAATAACATATTGTTGACGCAGGAGTTAACTAATCATCTTAGTAGTAGATTGTAAAGTTGCTATCCTGTCATGCTATGAATTACTTAACCGAGACCACAGTAAGGTTGATCTAGTGATACATGACACCTTGTAGGTTTAAGATAACTGTAAATATTTATATGATATGAATGTCATCGTCTATTACAAATAGTACAAATATGGAATTTTACCCTCAGAAAAACAAAGAGCTAAGCGACAAAAATAACACAAAACAATACTAGTTTATACTAGCAATTATTACTCAATAATTAAAAATACAAATCACAAAATTGAAGGAATCGAGGATGGATCTGTTCTGTAGTGTCAGTAGCCACACTAACTCTAAACTCGTCCTTTTCTGCGTTCGTCCAGTGCCTGCCTCACGAGAATACAAGTTTATTATACGCATTGTAGACTTGTAGTTAATTATATGGAATAACATACACCATTAGACAATATGATAAGCTGGTCTTGAGTAATTCTCAACACATACCTTGCTTTGAAGCATTCTCATCGTCAAGACTAGCGTATCACGCATGCTGATAACAAAAAAACAAACACAAAGATTCAGAGTTTGTAAAATAAAATTTACGGTGAAATTAGAACTGCAAAGGTGAGAGATGTTATATTGTTATTATTATGTACCGAACGTTGAGAGTGCTTATAGGATGTGAAGATCCATCATAACTTATCAGAACAAACTGTGTTGACTCTCCACACGGTACTTTTATCTGAAATTCATTTTCATGAAAACACATTATACTAACTAAACAAATAGTTTTAAAGTTTCAAAGTGAAGAGATGTTTTTTTACCAGGAGCTCCTTTGAGTATTTCTCTGAGATCACTACAGCTTCTCCGTTATTCGTTTTAATCTGGTAACTAGACCTCTTCAAAATAACACTCGCAGGCTCCCAACTCTCTGTTGAATCCATCTTATACAAAACAAAACCTCAGTTATTAAATCCACAGCTGAGTTAAAAATCCAAGACAGTGGATTTCAAACTTACAAGAAGATGCACATTAAAGCTTGCTTGACCTCTGGATATATACGTGTCAATTTCTGTTTGCATCTCTGCATCTGTTATAAAAGCAAAAAACATTTCCAGCAATCACTACAACAAAACCATGTCTGCTTCTGTTGAATACATTACCACATCTAATCTTGTTTTGATCATTAGCAAACAGCCTCACTAATTCACCCTGCATAACCAAAAATTAATAAATAAAAAATAAAGACAATTGAACCAATACACATACAATCACTATTGGTGTTTTACCTGACGGCCTTGATCATCCATTGGAATACACTCAACAGCAATCAGTTTGTCTACATCATCTGCAGTTACTATATACTCTGGATGTGTGGCTCCTACACATTATCAACACATAGCTCAGTCTCTGAATAGCTGAGTAAGACTAATAAAATCAAAATCTGTACCGTCAATGTATTGTCTTGTACCATCTTCAAGATGCCTAACCCACTTTTTACAAGAAGAAACAAACATTAACTCCTAAAGTTTGTTTTCAAAGACTTATTACCAAAAGACTTTTACCTGAAACATACAGAGTGTGGTTCCTCGTACTGGAAACCCGCAGCCAAGAACTTTCTCTCCAGGTATTGCTTCTCCAATAATCTGAAACCCATCGATTCCAGGTCCCTCTGTCTCCAAAGAAAAGATCAGATTAAGATAATCTCTAACATATAGCTGCTTCAGTCATATGTTTGTTTCAAAAACCTTCATAAACATGAGAAGCGTATTCTTCATTCCTGTTAAAAGGATCAAACATGGAAGAACTCTCAGCTTTCTCTTCTCTCTCTCTAATCATTTCCTTCCCCGCCACGCTACTTAGAGGATATCCAAAACTCTCCCTGCAAACAAAAAGAACCTTCATAAGCTGATGAAAAAGGTTTTTTTTATAAGAAACTGAGAGATGATGATACCAAACCTTTTCGGCTGCTGTGCCTGATTATGAAACCTCAAGCTTTCAGTGTCTTGCGGAAGGTTCTGATAAGGGTTTCTAGTAACATTGTCCATTGGTGGCATTAGATGTTCATTGACCCGGTAATCATTAGTACCATGATCCTGCATCAAAGGTAGTATATGAAACACACACAAAGTAAGAAGATATCACATGTTTTTAGGAAAAAGTCCTAAGAGCAAATGATCAGTAATTTTTAGCAGATTACTTGCTGAGACTACCGTGGATCCATAAGAAGCTTGACCTTTCGAAATCCTCGGATCATGGTTGTTGTTGTCTTTACTAGTAAACTCTGTTCCTGATGACATTTCCCTAATCCTATCCTGCTATTTAAAAGTTTTCGTCACAACAAGTTCAAAATAAACCCATCAAGAGTATTCACATTCTTGCAGATGTCTAGTTAGTACAAAGGAGAAGATGCAGACAACAATACACTTACATTGCAAGCTTTAATCTTCCATTGCAGCTGATCATGCAAGTGCTACATAGATAAAAACTACAGATTAAGATTTTTTTTTCTAATACCAGGAGGTTTGGGGCCTAAACCCGAAACTTAATATTAGTTTCGTCGCAGTGGTCACTCGAAATGGGGACCTCTGACACAATTGCCAGGGTCCTTTCTAGTTGAGCTAATGACCTCTAGTATTTGTTTAGTGCTTAGTGTTTCAATCTGAAGAAAGTTGTAGTGAAAGAAACTACCTTTATGCCTGTGGATATAGCAGTAGCATTTGCAACACGAGGCCAAACGCCATACTCGGCTAATAAACCAAGCAAGGACGTCATGAAAATATACCTCTCATCTTCTGTAACCTGAAGATAAAAAAGTGAGAGAAGAAATCACGGAAAAGGTATAAAAAAAAAAGGCAATAATGAAGTTAGAGTTACCTTTAAATCATGTGCCAGCTTCAAGTTTTCTTCAAGATCACCTTTTCTACGAGCTAACTCATTCAAAGCCGATGTAACAGATTCGTTTTGCTTCTCATCAATAGCCTAAAGGTATAAAAAACATCTTTTAGTCAAACCCATAACCCAAAGATGAATACTTTTAATTAATCTTCAACAGAAAGATAAAGACAAACCACTCGAAGATCAGCACATTTTCTCTCTAACCCACACTTCTCATTGAGCAGCTGCATATCCTGTAACCAAAGATGCAATTCACTTTCTGATTCAAAGATTCGTGATGTTATTGTTATTATTAAATACCTTCAAACAAGCAGCAGCAATTTGTTCCTGGAGATTGTGAATCTCTTCTTCTTGTGATCTCACTCTCGAGTAAAGTGCCTGCTTTTAAAAAAAAGCTCAATTTCAGTAAATTTAATAAGATTATAAAACTTGAGGTAAGAATGAATCAGTACCATTTCCTCAGGATCTTGGATTGACTTTGAATTATTCTCTTCTAGCTTCCTCGAAGCACTAGTTTCTTTCTCAATCTCATGCCTAGAGATACACAGATCGAGATTAATCACTAAACACTTCTTAATAGTCAAAAACGATTCCGGGAATTTTTAAGACAGAACAATACATACCTCTTTGTTGGATCAGAACTTCGATCTTGTTTAAAGCTCGGATTCAAGGACATCGGATTTGGTGTTCTGTTTTTCTCTCTGTCTGAGAAGAACCCAACTATCATCAACAGCCAATTTTCATATCCACGGACATTTTCTAAAAAGGCCCTCAAACTAATCAATGCTTACACGATAGTCTATGAACTACGAAAAATGGTTAATATAACCTCGATGTAATTAACAAGTAACAACACAAAATTGATTACCAAGTCTTGAGCTAGAAAACACCGATAGGAAACCAATCCGAGCATGGACAATTTTAGAATAACATGAATGATACCTAAAGAAAGTTTTTTTTTTTTTTTGATCAAATAAAAAGTAGCTTTAGCTCGATTTTTCTTCTTGAAATGCACAATATATTATGTTTTATAAAGTGGGAGCACATGACTTGAGAAACTTCTCATTCAATTCCAACGGAAGGTCTTTCAGTTGACTTATAATTTTCATCATAGAACGATACCAACTTCTTTTTTTTTTTTTGGTAAAAGAACGATACCAACTCACCAAGAAGCTTTGATTGATGTGGGAGACCATGAGTTTGAAAGTCTGTTTGCTTCATTTCCGTGGAAAAGTCTATCACTTGACTTTTATTATTATGACCATGGAAACTAGCACGAAAAATGATACTTCAAACTTTTTTTGAGCAAACATAGATTTTAAGTCTTACACCTCCACAGGGGAAGGGATACAATAGCAGTAGCTAGAGCCGATTTAGCAACTAAATCAGCATCACAATTTTGCAAACGAGAAATAAAACATAAATAGATATCATCAAATAAAATCCCGAACAATCCAGGGCGAGACTCCTTTCTTTCAAGCAAATGATACTTCATACTAAAATTGTTTTTTGGTCAATTAAAATATATATAAATTGTATTTTAAAAAAATGGATTATAGTTAGTATAATACAACAAAGAAAATTAAGATTTATCATACATCTAAATTTTGAAATTTCCATATAAATTAATAGAGTTAATTCTTTATTAGTGTATTTAAGAAAAAAAAAACATTTTCAAATTTTAGCTCACTTGACCATTTGTTGTGTCTCTCATCATTTGATTTATGTCATTAGTTGTTTCATTATTCTATATAATTTACATCATATACATAGATAAAGTTTGATGTAAAGAAAATACCATTTTAGATTATTTTTTTCTAAAAAATTTAAATATATTTCATTAACCCATTCATAATAGATTAGCTTTTAATCCGACCCAAAAAAACTGGATAAGAATTCTAATGAAAATATCAACCGGATCAACCTCGCCTGGCCCGAACCAGCCAGCCCACCATAGGTTCAGTGGCCCAACTTATTTAAAAAAAAAAACAAAATCGATGACACATTTCATTGGTCAGACTAACTACTCTAAACTGCTCGGTACAAGATTTTAATCCAAAAAGCCGATTCGCCGATCTAGAAGACGGCGACCAACAACAACTCGATCGCATAGGAGCAGCAAACAGTCCTCCTCCTCCCCTCCCCATCTCTCTCCGAAGAGTCACCGCGTCGTCGTGACCTTCAAGCTTCTCAGAAAAATGTCGCAGCTAATCACCGGCAACAATATCCCGCTGAGTGAAGTCTACTGGTCTCTCGTCAACAAAGCCGACAAAAAATTCTCCAAGATCAGAGACTTGCCTTTCTACGAACGCAGCAGGTATATGCATACACCTTCTCCTTCGCATTAGATCGTTTCATATAGATTGTTTGCATTTGAATTGCGGATTTGATCTAAGTTTGTTTACATATGGAATTGAGTATCTGAGAGTTGCTGGAGAATCGAATCGACACGTGTCTATTTGTTAATTGTTGATTACATTTGAAATTGAGGATTTGAGAGTTGTTGGAGAATCGAATCGACACGTGTCTATGTGTTATAGGTACGAAAACTATTTCTTCAAGGTGTTCAAAGTCTACACACAGCTCTGGAAGTTTCAGCAAGAGAATCGCCAGAAGCTTGTGGAAGCCGGGCTCAAGAGATGGGAGATCGGAGAGATCGCGTCTCGAATCGCGCAGCTTTACTATGGGCATTACATGCGTACGAGCGATGCTGGCTACTTGGCCGAGTCCTATGTGTTCTACGAAGCGATTTTGACGAGAGAGTACTTTAAAGATGGATTGTTTCAGGATCTGAATATCGCGAACAAGCAGCTGAGGTTTCTTGCGAGGTTTCTTATGGTGTGTTTGGTGTTAGGCCGTAGGGAGATGGTGCATCAGCTCGTTGAGCAGTTTAGACGGTTGATTGATGAATGCAAGAGGACGTTCCAGGTTTTTTTTGCTTCTCGATGGACTTTCTCTTCATGAGCTTTAGAGTTTTGTAGGTTGTTGTTTTAGTGGACTATGATGACACTTTCTGCAGTAGGAGTTTGTTTGCCTTATAAGAGAAGAGGGTCCAGGCTGTATTGGTTTTTGTGTGTTTGTATTTGCTATTTACAGTTGCTATGATTATACCTCAATAGTAATCCTTAGTGTTTTGTATTGGCATTTCACACTGCTAGAATCACTAACAAAAGTTTCTTCTTTGCTAAAACTGCAATTTATAGTGGTTCGAATTCGAAAATAGGGTAGTGCAGCATGGATCTGAATTGAGGTGTAATCATAGCATGTACATGGAGTGATAAGATATCATGGTGTTCTAAGGCAATTATGTGGTTAGCTCTGTTTGATGTAATCGTCTATGCTACTTGATATATATCGACCTAAGATGCTAAACTGCAATTTATAGTGGTTGGAAAATAGGGTAGTGCAGCATGGATCTGAATTGAGGTGTAACGATAGCATGTACATGGAGTGACAGGATATCATCAGAGATCTAAGGATATATGTGATAGCTCTGTTTGACATAATCGTCCTTTTTGATATATAGAGTGTACTAAGATGCTTCTTGATTGTCAAAATTAGATGTCTTCTTTTCTCTTGCATCTCTGTTTTCCATGGTCTACTATACAGTTACAAACATCTTTTGATGTTTTCAGGAAAATGATTTTAAAGAATGGAAGGTGGTGGCGCAGGAGATAGTTAGATTTCTGAAATCTGACACTGCTTTCATGAACATCAGGCCTCTAAGATACAGCCTTGTGCTGGATCCTAATCTGGATGCTAGTACACCGCGTGCAAGTAGGTCTTTAAGGCTGACGGATGCAATCTTGAGCAGTTATCACTACAATGAGGTAGTGTTTTTACTTTTTCATGTTTGTTATGAATGGATACTTAATTTTCTTACCCTCTAAAATTTGTAATCTTGCTGTATGGTTTCCGCCAGGTCAAGTATTCAGAGCTCACGCTTGATTCGTTCAGGATGCTTCAGTGCTTAGAGTGGGAACCGAGCGGTTCCTTATATCAATCAGCTGGTCCTAAAATGGGTCCGAATGCTCCCACCGGAGCTTCTCGTGTAAACTCTCAGAGCATGACTGATCCTACTTTACCGCCTAACCCTCGCAAAGCTGTCCTTTATCGTCCATCCATAACACATTTCTTGGCTGTAAGCCGAATTTACTTTTGTTCCCCACTAGTTAGATTTGCAATTTTGCTGATTTTACTGAAACCTTGTTTTATCTTGGTAGCTTTTGGCAACCATTTGCGAGGAGCTTCCTTCTAATGGCGTAGTTCTAATATATCTCTCTGCTTCTGGTAATGTGTGTATTATGTTTCTTTTGTTAAGAATATTACGTTTTTTAGCTGCTAACATATTTACGTCTTCATTCAGGAAAGATTGGACAGACTTCATTATCTCCTTTGGGTGGTAGAAGTGTAACTGGCGGTGAGGAGAATATTTTGAGAGACTTCGAGTCTCATACAATCAAACAAGACGGAGACCCATCAGTTCAAACAAAGCCATCTGGTGAAAGACCGGGTCAGTCTTTGAGGCAAATCAGTGAAGACGCAGTGGAGCATGGTTTGTCTTTTGGTAGTCACGGACTTACAGGTATGCACTCCAGAGTTCCTGAAGCTTACATATGATATTATCACATTAGGTTATATGTACGTAGGAGGTTGATTACATAAAGTGTCCTCGATAAATAGTGAGAGGGATCAACTGTTAATATTCGAATATCTTGTAGAGGGCTGAAACCACTTGTAAGACAAAATTATTGGGAAAACTTGAACTATTGTGATTAATCGAACTAGAGATTTTGAAAATGCAGAAATATCTAGATCTCTGGACTCTTTTCATGATAAGTCTCTGAAATTTATATGGTATCTTTCTTTCCCCCCAGGACCAAGCTGCATCTATCCTTCTGATTTAGTTCCATTCACAAGGAAACCTCTTTTCATAATTATTGACAGTGATAACAGCACAGCTTTTAAGGTAAGTACACTGGACTCCTCTTTCTTAATATAGATCAATAGTTTGAATAATTTTATTTTGTACAATAAGAAGATACTAATGTTTATTCACTTCGAAATTATGAAGAATATTTGTGGAGCAGAGAAAGGAGAACCAGCCGCATTGCTTCTATCTCCCTCACATACCCCTCCACTTATATCAGCTGATTTCTCTCGTCAACCTAGTGGTAGCCTCTTCACCATTTTTCTCACCGCACCAGTCCAAGCATTTTGCTTGCTAATCGGGATTTCAGGCTCTGATTTGGAAACGGTAGGTAGAGATAAATCTTCATACTCGCTGTATACTTCTTTTTGTTTGCATGCTGACTACTGTCATATGTCAGGATGTTTTTACTAAGGCCGAGAGGGTTCTCTCCTCTTCTATGAATGAATGGGCTTCGACTTTGGCAGCATCAGATACCCTTCACCCCGTTTGGTCGCAGATACTAAAAGATCCCTTCTTGAGACGACTTCTCCTAAGGTAAATGTTTCTCTTCCAAGCTCCAAGACACTTCAGGATCTCATCTCCTAAAATACCAGTATGAATACAAAAACTACAAGACCTTTGACTTATTGGAGGTTCATTTTCGGACTTGGATTGTGTAGGAACTAGAAACCATGTACATTATTGGTATAGTCTATTGAAAATTGTGCAACTCTCTAAACCTTTTAATCTTCCTTATCTACAGATTCATATTCTGCCGAGCTGTCTTGGCACTGTACACTCCAGTCTTCAATAACAAACAAAATCAACCAGAGTGCTTTCCGTCTCTCCCGGAATTCTTATTACCAGCCGCTCCTGCCATTCAAGCCGCTGTGCTTCAGATGGCCAATATATTTGGTGGAACAAGCAAGTTTACTTTACCGCAAGATATCACAATGCTCTAAAGCTTCCTCTGCGAAGAGTAGAAAAATTCTTGTGCAAATCGGTAATCTCGGTTTGGTTTCCCTTTCAGGGGTTAACTATTATTCATGATTTGAACTGGTTGTGGAGCCCAAGGACCGAACCTCTTTTGAGATTTATGGCTCAAGTACACTTTTGCCGTGTGAAACTAACAGTGATTGATACAAAACATATGATTGATTTGGCTCTAATCTTTCTTCGTTTGAAAAAAACTGTTGCTTTTCAAGAAATGTACACAGCTGAGAACACAAGCTTAGGAACACTCCAAATTTTAAAGTTGAGACTCGAGACAGAGAAAAATTCTTGTGCAAATTGTTAATCTCTGTTTGGTTTCCCTTTCAAGGGTTAACTGGTTGGAGCCTAAAGGACCGAACCTCTTTTGAGATTTGTGACTCTGAACTCAATTGTTGTAGCTTGTGTTAAACTAACAAAGTGTTTTGATACAGATCATATGATTAAATTGGCTCTGATGTATCTACCTTTGAAAAAAGCTGTTGCTTTATAACAATCACATGAACAAAATCACCCAAATGTAATAAAGAAGACTCAGAATTTCAAAGTAGAGAAAAACCACAATGCTGAAGAAACAATGATTCGAGACTAAGAACGTGTGCTGTGAATATCCAAATCATGCAGCTAAATCCTTCATCACATCATCCTTGCCCCCATCTTTGATCCCCATCTTCATCTGCTCAGCCACAAAGCACTTAGTGATCACATTACAAAACAAATAAACAAACTTAACCGAGTCACGTGCCGGCACAGGATAAGTAATCTTCTCAAAGAACTCCAACGGCACATTCGGATCCACAATCGCCACAACAGGAATCTGAAGCTTCGCGGCCTCGAGTATCACCGAGCTCTTCCTCTCGGTATCAAACACAACGACACAATCAGGCATCGTCGTCGGACCAAAGCAAAGCTTCTTGTGCCTCGACCGAAACTTCTTAGGACTGTAACTGTTCGTCAAAAAACCTCCCATCTTCCACAGATTCATCGAGCGGTTGTGGTTGTACGCGTCGCCCTGGATGCGGCGGGAAGTGAGCTCGACGATCTCGTCGAAGAGAGGGTTCGTGTTGACGAAGTAGATGTTCCCCCTCATGTGCGCGAGGTTGGCGACGAAGCTGGCGGCGCTGCGGAGGCAGATCAGGGTTTTGTCGGAGTCGATGATGGTCATCCCGTTGCGGGTTCCGTAGGCGTACTGTTTGAAATGGTGCTCGGCGGCGCGGCGGCCGAGATGGGAGCCGGTGTTGAGAAGCTTCTGGATCACTGCGGCGTGGAGCGTCATTGTTTGATCGGGAAAAGGGTTTGTAGGGTTTAAAGAGAAATTCGCAGATTGAAATCAGATGTGGTGGGACTGGGAGGTGATGAGAAATGGATGAATCTGGCGTCGGTATACGGGCCGGGTCGGGTATGAACTTACATAAGTTGGCGGCCCATTTCGCTATTGTAAATGTTTTGTTGACCAACCAAATAAATTACTTAGTTGTAATTTATTTATTTATGTCAGTTCAAACCTACTTACTGGCTACTTGTAATTTAGACCATTGAGTTGCATGTATTTCTTACTATAAAAAGAAAAATAGTATACTCTAAAAACAAAACAAAAAAATGATCCAAAGTTTACCTCTATTTTTACTTTTAAAAATATTTTTAAAATATCTTTTCTTTATTAATTTATTGCACAATTTATAAAATTTTAAATGTTAAAATGTAACTTTTAATTTATCTTGTAAAAAAATAAATTTATGAGATTATTAAAAATAAATTATTATTTTAAAATTAGATTTTTATTACAGCACATAAATAAAAAGAAACTACATACATGATATTTAAATGTGAAAATTCTAATATAATATTATTTAGATAGAAAATGAAAACATATAAAAGTAATACATCACTTTATAAATAAAATAACATCATTTTGGAAAAATATAATAGCTTTGGAGATGCTCTTAGTGGTATTATTTACTTCACTTCTGCGTTTGTTTCTCAGAGACACCGAGCTGGTAAGCTGGTTCTCACTTCCAATATTACACATTGTATGCTCTCCTTTTCTAAGCGAGTTTTGTTTTCAACACATGATCCAAAAAGACTCTGCAGGTTCAACATCTTCTTCTCTAGTTGATAAATTCGGTGACAAAACCATTGGTTCTGTTTCACATAATTGTTTTGGTAGTGAGGACAAGGTTAATGTTAAAGGTTACTTTGTGTAGTCGTTTATGGATGGACTAGAGTGGGAGAGATAAATACAAGACAAGGCCTAGACTGTACATTGTAGACTGTAATAAAATAAAGAAGTAACTTCTTTCTCACGTTAGGTCAAAAAACAAGTTGCTTATCACTGCTGCCTGGCCGTCTTCATAAACCCCCATACGACTAAAACTTTTATAAACGAAATGCATTAAACAACAAAGCTGTAGTTGTTTTTTTTTTTCGATAAGTATTTGAATTTCATTATCAAAATGAGAAAGATCGTAAGATTTTACAAATGGTTTTTTCAAAGACCATCCCAAGCCAAAAAAATATAAAAACAGGGAAGGGCCTAAACAGTAGATCGAAGAAGCTGAATGAAACTACTCATACTTGAGCCATTGTTGCATCAGGTTTCTGAAGTTCTTGCCTTGTTTTTTCGCTAGAATCGCATCCTTGACTTGTCTGTCAATTTTCTTGAAAATCACCTGAGGAGTTGTGGATCCTGTTGTTTCTCTCAATCCAGATTTTATAAATTGTAACCTGAGACACAAGCTTGCGTAGAGTGGATGGGCAGGTAGAATCCCTTAGACCTAACCATTCTACAAAAGCAGTCCATGTGTGAAACAAAACAGGCCTGTAACCCAGCCGTTTGGTCACTGTAATCCAAATTTCTTCACTAAACCTGCATCTTAGAAACAAGTGCTCTCTGTCTTCCATGTAATGGTTACAGATGCAGCAATTCGATTGGATCTGAAGCCCCCAAGAGGCAATTCTTGATCGAGTTGGTAACCGATCAAGGTGAGCCACCCACATAAGAAAAGCATGACTAGGAACGAAACCTTTGTACCATACTACATCAGCCCATACCTGCAACTCACCCCTCGGTCTGATGTGGTCCCAAGTGCGTTTAGTTGAGAAGGAGGTTAAGTCTACACCATCAATCTGCCATGAGTAAGAGTCCGGTGTTGACGACTGAGATGGGATCGGAATAGAGCACAGAGCAATGTGAAGGTTTTCCGCTTCAGGAGATCTAGCAGGTCTTAGATTCCATCCGTTCATAGAACAGGCTTCAGAGACATAAGCTGTTAACGGGATCCCCAACTGGCGTGGACCACTGTCTCCAAACAAATCATACAGTGGACCCAAAACATTCCAATGATCAAACCAGAAGCTCGCCGTGTTCCCATTTCCCAAGTCACAGCGGATAAATTGTCTTGCTAAAGGTCTCAGCTTGAGAAGAGAGTTCCAAGTCCAAGAAGCTTGTTTTATCACATCCAAAGACCAGAAACTGCCATCTTGCAAGCGATGTTGTTTTATCCATTCTGACCATACCGAATCAGAGCCACAGAATATAAGCCATATCAATTTCAGAATTAGAGTTTGGTTCCAAATCAAGAGGTCTCTAAACCCAAGCCCTCCCTCCGCCTTGGGGAGGCAAGTGGAGGTCCAAGAGACCTTAGCTTTCGCTCTGGTGGTAATAATTCCATTCCACAAGAACTTACAACAGAGGGATTCAATGGACCTGATGCAGCTTTTGGGTATGATAAAGGCTGAGAACCAGAAGTTTAATGTGCTGTAAATGACAGATGCAATCAGCGTCTTCCTGCCCGCAAACGACAAAGGCCGGACAGTCCAAGATGTAAACCTCTTCTTGAGCTGATCCAGAAGAGGTCTATAGTCGCCGATACGCAACTTCCTATGCATAAGGGGCAAACCGAGATATCTGACAGGCAAAGAACCGAGGGAGAAACCGAGAGAAGAGATATCAGAAGTTTCTACCTGGTTCAAGCCTGCTAGGAATAATTCTGTTTTGCTGCGGTTCACAGTGAGTCTCGACCATGCTGAGAAGATGTCAAGAGTACTTGCAATGTTCTGCAGTGAGCTCTTTTCCCCGTCGAAAAATATCATAATGTCGTCAGCGAAAGCGAGGTGCGTGACTTGAGGAGAAGCGGCTGCCGGGTGATAGCCAATGAAACCCTCCCTGAAGTTAGCGTTGAGCAGCTGAGAGTAAACTTCCATCGCAAGAACAAAAAGATAAGGCGACAATGGATCTCCTTGTCTAAGCCCTTTAGTGCCCTTGAAATAACCACACAACTCTCCATTTATTGAGATTGAGAAGGAGGTTGTAGAAACACACTGCCGGATCAGATTTATGAAGAAATCAGGAAAATGAAGGGCCTGTAGAATGAGAAAGATAAAATCCCAATTCAAGGAGTCAAAAGCTTTCTCGAGGTCCACTTTCAACATTGACCGCTTTGAGATCTTTTTCCAGTTATATCCTTTGATAAGCTCAGTGGCCATAAGGACGTTTTCAACCAACAGCCTGCCGGGAATAAAAGCTGATTGGGTGTTGGAGATTATTTTCGGAAGCACCTGCTTCAGCCTATTTGCCAGGAGCTTCGAAGCCACTTTATACACCGTGTTGCAGCAGGAGATTGGGCGGAAGTCCTTTATCTTGGAGGCGTTTGTCTTCTTCGGGATGAGGGTGATGATTGTAGCATTCCACTGTTTTAACAATTGGCCAGATCGCAAGAATTCTGCCACAGCGCTAATCATCTCATTCCTAACTGTATTCCAATTTCCTGTAAAGAATTCAGAGGGGTAACCATCGGAACCAGGCGCCTTATTCTTTGGTAGAGAGAAGAAAGTCTTTCTAATATCATCATCAGTAAAGGCAGAGGAAAGTATCTCGCTAACTGGAGAGGAACACCTAAACGGCACCAGGTCAGAGATGCCGTTCAAAGTAGCTGAAGTTGGAGCGACATACCCACCAAGTAAGCATTCATAGTAATCGAGTACATGATGCTTGATATCCTGAGGGGAGTCAATTATACGCTCATTCTCGTCGAGAAGGAATAATATCTGATTTAAAGCTTGCCTAGTCCTGAGAGAGCGATGGTACAAAGGAGTATTTGAGTCACCTGCGTCCAACCAGTTGACCCTAGACCTTTGGTATAAGAATGATTCCTCAGCTTTTGCTAGTGTAAACCATTTTTCGTGAGCAGTCCTTTCAGCTAAGACTGCAGCTTGAGAAGGGGAGTTGAAGAGTGTTTGCTGAGACGCTACTAGAGAATCAAACGCTTCAGAAACCCGTTTTTCAATGCCCGAGTAATTGTCCCGACTAAAGGAGCGAATAATACTCTTTAGAAATTTCAACTTCTTTGAGAAAAAAGCTGTAGTTGTTCTAGGGGAGAATATGTCTTGACTTAAATCAGTCATGTTATTGTTATCAGATCCCTTCACAAAATCTTATTTATTAGAAGATAGACATGTACATATAATTATTATGTAAACAAGTAATCACCATTCACAATTCAAGAATCAGACTTGGAAACGAGTTAATGAGGCATTAGTTGAAAGCTCTACAGTTCCTCCTGATCTCACCAGCGAACCCGGTCAGGACGTCAACGCTTCCCATTTTCACCATTGCGATTGCGAACTGGCGTTTGAATAGTTCGTTGTTGGCCGCATATTGAAACACAACACCAGAAGTGGATGGGTGTGTCGCGAGCAGATGATCAAGTAGTAAAACTCCTTTCCTCTCTCTGATCTGAGTGTAAAACAAGTTGTCAAATGAGAATGGGGCGAATGGTGTCGACTGGTCCAGAGCTGCAAATTGGCTGCCTCCAGCTGAACATGTGTTCCTTAGCCTATTATGAGAAGTATCAAGTGAAATATATATTAGAGAGATTTTTTTTTTTTACCAAAAATAAATCAAATAAGAAACTATAGCATGTAAATCAGTCTATTCATCATTTCAGTTATTGAAAGTCGGAACATGGATAGTCTTGTGAACATCCTGATCATCTTCCTCTTCTTAAAAAAATTATAAACTAAAATAATGGATATGGGGGGTCGGTGTCACTTAGAACATCTCTATCCAAAAAAATCCCAAAGAGTTTCTCAAAAAAAATCCTAAAGTTGATTAAATCATAAACTTCAAAATTTTAAAACAAATACAATCAATCCAAATAGACAAGTGGATTAAAGGTTCTCATGGTTTTCAAAAATTCCACCTCTTCTTTATGTTTCACTCTATTTTTCATTATTTTTATTTTTTAAACTATTAAAACCATATGTTAGAAACTTTCAATAGACATGCTCTTGTGACTAAACCATATCATCCAACCGGATAAAATTATCATTAGGAGTTAGTAACTCTATATATATATATATATATATTGCTGATATTAAAAAGAAAACATAATTATATAGACCTGTTTCAAAGTTTCAAACATTTCAAACATGCAAGTTTTTTTGTTTGGTTAAACATTTCAAACAAGTTTATAAACTCGAACCAGATTTTCTTTTCAAGTAATTATCTAAGTATCGGACGACAACACTACTACAAAATCTTCATTGGTTAAGAGTCCATTTTATAATTTTCTCTACCGACCCGAGTTTATATAATGATTTTCAATAGTGTTTGCAACAACAAGAAAATTACCTGCCAGCCAAACCGGGGTCCATAGTGGGATCAGGCTGTCCGGTTCCTTGAAAATTGGTGAGTCGGTCCACAAAATTACCACAAGATCCTATCCCAACCGTGTGAGCACCCAAAAGAGCCACTGCATCAAAAACATCCATCCCTTTATTTCCAAAGAACGTGAGCATATCTGGGACTGGGAGACCTGGTCCCGGGAGGATCCCTTCGGCGTCTTCAGAGTTCGAAACAAATCCATCACGTCGTCCGGTTGGGACCACGTAACTAGGTCCTCCACCTAAGAAGACCGAGTCACGTGTGGCGAGCGTGACTATATCTGAGCAAGAGACCCTGGAGGGACATTGAGCCTCTAGAGCCGTCTTGATCTCGTCGATCAGTTCGAACCCTCTCACGCTGCCATTTGTCCCGGCGTTCTTTTCCGGCGATGGTTGAGTCGTCGTTGGGTCTATGAGGAGAGAAGCGTCGCAGCCCTAAGAGATACCAACGACACGTATTTTTTACAGAATAATTACGTATATGATAAATATGTAAATTTATGCATTTTTAAGTTACGTACGTCAAACATAATATATAGACTATTTTTTTAATTTATTGGTTTTAAAAAAATAGAATAAATGGTGTTCAAACATATATTTTGTATTTTATGACTGAGATTTTGGCATGTAGGTCCTTATATTTGCTTAGGAACAAGCTTAGACTATGTCATCTAGTATATCCTTCTAACGGAATTTGAAAATGTGGGTTCCAAGATTATTACTAGATAAAACCACCATTTATTCAACTTGTAAAATGAATAAGTCAAGTCGATTTGACAATTTCTTATGTAGTTCTGTTTGATTTTTTTTTTTGTTTGGTCAGATCAAGTTCTCTGTGGTTATAATTTTTTAATAAAAAAGATACTAAAACTGAAAAAAGAACTTTGAGGAGATTCATACCTGAACGAAACAGTCATGAAAATGCATCCTAGTCAAGGCAGCCGTGATTGAAGGGTCACGACCAAACCGCTCGCGCACTAGGTTCTGTACAATAATTTCTGCATTAGGGCACGATTGGCTGTAAAATCCGACTCTCAGTTGGGAAAATGCGACCGGAAGAATGTATAAAACCAGTAGAAGAACAAATTTTTTTGCAATCTTCATCTTGTTCTCCTGGTAAGTATTCTGACTTAGTTGTGCTAGTTCTTGTGGGATGGCTTATTATGAGGCTTCTGAGATCAAGCAGTACTATATATATGCGCCAAAATGGACCCGTACGTCTACAAAGAACAGGTCAATAAAATTTAAGAGATAAATCTATATAGAACTTCAAAAGGCGCAAGTACCAACTACTTTGAAACATTCTAGTGCCTAATTGTTAATTATTTACATACGAAATATATACTGAGAAACTAGAATCAATGTAGCTAGGTCTAGGTGATGTTAGAGCTTTGATTTTATGTGGTGCATGCAATTTTAGTTTTATTTTAGCTAATCGTAAATTTATAGAGGTAGATATCTTTTTGATTCAGTTGCTTGACTAGTATTTAATAAGGTGATTGCAAGTGTTGGAAATAGTTTGTATTCTGGTGATGAATATACCGACCAGAATATATATATTTTAGTTTGTATATTAGTAAATTGTATCAGGCTTAGTTTTATCGTAAGATATAGATCTTTTGAAGTTTTCTTGAGTGACATAGGCTATAGTGTTGGACAAACCGTGTTACTAATACAGTAGTAATATATGATTGATCAAATATAAGTCAGCGACTCAAAACAATCGGATTTAACGCGTAAGATATTAACAAGTGTACTATGAAAAAATAAAGGAGCCATCATCCAATTAAATGTAAATCAACATGGAGTTAAGTAAATGCAGTGCAAAGACTCGTTCTTAATTTCCTAAACATATAAAATACTTGTTCTAAAAATGAGATAAAGTATGAAAGATCAGAAGAAAAAATGGCTTAAAGAAAGCAACATTGAGGTTGACTGTGAAGATATTATTATAGATTCATTAGATGATTTAGTTATAAGACCAACGCATATTTCGTAGAAGTTTTGTTTTAAGAAGTTGTCTTCTGTTTTAAGAAGTTGTCTTCGAAAAAAAAAAACCCAAGGTGTAACTTCATCATGCCCATTTATTACAGCTATTAAAGTTGATAATGGAAATTTGTTTCGCTTTCAAAGATATTTTTCTATAATAATTTCATTTGGGTACGTGTATATATAATTAATTGCTCAAGTTGACGATGTACTTACCTTTTTTTCATGTGTTTGGCGATGACTTGTAATAATCTTGTACTAGGATAAGACTTGCGCCTTGCGCAGAGTGAGTTTATTTGTATATATTATCGATAGTTTCTTTTATATATTTGATCATTTTATTTATATATATAAAATATTTTTTGTTGTTATTATATAATTTCTTTCCGATGAATCGGATCAATTTTTATTCAAAATAATAGAACAAAAGTATAATTAATACATCATGCGTTGATCGGATTGGACATTAAACAAATTATGACATAAAAACCTTATTTTTTCCATCGAACACATTCTTGAAAAAAGTGAACAATATTGTTTTCACACTTGAATTATTTTGACTTTTATCTTCTATAAGGTTTTGAAAGTTTTCAAATCAACCATCGAATTGATACATGTCATTTTAATGTTTTTATTCGTATACTTACGGAAAACTTACATTAATTTAAAGTCGTTTTAAAAAATTCAAAATATAACATATAAGAAAATAACTAACATATAAGAAAAATATAACATATAAGGTGTCCTCATTTTTGTATTTTAAATTCGCTTAAAAAAATATATATAACATATAAGGTTTCCTCATTTTTATAATTTAAAGTCATTTAAAAAAATTCAAAATATAACATATAAGAAAAATCTATTTTTTTATTATACGGTTAATGTGATTGTTTATTTTTTTTAATAATATAAAATTAAACAAAATGAAGAAGGATGCAAAAATTGTTATCAAATCTTTATTATTCATAATCATTAATTGCCATATATATGTAAATAATATTAGGTAATTTAGTAGCTTTTATTTAGGGAAAGAATACACACTTCTTATATTTTAAGTTAATATAATGTTCTCTAGTGGACATTAAACAAATTATGACATAAAAACCTTATTTTTTCCCTCGAACACATTCTTGAAAAAGTGAACAGTATTGTTTTCATATTTGAATTATTTTGACTTTTATCATACATATGGTTTTGAAAGTTTTCAAATCAACTATCGAACTGATACATGCCATTTCAATGTTTTTAGTGGTATACTTAAGAAAAACTCACATTTTTATAATTTAAAGTCGTTTTAAAAAATTCAAAATATAACATATAAAAAAAATATAACATATAAGAAAAATATAACATATAAGGTGTCCTCATTTTTGTATTTTAAAGTCGTTTTAAAGAAATATATAACATATAAGGTTTCCTCATTTTTGTAATTTAAAATCATTTTAAAAAATTCAAAATATAACATATAAGAAAACATCTAATTTTTTTTATTATATGGTTAATGTGATTGTTTATGTTTTTAAAAAATATAAAATTAAACAAAAATGAAGAAGGATGTAAAAATTGTTATCAATTGTCATATATATGTAAATCATATTAGGTAATTCTGTAACTTTTATTTAAGGAAAAAATACAAACTTCTTATATTTTAGGTTAATATAATGTTCTCTAGTGAACATTAAACAAATTATTACATAAAAACCTTATTTTTTTCATCGAACACATTTTTTAAAAAAGTTAACAGTATTGTTTCTACAGTTAAATTATTTTGAATTTTATCTTGCATATGGTTTTGAAAGCTTTCAAATCAACCATCGAATTGATACATGTCATTTTAATGTTTTTAGTCGTTTATTTAAGGTAAACTTACATTTTTGTAATTTAAAGTCGTTTAAAAAAAATTCAAAATATAACATATAAGAAAATTCTAACATATAAGAAAAATATAACATATAAGGTGTCCTCATTTTTGTATTTTAAAGTCATTTAAAAAAATATATAACATATAAGGTTTTCTCATTTTTGTAATTTAAAGTCATTTAAAAAAATTGAAAATATAACATATAAGAAAAAAATCTAATTTTTTTATTATATGGTTAATGTGATTGTTTAATTTTTTTAATAATATAAATTTAAACAAAAATGAAGAAGGATGCAAAAATTGTTATCAAATCTTTATTATTCATAATAATTAATTGTCATATATATGTAAATCATATTAGGTAATTCTGTAGTTTTTATTTAAGGAAAGAATACACACTTCCTATATTTTAAGTTAATATAATGGTCTCTAGTGTTATATAATTATAAAATAATGTGACACAATTAGATTAAATTATACTTTATATTAGATACTCTAGAATTCTTTGAAATAGAATTTAGAAGGCATAGAGTGCCACCTAGGATTTGGAGTTTTTTTTAATTAATACAAAATTAAGGTTCTAATTTTTCAAATGCTTCTCAATTAATATATAGGGGATATATGGAAATGAACCGTTTGATCCACCCGGTTGGGCGTAGTTATATATAGATTTATTCTTGGGTTCACCCCATAGGGTGAACCTAGAAGTTCACCAACCAATAAGATTGTGTTATTTCATATTCAATATCTTTTAAAAAAGAAAACAAAATATTGTCAAATTATATTATGTTTTTTAAATTAAAAGATAAAAAAAAATAAAAAAATAATACTAATTACAAAAAATATATTTTTAACGTCGTCGGCAAAACACTAAACCCTAAATCATAATCCTAAACCCTAAATGCTAAACCCTAAACTCTTGGGTAAACCCTAAACCCTTGGATAAATTCTAAACTCTAAATCAATATCACTAAACACTAAAACACAAAAGAGTTTAGGGTTTAGGATTTAGGGTTTAGAGTTTTAGTGTTTAGTGATTTTTTATTTAGAGTTTAGGATTTATCCAAGGGTTTAGGGTTTACCCAAGGGTTTAGGGTTTACCCAAGGGTTTAGGATTTACCCAAAGATTTACGGTTTAGAGATTAGGATTTAGGGTTTAGTGATTACGATTTAGGATTTAGTGTTTGCTGAAAAAAAAAATTAATTTTTTTCCTGTAAATACTATTTTGTTTTACTTTTTTTATTTTTAAAAAATAATATAACTTGACAATATTTTGTTTTCTCGTTTAAAAGATATCTGAAATAATGAAATCCTACCCGAGAATAACTCTTATATGTATGTGTACAGGCTGCAGGTTGTGTTCATAGTTACTTCTGTTAGGCGATTTGATTAGGGGTTTATTATATTAAACGACAATAGCGTGACCATGCAAATAATAATAATGGTATGTAGACTTTTTAGGTTAGTAACTGTTATCTCAGCAATGCATACCAAAAATTTAAATACTTATATTCTCCATTGATGTAGAAAAATGCTATTCAACAAAATAGACTAGTCCTGGTTAAAATCCCAAGAGCATGATTACTGGGAGGTTGTTAAGGTGAAATTTTTAGCAGAATATAAGAATCCGTCTCTTAACTTTTAACTGAAAAAACTAAGAACCGGTTTTTAAATTTCTAATAACTTCCAATAATCATGGTCTAATATCAGTTTGACGGTATGATTCCACTGAGATAACAAGGTGCTTGAGGTGGGGAGGGAGAGAGAAGATAGCTATAAGCCTATAACTTTAATTTATCTTTCTTCAAGCAAGACTATAGATTCGATTGATAGGAAAGTTAGAATCAACATGTTAATCTGACAAAAAATCCAGTTAAACAGTGAATATGAATACTCGTTCTCGCTACCTCACGTAAAGTTGCATTTTAAAAGTAGTGATGCGTTATCAGCCAAGATATTCCACCATCACAAATAGAATTTAGTGAGTTATTAGTGTGTTACGTGGCCACACCTGCATCAGTATATGTGAAGAGTGTTTTGTTTTCTTGTCCTGCCTCTCGGACCGGTATCAAACCGGTCTAATTTCCGGTTTAACCACATATTAATGTAAAAATTCAATTCGGTACATTAACCGGTTTGGTTTGGTTTAAACAAAGACTCGTAGTTCGATACGCCTGAAAGCTAAGTAGCTAACACAGTCACGGCGAGTCCCTCCCGCGTCTGCAAAAGAACGGATAAAGTCCCTCTCTACCGTTCGGTGTGGAGAAGAAGATGCTGACGAGTCCCAGCAACGCGCTTCACAGCACTCCACACTTCTGGCCTATTCGCCGGAGCAGGCTTCTTCTCCGTCCCCGGAACTTCCCTCGTTTCCACTCCGGCGGAGGAAACTTCTGCTCGCTCTCTCTCCTCTCCGCAAGAAGTGGCCCTAGTAGATTTAGAATCAGAGCTCTAGCTGGACCAGAAGCTTCCGAGGACGGTGGTCTGGCGTTTCCTAACCACGTTTCCGTCAAAATCCCTTTCGGAAACAGAGAGGTAAAGTCTCCTCATTTTTTTTGATTGGTTGTGTAAAGTGATAGACTTTATAGTATTTGAGACCCTTATCTCTATCATAGAGTAGCAAAGGTAGCTCCTTTTGATGTATGTGTTGAACCCATTTTCTTTTTTTCTGTATTGTGTAGATTTTGGTTGAGACTGGTCTTATGGGGAGACAAGCAAGTTCTGCAGTTACTGTGACAGATGGAGAAACTGTAAGTCTGTTTCTTTTATTCAAATGCCAAAACTTTGCACTCTTTTTTCACTATTAAGTCCATTTTATTATCTTCTGTTTAGCTTCTTTTACTTGTCACTGTAGATTGTCTACACATCAGTTTGTCTAGCTGATGTCCCTAGTGAGCCTTCAGATTTTCTCCCCCTTTATGTTCACTATCAGGAGCGTTTCTCAGCTGTTGGCCGAACTAGGTAAGCATTTCTTTTATTCAATTCTTTCTACGAGTTTTTTTTTTTACGTCATAGCTTAAATGAATCTTCTTCTTATGGTATAGTGGTGGATTTTTTAAGCGAGAAGGGAGAACCAAAGATCATGAGGTATTTATTTTCTAATGCTAAATGGTGATGGTTGCTTTCTTCATCCTTGTTAACATGTTGGGGGGGTTTATGCAGGTTCTGATTTGTAGGTTGATTGATAGACCTCTACGCCCCACTATGCCCAAAGGTTTCTACAACGAAACTCAGATATTATCCTGGGTATGCTTCTTTGCTTTCTTTAGTTTTGTTATTATTCATGAACATGACTTGCATTTTTTTTTATTACTACTTAACCATGTAGGAAGATGGATGTATTCATTTAATTGTTTGTGGTTTGTTTCAGGTTTTGAGCTACGATGGGTTACACGCACCTGATGCTTTAGCTGTTACATCTGCTGGAATAGCTGTGTATGTAGGATCATCGTGCTTCCATTTTAACATGAACGAAGCTTTTTTTTTTTTTTTTGTAAACGACATTGACATGGCTTTGTAATGAATGAATACCCACAGAGCTCTTTCAGAAGTGCCAAACTCAAAGGCAGTTGCAGGAGTTAGAGTGGGTCTTATTGGGGGCGAGTTTATCGTCAACCCAACGGTGAAGGAGATGGAAGAATCACAGCTAGATTTGTTTCTAGCGGGAACAGATTCTGCAATTTTAACTATAGAGGTCAGAGTTCAATCTACACCTGAAGATTGCAAGATTTGCTCATTTTCTCCTGTTCTGTTTTTATCTTGACTCAGCTCTTTGCTCATTGCAGGGATATAGTAATTTTCTTCCTGAGGAAATGTTGGTCAAAGCTGTTAAAGTTGGACAGGTACTTCAGTTTCTAATTGAGATTATTTTCAATTTTCTAGAGATCTGAATTGCAAGGCTGCCAAGGCCAATGTTTCATACGGCTGTATGTAGATTCGGCCTTGCTGGATTGGTGCTGAATGTGAGGCTTTTCTATTTTTTTTTACCAGGATGCTGTACAAGCTACATGCACTGCTATTGAAGCTTTAGCAAAGAAATATGGAAAGCCCAAGATGGTTGATGCTATCAGATTACCACCTCCTGAGCTTTACAAGCATGTGAAAGTATGTTTCTGTTTTTTTTTTTTGGCAAGAATGTGATATTATCTCGAGATTTAGTGTTCACATCGATTGTTTTCTGCACACAGGAACTTGCTGGTGAGGAATTGAGCAAAGCGCTACAGATTAAGAGCAAAATAGCAAGAAGGAAAGCAATAACGTCCCTGGAAGAAAAGGTTTTGACGATACTGACTGAGAAGGGATATGTGATTGATGAGGCAGCATTTGGAACCACAGAAGCACAACCGGAACTGTTGGAGGATGAAGACGAGGACGAGGAAGTTGTTCCTGAAGGTGAGGTGGACCAAGGCGATGTTCACATAAGGCCCATCCCTAGGAAACCTATTCCTTTGGTGAGTCACTTAACATTTCTCTACATGGTAGCTTGAAACTGAGCTTTTATCTTTTTTTTTTCTTTTATGCTAACAAACAATGTGATTGCCCTTGTGTAGCTATTTTCAGAAGTAGATGTGAAGCTGGTCTTCAAAGAAGTATCGTCAAAGCTCCTGAGGAGGCGAATTGTTGAGGTATATTCCATCTGATTCGGTGGTATCTCTTCTAATTACGCACATCTTTGATTCCATTTTACCTCTTTCTCATGGACAGGGAGGTAAAAGAAGTGATGGTCGAACTCCGGATGGGATCCGGCCAATTAACTCTAGATGTGGTCTGCTTCCAAGAGCACATGGCAGCTCTCTTTTCACACGTGGTGAAACACAGGTAACAGAGAAATGTGTTCTTTAGGGGAATACCTGCGGTGGCTATTTCATATTCCGATTGTCTTATAACCTTTAATGCATGTTAATGAAGTTTCTTATTCTCATGCTTGAGGTAAGGTAACATTTTTGTATGATTCATTTAGGCACTGGCAGTTGTTACTCTTGGTGATAAACAGATGGCACAGAGAATTGACAACCTTGAGGGTTCTGATGAATACAAGAGGTTTTATCTTCAGGTCTCTTCCATATTTTGACCTTCTTTTTACTCTTGTTAGTGTTATTTACAGATTACTTTAAAGGTTATAGAAAATTTATAAGCCAACTCCTTTTTGATGTTTCAGTACACTTTTCCTCCATCGTCAGTTGGTGAAGTTGGACGAATTGGAGCACCGGGTAGAAGAGAAATAGGTCATGGGACACTAGCAGAGCGAGCATTGGAGACTATATTACCTAGTGATGATGATTTTCCTTACACTATACGTGTTGAGAGTACAATACTTGAAAGCAATGGTTCTTCAAGGTCAGCTTGATTTCCTTTCCTTGGCTGTAGGGTCTGCCTGTGCCAAGTTTGTCTGAGTGATTAATTGATTTGTGCTTGCTATAACAGCATGGCATCTGTTTGTGGCGGTTGCTTGGCTTTGCAAGATGCTGGAGTTCCAGTAAAATGCTCTGTTGCTGGCATAGCAATGGGAATGGTTTGGGATACAGAAGAGTTTGGCGGTGATGGATCTCCTCTTATCCTTTCTGACATCACTGGAGCTGAAGATGCATCTGGTGATATGGACTTTAAGGTCAGAAAAAAATATAAAGGACTCTCTTTCAGTGTCCTTTGCATTGAACTTGAATGCTGACGTCTTCGATTTGTTTCACAATAGGTTGCTGGGAATGAGGATGGTGTTACCGCGTTTCAGATGGACATTAAGGTTATTCTCCATTCCTCAACTTACACTACTGAAATGGTTTAAATGGCAATAGATGAATCTGTTTGTAACTTTCTTGTGTGTTTCCTTTTTCTTTTCTGTAATCATGAACTTAGGTAGGAGGAATCACTTTGGAGATAATGGAAAAGGCTCTGATACAGGCAAAAGCTGGGCGTCGCCATATTCTTGGTAAGAAATTCTAGAAAGTTCTGTCTTAAAGATGTAATAAACTAATTTTTCTTCTTTCCTTGCAGCTGAAATGGCAAAGTGCTCGCCGCCTCCTACGTTGAGTCTCTCAAAATACGCTCCATTGATACTTATTATGAAGGTTTGGCTTAAACTCATTTCCCTAGAGTTACTAAGTCTAACACCTAATTAGCTTAATGCTAAAGATTGTTGGCTTTTCATGTGTTGTAGGTCCATCCAAACAAAGTATACTCTCTTATTGGTTCTGGTGGGAAGAAAGTAAAGAGCATCATTGAAGAATCAGGAGTTGAAGCCATTGATATGCAAGATGATGGAACTGTGAGATCTACAGGATTTTGTTTTTTCATTCTTCTTAAATTTTTTATTTTTTGTAAATTATGGGTGTTTCATCATCGTAACGTTTTGACATTTATCTTTGTTAAGGTCAAAATTATGGCAACCGAGATAGCTAGTCTGGAGAGGGCGAAAGCGATTATCAGTGGATTGACAATGGTTCCAGCTGTTGGTGATATCTATAGGCATGTCTTTCTGTGTTTTCACCTTATTAGGAATCCGCATTTGGAGTCTTACCTTTCCATTTTTTTTATTCAGGAATTGTGAAATCAAATCAATGGCTCCTTATGGTGCATTTGTAGAGATTGCACCTGGGAGAGAAGGACTTTGCCATGTCAGCGAGCTAAGTGCTGAATGGCTTGCAAAACCAGAAGATGTGAGCCTAACCTATTGATCCCTTACCTTTTTTGGAAAGTTTATCTTATATATCCATCATTAATCTTTGTCCTTTCAGGCCTATAATATAGGAGACCGCATTGATGTCAAACTAATAGAGGTCAGCGAGTTCTTTGCGTCTCTTTAACTCATGGAGACATTATAACTGAATGAGTTGTTGAACAGAGAAAATATTGGAAATGCAGGTGAATGAAAAAGGTCAGCTTCGGCTTAGTGTACGAGCTTTACTTCCGGAATCAGAGTCGGACAAAGACAGCCAGAAACAACCACCAACAACTGGTGATTCTACCAAGAGTTCACCAAGGAAGTATGTAAATCCTTTGTTGAAGGACCGTGCAGCGACAGGAGCATCTGGGGAAGAACTTGTCTGGAAGAAGAAAGATGTCAGGAAATCATCAGGTGGTGACAAGCCAATGAAAAGCAGTAGCAGTAGCAACGAAGAAGATAGAGGCAGCTTAGTCAATGGTGAAGCTACAATCAGCTAGTAAATGCAAATAGGATCAGTGTTCTTATCTGTTATTTTGTGAAGACTCCTTATGAAAGGAGTGGAGTGTTCTTGAGATCTTGATTCTTGTTTGGGAACTGCAAGGTGTGACACTAGTAGTAGATAGCTTTCCTTAATGTTTTATGGATATATGTAGCAAGTCCGGACTGGAGGAGGAAAACATTTTGAAGACAACATATGTTGGGAGATTCTCATACAGAAAACCCTTTCTTTTCGTTGTTTCATATTCCATCCGTTCCACAAAAATTAATGTTTTGAGGAAAAGCGTTTTAATAAATATTTGATATGTTAAAAAATTGATTAAAACTATTAATTTAAAGTTATAAAAAAAAGTTTACTCAAAATATCAAAATATTCATTGGTATACATAAATTATTTTAAAATATGTGTGAAAAGTTTTTAAAATCATGGTAAAAGTATTATTAATCATACATTCAACATGGTACCATAATAGTGTTTTACTTGATCCAAAAGCTTAAATCAAACACAAAGATAGAGCACATCTCCATCCAGATCGTTTCCAAAAATACTCATGGAAGAGCTCAAGTTATTGGGTTTCAATACTCTGATTACTTATTTGCATACTCCCAACTCCCTAAAGAAAGTGGTGTGCTTAAGAAACACATAGAAAAATATCCATAATAGCAAAATATACTAAAACACCCATATATACTAAAAATTTAGAGTATTTTGGGTATTCTGTGAGGTTTTGGGTTCAGATCGCATCGAATCCAAAACTTACGGATCCTCCACAATAAGACTCGATAGGTTAAAAATATCGGTCCGGTTCCTATCCAAACCGAGATTTTTCGGGTCGGTTTCGAGTCAGATCTTCGGATCCGGATAAATTTCTCATGCCTAATTTTAATCTCCTCCATCAAAAAGTCTGAACTAACTAACATCTTCGTTTAAAGACATTGATAGAGACTTTGTTCATTTCTCTCTTACACAGTGTCCTTGTTACGCATAGGCTAGGTTCATGTCGAAGCAATTTAGCAAACAAAGTGTGTTATGTTTTGACGTTTAAATTTTACAAACTCAAATGTTATATAATCAAACAAATTTGTGTAATTCATTGGTCAAATTAAAAAATTAAGAAATGAACTGTTTACATTTGAATTTTAGAATTTATTTTAAATATGAGTGAAATGAAATATGATAATCTCCTGCAAAATGTGTATGCTAAATTGATGCAAGTTGACCCATTAAAATGAAATATGATAATATCCTGGAAAATGAGTGATGTTAAAACAATGCAAAAAACTTAGCCTAAAACTACCAAAACTTCAAGACCCATAACTGATATCCAAGTCTTGTAAAATGAGTGATGTTAAAACAATACAAAAAACTTAGCCTAAAACTACCAAAACTTCAAGACCCATAAGTGATATCTAAGTCTTGGATGGCTTCAACTCTAGAACACAAACCACACAATACTCCCACCTCTCCATTCTATATAAATGCATATAAATGAGTCATACAGATCATCACTCATCAGTAAATTAAGAGAGATGACATCTTCTAAAGTATCTTCCATGCTTCTCGTTCTCCTTCTTCTCGTTCTTGTGTTTTCCCATATGGATAAAGCCCTTGGTGAAAAAAGTACAGCTCCACAAACTTAGTTAATTAGCCTTTGGTTGTCTTTAGATAAAGTCATCGCCATATTCTTGATCTATTTAGAAATGTTTTGAAATTTATTTTGATTATCCGAAACTTTTCAGATTTTATGATTTGGAAAAATATAACATCGATTTGATTTAGATAGGTTTAAGTTTGCAACTAATTAAATTATCTCAGTTTATACAGACAAAGATAATCCCATATAGTTTCGCTTCCTATTCGTTTTGGTTCAGACCGAAGTATATATACTGTGTGATATATGAAAAAGATAAAACAATTTAGCTGTACCCAAGATCTAATATGGCTTTAAGTTAGGGTTGATAGACATATGCCAACTTTACCAAACCTTAACGTTGTAGTTCATATGTGTAATTCATGCGTTTGGGTTGTTTTGGTGCAGAAGAGGCAGAACATCCTGATCAACTGACGACTGTCCAAGGGATCGGAAGGCGCGCTCTTTTACGCGTTTCAAAAGTTCCTACGTGCCCAGCTTACTTATGTAACCGTCGTCGTACACCTCCACCGCATCGAAGGTTTTAAAGGCAAAAACATAAGATCCCACAAACATTTGGATGAAACTATATTTTCTCACTATAAAATGTAATTCTGGAATTTTCTTTCAAAATAAAAGCGATCATGTTGGAATTTTCTTTCAAAATGTTATCCTCCTCCACACATCAAAATATAAAATGTACTTCGGATGATGGTATAATGATATGTTGTTATAAATTGTAAGGTATTGTGTGATGATATGTTTGTTGATATTATTCAACATAAAAATAAATATAGTTTGGATTTATCTCTCTCTTCTCTCTTAGAGAGAGAATTTTCTCTGGTTTCTTCCTCCCTCTTTCTGTGAGATAATAAAACTAAATCTCACATTAGAGAATTAGATAAAGAGAGACTAATATATAAAGATATGTCGAACTCTAATAGTACGAGGCCTTTTGGAATAAAAACCAAAAGTAAATCCATGCGGATTTGCCTATTAAGTCTAAAGTAGACAATATCGTACTAATCAGATAATAAAAAGTTGGACATAGAATTTCATAATCCCAACAATATTGGTATCAGAACGGTTGACGAAAAATCTGCAAGAAAGACCGAAATACCATTTGAGTGATGAATGGGTATCCTATGAGTTAGGAATGATATGTGTGTAGCATATATCGAGTCAGAAGATCCTGGAGATCAGTTGTGGGACACGAGATGAATGTGATCTTTAATTTGAGAGAGAAAATGTGAGATAACAAAACTAAGTCACACATTGAAGAATTAGACAAAAAAAGTCTAATATATAAAGAGATGTCGAACTCTAATTGTACTAATTAAATAATAACGAATTGGATATGAAATTTCATAATCCCAACACTTTCCACATATTCATCTTTTAGAGGGAAAGAAACAGAGATTTTTTTCTTGTAAAATATGGTTTTCTAATCTTCTGATCATACGACCAGATCCTATGTTTCGGCTTAGTCCGATTAAATCTTCCGGTTGCGGATCTTAATGTGTGGAGGAGGATAACATTTTGAAGACAGCGTATGTTGGGAGATTCTCACACATGAAATCCTCTCTTTTTTGTTGTCTTTTATTGATGATGAGCGTTTAGGTTATCCTAATGGCCCAAATTATTACACATTCATAATCACTGCGTATAGAGCATAGAAGATCATTTTATCAGAATCAACTTTAGTATAATTCACCTTAAGCAAAGGAATCTCTTCTAGTTTACCTCTGCACCGTGTTTAGCAGAACCATTTTGTCTTATGTGCATCATCAGCTGCATAGATAGGCCAAACAAACATTTGATATATGACTTCATTATTAAACAGGGAATCAATCATCTTCTTGATGCTATTTCAACCATGCTTATAATATCAAAAGTTCATAGTTTAAAGTAGAGACTGATCATCGCCTCCTTCTTCAGGGATGTCAGACGTCCGTGGATGGGTTGTTGTATCTCTCTGTTGCATCTCTTTCCCACTAGCAAATTTGTCTCTTATCCAATAAAAAGCTTCCCGGAGTAAAAAAATCAGACTCCTCACCCCCTCCACCAATATCATAACAAAAGAAGAAAGTGAAACAAGTTATGAAGAATCAATGAAACAAAAAAAAAGCAAATAAGAAAGAAACCAGGCAGAAAACAATTTAGAAAAGGAAAAAAAAGACAGAGAGAAAAGTGCTTTATTGCAAGATTAATTAGAAGGAACTGGGCTGGGCTTTATCGGATTAGCCGTCCCTTCCGGGTTACTTCCCGAGTACATCTATTTACCAAAATATGAACTTCCTGTTTTGGAAGAGAAAAGAAGTGGCTCCATCGAAACCACAATTCGATACCTTCCCATGGATCTGTTGGTTCAATTGGAAGGCGAGGAACGACAAACTCTTTAATAAAAAAATCATATCCCCGATGGACACTCTCTAACACGCAACCCTCGAGGCTGAATGTTGGAGGATGGCAAATGTGAAGGAAGAAGAAAACGATGATCATGGCGATCTCCCTTCTTCGGAGAATCCTCCAGTGCCTCCTTGGATACCCCAGATCCCTACATGTCAAATTGATGCATCATGGATCAGTAGTGGCAATGTCAGTGGCTTAGGGTGGAGTCTTAAGGATCAAATGGGGTATGAGTAAGAGCCTTTCAGCTCTACATGCTGAGATGGAAGGGTTACTTTGGGCAGCCTTATGTATGAGAAACATGAGGATAACCTCGGTACAGTTCGAGACAGACTGCTCGGACTTAGTGGCAATGACTAACGATCCGATGGAATGGCCTACATTTACGACAGAGATTGAGATGTACGAGAGATTACGAGAGGACTTTGAGGATGTGAGTTTGTCTCATATTCCTCGGAGTAGGAATGTTCGGGCAGACACACTAACAAAGGAAGCAAAGAACAAAGGCTATATCTTCTCCCATATAGATCAGACCCGGGTAGATAAAGGTGCTCTTCGGAGGATCGGTTTGTTTGCCTCCACTTGATCTAACACAGATGGACAGCTGACAAAAAAAAATTAGAAGGAACTAGAAGTGATCCTAAGTGTCAACCAAATAAAACTCACAATTACTAACGGTCAATGTCAGGATGCAATGTCCTAATTGTTTTCACAAATTTCACAACAAGTTTCTTTTATTAATCAAGCAATATAGAATTTTCCCCTCTCCAAAAGTTTGAAAGTTCTTTTTTAAAAAAGTTGCAGTGAAAACAATGTTTTGACGAGAAAAAACGTTTTGTTTCATAATTAAAAATTCAAGGTTCCACACCGAAGTATTCCTTCCTGATATGGGTCGCTTTGCGTGAACGGATTCTCACTTGTGATAGGATGCAATCGTGGAACGTTGCGGTTGATCCAACATGTGTACTCTGTAATGAAGCTGATGAAACTTGCAGCCACCTCTTCTTCAATTGCAACTACTCCAAACAGATATGGCAGGTGCTAGTGGGAGGTATCTTGCAAAGGGCTTTTACCACGGACAGGAACGACATTGTGACGATGGTCTCAAATGATAGACTGCCACCAAGAGAGCAATTCCTACTTCGATATGCATTCCAAGCCACGGTCCATGCTTTATGGAGAGAAAGTAATGGGCGTAGGCATGGAGAGCAAGCAAAACCTGCGAGTCTGCTGGCGAAAATAGTGGACAAGACAAGACTAAAGCTTCTCATGGTTAAAGGAAAGGGCCACAAATACCTTGAAGAAAGCTTGAGCACATGGTTTGGGACTAGAGAATCAGAAACCATAAAGATTTTTTTGCCTTTTAGGATTTTCCAGAAGTTAAATACTACACAAAAAATAGAAGCACTAGATGTAAAAAGGTTTTGCTTTGAATAAAATTTTACATTTATTAAAAAAAAAAAATTCAAGGTTTAATAATGAATTTCATCCCTTACAAACGGCCGTGTATAGACCCTGGGAATCATCTCCTTCAAGCATCTCCTCCACTAATAATAACACCAAAGAAAAGAACACAAAGAAGAAAGTGAATAAAAGAATTGATGAAACAAAAAAAGGCTAGGAACTAGAAAGCTAGGCAGAAAACAAGATAGCAAACGAGACATTAGTTTGCTGGAAGAGGGAAAACTGCTATTTTTCCCAGATTGATTAGGGAAAAACTAGTGTTTATAAGTGTCAACACATAAAACTCACAATCTCCAACAATCAATGACCGGATGCAATATTCTAATTGTTTTTACAAATTTACACATAATTTTTCACTATCAATCCAGTAATAAAGAAATTGTCCTTCTGATATCAATTAAATTATACTAAAGAGTGAATTATTCTCTCAAATAAGAAGTTCAGTTGTAGTGCTTAGGGATCAAATCCACATAGAGCTAGAGCACGCACTAGATCTAATCAGGATGAATAAACTAGGTGAAAATATTAATAATATTAAATGTAAATTGGAAGTAAGAGCAAAGTAGTTGCTAGATTGACTGAGGGTTTGGAGCTTAGTTGGGAGAAGCTAGACTTAGGGTTTCTATTCAGGTATTGGAAATTATAATCCTATAGGTGCTAAACAGTTGTTTGCATGATATTAAAGAGCTCAACTTCTTGAACAACAACCTAATCAGCGATAGCCTTCTAGGGTTGTCTATTAGAAGAATCGGGAAGTACCGATCGATTATTCTAGGGGAATATCGATCGATGTTCTTCTCTATCCGTCGATCGATTACTCTATAAGAGTATCGATCGATTTGACTCGAGCTAAGCTTTATGCGCAGGTTGAATTATGCTCACTTAGGTTTATAGATCAGATTTTGCCATACTCTAATAAACAATAGCTCAATATGACGTTTTCAGGGTGAGATCCAAATTATCACTTGTGATCTCAACTCCTAGATCAAGGTTTCTTGATGGATAGTCTTAGAAAACAAGCATTAAGTCAATCCTATTGATGAATATCACAATTAGCGATTCTATAGTTGGAGCTAATCTCTCAAACCTATTTGAACCCTAAATCTAACAAGAGAACTACTCATACATGACTAAGCAATTCATAACACAAGCAAATAGATAAAACTGCATAGATAGATAAATAGATAGATAGATAATAATGGAGTTCCAATCACAAATCTCTTTAGATCTTCTCTCCAACTCTAAAAATCTCTAGAATCTTTTGCTGTGAAAAATAAGAATACAAGAAAGCTCTCTTTGCCAAAAACAAAAAAGCAAAGTATAAATACTTAGGTTAAAACTCGTCAGGAATAATCTCATAATTTGGTGAAGTCTTGGGCTTCAATTCAGCTGGACAAAAATTGGGTCTTCATGTCTCTCGGTATCGATCGATTGTAATCTCTCTGTGTCGACCTCGGATGACTTGGTCGATATCCAGCTCATATGATTTTTCCAAATCTCTCCACGAAGCTCCAATATCACCACTTTACTCCAAAACACTATTGTTATCAAATCTTTAAACAAAAATGAAGAAGGATGCAAAAATTGTTATCAAATCTTTATTATTCATAATAATTAATTGTCATATATATGTAAATCATATTAGGTAATTCTGTAGTTTTTATTTAAGGAAAGAATACACACTTCCTATATTTTAAGTTAATATAATGGTCTCTAGTGTTATATAATTATAAAATAATGTGACACAATTAGATTAAATTATACTTTATATTAGATACTCTAGAATTCTTTGAAATAGAATTTAGAAGGCATAGAGTGCCACCTAGGATTTGGAGTTTTTTTTAATTAATACAAAATTAAGGTTCTAATTTTTCAAATGCTTCTCAATTAATATATAGGGGATATATGGAAATGAACCGTTTGATCCACCCGGTTGGGCGTAGTTATATATAGATTTATTCTTGGGTTCACCCCATAGGGTGAACCTAGAAGTTCACCAACCAATAAGATTGTGTTATTTCATATTCAATATCTTTTAAAAAAGAAAACAAAATATTGTCAAATTATATTATGTTTTTTAAATTAAAAGATAAAAAAAAATAAAAAAATAATACTAATTACAAAAAATATATTTTTAACGTCGTCGGCAAAACACTAAACCCTAAATCATAATCCTAAACCCTAAATGCTAAACCCTAAACTCTTGGGTAAACCCTAAACCCTTGGATAAATTCTAAACTCTAAATCAATATCACTAAACACTAAAACACAAAAGAGTTTAGGGTTTAGGATTTAGGGTTTAGAGTTTTAGTGTTTAGTGATTTTTTATTTAGAGTTTAGGATTTATCCAAGGGTTTAGGGTTTACCCAAGGGTTTAGGGTTTACCCAAGGGTTTAGGATTTACCCAAAGATTTACGGTTTAGAGATTAGGATTTAGGGTTTAGTGATTACGATTTAGGATTTAGTGTTTGCTGAAAAAAAAAATTAATTTTTTTTCTGTAAATACTATTTTGTTTTACTTTTTTTATTTTTAAAAAATAATATAACTTGACAATATTTTGTTTTCTCGTTTAAAAGATATCTGAAATAATGAAATCCTACCCGAGAATAACTCTTATATGTATGTGTACAGGCTGCAGGTTGTGTTCATAGTTACTTCTGTTAGGCGATTTGATTAGGGGTTTTATTATATTAAACGACAATAGCGTGACCATGCAAATAATAATAATGGTATGTAGACTTTTTAGGTTAGTAACTGTTATCTCAGCAATGCATACCAAAAATTTAAATACTTATATTCTCCATTGATGTAGAAAAATGCTATTCAACAAAATAGACTAGTCCTGGTTAAAATCCCAAGAGCATGATTACTGGGAGGTTGTTAAGGTGAAATTTTTAGCAGAATATAAGAATCCGTCTCTTAACTTTTAACTGAAAAAACTAAGAACCGGTTTTTAAATTTCTAATAACTTCCAATAATCATGGTCTAATATCAGTTTGACGGTATGATTCCACTGAGATAACAAGGTGCTTGAGGTGGGGAGGGAGAGAGAAGATAGCTATAAGCCTATAACTTTAATTTATCTTTCTTCAAGCAAGACTATAGATTCGATTGATAGGAAAGTTAGAATCAACATGTTAATCTGACAAAAAATCCAGTTAAACAGTGAATATGAATACTCGTTCTCGCTACCTCACGTAAAGTTGCATTTTAAAAGTAGTGATGCGTTATCAGCCAAGATATTCCACCATCACAAATAGAATTTAGTGAGTTATTAGTGTGTTACGTGGCCACACCTGCATCAGTATATGTGAAGAGTGTTTTGTTTTCTTGTCCTGCCTCTCGGACCGGTATCAAACCGGTCTAATTTCCGGTTTAACCACATATTAATGTAAAAATTCAATTCGGTACATTAACCGGTTTGGTTTGGTTTAAACAAAGACTCGTAGTTCGATACGCCTGAAAGCTAAGTAGCTAACACAGTCACGGCGAGTCCCTCCCGCGTCTGCAAAAGAACGGATAAAGTCCCTCTCTACCGTTCGGTGTGGAGAAGAAGATGCTGACGAGTCCCAGCAACGCGCTTCACAGCACTCCACACTTCTGGCCTATTCGCCGGAGCAGGCTTCTTCTCCGTCCCCGGAACTTCCCTCGTTTCCACTCCGGCGGAGGAAACTTCTGCTCGCTCTCTCTCCTCTCCGCAAGAAGTGGCCCTAGTAGATTTAGAATCAGAGCTCTAGCTGGACCAGAAGCTTCCGAGGACGGTGGTCTGGCGTTTCCTAACCACGTTTCCGTCAAAATCCCTTTCGGAAACAGAGAGGTAAAGTCTCCTCATTTTTTTTGATTGGTTGTGTAAAGTGATAGACTTTATAGTATTTGAGACCCTTATCTCTATCATAGAGTAGCAAAGGTAGCTCCTTTTGATGTATGTGTTGAACCCATTTTCTTTTTTTCTGTATTGTGTAGATTTTGGTTGAGACTGGTCTTATGGGGAGACAAGCAAGTTCTGCAGTTACTGTGACAGATGGAGAAACTGTAAGTCTGTTTCTTTTATTCAAATGCCAAAACTTTGCACTCTTTTTTCACTATTAAGTCCATTTTATTATCTTCTGTTTAGCTTCTTTTACTTGTCACTGTAGATTGTCTACACATCAGTTTGTCTAGCTGATGTCCCTAGTGAGCCTTCAGATTTTCTCCCCCTTTATGTTCACTATCAGGAGCGTTTCTCAGCTGTTGGCCGAACTAGGTAAGCATTTCTTTTATTCAATTCTTTCTACGAGTTTTTTTTTTTACGTCATAGCTTAAATGAATCTTCTTCTTATGGTATAGTGGTGGATTTTTTAAGCGAGAAGGGAGAACCAAAGATCATGAGGTATTTATTTTCTAATGCTAAATGGTGATGGTTGCTTTCTTCATCCTTGTTAACATGTTGGGGGGGTTTATGCAGGTTCTGATTTGTAGGTTGATTGATAGACCTCTACGCCCCACTATGCCCAAAGGTTTCTACAACGAAACTCAGATATTATCCTGGGTATGCTTCTTTGCTTTCTTTAGTTTTGTTATTATTCATGAACATGACTTGCATTTTTTTTTATTACTACTTAACCATGTAGGAAGATGGATGTATTCATTTAATTGTTTGTGGTTTGTTTCAGGTTTTGAGCTACGATGGGTTACACGCACCTGATGCTTTAGCTGTTACATCTGCTGGAATAGCTGTGTATGTAGGATCATCGTGCTTCCATTTTAACATGAACGAAGCTTTTTTTTTTTTTTTTGTAAACGACATTGACATGGCTTTGTAATGAATGAATACCCACAGAGCTCTTTCAGAAGTGCCAAACTCAAAGGCAGTTGCAGGAGTTAGAGTGGGTCTTATTGGGGGCGAGTTTATCGTCAACCCAACGGTGAAGGAGATGGAAGAATCACAGCTAGATTTGTTTCTAGCGGGAACAGATTCTGCAATTTTAACTATAGAGGTCAGAGTTCAATCTACACCTGAAGATTGCAAGATTTGCTCATTTTCTCCTGTTCTGTTTTTATCTTGACTCAGCTCTTTGCTCATTGCAGGGATATAGTAATTTTCTTCCTGAGGAAATGTTGGTCAAAGCTGTTAAAGTTGGACAGGTACTTCAGTTTCTAATTGAGATTATTTTCAATTTTCTAGAGATCTGAATTGCAAGGCTGCCAAGGCCAATGTTTCATACGGCTGTATGTAGATTCGGCCTTGCTGGATTGGTGCTGAATGTGAGGCTTTTCTATTTTTTTTTACCAGGATGCTGTACAAGCTACATGCACTGCTATTGAAGCTTTAGCAAAGAAATATGGAAAGCCCAAGATGGTTGATGCTATCAGATTACCACCTCCTGAGCTTTACAAGCATGTGAAAGTATGTTTTCTGTTTTGTTTTGCAAGAATGTGATATTATCTCCTAGATTTAGTGTTCACATCGATTGTTTTCCGCACACAGGAGCTTGCTGGTGAGGAATTGAGCAAAGCGCTACAGATTAAGAGCAAAATAGCAAGAAGGAAAGCAATAACGTCCCTGGAAGAAAAGGTTTTGACGATACTGACTGAGAAGGGATATGTGATTGATGAGGCAGCATTTGGAACCACAGAAGCACAACCGGAGCTGTTGGAGGATGAAGATGAGGATGAGGAAGTTGTTCCTGAAGGTGAGGTGGACCAAGGTGATGTTCACATAAGGCCGATCCCTCGGAAACCTATTCCTTTGGTGAGTCACTTAACATTTCTCTACATGGTAGCTTGAAACTGAGCTTTTATCTTCTTTTTTCTTCTATGCTAACAAACAATGTGATTGCCCTTGTGTAGCTATTTTCAGAAGTAGATGTGAAGCTGGTCTTCAAAGAAGTATCTTCAAAGCTCCTGAGGAGGCGAATTGTTGAGGTATATCATCTGATTTGGTGGTATCTCTTCTGATTACGTACATCTTTGATTCTATTTTACCTATTTCTCATCCACAGGGAGGTAAAAGAAGTGATGGTCGAACTCCGGATGGGATTCGTCCAATTAACTCTAGATGTGGACTGCTTCCAAGGGCACATGGTAGCTCTCTTTTCACACGCGGTGAAACGCAGGTAACAAAGAAATGTGTTCTTCAGGGGAATATCTGCTTGATTGTCTTGTCGCCTTTAATGCATGTTAATGAAGTTTCTTATTCTCATATGCTTTGAGATAAGGAACATTTTTGTATGATTCTTTCAGGCACTGGCAGTTGTTACTCTTGGTGATAAACAAATGGCACAGAGAATTGACAACCTTGAGGGTTCTGATGAATACAAGAGGTTTTATCTTCAGGTCTATTCAATATTTTTACCTTCTTTTCACTCTTGTTATTATTATTTACAGAACAATATATAGCATCTAAGATAAATATTTGGGAATTTTCAATGCTTAGTCTCTTTTTTCATTTTCTTGTTGAGCTCAAAGAGTTTTTTCTAAGCTACTCCTTTTTGATGTTTCAGTACACTTTTCCTCCATCGTCAGTTGGTGAAGTTGGGAGAATTGGAGCACCTGGTAGAAGAGAAATAGGTCATGGGACACTAGCAGAGCGAGCATTGGAGACTATATTACCTGGTGATGATGATTTTCCTTACACTATACGTGTTGAGAGTACAATACTTGAAAGCAATGGTTCTTCAAGGTCAGCTTCTTTTTATTCTATGTCTGGCTGTTGGATCTGCGTGTGCTAAGTGACTGATTTGTGCTTGCTACCTAAATTATAACAGCATGGCATCTGTTTGTGGCGGTTGCTTGGCTTTGCAAGATGCTGGAGTTCCAGTAAAATGCTCTGTTGCTGGCATAGCAATGGGAATGGTTTGGGATACAGAAGAGTTTGGTGGTGATGGATCTCCCCTTATCCTCTCTGACATAACTGGAGCTGAAGATGCATCTGGTGATATGGACTTTAAGGTCAGAAAAAATATAAAGGATTCTTCTTCAAGGTCCTTTACATTGACTTGAATGCTGACGTCTTTGATTTGTTTGACAATAGGTTGCTGGGAATGAAGATGGTGTTACCGCGTTTCAGATGGACATTAAGGTTATTATCCGCTCCTCAATTTACACTACTGAAATGGTTTTAATGGCAACAGATGAATCTGTTAGTAACTTTCTTGTCTGTAATCTTGAACTTAGGTAGGAGGAATCACTTTAGATATAATGGAAAAGGCTCTGATACAGGCAAAAGCTGGGCGTCGCCATATTCTTGGTAAGACATTCTTGAAAGTTCCGTCTTGAAGATGTAATTTACTAATTTTTCTTTCTTTCCTTGCAGCTGAAATGGCAAAGTGCTCACCACCTCCTATGTTGAGTCTCTCAAAATACGCTCCGTTGATACATATCATGAAGGTTTGGCTTTAACTCACTTTCCCTAGAGTCACTCAGTCTAAAACCTTATTGGCTGGCTTATACTAAAGATTGTTGGCCTTTCATATGCTTTAGGTCCATCCAAGCAAAGTATACTCTCTTATTGGTTCTGGTGGGAAGAAAGTAAAGAGTATCATTGAAGAATCAGGAGTTGAAGCCATTGATATGCAAGATGATGGCACTGTAAGATTCTTACAGGATTTTGTTTGTTTTTTTTTCATTCTTCTGTATGGCTGTTTCATCATCTTAACCTTTTTTCTTTGTCAAGGTCAAAATTATGGCAAATGATATAGCAAGTTTGGAGAGGGCCAAAGCGATAATCAGTGGGTTGACAATGGTTCCAGCTGTTGGTGATATCTATAGGCATGTCTCTCTTTCTACACAATCACCTTATTAGGAATCTGCATTTGGAGTCTGACTTTTATTTTTAATCAGGAATTGTGAAATCAAATCAATGGCTCCTTATGGTGCCTTTGTAGAGATTGCCCCTGGGAGAGAAGGACTTTGCCATGTCAGTGAGCTAAGTGCTGAATGGCTTGCAAAACCAGAGGATGTGAGCATAATAACCCATTGATCTCTTACCTTTTGTAGAAAGTTTTATCTTATATATCCCTCATTAATCTTTGTCCTTTCAGGCCTATAATATAGGAGACCGCATTGATGTCAAACTAATAGAGGTCAGCAAGTTCTTTGCGTCTCTGTAACTCATGGAGACATTATAACTGAATGAGTTGTTGAACAAGAGAAACATTGGTAATGCAGGTGAACGAAAAAGGTCAGCTTCGGCTTAGTGTACGAGCTTTGCTTCCGGAATCAGAGTCAGACAAAGACAGCCAGAAACAACCACCAACTGGTGGTGATTCTACCAAGAGTTCACCAAGGAAGTATGTGAATCCTTCGTTGAAGGACCGTGCAGCTACTACAGGAGCATCTGGGGATGAACTTGTCTGGAAGAAGAAAGATGTCGGGAGAGCATCAGGTGGTGACAAGCCAATGAAAAGCAATAGCAGTGGCAACGAAGAAGATAGAGGCAGCTTAGTCAATGGTGAAGCTACAATCAGCTAGGGAATGCAAACAGGATCAGTGTTCGTATCTGTTTCTTGTGAAGAATCATTATATGACTGGGTGAGAGTTTCTTCCAATGGAACCAAATGTGAGACTTGAGGAATCTTGATTCTTGTTTTTGTCTGGGAGCTGCAAGATGTGAGACAAGTAGCAGATAGCTTTTCTTAATGTTTTATAGATATATAACATTTTTAAGAAGAGATTCTCAGACATGAAATCATTTCTTTTTGTTGTCTTATATTGATGATGAGTGTTTAGTTTATTACACATACATAAAAGAAGTAATACAACCGTCTCCTAGATCATTGTTTCAAGTCTGCTCAGACGCAGCATCCGGCCATGGAAACACTTACGTTGCAAGATCTCAGCACCAATGTGTGATCCTACTTGAGCTTAGGTGAGTTGTTGACAACAGATGAAATTAAAATTTATGGGGTTAAAAAAAGTTATGGGGTTATTTAGGACGAAGAAAAAACAGTTTAAAAAAAAACAAATTGGATGTTATGAAATAGTACGTTTAAGTTTCATATAATATATGGATAAAAATAGAATTTAACAAAGTTAGGAAATTAAATTGAAAAGGGAAGGTGAAGAAAAGGAGCACGAGAGACACGAAGGTTGGTTAGCTTTCAAAGAACTCCACACGAAACGGTCAACACGATTCTTTTGCCTCTCCTCCCTCAGACATAAAACTTACGACATACGTATTTACACAGCACACATACAAACGTACGTATCCAAATGAATACGATACTAATTAGATGGTACTCGTCGCAAACTAAAGATTCTTTTATAGTACTATTAACGAACCTAACATAATGTACGTATCCATATTGATGTATGATTGATTGTTCAAAATATAAGGTATCGTGTACTTCATGTATTTTCAATGAAACATAAGTCTATTTCTATACTCTTTTCCAAGCAATTGAGTATACTTTTGGGTTAGAATTAGGCCTAGGCAAAAAAACCGAAACTGAACCGAAATATCCAAAACCGGACGGATACCCGAATATATAAGAATATTAATTATATATACATATAACATAGCTAAATATATATTTATAATTTAAAAATTTATTAAAAGTACCAAAAAATATTTGAAAATAACTCAATTATTATAAAGTATCCGAACTACCCGAAAGTATCCGGATAGTATTATCCGAAATATCCAAAGTAATCTGAAATATCCGATTTTTTTCTCTAGATCATCCTATTTTTTTTTATATTTTACCCTAAATAACCGATATTTTATCCAAACTATGCGAACTACCCGAACCGGAACGGAACCAAATGAAAACCAAAAAAATTTCAGATATTTTTTGGTTCCTAGTTTTACTATCCAAATCGAACCGAACCCGTAACTTTCCAAACCTAACCGAAAATATGTCAAAAGTAAATGGATCCTCTAACTCCATATCCGAACTATCCGATACCCGAAATACCCAAATCGAACCGAACCAAAACCCGAAATACCCAGGCCTAGTTAGAATTACTTAATTTAATATACGTTAGCAATCCCAATAATTAATTAGCCCTAGCCATGCATCTCATTTTATCTACTTCCAAAAGTTTTCTCTTTTTGGAAACGTTTGTTAGTGCTCATCTTTTATGATTAAATATATTGCTATGCTTAAAGAGACGATGTAAGAAAACAATATCTTAAGTATATAGTAAACTAGGGGGCTGTCCGCGTTTCGCGCGGAATATTGTTTTATTATTGTTAAGAACATGATTTTTTTTTTGGATAATGTAATTATGTTATCGTTTTTATTTGTTAAGATCATTATTTGATGTTTTTAGTTTGTTATGTAGTAGGTGATAAGTTAATATATTTTGTCTGTTTTTTTTTTGAATAATGTGTTGTTGTGTGTATACTTGTTAGTAGTCAAATGAGCCTCTAACGTAAACTAATATTAAATTTCAATAACTTTGCATCTACGCATTTTTTAATTCTAAGATTAACGGTTTCATCGTCAAAATTGTATTATATTTTTTTCATATTTTTGAAAATTATAATTTTTAAGATGTTTTTTGCCCTCTCCCCATATTTTAAGCTTGAGCCCTCACCTTCTATGTATTTCGTTACATTTCTGGTGTGCGGTGCTTCTCACCATCACCGGAAAAGACTCACATTTTTAGAATTGTTTTTCTTGCCTTCTTCACCTATGAGATTATATGGTATTTGTTGCATATCGGGTTTATGAGTTTTCAGTTGTTCGGTTGCTTCCCACGGCATTGTAGGCTGTTCCAGTCAATATTGATTGCTCCTCTTCTTCCTTAGATTTCAGCTGATGTTAGGAAGTGCATCTCCTTGGTTGGGTCATAGTTTATTCGTCTTTGATTTTGTATTCTTCGTCGTTGGCTTACCGTCAATAGTCTCTGCTCGTTTTGGTTTTCAAGATCTAGTTTTTGGTGTTCTGACTTCTATGCTCTCTTTCATAGCGTGAGGACGGCTCCATAGTTTTCTGATTTCGCTCTGTCTCCCTTTCCCTCTTTATTCTTGCATCTCTTTGCAGCTTTCATCGCATCTCTGGTGGCTCTCCCTTTCACCATGTTTGCCACTCGAGATTTGGATAATGTTTTCGTTCGTGTATGCTATGTGGGCTTGGAAGGTTATTTTTGGTCTCAAGTTTAGTCTCTGATTTTTTGGTGGTTGTCTTCCATTCTCCCTCTCTCAAGTTGTTTCTTTTTTTTCCATGTTTTCCTTGGTATAGGTGTGCGGAGTTAGTCTCTTGGAGCTTTGGTCCCTTCTATCCAGAGCTTTGTGGTTTTTCAGTTGGATGTCGTCTTGTATGTTCTTGTTTAGTCTGTGAGGTGTTTCTTACTTTTTAGCTACTGGTTGTGATTCCGGTGTTTTAGGCATATATTTTCCTGCTTTTTGGTGGCTTTGGCCTTTCGATTATTATTCTTCATTTGGCCCGCTTTCTTAGTTTATGTGTTGGTTGTCTAGTTTCTTATTCTTAATTTGATTATCTTATGATACTAATAGTGAAATAAATATAATTTGTAAATGAAATAATAAAAATTAGTAAAAATAATAAAATGATGAAAAGTCTTGTTATTTTTAGGTGTGAATATATTAAATATTTAAAATATATTTATATTATTTTATTTATTTTTTGAATTTTAGAGACCAATAAGTGTGAGAAGGATTAGATAATACACAATTAAAAATTTATGGAGAAAATTGCAATAATTTAAAAGAAGAAGAATTTAAATAAAAAAAAACATGAGGACACATGTCAACAAACCTCCCCCTTCCACATGTCATAAGTAGAGAAAAAACCAATTTTATATATATAGATGTGAGAATATAGTATCATAAGTATATAGTAAAAGAATATTAGCTTGACACACATTCTCTTTGCACGTGCACCGTGCACCTCACAATCTCACATCACACCCTCCCATTTATATACTCTCTTTCTTGCACCTAACCATTCCAACCAATGTGTCTCAACGTACATATATAATGGTACGAAATTTTCTTATATTGGTTTGCAATATATATAGAAACTACTCCAATAAACCCATGTTTCTAGCTTTCTAATGTAAAAACTAGCTATTATAATCTAGTACTTTTACCACGGTTCTATTATTTAATAAAAAGCCAATCATAGTTCAAACTCATGTGATTTGTGCAGTTTATTACCATTACCAATGTATATTATAAGCAATAAATACTTCGTTTCATCAGTCAACAATGTTTTACACGTTTTTCTCCCATTGATTATTTTAAACGTTGTACTCTCTCCGTTCTCGAAACTAAGACGTTTTAAATTTTTTACTCGTTCCACAAAGATAGATTTTCTATATGTTCAAAGTACTTTTTTATGCTTTTAAAAAACATTAAATGAAAATATTTGAATTGATTAAATTTCATTGGTGGAAAATTATTAGAAAGTGCATAATAAAGTAAAAGAAAATTTAAATTATAAACATTTATTGAATTTTTAATAAGCGTGAACACTTTAGAAAATCTTATTTTCGGGGGAACAGAAGGCGGAAGAAAAATTTTAGCTGAGTAAATACATTTTTTATAGCTGAGTAAATAAAGTATAACGGTGAAAACAATGTGAAGACCTAAAATTGTAGTATAACGTAACGTTTATAAAGCTGTAATGCAACCAGATTGAACTTTGGAAATGACATAACAAAACGTGTACGTGTAAAATATTTATCTACCGTTTGGTAGAAAATAATTCAAAATACAGAAAATAGTTAACCTACAAATATGACAATATGGAAATTATACTTTTATTACTATTGTGTTAAAATTGATGGTATTCCAAAGAAGAAAAAAGTTACTTATAGTAAATTTTGAAATAAGAAAAAGATTACCTGATTCATTCACTTAGCGACCTCCTTCATGAAACAAACGTGGCCTCCTCCGTTTCTATTTTACTTTATATACCCATATTCACACATGTACAAATACACTCATAACATACATTTGTAGGTTTCATTTGTTCACAAGAAACTCTCATCAACTAAACCTAATTAATCAATACTTTTAGTTATGGCTGATCAGCTACGAAGCCACAACACTTCAGATTCTCGTCGCAAATCATCAGCCGGGAAACGAACCTCACTACGTACTACAACGTCATCATTTTCTTCCGGCGGAGCCATGGCGGAGACTGCAACGACGGGGACAGGAACGGCGTCGCCTTGTGGGGCTTGCAAGTTCTTGAGAAGGAAGTGTGCTAGTGGATGCATTTTCGCTCCACATTTCGGGTCGGACCAAGGAGCGGCTAGGTTCGCGGCGGTCCATAAGGTGTTTGGAGCTAGCAACGTGTCTAAACTGTTGCATCACATTCCGGTGAACCGTCGTCACGACGCGGTGGTTACGATTTCATACGAGGCTCAGGCTAGGCTCTCTGATCCTGTGTATGGCTGCGTCTCAACTATCCTTGCTCTCCAACAACAGGTGAAGTTATTCATTTAATTATGTTTCTTTCACATCCGTTCTTAAAAAATAATTTTTCTAAACATATTAGAATATAATAAATATTTAAAATTGAATTTATCATTTATTTACACTATACACTTTCTAATAATTATCAACAGATAATATTTAATTAATTCAAATATTTTTAACTAATGTTTTTTTTAAATACACAACTTTTTTTTTTGATTAACCCTATCGGTTGATCCGGTCGGTCCCAGGAAGAACGCACTTAGTGTTACAAAGTGGACTAGCTACCACACTGCCTGAACCGATTTTAGAATACCTTCCTACTAATGCCAGGAGGTGAACTCATCGTCTGTTTCCACCACGTAAACCACAACTTGCTAATATCAATTACTAAAAGTTAGAAAAATTATCTTATGAAAAAAATATGTACAATCTATGGGAGGCGCAATACACATGTTTTAAAACCTATAAATCAAAGTACATTAATTCTTAATTTTGATAAATATTCTCAAGTTCTTTTGTTAGCTGTGTTCCAAAAAAAGAAAAAAGTTCTTTTGTTAGCTAAAAAATCAGAAGTTAGTTTACAAATGTAACAAGAAATAGAAATAATTTTGTAACCATGAAGATATTAGGTGGCTGCGCTACAATCGGAGTTATCGTTGGTGCAATCACAACTAGTAAACAGTAGAGTCGCAATGGCCAACGTTATGCAACAACAACAACAACAAAGCCACCACCACCAACAACAACAATTAGTCGTTATGCAACAACCCGAATACTCCAACAACTCATCCGCTTCCACCATGAACCGCTTCACCGCGACGGCAGCAGCGGCCATCGGCTATGACGTCATGGCTCCGGCTAACTTACAACATTCGTTGCAGCCTATGCCACGGCATCAGCAGGTTACAAGAAATCAGCATGAGGATGAGGAAGAGAGTGGTGCTGATTTTTCGGTAGCTGTTGGTTCGACGGCGGTGGCTGCGGAGGTTATCTTTCCGGCGGAGGGTTTTCACCGGATATGAAAATATAACTAGGCTTGTCTTTAATTTTTATGTCATTTTTAATAATGTTGGAAAAACAGAATAATAGTAATCAACATTATACGGTATACCAAGAAATATGTAGAGTTGGTCATTTATATTTTAATGAGATAAGCAGTTTATTGTTAGGTTCCTCTACATAGGGTAGTTAAGAGCACACAACTAACGAAACCAGAAATCTTGTCTCCCTACCTCTCATGTTCTTCATATCCTGCAATTTACAGCCACAAACACAACATGAATCTCACATCAAGAAACTCATTCAGTCTCAACTCTCATATTCCAGTTGTTCATAAAAGGTGGTGCAAATGTTGATTTACCACTACCTGAATCACGGGGAGACTCGAGTGTTGTAATGTGTAAACGAGAGGGAGGAGGAAGAGAGGAAGCAGCAGGAGAAGGCGAGCCGCGAATGCTAGGAGGATTGCTGTTTTGTAGCCAGCCTTCTTGGACTTGAGAAGCAAACTGAAGATTCCACAGGACATCTTCAATGGAAGGCCGGTCTAAAGGGTCTTTGATGAGACACCTTACACATATCTCCATCATCGTCTTGAGTGATTGGTCTGAACATGTTCTATGGACCGTTGGATCCACCATGCTCCTACGCGCTCCATCATCCCCTGAGATGCTTGCTTGTAACTACAAAATATAATGGGAAAAGAATACAGTTTATTTTTTCATTTTTTTTAGCCAACAATAACTATACTACTCTGAGCTAGTCACCGATTAGGAAATTCAAACCAGTGATACATAATCAACATAGTACTCATCAGAAGGAGAACTACAAGCATTTCGTGCAAGTTTGTCCGCTATAAAGTAGATGATCATGATTTCATTTCTAGCTATATATATTCAATGGTGTTACCTGCTCTTTTAGAACATCGACTTGACCCTTTGCTCTTAATGGTCTTCCCACTATAAGTTCAAGCAAGATCACTCCAAAGTCATAGATATCGATCTTATCTTCATCTTTGATGCTGATGAGAGAAACAATAAACTAAACCATTTAAGTTGGTTTAAGATAAAATATCTAACGTAGAAGATTTAACACACCTTAGAGTGCCTTTCGGACAGGTTCGAGATACTACTTGCCCCACCTTCACAAGAAAGGCAAAACAGATTCAAGAAAAGGATTAAACAAACAAGATTTACACTAGAATATCATTTACCTTTCCAAGACCTTCCACTAGCAATGGAAGGTTATAGCTACTGATTTTTGCAGCGAGGTTATTATCAAGCAAAACGTCTGTTATTCTCAGGTTATTATCATAAACACCAGGCACAATACCAGTATGCAAGAACTGGATCCCTTTTGCTACACCTATGGCTATGCTTATGCGTTGTTCCCAAGTAAGCAATCTTCCCATATGCCCCTCTAAACACAGAGAAGAACAATAACATATTATCAAAAGATATGATGATGGTCCTTTGGGATATCATGTTTCAGTGTAATACCTGAGATCCAGCTCCTGAGTTCTCCATTTGGGACATACTCAAAGACAAAGAACATTCTGCTGACTGTTGAATCATCTAAGTAGCACTCAAAGCAGTGCCCTAACACACTAACCAAATTACGGTGTCTCAGTTTAGCAATGAGCTCAATGTGATGCATCAGGTTTTGGGTACTGCAACTTTTCTTCATTTTCAAACATCTTATTGCCACAAAGGATCCATCTTTCAACCTCCCTCTATAAATCTGAATATGAACAAGAAAAATATGAGAAATCACATTTTCAGGGCTTAAAAAACAGAAGAAAGCTTAAAGTTTATTACCTGTCCTTGAGAACCTTCACCCATGAAAGCAGAGGATTCAAAGTTGTTTGTGGCATACTCAAGTTCTTCCAGAGAGAATGTCCTGTAAGAAGGAAGACCTAGTGCTCCTAGCTTCATTGTCTGAGAGATATACCCTATAGATGTATTTGCCGTAAGCCACAAGCAATCAGTAAAACTCTTTTGAAATGTGTGACAATATATGAGAGATGTTTGATCTAAACTTACTTGCATCTGAGAGTAGCTTTGATGTGTATCCAAATGAAGCATTATCTTTGATCAATCTTGGTGAAGCTTTCGTTGCTGTTCTCTTAGCATTCATTCTCCTGACAACTACAAACAATGCACCAGCAAGGAGAATCATCCCAAGAATGCCTGCAATTACACCTAAGGCAATACTCAACTTGGAAACCCTGTTCCTCCTCTGTGGTATGATTCCAACAGCAAGAGCTTCATTGCTACAATAAGAAACTGGACGCTGGTCTTCATTTGAAGTAGCCAAGCAGTTACCTGCATAGACAACATCTCTGCTTGTGCTGGAACTCGGTTTAAGACAAGCAGGCAAGTTTCCTGTAAGAAGATTTGATGAGAGATCCACTAACATCAACTCCGAGTTGCAGGAAAGATTTGTCGAAAGCCGCCCGGTGAGTTTGTTGTGTGAAATGTTCAAGTAAGTTATGGCAGGGAGAGACATCAAGGAAGTGGGAAACGGACCAACGAATGTATTGAATGAAAGATCCAAATGTTGAAGCTGATACAAAGAACTCACTTCTTGAGATGATACTGCCGACCTAAACCTGTTCTTGCTGAGTATAAGAGTAACCAACTTGTGACTTAACCGAGGAAACAACGGTCCGAAAGAGTTTCCTTCAAGGTCAAGCACTTGTAGGTTTGTCAAACGGCTTAGATCAGGTAAATCTCCATTAAACCGGTTATTAGCTAGAGAAAGCACTCTAAGACCTGACAAGCTACGTAATGAAGAAGGCAATGAGCTGTTGAAAGCATTATTTCTCAAGCTCAACACAGCTAAACTCGGTAAAGAACCAATCCAATCCGGTACACGACCAGAAAACATATTCTCATCGAGTATGAGTGTCTGAAGGCTAGCAAGCGAGGAGAGTTCATGGGGAATGGGTCCAAAGAGGAAGTTAGAACTCACATTGAGAATCTCTAACGAGTACAAACGGTTGATTTTTTCAGGTAACCGACCCCATAACCCGAGAGACACTAAGGTGAGAACCTTAACATCAGGGAGCTTAACAAGAGTAGTGACAAATGAGTCTAGTGAGAAACTCTTTGGTAACATGTGAGTTTGTCTGTCTCCTATAATATGAAGCTGCGTTACACTATCTTCGTAGCATACAACGGTTAGAGAGGCATGTGGCTCTGAGTTGCAGAAGTCTGTGAAGTTATTCCAGCTGGTTAGGACATTGGGATAGTGGAGAAGCTGCTGCAGCCTCAAAAGGGTTTGAGATTGAGATGATTGAAGCTGTGTTGATCTGTCTATGGAGGATAAAAGCAGAACTAGAAGCAGTAATGGCATGCCACAAAAGTGTTTCTCCATAGCCACACACAAGACCGTAAACACACATACAGATACTTAAGCAAAGATAATCACATAGGCATCATGATCATCATACACCTGCAAAGAGAGGCACATTAAATTCATGAATCACATCAAAATACTGAAAACAGAGAAAAATAAAAATTGAAATCTGAACCAAGAAGTACTGGATCCACTCTTGAAATCTGACTCTTTAATCTTTTGTCATTCATATATTTCACAACAGTAGATAAGCTAGAAAAAATACACATTTTCTGATCATTTGATAGATAAAAATATTTTTTTTTTTGCATGTGAATTCCTGAGAAACAGGAAGAACACACCACCTGAGTAAAAGATTATCCACCTCAAGACACCTTGCAGGAAAGAGGAAATGCTGAAAATTTTTGAGCCTAGGAGATTACCTTTGAAAATTTATATTTCTTTGAGATGAGGTAATACCTCTGCACACTTATGAAGGAACTGTGAAACGAATCTTGATTTTATTGTGAGAGGTTCCCAAGAAAATCCCCTGAAAGAGAGGAAAATCAATTCCTCAAGTAGTTTTGAAAACACTCAAGATTCTTTCACAGAGTGAGTGGTTGTGTTTCTGTAAGGATAAAAACAGAGTATACATGAGAACAATATTAACCCAGCAAAATATTTTCGAAAAAAAACAAGAAAACAAAAGGTTGTGCAAAATCAATGTAAATAAAACATTGTAGCAACCATACAATTGAGTAAACTGTCACTAGCTGACGACAGTGAGTCTGGTCCTCCTCTCCAGTCTCTATCACAAGAAGAAGACAACAAGAAGAATTTTAAAAGATTTATCAACAAGAAAGAAATATAGTAAGTTTAAAAAACAAAATATTGAAATTGTTCACATGCATTACTACATATCGAATCACACCAGCTCTGCCCGACAGTTTGTTCTGTTTACTTTATTTTTGGGTTGAATCACTGTCAAATATTATTCTCAGTTTAAACAAAAAAAACACTTATATTTTATCATCACTTTAAAGAAAAAACAAGGACCAAAGATAAAACCCACTCGAGCCACAAAGCTGTGGCAAGAAAAAAGAGAAAAAGTAAAGATACAGGAAATATTCTTTAGAGCTTTAGAGGATTATCTACCAATACTAAAAGTCTTAAATGTTATATTTCAGAGTTTCATATGATTATTAATTTCACTCACAAAAATCTCTTTTTTTTTGAACTACTGACAAAAATCTCTATGTCCATTAATGGGTTATGCTAAAGGATGACTAAACAAACCGAGTAAAACTGTGTAAATAAAATCACATCACCACGAATTGAACTTTTTTGGGAATTTGATCGTGTAAAAGAATTGAGAAACAGATAAATCACGTAAACCGAAGTAAACTGAATTTAACCTTAATTTATCAAGATGAAAATAAAAAAGTGCAGTTGTGGCACCGACTGTAATGTAATCTTTCTCACTATGGCATCTCCAACAGAAAGGTCACATCACACATTTTAAAGTGACACATGTGGATCTTACACTTCAACCTTTACATTGAAAAAAGTAATACTATAAGTTTAGATCACAAGTTATTATTATCTGCTAACTGCGTCTGCTTTTTAAAAGAATAGTAACATATCTACATGATCTGTAGAAAGAAAAAGAGATTAAAATGAAGATACATTAGGTTAATTAAGACGTACGTTAGAGGTGAGTGTCATCTTCGCCTAGTGGTGTAATATATTAGATTAGATGGATTTTACTAAAAAAAAAATTTAGGTTAGATGGTTTGTTCAGCATTAGATTTATTATTTTTCGGTTATAGGTGCCTCGTAATTATGGGAATGATTGGTAAGTGCTGTAGCTTTATATTTTTTGCTCTAGAATTTAATCTGTAGATTTATTTGCTGTAGCTTTCCTTGCTGTAGATTTCTAAAGCACTAATTTTTTGCTCTGGAAATAAAGCTCTTTACAGCCATATTTTGATTTTGCAGAGATTTTTTTGCTGTGAGTTTTTTAAGGAAAGTAAAGCTCGATTGGTTGACATATATAGCTGTAGACTAAATTTTGGCTGTCCAAAGCATCTACAGCCCCAACCAATCATCCCCTAGTGATCATCTACAAAGTTATCAACCACATCGATCTTTAATTTGTTTTTTTTTCATTATTTGTGGTATAATTCAAAGTATTTTATGCACCGCAAAATTAAAAAGACTCGAGAGACTATAAAAAAAGGTAATTCTCTTAAATAGTCATTTTAAGTTTTTGTCACAAAAATAGCCCACAAAGAAAAAATGACCAAAATATCTTTTTTTTTATTTTAAAATTTTTAATTTTAATTTTTTTTTAAAAAAAATTTGAAACCTTATCCTCAAAACTCAACTAATTAACTCTAAACCCTTTAAGTTTAGATTAATTAACTCTATGGTATAAATAAAATTTATTTTGGTCATTATTTTTGAGACAAAAACTTAGAAAAGGTTATCTTAAAAAATTTCTCATTAAAAAAAACATATCACTTTGTGTGTGCAAATGTTCCAAATAGCTTGCATGTGTCCATCATGATCTTTGATTTGTTACAAACTATGACAGATGTTTGTCTACATTGCTTTTGTTTAATTTTAGTAGCTAGCTTGCCAAAATAGTGAAATGAAATCTCTAGCGATTGCCAAGTTATGGATCTATTCGATTTGGGACTATTGTTTTTTCTTGTCCGCAGTTATAATCCGGAGGTACTGTGGTCTCTGCGTTCTGATAAGCTTTTCCTAACCATCGCCTAACATGATGCAAAGGAAGTTTCAGTAAAATGTGAGCAGTGGCCGCCCTGATAATAAACATACCAAGCAGTAGCTTCCGGCCCACAATATATTTTGGAATAAATATGCCTTTTTATAAGAAAAAAAATACTGTTATTTGAACTAAAAACAACAATTTTGTATTACAAAAATCTCTAAAACGGGCAAAGAATTCTTTTGAAGTGGCTTGTAGTCTCGATGATGTAAGGGCCGGCACTGAATCTGGGCCTCATGGCCTATTTACTTTCTCTGCTCATGGTGCCCAGGGAAATCTCTCGGATCAATAAGGGAAGATTGTTTCAGTAAGTGCCATTCCTCCCTCGATAACTGAAAGCAAGCCATCACTGCTTTGAGTTGTTACCGATATGTCAAAAATTTTGCCACCATTTTATAGTTACGTGAGGTTTGGAAGACAGGTTTCAAAAACGTTTTAGACATGCTTTCTAGGTGTGGAAGCTGAAGAAAAGGCAAAAGATTAATAAGTGAAGCATAGTGGTTAAGATGATCCGGTTTGTGCTTGTACCTGACTAATCAAACACCTTAGTTCCTGCGGTTTACTCAGGTACAAGGTTTACCTCTGGTTTAGGTTTGTCAGGGGGAATCAGCTTTAGTCGGATATACAATCTATTTGTGTGAACCGTTTTCCAATCACGAAGACATTTTAAACGTTTCCAAGCAACAATCATTTAAGGGCATGACTGGTTCTTTCGTTACTATCCGCGAACACAGCTTTTGTGGTCGGTAGCGGTTCACAGTGTTTTGAAACAATCATACAAACCGGTATAAATCGCTTCAAACCGATCTGAACCTCTTAAAATCAAAAGCTGGTTCCAGCTAAATCACTTCAAACCGATCTGAACCTCTTAAAATCAAAAGCTGGTTCCAGCTAGCGTTTGCGGTTGCGGGTGGAAAAATAAATATAAAATTATTTTCAAAAATATTTTAAAATTTAAAAATGGAAATATTATAAATAAAAATATATACATATTTTATATATTAATAAAATTCACAAACAATATCATAATTTGCTTTATAAAAACTTTAAACTAACAATTTATTAGAATTTTTAAACATTTCTATACACACATATATAAAGATACACACATATATAAAACGAAATAAAATATTTTTTAAATTTTTTTTGATATAAATCTTCAAAACAAGTTTTATTAAAATTATAACTTTCAACTAATTTGAATTTTTTATAAATAAACCTAATATTTTTATTAATCATATTATATTGATAATTATTATATTTTATTACAGTAGTATGTTTTTTATATTCTTTTTAATGTTATAATATGTTGATATGAGTAATTTATTATTAAACCGCTGCAATATCTTATAATCAATCAGTCACAAATATCCCGCAAATGCAATAATTTTCAAACGTTGTACCAGTCATACAAAACGCTTAATAACACTTGAAACCGCAACCACCCACATCCGCTAACTCCCGCACCCGCAGCCGCAACCGCAACCGTTGCGTTTACACCAGTCGGGTCCTAAGTGACTTATCTACTGGTATCATCCTTTTTTTTTTTTTGATAACTCTGGTATCTGGGCAGCCACATTCCCAACTATCCCTCCGAAAGGGATCCAGCGCCCCAACGGAAGGGATGTTAAATCCGTTGTGGCCAAGGCTCGAACCCGAATGGCGGGCAGTACAACTATACCTCATTTACCACCAAGCTACGAGCGCTCGGTTATCATCCTTCTTTTTTCTTTTGTACATGCACATCAAAATATATTTTACATAGTACATAAATTTTATGATCCATGTATATGAATTTGTAATCTCTTACATTCACCATTGATCTACCACTTATTTTTCAATAAAAATATAAATACTAATATCTGATTCAGCCTACTAGAGACGTGGATATCACAATCCTTCACCTACTTTGTTTACCAAACTAACCTCTCAAATTTATTTGTGTGTAGGAATAAAAAGCTCACCAACCCCCACCGTGGGATCCCACTCACCAGTCCCGCTTCCTCATGTAGACACACCAACTCTCCTCCCCCACTCACGTTTTAACTCTGTATTTAACCCTCTTAATAATAAATTACTATATACTATATACATTATTTTACCCAAGTAAATGCATACAGCTTACACATTGAGTTCCATGACGTCAAGACATTTGTTTTACTAAACAACCAGTCACTATAAATGTATACTTGTCAAAAGTTGTACAAACTTGACCATGCCCTTAACTAGAGCAAAGTTAAAACGTGCTGAAATGGATACATGGAAATACGTTTTTATTTTATTTTATCATATACTAATATGATTCCACATATTGATATTATTATACACTAATAAATAGGTTTGTCACGTAAATATTTATTTAAATTTAATTTGATAAAAACAGAGTAAAATAGTCAGCCATCACCAGGAAGAGTAAAAGGAATTGTTTATGGCTATAAATAAGGTAATAGAGGCACTCTCCATCGTCGCGTCTCTTGCCATCTCCTTCACTCATTCTTACCCTTCTTCCGCGTCTCTCCGTGAGGTACGCCTCCGAGTTTCCATGGCCTCCTCATGACTATTCCTGCCCTTTGCCTTCCCACTCTCTTATTTAGCTTTCTTCGCTTTTCATTTCTTCTTTGAATTTTGAAGTTCGTTTCTTCGCCTTGTGTGTTTTTAATACTTAGATCATCTAATCCTGTGAGTGGAGTTCGTATGAATCATAGATCTTGAGTTATATCTCATGTTTTCAGATTCGTTAATCATCTTCTAATGATCGAATCATGTTATCTATGATACGGACATTGTTTGTTTGATCTTAAAACTCTCTTACATTCTGCTTTTAAAGTGAACTCACTTGTCTCTTTTATCTGAAACAAGTGAGTTCACTTTAAAAAAAAAAAAAGAAAAAAGAACTCACTTGTCTCTTTTATCTCTACACATACGACAAAACCTGCAAAAGTTATTTACCTTGTTATAATTTTCTATTATAGAATTGTACTTTACAAGTACAAGACTTGCAGTTTTAAGATTATGTTTGATTTTGTGTCTGATTTTGAACTTTTTTTTGAATGTAGTTAAAAGAAAAGAACAACAAAAATGGCATCACACATTGTTGGATACCCTCGTATGGGACCTAAGAGAGAGCTCAAGTTCGCGTTGGAATCTTTCTGGGATGGCAAGACCACTGCCGAGGATTTGAAGAAGGTTTCAGCTGATCTCAGGTCTGACATATGGAAACAGATGTCTGCAGCTGGGATTAAGTACATCCCAAGCAACACTTTTGCTTACTATGACCAGGTGTTAGACACCACCGCTATGCTCGGTGCTGTTCCTCCCAGATATGGATGGAACAGTGGCGAGATTGGTTTTGATGTTTACTTCTCCATGGCTAGAGGTAACGCCTCTGTTCCAGCCATGGAAATGACCAAGTGGTTTGACACCAACTAGTGAGTTCTCTACTCCTTTCTCTTCTCAACTGCCATAACCGGATAAAACATTCATCTTGGCCCCTGAATTTTAAACTAATATTATACATAGGTTGTATAATCCCAATTGTTGGAAATTTTTTAATTAAAATCAACCTAAAAATGTTTATAACCCTCTAAATTTTAGGTCCGCCCTATTAAATTTGTGTGTTGTGTTGTGTGGTTAACTTACCTTTTCTCTGTTTTGTTTGTTGCAGCCATTACATTGTCCCAGAGTTGGGCCCTGAAGTGAAGTTTTCTTATGCATCTCACAAGGCTGTGAATGAGTACAAGGAGGCCAAAGCTGTATGTGCCATTACTCCCTATTTGAATATAGGCTTCTTTTGTTCTGATATTGAGAGTACTAATATGATAATGATGTGTTGTTTGTGCAGCTTGGTGTTGAGACAGTGCCTGTACTTGTTGGTCCTGTCTCTTACTTGCTTCTTTCCAAGCTTGCAAAGGGTGTTGACAAGTCTTTTGATCTTCTCTCCCTTCTCCCCAAAATCCTCCCAATCTACAAGTAAGTAATTACTCTATCTACTTCAACCGATATGCCCTTAAACACGGCCATACATAATGTAGAAATCACTTAGAAAATGTGGACTGGTAGCAAATTAAGTTTATTTTACGTTGCTTATTATCTAAATCTATAAATCTCCTCATTATTTATAACAGTTCTATAGTTAGGTGGTTTACAACTTTTATCAACTGCTCTATTTGAGGCTATGAAATGTGATTCTGACATGCCTTTGTTCTCAGGGAAGTCATTGCTGAGCTTAAGGGAGCTGGTGCCACATGGATTCAATTTGATGAGCCTCTTTTTGTAATGGATCTAGAGGGTCACAAACTCCAGGCTTTTAGTGGTGCCTATGCTGAGCTTGAATCAACTCTCTCTGGACTGAATGTTCTTGTGGAGACTTACTTTGCTGATGTCCCTGCTGAAGCATACAAGACCCTTACTTCCTTGAAGGGTGTGACTGCCTTTGGATTTGATTTGATTCGTGGAACCAAGACCATTGACTTGATCAAGTCTGGTTTCCCCAAGGACAAGTACCTCTTTGCTGGTGTTGTTGATGGAAGGAACATTTGGGCTAATGACCTTGCTGCCTCTCTCATCACCTTGCAGTCACTTGAGGGTGTTGTTGGTAAAGGTAATTGTGTCTACTTGTGAACCACTCACGTAGAAGTGTTTTTTTTAACTCGTTGGTTATATTCTTTGTACATTGGTGCAGACAAGCTTGTGGTCTCAACCTCTTGCTCTCTTCTACACACTGCCGTTGACCTTGTTAACGAGACTAAGCTTGATTCTGAAATCAAGTCTTGGTTAGCATTTGCTGCTCAGAAGGTCGTTGAAGTAGATGCATTGGCCAAGGCTTTGGCTGGTCAGACTAATCAGGTATTGCAAAAGAATTTGCAATTTCTCTAGTGAACCACCCTAAACACTACATCTCTCTAACACTTCACACTCTTTCAGAGCTTCTTCTCTGCCAACGCAGAGGCTTTGTCTTCAAGGAGGTCTTCTCCAAGAGTCACCAACCAGTCTGTCCAGAAGGCTGTAAGTTCTTGCTCAAAACTTTATCCACATGATCATGGCCTCATGGGCCATCATGAGATTTTTGGAACTATAAACAATTTAGTAAAAATGTTTATAAATATTTTAAAATAAATTCGGGGGTCTATTTTAAATGTACAAATATTTCCAAAATTTTGGAGACTATAGGCCTATGTTTCACTTGGCTATGCTCAAGACCGCCCATGTACATGATATATGTATTTCTATTGATGTTTTGTGATTCTTGTAATCTATCAGGCTGCTGATTTGAAGGGATCAGACCATCGCCGTGCCACTGAAGTTACCGCAAGACTAGATGCTCAGCAGAAGAAGCTTAACCTTCCAATCCTCCCAACCACAACCATTGGTTCCTTCCCACAGACCGTGGAACTCAGGAGGGTTCGCCGTGAATACAAGGCCAAGAAGTTAGTCTCTTAAACATAAACCGTTGAGCATTGGTCATTTAAGTAGTTTGCTAACTGGCTTCTCTTGTACTAGAATCTCTGAAGAGGATTACGTCAAAGCAATCAAGGAAGAGATCAAGAAGGTTGTTGACATCCAAGAGGATCTTGACATTGATGTTCTTGTCCACGGAGAGCCTGAGGTGAGTCTTTACTTAATCAGCAAACCCCCTATACTAATCATGACACGTTCTGTCTCTGACTCATGTAGAGAAACGACATGGTTGAGTACTTTGGAGAGCAGTTGTCAGGTTTTGCATTCACAGCAAACGGATGGGTACAATCATACGGATCTCGTTGTGTGAAGCCACCGATCATCTACGGTGACGTGAGCCGTCCCAAGCCAATGACGGTCTTCTGGTCTTCAACAGCTCAGAGCATGACCAAACGTCCCATGAAGGGTATGCTTACAGGACCAGTCACGATTCTTAACTGGTCTTTTGTCAGAAACGACCAGCCTAGGCACGAGACTTGTTACCAGATCGCTTTGGCTATCAAAGATGAAGTGGAAGACCTCGAGAAGGGAGGTATTGGAGTCATTCAGATTGATGAAGCTGCTCTTAGAGAAGGGTTGCCTCTTAGGAAAGCAGAACACTCTTTCTACTTGGACTGGGCTGTTCATTCTTTCAGAATCACTAACTGTGGTGTTCAAGACAGTACTCAGGTAAAAACACTTATAAATAATGTTCAAGAAATAGTTAGGCCTAGATACTTTATAGAAGATTAGAGAGGCTTTAACTAGTATTGATATATATATTTATATTTATATTAGATATTTTAGTTTTTTGTGTCTAATTATAAAATTATTTTTATGAATTATAAAATTAGATAAAAATAATAGTAGACAAATTTATGGATTTACACTAACATTATTGCTTGATAAACAGATTAGAATAGTTTAGATCGATTTATACCAATTTTAGTCGATTCAAAACTGTTTAAACCTATTTAAACACACATAAATTGGATTTAAAAAAAATTGTTTCGATTATAACCGATTTGCTCGCCTATACTGATTTTTAGAACATTGCTTATAAGATCTCAAACAGTGTTAGAATGTTTCTGCAACTAACTTCTAATGGGTTGTTTTTGTTTTTCCATAGATTCACACCCACATGTGTTACTCACACTTCAACGACATCATCCACTCCATCATCGACATGGACGCTGATGTTATCACCATTGAGAACTCACGTTCAGATGAGAAGCTTCTCTCTGTGTTCCGTGAAGGAGTGAAGTACGGTGCAGGTATTGGTCCTGGTGTTTACGACATCCACTCACCGAGAATCCCATCCACGGATGAGATTGCAGACAGGGTCAACAAGATGCTTGCGGTTTTGGAGCAGAACATCTTGTGGGTTAACCCTGACTGTGGTCTGAAGACAAGGAAGTACACTGAGGTTAAGCCAGCACTTAAGAACATGGTTGATGCGGCCAAGCTTATCCGCTCCCAGCTCGCTAGTGCCAAGTGAAGAGCTTGAAGAGATATTATGTTTTATTTATGGTTTGTGTTTGTTTGATTTGAATAACTTTTCTTCCAAGAAAATATAGTAGCCAAAATTAGGTTCTGATGAAATATGTATCTCTCTGTTTTTCTTTTGCAATGTTATATGTATGTATCTTTGTTTTCTCTGGCCACTTGAATGAGAATGGCGATTTTATATTCCTTACAAGAGTGAATCTGACAAAGGCCAGAGAAGTTCAAGGAAATGGTTGTGTATTACCATACTCATCCTTCTTATCATCATCATCATCATCATCATCATCATCATCATCATCATCATTTCCGTTGTCTCTGTTCTCAAGCCATGGACACAGAAACATGATGCTTAGGGTTCTCTTCTCTCTGCCCTGCTTCTAGAGCTTCTGTATACACGAGTATAAATTGCATATACATGTATCATCGCATCAAACGATATCCTTGCAATGTCACTATGAAAATGATGTCTAACTATTATACAAAGGCCAAACTCCAATACCATTACAGTGAAGCATCACAGTCGAAATGAAAATGGAGAGAATCAGAAGACAGAAAGTGAATATTAAAACTCTGATTGAAATTTACTTTTATCTTTCGTATCTGTAGTATGTCCAAACAAATCCAGTAAAAAGAGAAGAAAGAATCTGAATGAACCTTTATCAGATTTACAATGGTAAGAAGAAAAAAAAAAAGATACCTCCAACTTCACATTTGGTACATAAGAAGACCTTAGAGAAGGATGAACCATAACGGTCGTCCTTTGCTGCATCAGTCATCCTTTGCTGCATAAGGGACGCTTTGGAGGCAATAAAAATATCTTTGAGAAAGCTTTGACGTATAAAGAATATGCAGCTAATTTGCAAGAAACTACTACCAAAAGAATGAAACTACAAAAAAAAACTTATTCTGAGAAAAGAAAAAAAAGCCGGTAACTATAGAAAAACCAAATGACACCCGGCAGAATCTGCATCGTTGTCACAGTACTAGTCATTGGGATCCCATTCTTCATCCTGGTCAAAAGCTGAAGCCACCTTACTCTTCGCAAACTCTTCTTCAGTTTCTGACTGTTCAGTGAGAAGGTCATGTTCATAATCAGGCTGATCACTATCATCAGTTTTACTCTTTTCCACCCCAGCTGATTTTATCCATTTAGGGCATTCATCTTCACCTCCATAGAGAAATCTACCATCGTCACTTCGTATTTGTCTAGAATCCTCGAGGGGTGATGTTCTGCATGAGCATTCAGGAAGTGGATGCGAAAGAAACAACCTGGGTTTCGACAGCGTAGACTGCCTGATAAGCCCACTCTCACCCAAACTTGAGTTAAGATGTTTCCTCACATGAACTGTCCAGTTACGGTTGGGATGGTACATGTCCTCACGTGTAATGTTGAAAAATTCTTGAATAACTTTCCTGTATAAGAATATCAGCAAACAGCCATTGTTTAATATCCATTCATTAACTGTAGAGTAATTAGCTTTCTTACCTGTCTAGTCTATATGTTCGTGAGGATGGTTTTTCATAGAGCCTCTGGCCCATTACCAAACTTGAAAAATCTGGCAGTCCACTACCATCGTTGTTGAAACCAGGGAAAAACACATCAGCTTCTACAGATAAAACAAAGTCAAGTGCATCCCACAGTAACCTGTGTGCTTGATTCCTAAGATCTATAGGTGAAGGTGTTGGTTCTGTATCATTCTCTGTAAGCCAACCATACCACCCTTCTTTTTCGTGCTGGTAGATAGGTCTGTCTGGAGGAGGGGGGAGAGGTCTAGGCCGAGTGCCTGCCTTGTTCCACTCTTCTTGGAGCTGCTTATCGCTTTTTCGAAGAGGCATTTCAAATGTATTTTCTGGAAGAGGTGTCTCAGGACCAACCAATTCGGATAATTCTTCTGTGCTGCATAAAGAAGTCCGATCCACTAAATTAGGAAACATGGCTCGCAGAGGGATCAAAACACGTTGGCCGCCAAACATTTCGGAACCAGATAAGTATATAATCGCTTTTTGAGAGTAACCCAGTGCTTTCAGAAGGATTCCAACCTGCGAAATAATAAACTCTAAGCATCACAAAAGCCTATACAGATTCATAAGAACAGCAGCTGGGAAACAATCAAATTGGTGAATTAAAATGTCAGCATAAGGGGTGTTCAGGCACATAGGGGCTACATGTTTACTCAGCATTCAAGAGACACCATGTAGACAGACATAAAATGTATCAAGATATACAAATGTAACCACATAAGCAATTTTAACATCATTTGAGAAAGCTGAGTTATACCTCTTCTGGCATGAGAGGACATAAGCCTTTGTCCCTGCGCACACGCGAGTCTACAATAAGTTCTTCTGAAATAAACTTCTGCTTAATCATCTGGGCCCGCCGATACTGAATGAGTTCACTGTGAAGATCCTTTAAAGATTGAAACGAAGAGTAGAGTCAGAAACCGATTCCACCGTCTAAAACTATTCTCCATGTAACTTGAGAACAAAGGTTAGAGGGGGAAAACTGGTTGTTCTATCAAAGAATACAGATGGAGAAGATTGAAAAGTTTTACCTGGAAAAGCTCAGCACAACCATGATATGCCATTTTATCCCTCACTAGGCCAGGATGATAAGCCAGGAAGGGTTGGCCTGATTTACGTAACCTGACAAAGGTAAAATACGTAGCTCAATTATGTCAAGTACGCACGGTTATTAGGGGTTGATAAACAAACGGTGACGTAAGAAGCAAAATGGGCAACCCCGGACACTTATTACTCATACTTCCCAGCTATGTACTCCATGATTAAAGAAACAAAACCTTAGCATGTAATGTTCTTTCCCTCCCTTAACATTCGAAAGTCATAACTATCTCTTGTTTTCGTCCCTTTCACCAACTACGATTTAATTTGCAAGTATCACAAGTACCTGTCAACCATCTTCTTGCCAAGCACCTGGATTTCTGAACGAAGCTGGAGGGCATGGAAGGCAACTCTACACCTTAGTCTTTGAAGTTCAAGCATTGACGCAGGCAAAGTTGACTGTAAAAAAAATAAAACTCTGTTGAGGATAAAACGCATTGTTTAACTAATATAATAACTTCTTACCTTTAAACGTAAAATAACCAAAACTGTGATATGGCCAATGATGGTAGTTTTCAAAGTTATCTAGCCAAAGATCTCTACGGATTTCGAAGCTACTGCATACAAGCTATATACTCTAAGGGAGAGAGAAAAAGAAGAAAACACAAATTACCTGCAAGCATCCCCCGTCGTAGATGATCAATCCAATAACATTAGCTTTCTTTAACTTTGGCAATACATCCTCGAGGTAATAATTTGGCGATGCAGAGTTTTTGGGCTTAAAAAGAGGAAACTCGTTCCTTTTTCTTGCGGCTTTCAAGCTCTCAGGGAGAGCCTTGGCGATGATAACATCATTTTTAAGAAAGGATATAAACTGCTCCTCATCATAAAGATAGGAGAAACTCTTGAACTTGTTACTGCACAGCATGTAAGAAAACACTAGAGTAAAGGGACGAGTCTGATACTGAGGCAAAGAAAGATGCTTTAACAGAACATAGAGTTAGGCGTACCTGATGCCTTTGGAGCGAAGACTCTGTTGAAGCTCTGGAATGATAAGAGTAGCATTTAGAAGCCTGGATATGGTGACAAGATCACATATCTAGAAAAATTACAAATATGTTATCAACATGAATTACAGAAAAATTAAAGATGAACTATGAAGTCAAGTGATACATACAGAAGATCTGATCTTGTCAAATCCACCAAAAATCTTTGCATAAATGTAGCCATTGTTTTTTGAACTGGGAGCTGCAAAGAAACAGTACCAAAAAAATCACGAAAGACCACAAGAGCCTTTTTCATGCTCAAACAAGTATCCAACACAAAAGAAAAAAAAAATCCATAATGGCTCTCAATTGTTTGATGCAAAAATGGAAAAAAAAAACACTGCTGCAGATTGAACTCTCTGACTTAAATATGTTTGAGCACTTTAGAGACAGCAATAAATCGATAGATTCCAAAGAAAAAAATCTCACAAAAAACCCAAATCCAAGAGGCTTTTCATGATAAAACAAGTATCAAACACAACATACAACATCCACAATGACTCTCAATGGTTTACTGCAAAAATGGAAAATAAAACACTGCTGCAGATTAAACTCTCCAAGTTGATAAAAAAAACAGTGCTACATTTTAGAGACAGCAATGACCAATGCAGAACAGAACAGAAAACATGTGACAAACAAAGTAACGACACGGTAGTAGTAGTACCAGGATAACTATTTCTTGGATTGGCATAAGGCTGCAAGGTCTCTAGTGCTTTGACAGGCCTCCATAAATGCTTATTTCTAAAATCCTGTAAATATAGAGAAGACCAAACAAAAGTTAAACAACATTCTTCAAACTGAAACCAAACCCAATTCTTTTTTCTCTAACCTACCTGTGACCCTAGCAAAGAATCAAAATCTTGCCAAAGGGAATCTCTAGCATAAGAAGCCAACTGTACACCTGAAGACTTTGTGATCGAAAGATGAACAACGAGAGATCCCACTGATAAGATGAGCACAAGGAGCGCTATCCATTTTATCCTCGATCTGAACACCACCATCTCCCCCACCAGCTCGAAAAAATCGATCAAACAGCCCTAAATCCAATACGACGAATTCAAGGCGAGATCCAGGTTCAATCGAGGAAGATTGGTCGCTGCAACAAGCGACGCAATGCACGAGAGAACGAAGAACCACGCTTAGGATCTGATTCAGAGCGATGTGATTTCTCGAATCGAACTAGCAAACAAACAACCTCGTGCGTGCGTGGAAGGAAGCAGGTAGTTCGAATTAAATGAGAGTGAGATCGAGAGAGAGAGAGATCGAGAGAGGAGACAACACACTGACACATTCCCAGAATTTCGAAGCACCTGCGAGAGAGGATGGTTGCTTTGATAACAGACAAAGAGTCTCTATATCAACAGTCCTACTAACCGGGCTCAAATATCGGTTTACTATTCTCGGTTAAATCTACATACCAATAATCGTATCACTTACACATTGTTCTCGGTTCAGGACTTCGGTTCGATACGATTTAAACCGGTAATTAAACAACAAACCTGGCATTGAAGCTCAAATTGTTTTGCCGGTTTCCATTACTCTGGTCGGAAAGTTTGTAAGAAACCGATATATTTTCCCTAATAACCCAAATATACCGGGTGTTACTTTGTTAAATCCACACGATGTGGTGGTTTATGTAGAAACCCGGTTTGGGTATTTACTCGATAACCATTCTCTGATTCTGTAGAAACAAATCTTTTGGATGCCACCCATTGGATGATGAAATCCAAACTCTTTTTCAGCTCTACTAAGAAAAAATCTGAAAGGAAGGCTGGTTCAAGTTCAAGTATGAGACTAACACAATATATCTCTGCTTCTTCTGGATCTCACTGACGTGCATCGCAAGAAACCATTTGGTGCTGAAGTTGCTTTACTGGTTCCTACTAAAGAGCCACCATGCAATATATGTACCTAAAATTGTTTTTTTTTTTAATGAATGTAAAATTTTATCAATCAAAACTTTTGTACATTTAGTGCTTCTTCTATGTGCTTAAATGCTTAAAAAAATCAAAAAAGAAAACTAAGCTTGTGCTCCATGATCATGATTGCTCTTGTCGCGACCCAAACCAAGCGACTAACCCCTCCTCCAAATACTTGTGTCCCAACCCTCTTATTGATAAAGTCTAAGCCTGAATGTTTTATCCACAAATTTGATGAGAGAGCTCACATGTTGTAGTTTTTCACCATGATGAGACAGAGAATTTTTGGGAACTCACTCCTCGTAGAGGAGATAGCTGGATATGGAAGAGACTATGCGAGCTGAGGACAGTTGCGAGACCCTTTCTGGTTTGTGAAGTTGGTTCCGGGATCGCAGCGAGTTTTTGGTTTGATAATTGGACTGATCTTGGCCCTCTTATCCATCTTACTGGTGAGAGGGGCCCTCTTGTTTCGGGTCTGGCTAAGGAGGCGACAGTTGCTGATGCCTTGATTAATGGAGAATGGTGGATTAGTGCATCAAGAAGTAGGAATGCTATAATATCTTTGCTGAAGCAGTGTCTCCCCTCGCCGGTGCCGATAGCTCAGTCCATTGACGATGATAAGTACCTCTGGAAGATGGGTGAGGCTCCTCCTTCGTCTTCCTTTTCAACAGCCAAAACTTGGCTTACAATTCATCAGCCAAACCCACCGGTCTTCTGGCACGAGCAGATCTGGTTTAAGGGTAGGATACCTAAGCATGCTTTCATCTCTTGGATTCTGGCGAGGAATAGAATGTCTACGCGAGACAGACTGCGGAGTTGGGGGATGAATGTACCTTCAGAGTGTCTCTTGTGTGCGGGCTCGGAGGAGTCAAGGCAGCATCTATTTTTTGACTGTGCATACAGCTTTGAGGTTTGGTCTTTCTTTTGCTCACACCTTCATCTCTCGCCTCCCACTTTGTTTGAAGAGTGCTTGAGTTGGCTGAAAGATCCAACACCAGACGCTAATGTGTTGCTCATTGTAAGGCTGATCTTTCAAGTTGTTATCTATGTGGTTTGGAAGGAAAGGAACTCGAGATTGCACACGGGGCTGTGTAGACCACCTCAGGCAATCATTCAAGAAATTCAGCAAACTATCAAGCTCCGACTAGATCCACTATCTCGAAGTTTAAGGATGTCTTACTCAGCGACAGCAACAACTCCTCTTGGTTTTTGGTTAAGTATTTTTTGAGGGCTCTTTTTTGAAAGTTCCTACCTCCCCCTTGTTGGGTGAGTTTTTTTGTAAAGTTAGGCTTAGCTCTAACTGTTCGGTACATTGCATACTTGTAACCGAATTTAAAAAAAAAAAAAAAAAAAGTTGTAGTTTTTCACCATGTCTATGAGTGTTACGTTCTCTCCATATCGCATGAACTGACTTGAAAGGTATATCGTAGTAGGAAAGTCATTGAGGGGTTGAGTGCTAAAATTGTCAATTACACCAAACTGGCATTCACATCCAAGTTTTTACTCTCTTATTCAAATCTATTTGTTACACAGATGTCAAGATTTTAAATCTATTTTTTTTAAGGAAAAAAGTTTCTCAGCTACACCATGTATACTATAATATGGTGCAAACCATCCAGACTATATAAATGTGTCGATAACTACACAATGTATATGATAAATACATGCCACATATACGACGTTAATAAAAATATGGTGCCAACATCATAACGAGGTTCAATCGATTTTAGTTAAAATAATTGGGGTCAGAGCGTAATTAATTAAAGTTAAACCCGACCCAGACTTAACTACTTCCTCCCCCAAACGAAAAACCCGACCCAGACTTAACTACTTCCTCCCCCAAATCGATTTCATTTGGAAATCTAGGGTTCATCCTTCAAAACAGAGAGAAAGAGACAGAGAGAAAGAGACAGAAACAGAGAAAGAGAGAAAGAGAGATGGAATTTGGTGGAAGATGGAGCAATAAGGGAAAGGGCAAGGCAAATGAAAGCAATGTGCTTTGTTACTGTGGGTTGGTGGCGAAGATATCTCAAGCTTGGATAGACAAAAATCCGGGTCGAAGGTTCTATGGGTGTGAAAAATTCAAGGTATAAACTAATTGTGAATCATGTATGGTATAGTCATGGAGTTCTTTGGGAAGTTTTAAATTTTGTGTTTGTGTTAGAGTGGAGGTGATTGCGGGTTTTTTCAATGGTTCGATGAGGGAGAAGATTTTGGATGGCAAAAGAAAGCTTTGATTGAAGCTAGAAACGAAATTCGCCAAAAGGACAAGACTATTATGGGATTGAAGAAGACCATTTCGATGCTTCAAAGTGAATTGGCCAAAAATGCCGAAGTGGAAGAAGACATCATTAACGCCTTTCTCAAGCTCTAAAGACATGCTCATTATCTTTAAAAACCTTTGTAATGTTGTTGTTGTAATGCTTAACTATGTAATGGTTTGACAATGTTTGGAAATCAACTTCAGTTAGCAATAAAAAATGAGTTTGAACTCATTGCTTTAACATCCAAAATAGGTGATCATACATAACAAGAGAGACATATCCGAACAGAGAAAGGTCATATCCAAAGACCAAAGACGACACCGAAAGAGGAAAAAAAGACATCCGAGAGAAGAAAAAGACATTCTAGAGAAGTCAAGATTGTGTAGCAGGTGGTGCAGTTGAGGAAACGTCCTCGATTGCTTGCTCATGTGATTGTTGTTCCATGTTGAGACGCCTACGCTTTCTGCTTTCATCAGACTGCAACATAATAAAGAGAATCAAACACAAGAAAGAAAAAAGGTAGACAATTGCGACGACGACAATGTACCTCACGAGGACACTTCCTTGAGTTGTGGCCTTCACCACCACAAAGACCACAATGACCTATTCTTCCTTTTCTGTCAACTTTAGTCTGATTTTTCTTCGGGGATTCACGCACTCCTTTAATCCCTGCCTTCCCCTTTGGTCTTCCAGGCGGTCTCTTGTATGGTGGTGCTTCAATACGGTCTTCACCAGATAGCTTCCAAAACCTTGGACCATTTACAGGCCCCAACTCATCCATGTACAAACCTCGCCACTTCGATATCAGATAATAATCTGAAATATAATCTTCAACCTCGAAACCATTCTCACGGATAACAGATACAGCATAGCGACATGGGATTCCAGACAAGTCCCATTTCCTACAAGCGCAGCTACGAGAAGGCAAATTCACCGTGTAACCATTTGAAAATTCAACACACTCATAAGCACCACCTGTGCTAGGATAAGAATAGCAATGCTTAGCTTCATAACAAGACTTTTCAACCTCCTTTCTCGCCTTCTTTGTAACGAGACCCGTCTCATTTTTCGCTGTCTTATATCTAGTAGCTATCCTCTGCATTGCATCTCTTCTAATCAACTCAAGCATCTGAATAAAGGGCTTCTTTCTTGCTATCTTCAAGGTCCTATTGAAAGACTCTGTGAAGTTGTTGTGTGTATCAGAACAACACGAACCTATCCGGAAAAATGCCCTGCACCAAGTAGAACGATCCTTCTTCATAAGTTCTTCAGCTGCTAGCGGATCAAACTTTTTGAAAACGTCCAAACTCCTCTCATAGTCACCCTCGTTGTAGCTACTTGCAATGCGCCAGAAGAGAGGCTTCAGTGTATCAGACTTATGATTCTTCTTCAGATTAGAGTAGATGTGCCTAGCACAAGCTCTATGTTCAGCTCTTGGCAACTCGACAGCAACTCCATGAATCAATCCCCTATGCTGATCTGATATGATTGTCACAAGATCACCCTCGCCTAAACCCAAATCAATCTTCAACCTGTGAATGAACCATTGCCAATTATCATTGCTCTCAGAGTCGACCACAGCCCATGCTATTGGGTATATCTGGTTATTGGGATCCCTTCCTATCGCGGTAAGAATCAGTCCTTGCAGAGAGTTGTGCTTGAGGAATGTCTCATCTAATCCAATAACCGGCCTGCAATACTCCTTCCATGCCACGCGGATTTTGTCAAAACAGATATACATGGAGTGGAATGCTTTCGCTCCATTTGGTTTCGTTGTTGTATTGATCTCTATTTTGCTATCAGGATTTGAGCTGCATTTAAAAAAAAATAAACCATTTAGTCATAAGAACACTTCACCATAAACAATATTAAGAAAGTTTAAAATTAAAAAATGTTACCGTAATAGTTCCATCTCATAGTCTCTTAGCCTTGCAAAATGTTCATTGCATTCGGCCTGTAGCTTATCAAGAACAATACGCCTAGCAATCTTTGCCTGCTCGGGGGAGATAATGATGTTGTACTTCTCCCTAAACTCTTCTCTAATCATTGGAGCACTCATTTCAGGTTCCTTCCTGATTTTCTCCAACATAACTTCAGCAATGGCAGGGCTTTTGATGAGTTTACACTTACCTGTGGGATGGCAAGTATGTGTGTTAACGTACACTTTCACCATCCATTTCTGAATGGGTCTCTCTACTGAGCAGTATATACGCCACACACAACCTCTACCACTGCATTTAGCACCAATCTTTGTTTTCTTCCATCTGTCATAGACTACATTTCTTCTTGACTGCAGAATATACTTGATCACTTGCTTCTTGAACTCTTCACCACTGTAAAAGGTCTGCCTAAGACTAAAAACGCCATCTAATTCACCCCTATTAGCCATCCTCTCAGCTTGTTCCTCTTCATCATCAGATGACTGTTCTGTGTCAGGATATACCTCATCATCGTCTACAATCTCATCGTCATAGTTCTCATCCCTAAACATCTCAAGATCCTCTTCAAAATTTCTATCAAGATCCTCTTCATCATCAGATTTATCACTCGCTTGATACTCATCTTCACTCTCTTCTGCTTCATCATCACCATCAACCTCGTCGTTTTGTAGCTCAGCATCAACCTCTCTACCATCAACCTCGTCATTTTGTAGCTCAGTCCTTGCAGTCTCTCTACCATTAACCTCGTCGTTCTGTAGCTCAGCATCAACCTCGCCGTCTTCACTAGTTTCAGGTTTCTCTATGAAGACATCAAGCTCCCCATAATAACGACCATTAGAAGCCATCCTCTTTTTGTTTTTCTCTTCATTCTCAAGCAACTCCTTCTTCTCTGAGATATCCTCATACGGTAACTTGTACCACATTCTCCCCACACTAACTTTTAGAACCATGATCTTCAGGAATTCTTCAAAAACTTCATCACCATTGACTTCGAACTGATCCATAAAACCATCGACATAATTTAGCTTCCCATCTTCATCATATTTGAACACACCGGAATGGAAGCAATTAATCTTCACCGGTATTGAATCGCTGTTGCCATTAAAATAGCATTAGAACATGGTAAAGCCATCAATTGATTCTAATAATCGAAGTAAACAAGCAAGGGTTCTTACCTCATTGTCGCCTTGTTTCTTCGATTAGCTCATCCGGATTCCAATTCACTCATATTGAATCGATAACACCAAACCCCTCTCTGTCTCTTTCTCTCTGTCTCTTTCTCTCTGTTTTGAAGGATGAACCCTAGATTTCCAAATGAAATCGATTTGGGGGAGGAAGTAGTTAAGTCTGGGTCGGGTTTTTCGTTTGGTTCGGGTCGGAGTTTAACTTTAATTAATTACGCTCTGACCCCAATTATTTTAACTAAAATCAATTGAACCTCGTTATGATGTTGGCACCATATTTTTATTAACGTCGTATATGTGGCATGTATTTATCATGTACATTGTGTAGTTATCGACACATTTATATAGTCTGGATGGTTTGCACCATATTATAGTATACATGGTGTAGCTGAGAAACTTTTTTCCTTTTTTTTAACTTGGTAATATCAATTTGGTCTTATTATCTATTGCATTTGGATGCAGATATAGATTTTATTCTATTCAAATTGGTAATAATTTAATATGATTTTCTTCTATTAGCAGTTACATTGACCTTGACTTGATAAGTATTGACTGAAACGCTCGATGCACCAATATATCTTCTCTAAAAACATCCACAAAAGCTAAGACATCCTCGGTTACATCGACACCTTTTGTAATATTATCCTCTACAGGAAAACAATGGAGAAGCTATCAGTGAAATTTGCTTTCATTGCTCTTTTAGCTGTTGCATGCGGTAAGTTTTGTTGTATGAAAAGAAATAAAAATGTTCTTCATATTTTTTTATATAATAACATATTAGTTTCGTTTTGGTAGTGATGATGAATACTATGACAGTTCAAAATGTTGAGGCAAGTCGTTTGTTACCTGAGGAAACACCTGTGGTGCATTATGAAGCTTCGACGCAGATTGTGAAGCCACAAGACTTTCACTGCAGGGAAGGGTGTCGTGTGAGCTGCATTCCCATTCAACTAATTATTCGCTGTGTTTGTTTATGCTGATTTTTCACATTTGTTATATGTACTGGAATTAATAAAATATAATTTTACTAATAAAAATTCATCTATTTGTTCTGTACATTAATCATTACATATCTTGGATTAATGTTTTGAGAAAACTAATATAGATATCTAAAAACAATATATATTGTTATATCACTTATATGATATGTTGAAGATTATTGGTTTTTTGGTTTATTTACAAGTGTGTTTTGGTTTCAGTCAGAATTTTGTAAACTAGTGGCTGTTTTGGATTCATAGCATAGTAGTAACTGATGGTAAACACAAGATGAACAAGTTTCAGAATTTCTTTTTTTCCTAAAGAATGTATGTTTGATACCATCGTTTATTACACAAACCAGCATTAACATTATATATCGTGGAAACCACACGTTAGTGCCTTAGTGGTCGGATGGTAGCATGGCGTTCCAGCGTCGTTAAGCGAGCTGAGTTCGAATCTGACTACAATCAGATATCCCTAACGTGTGGCCACCAGTGATTTAACATTCATTTGCTGGGAAGGGGTTTACCAGATTTTTCTTTTTATCGTGGAACAACTATATTTGGTTAGAATGATGAAAAATTTGTAAATAAAAAAAAATTATCTTTTTCAATTGACGATCCTTTTATAGTTTGTACTAATACTCCCTAATGGAAATGTTTTATGAATGCACAAGAATTAAAAAATTTACTTTTTTAGAAGATAATGTCATTAATAATATAAAATGAAAATAAGTTAACCAATCATAAATAATATAGTAAAATGTTATTGGTTAACCAATTTTCAATAAAGTCAAAGTACTTTAAAAGTATCAAAACATCTTATATTTTGAAACATCGAAACTTCTCCAAAACATCTTATATTATGGAACGGAGGGAGTATATAATTAATCTCAAAGGATCCAATAACATCCGGATCCGTGGCGCAATGGTAGCGCGTCTGACTCCAGATCAGAAGGTTGCGTGTTCGATTCACGTCGGGTTCAAATCCCCGAAAAGATCTCCGGTACTTTTTTTTTTACTTTTTTACCTTTCTCGAATCTATGATTTGCCCCAATTTCCCTAATAGATGTTCTGATTCTTTGAGACGAATTAGGTTTTGTTCTTATCTTCATCCCTTCGATTCGATCCTACCTTTTTGTTTCTCCTCCCTCTTGAATTCACCATCAAGCTCCATGGATCTCCATCTTCCGATTCTCCTCTTCTGCTTGATAGCTGTGTCGTGCTTCCCTTCTGGGCTCGCTTCGTCTCCGGTTGACTTTACCGTTTGCAATCACGAATTCGAGCTGTTCCGGTTCGATCTAGCCTCGAAATGCCCTCCTTCTCTCCGTCCAAGTCCTCCTATCGAGGTATCGTGAATTAGATATTGAGTTTCAGGCGTCACCAATTGTTGTCTGCAATAGCAAAAATTGAAATTGGATATTAAAGTTCTGATTTTTGCAATATGGCAGGTGGATGGAGACTCGCTGGATAGGTTGATGGCTTTGAGCCATGATGATGGAGATGCTTATATGTCAGTGCTGTTTTACGCTTCTTGGTGCCCGTTCTCACGTGCTGTGCGAACTAAGTTTGATATGTTGAGTTCGATGTTCCCTCAGATACAGCACCTAGCTGTGGAGCATTCTCAAGCACTACCATCGTAAGCAGCCTTGTTTAGTTAGTTATCTTTGTTGAAAGCACTACGTAGCCACTTATTCTATTGATTGAATGACTGACTCATAGTTTGCTTCTTAGCTTTTCTTCATAATCTGTTCCCTAATCATATTTTTACTGATATAGGATCAATATTAATTATTGTTATGTGTGTTTGTTGTTGCTTTATCTTACATTTCATTGATAAGTACTCATTTGATTTGTATTTCTTGATCATGAATCTAGGTTAGCTATCTATCATTACCCTGTCTTTCTTGTGTAATTGTATTACTAGTGGGTTCGTCTTCCATTTATTTATATGTCTCATCATGTGTTTTTTTGCGTATCCTTTGTTTATTAACTGGTATCATTAAAATGATTCGTTGCAGTGTGTTTTCAAGGTATGGTATTCATAGCTTACCTTCAATCCTGATGGTAAACCAAACTTTAAAGGCGCGATACCATGGTCGTAAGGATCTTACATCCCTGATTGAGTTTTATGAAGAATCAACAGGTGATTCACCACCCCACGTATTTTCTTGTGTTATATTCCAGTCGAATCTTGTGTTATCTTTGGATGATTCTTTCGGTTTTATAGGTCTCAAACCTGTCCAGTATGTGGCTGAAGCGGAACCAGCAACGAGCTTAGACGCTACCGACGGTAACCTCATCACATGGTTACGCAATGGGACATCTATGAGTGAAATATTCATACGAGATCCGTTCTTGGTACTGTCTCTGCTGTTTATCTGTATACAAGTGGCAATCCTCGTCTTCCCCATAGCAGAATCACGCATGAAAGCGTTGTGGGCTTCTTATGCTCCCAATCTTAACCTGGAAAGATTTGGAGAGGTGAGCCAAGTGTTCAGCCGTGCTCTTCACATGGTCGATGTGAGGAGGCTATGGTTGAGGCTAAGACTCGTCAAAACAAGGAGCTTTCATGAAAGGGCGAAGAACGCACAAGCCTGGGCTTCATCACTCGCATCTGTCTCTCTAGGCCAAACTTCATCAGACCAATCCTGATCCCTTGAGAGATCCTTGTAGTATCTTGTCAGCATTGGAAAGAGATAAGCTTTAAGTGTGTTCTGGAAAGAGTTCCCTTACAGAGTAATGTTATACTGACTTTTGAGTTAACTTGTCTGCATTAAAGCATGTAAATCCAGGAACAGCTTTGCTTCTGTTTGTGAATATCTTTCTCTCTTTTTTTTTTTTTTGTTTTGTTTTTATAAATCTGAGATATCTGTTTTGACCTCATTTCTCTGAGTCGAGAATAATTTGATTGTTTCAGCTATAACCTTTCTCTGAATCTTATTGTAATGTTTGTCTGAGCTGTGTTGACTCCATGATAGTTACATGAAATGGTACGCCGTTATCATGTGCACATAGCATTTTATGAATGTTTCATGGTTTACTACAAGCCTGAACCATTTTTCAAATATTATTTAACCATCACAATCATGAGGATGGTGATTAAGATATCTGCTTACTTCATAATAAGATACATTAACTTGAGGAGAACGCAACTCCAGAACTTAAAGCTTAAAAAGACTCATTTCTTGCTGCTGGTTGGATCATTTAACCTGTCTAGCTGAGGACTCTGCAGTCATTTGGTCTCAAGGAGACGAAGCTTTCATTTTCTTAAACCCTTCTCTATTCTTGAGAGATCTCCGTGGAGGTGGTGGTCTGCTGAAATAGCCAACCACATACATTATCACAACCGCCATAAGAAACCCACATGGACAACCAATGACTGCAGCTTCCCATGAGAACAATGATTCATCTTCCTCTTCTTCCTCTGGTGTCTCTGCCTGTGTTGTATTACATGGTACTTGGATTTGCATTCCACACAGTTTGCTGTTGTTCGCGTAAATGTTTGGATCATTTAACCTGTCTAGCTGAGAACTCTCAGGAATAGGACCTGTAAGCTTGTTGTTACTCAAGCCCAAAGTGTTCAGCTCACTGAGGTTGGATAAAGTTTTGGGGATCTCTCCAGAGAGGTTGTTGTGTGAAAGGTCTAAGACCTCTATCTTCTCAAGACCTCCAAAGCTCCGTGGGATCAATCCAGAGATGTCGTTGTAAGAGAGGTTCAAAAGCTTTAAGCTTCTGAGATTGCCTAAGGAAGCTGGGAGCTCTCCTCGTAGCTTGTTCTTGGAGAGGTCTAAGAGTGTGTATAGGTAGAGGTTTCTGTTGGCAAGACCTTGCTTTGAGTTCTTCCAGTTTACTGCCAAGTCATGTATCTCAATACCGAAGTTGAGCATAAAACTAAAAGCGGAAGAGTTGCTTGTGGGAGATACCATCATCCCTGTGAGGTTCCCAAGAGATGAAGGAAGAGACCCATCAAGCTCGTTGTCTGAGAGATCCAAGACCTTGAGGCTTGTGAGATTTGATATGTCTTCTGGTATTGAGCCTTTGATGGAGTTGTTTCTCAGGCTAAGCACCTCTAGAGATGGAGATAGCCCTGATGGAATGCCGCCGGAGATTCTGTTGTCATGAAGGTCAAGATGGATCAAGAATGGGAGATTTTTGAAGTCCTGAGGGAACTCTCCGGTGAAGTTGTTCTGACTCATGGAGAGCATTATGGTGAAAAGCCCAAAGGAAGCTGGAACATCACCTGAGAACTCGTTTGAAGATATGTCGAGAACCGCGAGCAATGAACTGGGGCTGAACCTTGGGAACGCACCTGATAGCTTGTTCTTAGACAAGTCCAGTAGCAGCAGCCTGTAGGCTTTTGTAATGGTCTTTGGTACTGGTCCTGAGAAGTTGTTTTCAGACAGCATCAGTACCATTACCGCGCTTAAACCGCCTATAGTATCAGGAATCTGACCAGAGAAGTTGTTTCTTGATAGGGAAAGAACTGATAGGTTGAAAGTCTGAAACAAACTAGGTGGCAGTGAGCCTGAGAGTCTGTTGTCTGACATGATTATGGATCCAATTTTCAGATCAGCAAACCACTTGGGGAAACTTCCTTCAAGTCTGTTCATGCTCAGGTCCAGGAACAGGAGAGATGTTTGGTTCTTGAGCCAATCAGGAATAGTCCCTTCTAAGCCACAAGATCTAAGTGACAGATGTGTCAACTTAGAGAGTGCAGAGACAGAGCCACTCTTGTTCCACTGGAGTTTGTTCCCTCCTAGCCGCAGTATCTTCAGCTTCTCAAGACTAAACAGCCATGTGGGTATCTCACCTGACAAGCCATGGTTATTCTCAATCTCAAGGGCTTTGAGGTTAGTCAGCTTTTGAACCGATGATGGAATGCCACCAGACAAGTTGTTCCTGCTCAGGGACAGAGTTGAGAGATTGACCAAGTTCCCTATACCGTCTGGAATCTCAAAGGAGATGGAATTGTTCTGAAGATCAAAGGCTTCAAGCTTAGTTAACTTTGACAAGGACAAAGGTATAGGACCAGAGAACTTGTTGTTCTTCAATGATAGTTTCCTCAGTTCAGTAAGGCTCCCTTGTAACACAACACACACAAAACAGTATAAAGTCAGTAACATCTACAAACTCCATCTATTAACAGTATACTGTATTTAACGATGTAATAACTTAGTTTTAAAAATTAATAGAACTATCTATAGATGTTCGATAAAAATTACAAGCTCTAAATTTAGCAGTATACCTAAATGTATGCATTTTTGAAATTTTTTTTTTAAAAAAATTATTTATTTTTAGACTCGTACCATGTTCGACCGGCCCTGCCATCTATTGTCAAACTTTGAGATTAGTTCTTAATTAACGTACCTATCTCTGGAGGAATCTCTCCTTCAATGATATTCTCAGCTAAAATAAGCTCATGCAGATTCTTGAGCTCTATGATTTCACCACTCAACGTACCACCAATAGCATTCATGCTCAAGTCAAGGCGCTCAAGAGTCTTCAAGGAGAACAACTGAGGAGGGATAGAGCCGTTAAAGCTGTTACGGCTCATGTCAAGAGAGACCAACCTGGTCAAGTTGGCAAAACCATCTCCAGGAATCTCTCCTTGTATGAAATTAGAAGAGACATCTAGCGTTGAAAGAGAGGTTATACGCATAACCGGTCTCAGAAGGCTTGAGCTCACCGAGCCAGAGGGCACAAGAGAGTTCAGATTCAGCTCAATCACTTGTAGTGAACGAGTGTTGCATCTCACAAGTTGCCATTTGCAGCAATCTGAGTTTGGCCTCCAGGTTTTTAAACCTTCCAAGGTGATTGCTGTTGTGTAGTGGTTCTTGATGGTCTGAGTAAGCAAGTTCTTGAACTCGAGAAGTGATTGTCTTTGGTCTGGTGGGCAAGAGAAAGATAGTTGTGGAATCAAGAAGAAGATGAAGAAGAGGAAGCAGGAGAGAAGACATGGCTTCTGCATTTTTTCTAGGGCTTTTTGTTTTGTGTCACTCACTCTTCTTCTTCATGTCTTGTTTTATAGTTACAGTACAAGAGAGAGATACTGCTAAAAGACTTAGCTTATCGACAATGTTTCTGTTCATTGTGGCATCTTTTTTGAACGCACTAAGTTAGAAAACGAGTTGACTTGTAAGGTCTTTCTTTCTGACTGTATCCTTAAAATAATGAGTTGAAATTTACCTATACCGACTTCAAATAGCTGACTCTGCTAAGGTTAAAAAGTTTCTATTGTTAGTATGTGTAATTTTACTGAGCTAGAAAATCAGTTAAATCTTGTATATGGAAACTGATTATATTTACAAAGTACATATACAATTTCAGCGGTTAACTTTAATTTATTTTAACAAGAACTTGTTTACCATAGTTGACAAAAGAAATGTTTACCGTATATGATATTAAACCAATTAAAATGTGTTTGGTTGAAAATACAAGAGCTCAAATGTGAACAGAACTTTTTATTCTTAGTGGCTTTTGAGCATTAGTTATAGACTCCACATGGTTGAGTTTGATTTGTTATTCTTAGGTTTCTAAAGGCTTCATTATTTCCTTCAAACTCATTATAAGACTCTTAGGTTTTATTTTTCTACTATTTTTTTCTCAATTACAGAAACTAAATTTCTAACAACAAGTTAATTGGTCATTTTAAAAATATCTACAGTGTTAAGAATATTTTAGTTTCGATTTCTTCTAATTTTTTTTGTTTAAGTAACTATTTCTATGTAACCAGTGGATATTTTTCTTTACATGTATTACTAGACTAAGATTCGCGCCTTGTGCGGGATGAGCATTATATATAATTTTTTTATGTACTATATGTTTTTACATATAATTAAATAATAAATATATATTAAATAATTAAAATTAAGTAACTATTATATATATAATTTAATTGGTGTGAACATATAAATCAATTTTATTAATCCAAACAATATTTTTTTTATTTAATAGGATATATAATTAAATTTAAATGATATTAACATACATAGTATATTTTAATAATAAAGTCTATTAAATGATGCTTTCTACTCATATGATTTTTTTGATAATTTGTATCTTTTATAACAAAAAAATTAAATTACTAATAACAAATTTTTTATTGTGGGATTAATAATTTTAGTAATTTATAATTTTTTTAAAAAAATAAGTTGTCAATGTATGTTCAAAACTTTTATCAAAAAAAATTGTTCAAAGTAAATTTCAAAATTAAAATATTTATGTATTTTATATGGTATATAGTTTAATCTTAATTAGATTTTTTAATTATATGATTTGTAATAATTTGTATTTTGTCATAAAAAAAAATTTTAAACCATAGATCACAAGATTTGAATGTGAAACTCTTAACATTTTTTGTAATTAATAGTCGTTTTTAAAAATTCAAAATATAACATATACAGAAAAATTCAAATTTTATTATATGGTTAATGTAGTTGTTTAATTTATTTTAATAATTTAAAATTAAGCAAATATGATAGAAGATACATTAATTTTTATCAAATTTTTATTATTCAAAATCATTAATTATTATATATTCTTTAGGCACATTAGACAATTTCATAATTTTTAATTAAGTAAATAACAAAGAACATTAATAATTAATTTATTGTTAGTTTAATAAAAATTTTATAAAATAATTAGATGAACCAATATATTTCTCTAATAAGTATAAGAATAATCTTATTAATGATACATGGATACAAATTAATTATCATTCAAGGACCCTCAACTTTACGTAGAATCCTCTTTTCATCCCCCGAGACTAAACAATCTCAGCATCGACCCCAGGGTGACAAATAAAAAGCTGTAAAACGACGACGTTAAAGAGTAAACCAACGATACGAAGGAAAGAAAACATACTACTACTTCAAAACCTCGAAAGGGCTTCTAGGGCAATCCAGCCACTTTCACTCTCTCACAAATTCGCAGCAAAACCTCGAGAGCTTCGACTTTTTAAGGGTTTTAGCTAATCGTAATCGGAGAAGATGACAATGTCGATGCAGCCGTACGGTATCCAGTCGATGCTCAAGGAAGGCTACAGGCATCTCTCGGGCCTAGACGAGGCCGTCATCAAGAACATCGAAGCTTGCAAGGAGCTCTCCACCATCACCCGCACTTCCCTCGGCCCCAACGGTTCGTTAATCCCCTCTGGATCCGTTATAATACTCTCGATTTGAATCGATGAATCTCATTTTCTTCGATCTGATTTGCTATTTGAAACTCTCAGGGATGAACAAAATGGTTATAAACCATTTGGATAAGCTCTTTGTGACCAACGACGCTGCGACGATTGTGAATGAGCTCGAGATTCAGCATCCTGCTGCGAAGATTCTTGTGCTAGCTGCCAAGGCTCAGCAGGAAGAGATCGGAGATGGAGCTAATCTGACGATCTCCTTTGCTGGTGAGCTTTTGCAGAATGCTGAGGAGCTTATTAGGATGGGGTTGCATCCGAGTGAGATCATTTGTGGATATAACAAAGCAATTATTAAGGTTGGGTTTGTTGATTTTAATGTTGGTGTTTTTAGTTTTCTCTTTGTTTTTGGGTTAAGTGATGGGACGAATGCTATTGGTTGTTTGCAGGTTGTTGAAGTTCTTGAAGATTTGGTTGAGAGTGGTTCTGAGACTATGGATGTGCGTGAGAAAGATGAAGTTGTTTCGAGGATGAGGGCTGCTGTTGCAAGCAAGCAGTTTGGTCAAGAAGAGATTATATGTTCTTTAGTTGCTGATGTGAGTGTCTCTGTTTCATTGTCCTGATTGTTGTTTTACTCATGTTTATGGAGCTGATGGGTTGGTTTACTTGTTTTTGTTTTTCAGGCGTGCATTCAAGTCTGTCCAAAGAATCCAACCAATTTCAATGTCGATAATGTCCGTGTTGCCAAGCTCTTGGGAGGAGGATTGCACAACTCTTGCATAGTACGTGGCATGGTTTTGAAAAGTGATGCTGTTGGGAGCATAAAGCGAATGGAGAAGGCTAAGGTGAGATCGCTTTGCTGTATTTTGTTTATGCTTTTTGTCGATGTTTTTTTGCTGGTTTGATTGGATTTATGCTCTTGAGAATTATAGCTTTGTACTTGTGTTTTTCCTGTTTTTGATAGCTGAATGTCGCTGAAACCTTTTATATTTTCATCAGGTTGCTGTGTTTGCTGGGGGCGTCGATACCACTGCTACAGAGACAAAAGGAACTGTCTTGATCCATAGTGCTGAGCAGGTTAGTTTTTTTCACCCTGTGCTTTCAATGTGATATGGTAAATAAAAGCTGAGGATTACTAATCTGTTTTCAGAAGTATGGTTGCGGGTTGTAAACTCTTGTTTCTTATGTTTTCTAGCTGGAGAACTATGCAAAGACAGAGGAAGCTAAAGTTGAGGAGCTGATTAAAGCTGTTGCTGAATCAGGAGCTAAAGTGATTGTCAGTGGGGGATCAGTTGGAGAAATGGCATTGCATTTCTGTGAGCGCTACAAGTAAGCGTAGACCCTAATAAGTTATTAATCCTTTTAGCTGTTTTAGTCTGCTTTCAGTTTTGATACCCCCCCCCCCCCCCCTTGGACATTGCTGCTAATGATACAGATATTTTTATTGTCATTTCTAATATGAACCTTCTTTCTTGACAGGATAATGGTCTTGAAAATCAGCTCAAAGTTTGAACTGAGGCGTTTCTGCCGGGCAGCTGGGGCTGTCGCTCATGTAAGTAATTTTTATTCGCATTTTTCATTATCATCTGAGGGTGTTTTCATACTTAATGATTATGGAACAGTTGAAATTGAGCCGGCCAAGTCCTGATGATCTGGGCTACGTTGATTCCATATCAGTTGAGGAAATTGGTGGTGTGACAGTAAGTACTCCTTTGAAATCACTTTCTTTCTTTTTGGTTAATTATATTTGCCTTTCATTGACCAATAAGAATTCCTGGTCTTCTTGTGATGTCTTTAGGTCACTATTGCAAGAAATGAGCAAGGTGGTAACTCAATCTCTACTGTCGTTTTGCGTGGGAGCACAGACAGCATTTTGGACGACCTTGAAAGAGCTGTTGACGATGGAGTTAATACATACAAGGTAATCTTAACTGATTTACATATCTCGGTTCCATGTGTAGTTTCCTTTGTTCTAAATATTTTGTATTTATCTCAGGCGATGTGCAGAGACAGCCGTATCGTTCCTGGGGCTGCAGCTACTGAAATAGAACTGGCTCAGAGATTGAAGGAATATGCCAACGCAGAAACTGGGTACTCTCTTCTACTCAGTTTTTTTCTGATAATATCATTTTGAGTCGTATGTGAAATATCCACATTGTAAGGCTAGCTTTTAATACAAAACTGCTTATGGTTTGATGGCTAAACTTGTTGTCTGCTTTGATCTTTCAGGTTGGACAAATATGCCATCTCCAAATACGCAGAGAGCTTCGAGTTTGTACCCAAAACTCTTGCCGACAACGCTGGCCTCAATGCGATGGAAATCATTGCTTCTCTGTACACTGGACACGGATCAGGAAACACAAAGCTAGGCATTGACTTGGAGGAAGGTGCTTGTAAAGATGTCTCGGAGACAAAAGTGTGGGATCTTTTTGCAACCAAGTAAGTTTCACACCGTCTCTCTCAACCATTATGTCTTTCTATCATATACTTCTCTTCAATTGCGTAGCCGTTGTCCCACTCATAAAAAAAAATATTCTCTAATGTTTTTGTTCTTTATTATAACTAAGGCCGCGTATCTGTGCAGGTTATTTGCTCTTAAGTACGCTTCTGATGCTGCATGCACGGTGCTTCGCGTAGACCAGGTATGCACAAACCTACCTGATTTAATCTTTTAGTGAACCGACCAATCTCTCATTTTAGTTATTTCACACGTTGGTGTGTTGTTGGTCCATCACATTGATCAAAAGATAGTGTTCACATAGTGGAATAACTTCTGAGACTTAACAAATAAAACATCGTCTACTTGAGTTGTTTGGTTTCAAACCCTTTGATATAACATTTCATTTTCGTTACATCTATCTGAGTGAGTAGTAGATTAAAGTCTTGTCTGGTTGTATGTAAATGTGCAGATTATAATGGCGAAGCAAGCAGGTGGACCAAGGAGAGACGCTGCAGCAGCCGCTGGTGCAGGGGCAGAGGAAGACTAAGCTGTAGAGAACAATTCCTCGTAGTAAAAGTGTTCTCCTGTAACCTTTGTTCTTTTTAATTCTGGGAAGATTTTTGTCAGTCTCAGTTTAAGATTTGTGAACTTGTGTACACCAGACCCATCAACTTAAGGTTTTGTCTTTTGGTTTGCGATGTTCGGTTCGTCTCAACTTGAAATTTCCCGGCTCCTGAACATAGGTGTTTAACTAAATATAGAAAGGAAAAAACACTTGAAATCTCAAAACTTACAAACGAACCTGACCAGACCGGTCTATGCAAGGAACGACATTAAATATGATTAGAAGAGAAGTATCTTCTAATCATATACTAATTCATTCCTAGATTATATCACTCTTGAGGAGTATTGACGGTTTAGTCTTGTCATTCTTGAGATGCAAGAACATAATTAAATGTATAGAATGATGTTTTCCTTTTCAGGCTTCAGCTCTAATCGAATGCAAAATCGAAAATTCCTATTTTCAATACCAACAAGGTTTTACTTGAAACACAAGAATTCAATAAATGCATTTTCCTTTTTCCTTCAGTTTTGACTTAAAGGCGCACATTATTACCAAATTAAAACCACACAAAATGGAAATTGTTTATTTATCTTTTCCTTTTAAATAATGTTAAAAAAGGACATTAGTTCTCTTCAAACTCTAACCGGATTCCTATATAAACATAGATACTAGAGTAATCACAAATCATAATCTTTCACAAAACTCTCAATCTCACATCCTTAAAAACTCTCAAGTTTCTTAAAAGGTTTTTTTTTTATAATGGAGAAGATACTTGACGGAAGAACTAATGGAGCACTCAAGAAGACCAAGATCGTGTGTACTCTTGGACCAGTGTCCAGGTCTGTTGAGATGATCGAGAAGCTTCTCAGAGCTGGTATGAACGTTGCCCGTTTCAACTTCTCCCATGGCACTCACGAGTACCACCAAGGAACTCTCGATAACCTCAGAATCGCCATGAAGAACACTGGTATTCTATGTGCCGTCATGCTTGACACAAAGGTAACCTAATTCACTAAACTTCTCTTTTATGTGACATAATAATAAAATTTAATTAATTTATAATTAAACTCGGTTTAATTTGTTTTTCTAGGGTCCTGAGATTCGAACCGGATTTCTCAAAGAAGGCAAACCGGTTCAGCTAACTCAAGGTCAAGAGCTCACAATCTCAACTGACTACACATTGGAAGGAGACTCAAACACAATCTCCATGAGCTACAAGAAGCTTGCTGAGGATCTCAACCCAGGGAAAGTGATTCTCTGTTCAGACGGTACAATCTCTCTAACCGTCTTGTCATGCGACCAGGCCAACGGTCTTGTCCGTTGCCGATGCGAGAACTCAGCAACCCTAGGAGAGAAAAAGAACGTTAACCTCCCAGGAGTTGTGGTTGATCTCCCAACGCTCACAGAGAAAGATCAAGAAGATATCCTCAAGTGGGGAGTTCCTAACAAGATCGATATCATCGCTCTCTCCTTTGTTCGTAAAGGTTCTGATCTTGACCTAGTCAGGAGGTTACTTGGAGAGCACGCAAAGAGTATCGTGCTTATGTCAAAGGTAGGTTTAAAAAAAATAGAACACATGTTTCTTGTTTCACAAGTAAACTTTAATTTTTTATTTTAAACTATAAAACAAATCACATGTTTCTTGTTTTGCAAGTAAATTTTACTTATACTTACATTGTCTTAACAGGTTGAGAATCAAGAAGGAGTGATGAACTTCGACGAGATTTTAAAGAAGTCTGATGCATTCATGGTGGCTAGAGGCGATCTAGGTATGGAGATTCCGATCGAGAGGATCTTCCAAGCTCAGAAGATGATGATATCGAGAGCTAACGCTGTCGGAAAACCTGTCGTGACAGCCACGCAGATGCTCGAGTCCATGACGAAATCTCCTCTTCCGACAAGAGCCGAAGCAACAGACGTGGCCAACGCTGTCCTTGACGGCACGGACTGCGTCATGCTCAGCGGAGAAACCGCCGCCGGGGCCCACCCTGAAGCCGCCGTGAAGATCATGGCGAGAATCTGTAAAGTGGCAGAGGACACCATCGACTACGAAGCTGTGCACGAGAGGATCCAAGAAGCTGTTCCCTTGCCGCTGTCTCCTATCGAGGACTTGGCAGCTTCCGCCGTGTCCAAGGCCAAGATTCACAACGCCAAGGCGATTGTGGTGCTCACTAAAGGCGGCTACACGGCGGCGCTTGTGGCGAAGTACAGGCCTAGCGTTCCGATTCTGTCGGTGGCTGTGGCGGATGATTGTGAGTCGAGGTGCTCCGTTTCGGTGGCGAAACGTGGCTTGATTTACCGTGGGATCGTTCCGGTGGTTGCGACCGGTGAGTCAACGGAGGAGAGGACGAGGTTCGCGATGGAGTTTGCTAAGGAGAAGGGGATATGTAAGAGTGGAGACTCTGCTGTGTTGTTGCATTACATTGATGGTTCCTCCGTTCTTAAGATACTCCCTGTTGAGTAGACTTGTTAAACTTAGAAGTTTTAAATTTTTGTGGGGGTTTCTTTTTAGGTTTTTGACAATTTTAATATTTATCGGAGAATGTTTTTACTTGTTGAGATTTCAAATTCATGTGTTCCAATCTAATCAAATCGAACCTTGTCTTCAATTGGGTATTTGATGTTGTGCGTTTAAAGTTCAAAATATTACGTGTGTGCATGGATTCTTACAGGCAAACGCGATCGTCTTCTAGCTTAGATATTTTGCACTTAACCATGCACCAGATTCTAACCCGCGGTTTTTATTTTTACTTATCTAATTTAATAATTAGATGACTTTAGTACTTTTATCTGTCATTTTACAATTTTAAAACAAAGACGTTAATCCTTTGATGTAAAATTCGTTCGCTTGCAAATTTTTATTTTTGATCTGCTAACATGCCTAATGAATACTACACTATAGACATCACTATACCAGTATAAGATCCAAAATTTAAAACATATGAGTTATCGTGTGTGTGTTCAACAATAGATTATTGATTAAAACTTTCATTATAAATCAGTTTACACACAAGCAAATACATTAAATACATGAAAATGTTTCTTAGGAAACCCTTGATCACACATCTTACGTCCAAGCTAAATTATTGATGTTGTATATCTTGTTTGTAAAGCTCAAGTCATTTGGCTAAGTTTCTTTTTCGCTCTATCGGATGTGTGTATCTTCGTCCAACATTGCTCTCAGCTTCTACTACGGCAACCTTTAGATAGAAGTCACGAAATATTTTCAAAATTAATTATTATAAGTGTTTTGACCAAAAAAGCTTCATAACTAAGATATATCTAATAAAAATTGTATAGTCGCTTCAGCTCGCCCTTCGAAATAGCTAATTGATTCATTAAGGAGCCTTTTGTATCTTTTTCAGGAGCAATAAGATATGGTTGATAACCCAGAATTACTCCCTAATAAATTATATTTACGTTAAGCAAAAAAAATTGAAAAAGGAAGCAATGAGTTAGCCGTAGTGACACTGGGTTTTCATTAAACCGATTATATAAGATTTTTATATCTGTGAGTAAAATTTGTTTATGATTCCAGAGCTATTAGTTTTAGAATTAGGAAATAATTAATATTTATATGTAAATAATATAATCAGTATTCTAAACATGCCATATTTGAAAACCTCAAAATTTCAAACACGTTGTTGGATTTTTATAATAAAAGGGGAATATGAGCTCAATTGAGCCTACCCACCTCAGCATGGAAAATCATCCAATGGGGTGGGTTCTTTTTGCCATGTCATTTGTTCATTCACACAACATAAAATTGACTCGGACCTCTCCGTTTCGTCTTCCTCCAAAGCACGCCGTTACACCACTTCCGATTCTCTTTCGCCTCCACATCTAAGTCTCATAAAGTTCATGTGCTTATCATAACCTAAACGACATTAATCTGTTCCCCTTTCATCAGCTACACAATTATAGATCTCCCTTCTTCTTTGCATCTCTCCTTCATCCTATTCAAGCTAACCAAATTTTCAGAAAAAACGATGACAGAATAAGGAAATCAACCGGCAAAGCCCCTACATCTCTGCTCTAAAATAATGTTGCTCATGTCCAAAGACACTCGGATCAAACACATCATGCTACCTCCTTCTCGCCGAGAGTTCAGGGATATTTACGTTGTGTTCGAGTTGATGGAGTCTGATCTCCACCAGGTGATTAAGGGCAACGATGATTTAACTGCTGAGCATCATCAGTTTTTCTTGTATCAGCTTCTCCGTGGTCTTAAATATGTTCACGCAGGTTAGTATACATTGTTTTCTTTCGACCCTTGTGGTAATATTTTAGATTTATTGAGATACTGAAGTGAGTTATGTTCTCAGTTATGTGTTTCATAGGGATTTGAAACCAAAGAACATTCTAGCTAATGCTGATTTGCAAATTGAAGATTTGTGATTTTGGACTCGCTCGTGTTTCTTTCAACGACGCTCCAACTGCTATATTTTGGACTGTGAGTTTTCTTTCAAGCAACTAAACTGGTCGTTAGATTTTCTTTTAAATATTTCATGGTTTGTGAACTCACTCCTTTTATGTATTCTTTTTTGTAGGATTATGTAGCTACTCGGTGGTATTGTGCCCCTGAGCTATGTGGATCGTTTTTCTCCAAAGTAAGATTCTTTTTTTCACTGAACCCAACTTCTATAGTTACCTCTCATTCTAAATGTACTTCTTTTTCATATTACAGTATACACCTACGATTGATATCTGGAGTGTTGGTTGCATTTTTGCGCAAATGCTTTTAGGTAAGCCTTTGTTTCCCGGGAAAAACGTGGTGCACCAATTGGATCTTATGACTGACTTCCTTGGCACTCCACCTCCTGAGTCTATATCAAGGGTTAGTCACTCAATAATTTTAAGAAAAACATGTTCAATTTTTTCTCTAGCGGATTAATGTGTTACATACCAACATCATTTGAGAGTGAGTTAATTTTTTATAATATGATGTTGCAATCTTGAAATGATGACAGATTAGAAATGAAAAGGCGAGGAGGTATCTTAGCAGCATGAGGAAAAATCAGCCAGTCCCTCTCTCTCATAAGTTCACTAAAGCTGATCCTTTGGCTCTCCGCCTTCTTGAACGCCTGCTTGCCTTTGATCCCAAAGACCGTGCATCTGCTGAAGATGTACCTTTTTGTTTTTCTTTCCCATTTTCTTACACAGACTTAAACTCTTATCTTTCATTGTTCTGATTTTGCTTATTTACAGGCATTATCTGATCCATACTTCAGTGGTCTGTCAAACTCAGAGCGTGAACCATCAACACAGCCAATCTCAAAGCTTGAGTTTGATTTCGAGAGAAAGAAGTTAACAAAAGATGATGTCAGAGAATTAATCTACCAAGAGGTAACAGAAAAAAACATTTCTTCTTCTACACATCTTACTTTTCTCTGCTCTTCACTAGTTTTAACAGTCACTTATCTTTGGGAAAAAAACATTAGATATTGGAGTATCATCCTCAGATGTTGGAGGAATACAAGCGCGGTGGTGATCAGCTTAGCTTCATGTACCCTAGGTTAGCTTCAATATTTATAGAACATATTTTATTTAAACAGTGATTTTTTTGAGAAAAAAGATGCAATTTAATTTTATTCAATAATTAGTATATGTTACTCATATTAAATGTGATTATAAAATACTATATCATAAGATTGCATATACAAAAAAAAATATTTACATAATGTGTATTACATATGAAAAGTACATTTAAAACATAATTTATGTATATATAAATCCAAAAATAGAAAATGGTAGTTAATTAAAAGGTTACAATTTTAAAAACGATCTTCTATTTTGATGATTTTAAAATGATTATAAATATAAAACAAATTATTAATATAAACATGTGTAGCCTGGATAATAACTTAAAATGTGTATAACTAAAGTAAAATTTAATATTGAGTTTGTACACAATACTATCAAAGCATCATAGACAAAGGTTATGGAACCTAAAAAAAAGGTCATGAAACACAAAAGAAGAAGTAAGGCAAATGCGAGAATAATAATAATGTAGTTCGTAGGTTTGCAACTCAGATTGTAGGGCGGGATCAAACCGTAGGAGTTAGAATTCTTAAACCGTTTTTGTATATAAATTATTTTCAGAAACACACAAAACGTCTATGCAATGTGTTTAATCAGATTTAAGTTAAGAGTTCTTCAGAATTTTTGATTAAAAACCTAATTCCAGACCTCAGACAGTGATAATTTTTGTATCTTTCTACCATTTATAAATTTTAGAAAGCTTTTAAGTTGGGTTTGAAGTCATCACTCATACATGTTTTCGAAAGGTCATTCAAGACCATGTTTGAGCAAGTATCTCAGCCTTGCATAAAAGGATGACCGAGCACACAAACACTACCTAGCAAACAGAAAAAAAAACTAGAACATCAAATAATAGTATTCATATTCAAAATTATTTCCAAAAAAATCTGATTAATTAAATAATTAAAATAAGAAACTGTAAAATTAATATTACATCAACAACGGTAGGAAAGTAAACCTTCTATAAATTTACAACTAATAATATTTCAAATCATGAAGCAAAATTTTCTTTTTATCACAAACAAACTTAAAAACACACAGAAATTAAATAGCAACAATAAATGTTAAATTTAAATTTTGGTTAAAAAGGTTGACAAAATTATTTTAGTTAAAACGATAAATTGAAGACAACAAATAAAGAACCGGTATACAAGTTGGTGGTACTTTCTTTTAAAGACAAGTACAAAAATGAAACTTATTAATTTTAAAACCAATCAAATTTATACAATACTAATTATAAGCTTTACAATTGTTTTACATAAAAATAAATAACCAAGATAAAGAATATATATAGATCTTAAATTATAATTTAGTTAACTTTTTATTAATCTTACTAATATCCTACATAAAACTCCAATAAAACACAACAAAATATTTCAAATAGTTTTAAATTTGCATTTATGTTTATAATTCTATAACAAGTTTCAGTGTATATCATATTTGTTCGTTTTTAAAATATAAATATAAAAATTAAACTAATATTATAGGAAAAAATCCGGGCGTAGTCCGGAAAACCCCCTAGTATTTCTAAAACTGAAAAAATTGAGTTTATTGTTAAGATTCAATTCTTAAAAAGCTTGATTTCAAATTAAAAGACTTTAAGAAAATGGCAAGATATTGAAAAGATTTTAGGTTTTTTTGTCCTATTCAAGTATAATATTTCAAGGATTAAGTAATATATATATATATATATATATATATAAGAATAATTTAATAAAATTTTGAGACAAAAAAATAAGTTTTGTGGTTATCTAAAATATTTATAGACCTACTTGTAATTTTATTTAAAAAATGCGATTTCCAAAAATTATTGATTAGTTTTAGTATAAGCGTTGAATATTTAATTAGATTCGGATAATATTTTCATAAAAACTCGAAAGATTTATTTATATTTATAGATTATGTAGTTGTCAATACATGACAAAGTGATGTCTAATATTCTCTGGTTTGATTGCCCCTTTAGTGCAGAACTATTAGTTCCGCATGTGGTTACTGGCATATTTATATGAGAAAATCACCAGTTTTCCGGGATGTCTTCAGCAGCGGTGTCATTAGACACTAATCGGGATTCGCCTAGGTGGATTTCGAATACCTGAGTCATTAAAAAAAAATCTCAGATAATGAATTAAAATGATTTTCGTCTTAAAAAATAATAGGTTGTGAAAAAGTGACATGATATACTATAGTCTTTTGATAACATGTTCATCATAAACATTTAATGTAGAATAGGTTATATCCATTCATTAAAATGTTTTTTTTTGTTATGCATCAATAGTCTGAATGATATTTTATTTCACAAAAATTATGCAAAATATAAATATATGTAACTTACGCCTATAATAATGTCTTATGTAGTCAATGTAAGAACCATATACATAAAGTTAAAGGTGTATGCTAAATCACAATGTAATGTTTCGGTCAGTATTAGTTTGAGTCAATTCTGTGACGTAACTTAAATCGTGTACAACAGATGCAAACATATTAAGATTCCGATACATATATACACTACTAATTTATACTTTTTTCTTCAGCATTTATACTTTGAAATTCTGTTATAAACAAATCAAAATTGAATCTATCTTAAATTTAAATTAATATGAAATATATATAAAAATTTACTATAGAAAAGAGAAATTTAAATTAATATTTAAGAAATTTGGTTATTTTAAATAATTAATAAATTAAAATATAAGTTTTGAGTTTTTGGACCGGTCCTAATTCAAATGGGTTTACTCCAAAACATCCAAAGTTGGACCAAACATGGAAAACTTGATTTCTTAAATTTATATAATTAAACCTAAGCTTGGTAATTTATAGGATTGAGCAGATCTAGATTGCGAACTTCAGCCTTAGTTGACAGGTCAAGCTAGTGTCAATTTGATCTAAGTTAGCCAGATATTATTCTTGTCACTGTTTTTAAATGCGATTCACATAAGCCCATTGAAACCATCTACAAAAGTGGGCCTCTCATGAACACTTGTCAGCGTGGGGAGCGTTTCATGCGGACGCGGCCCATGACTCGCCGAAAAGAAATCTCCACATCGTACGTAGGGCAATTCCGTTATTTTAAGAAAAAAATTGAAGCAGATCTGACTTTTTCTCCAAGAAAAAATCTCCACCGTTGGATCTTCCCGACCCCTTCGCCACGTTCTTCTCTCTTATAAAAACGCAAACCCCTCTGCCTCGGATCTCACTCACCATTGTCACTTCGTAATATCTCATCTTCAATCTCTCCCTCTCGCTCTCGCGTATTGGATTCGAAAATGGGTGAGTATCTCCTTCGTTGATTTGGTTTCTCTAATCTATTGATGAATGCATTCTGATCTGATTGTTTTTGGATTTGTAGCTGGCGGTAAGATCAAGATCGGAATCAACGGTGAGTCTCTGCTTAATTAGTTTTTTTTTTTGCTTTCGTATATGTAGCAGATGTGTTGAATCTGACGTTTGGTTTATGTAATCGCTAGGATTCGGAAGAATCGGTCGTTTGGTTGCTAGAGTTGTTCTTCAGAGAGACGACGTTGAGCTCGTAGCCGTCAACGATCCCTTCATCACCACTGAGTACATGGTTCGTTTCCTTCCGACGACGTCGTTTTGATCCTGGACTGTTGATTTATACTTTAGATTAAGAGTCTGGTTTAGTTGGTTAAATCTCATGTTGATTCAGATGATTAGATCGTGTGTTTTTCTGGAGCTGATATGATTGTAATGTCATCGATTGAGTCAAGAATGTGAACAGTGTAAATTGATTATACTCTCCGTGTTTGATTGTTGCAGACGTACATGTTCAAGTACGACAGTGTTCACGGTCAATGGAAACACAATGAGCTCAAGGTCAAGGATGAGAAGACTCTTCTCTTTGGTGAGAAGCCAGTCACCGTCTTCGGTATTAGGTACATTTACTAGATGACTTTTATTTCTCAGTGTGTGTGTGTGTTTTTTTAATCTGATAAGTGAATTTTTTGTTTGTTTGTGAAGGAACCCTGAGGATATCCCATGGGGTGAGGCTGGAGCTGACTTCGTTGTTGAGTCTACCGGTGTTTTCACTGACAAGGACAAAGCTGCTGCTCACTTGAAGGTTTGTTTTTATATTGTTAGTCTTGGATGATTCTTCAGTAATTAGTAGACTTGTGATGCTTCAACTGATTGATTTGGTGAATTTGTTTGTTCAGGGTGGTGCTAAGAAGGTTGTCATCTCTGCCCCGAGCAAGGACGCTCCCATGTTTGTTGTTGGTGTTAACGAGCACGAGTACAAGTCCGACCTTGACATTGTCTCCAACGCTAGTTGCACCACTAACTGCCTTGCTCCCCTTGCCAAGGTAAAAGACCTCATGGCCTGTTATAATTGAATTTGATAGTGTTATGCTGAACCTCTTTCCAATCTTGGGTTTGCTTCTTCCTTTAGGTTATCAACGACAGGTTCGGAATTGTTGAGGGTCTCATGACTACCGTCCACTCTATCACTGGTAAATTTCTCAGTCTTCTAAAAATGTTAAACCGAACTGTTTGCTTATATTAGTTAACTCTGATCTAATGGGTTCTGCTTTTATGGTATCAGCTACTCAGAAGACTGTTGATGGACCATCAATGAAGGACTGGAGAGGTGGGAGAGCTGCTTCATTCAACATCATTCCCAGCAGCACCGGAGCTGCCAAGGCTGTCGGAAAGGTGCTTCCACAGCTCAATGGAAAGTTGACAGGAATGTCCTTCCGTGTTCCCACCGTTGATGTCTCAGTTGTTGACCTCACGGTCAGACTCGAGAAAGCTGCAACCTACGATCAAATCAAGAAGGCTATCAAGTAAGCTATAGCTTTCGGTTCTACTTAGCGTAGTTTCATCACATCTTGGTAACTAACAGGTTGAATTGTTTAACAATACGCACAGGGAGGAATCTGAAGGAAAGCTAAAGGGAATCCTTGGTTACACCGAAGACGATGTTGTGTCAACTGACTTCATTGGTGACAGCAGGTCGAGCATTTTTGACGCAAAGGCTGGAATCGCATTGAGTGACAACTTCGTGAAGCTGGTGTCATGGTATGACAACGAATGGGGTTACAGTACCCGTGTGGTCGACTTGATCGTTCACATGTCAAAGGCCTAAACCCTGACAAGATCTCTAATGATGTTTGGGGAGGAAGAATTCTTTATTTTCAATTAATAATTTGATCTCTATTTTCGGTTTGTAGACCTCTTTGTTTTCTGAAGAGGCCCTTTAGGCTGATATATTGAGTTACTCTCTTTATCGTTTGTTCAGATTTAAGACCTAAATCAAAGCTTAATTCTAATATGTTTCGGAAGTTATAGATAATTTTTGAACAACCCTAACATGGTGAAAAGCTCTTTGAAGAGAAACACTCAGATCTAATAATGTCAAACAGATGGTTCAAAGATGATGTTTTTCATTAATGCCTCCAGTAGATTCCCAAATGGGCACTTGCGTCTTTTATAACTAAGACCAATACAAACCGGATTGTAGTGTAGATTTCAAGTTGTTTTAGCGGTAGCTATTGACGGTTCTTCTAACATGAGTAATGGCTCTGGTCATCATCTTTTATTTACATACATATGATTGCATTAAAGTATTACAGATGTAAACATTACAGTGTCTTCACCATTACAAACTCTTGTTGAATTCTCATTTCTTCCCAGCAATCATATGGCTCGTGGCTTGTTCATAGAAAGAACATTACTTTGAGTTAACTTCAATCTGTCACAAGCAAAAGAGAAAAGTAACACTGAAAAATTATAAAGACAAGGAGTGGTAGACCACACTGAATATATAAACCCAAGGGACGTTGAGAAATAGCTAGAAACTTTAAGTATCAAAACATAAGGTTTTGATTAACACTTAAATGGTTAAGGATACAAAAGAGGATACGGATTCACACAAAACTTCAGATGCTCCTGTAAACATAGATCACTCCATCTCAAAGTCAAGACACGGTGATAAGGAGATACATAGATGGTTTTCAAATGACTTACCTCTTCTCTTTAGCTTCAATCTCTTTCTAATGGATTGTATCTATCTTCAAACGAGTTTTGCTTCCTAGTTTCCCGACTGCTGCGGCGGTCATAACCATCGTCCCTTTTGGTTTTGTAATCTGAAGAACTCCTTTCACGAGATGATATGTGGTTCTGATGATGAGATTCCTTTTCGTGGCTACCTCGTTTGGTCCTTCTGTATTCATCATCATCTCTTCGAACACTGCGCTTGTATGATCTGCGACTTTGCTGTCTCTGTGAGCTACTGGAATCATATTCCTCATACCGCTTTCCTCTATCTGTACTGGTTCTAGTATCCATCGGATATTCACTATCTGCACGCTTCTCTCCTTTCCCTTGGTTATAGGCTCTTGCTGATGCGTCTGTCAATGTCGTTGACACACTTTCTTTCTGATCATTGCCTATAGAAGACGAGGAGGAGTGCAATGGCATTCCCTTCTCAAAACATCCAATGCCTCCTGCTAGCTTAACTTCTTCTGTAAATCCTTCTATCATATCACGCAACACCTACAAGACAAAAGATTGAGAAAACTCAATTTAAGTTGATTGCTAATTAAATGTCATATATACATGAAAGTACGTATGATTATAGAGCAACATCCAATTTTTCTCATACCTGTCGAGGAGTTCGTTTGACCTTCTTACCACGGTACGACATTCTTCGACGCTTGTAATCTCTCTCTTCAGCTAAAAGCTCTTCTCTTGTCTTCCTTTTATCCATATCCTACAAGTTATAGACAATACAATCTCGGTTCCTTCAGCAAAAACTCCCTAGAGTAATATGTGTTTCCTTCATGTTATATAACGCAGTTAGTAGACAGTCTAGTATAAACCTGATTCGATGAGCGTTGTCTCGGAAGACCATCATGATCAATAATAGGTCGGTAGTTAGGACGTCCCTTCCGTTCCTCATCAGCTTTAGCCGTCATAACACCATGCTCAGCTACCCTTAAAACCAAAGTCAGATTCAAACATTGATAAGAAGCTTAAATACTACAGAGATAGAAACTGTGAAAATGGACAAATAATCAAGTTGCCAAAACAGAATAGCCCTTCAAAGATTTGAAACCTACCGCTGATATCTTGTTAGTGGTTGCGCATACCGAATCGCTCTCATTTTTCGTTCAAGCTTGGATCTTTCATACAACGCTGCAACAGCTGCTGCCACATCCTCATTACCGAACTTTGCATCATCCATAACCTCGAGAACACCAGAGGATTCAGGTGACCGGAACAACATAATCCGAGAGGCAGACACTTCAATGCAGTGTTTAAACATGTCTAGAGCAAAAAACTTCCCGTTGCCTTCTCCGTACAAGACAGCAAGCTGAGAAGCTAACCAAGACAACACTCGAACCAAAACCGGACACTCATACGTTCTCCTTTTGCACGAATTAGCATCAGACTCTATTATAAACCCACTAGCTTCCTCAACAACAGCTTTCAGACACAATCTAAAGAGCAAGAACACATGATCCCTAATGTATGTATCAATTATAACGCCATATCTCATGGAGTTCACCAGAATCCATGTACTTAACTCACTCATTCCAACCACTCTCGAACTCAGAATCGAAGAAAGAACACTATATGAATAAGAACTCGGATACTCTCTCCATCTCCCAATCTCACTCTTCACTGCATAGACATCAGACGGCAAGAGCCTTAACCGTCTATCCAACACACTCTTCTTCTTCTTCTCTTCCTCACAAGAACCTACAAAATCACTGCAAAGTTTTAAACTTTTCTTGCTATTATCGATCCCAGAGAAGCTAACAACGCCTGGGCACTCCTTGTAGAAGAAACAAACGTCGCCTCCGCCGTTATTTAACGGCAGCTCGAGCTTGTTCCGGTAACTAGTGAATGATCCAAGGAGGTGAGTGAGATCAAGAGGCTTTGGGCAACGAAGTGAATGGAGGAAGAGGGCTTCTGGTGGCATGAGGTGATTAGGATCAAACGGGCACCGAACAAAATTGTCATTGTTGAGAAGAGAAGAGTTATCTATAGATAGATTTTGCGAGAGGGAAGCTAATGTGCGTTGGGATTCTGAGATTAGGGACTGTAGAGAGGAGAGTGTACTGGAGATGGAGTGGATTGGTGGTGGAGATGGAGCGATGGAGAAAGTGTTGAGGTTTTTGAGAGGAAGAGGAGGTTGGGGGAAGAAATTAGGATTAGGGATTTGATAGTGAGGAAACGACGGTGGTCGATCCATCTGGCGACGGCGAACTTCACAGATTTTGAAAGGAAAAGAAAAATGTTTGAGACGAGACGTGTTTTCTTCTGTTATACAGTTTAATGTTTCGTACGCAAAGCCCACTAATTCTTTTTTTTTACAACAGGCTTGTAGCATTTGATGAGAAACCCCATTTAATATTGAAATTTCTCAAATCAAATTTTAATAGAAAAGAAACATTGAAATTTTTTGTCAAATGTTAAATGAGTAAAATTTCTAAACAAAAGACTCTCAGCAAATCGCTCTTTTATGTTCCTGTTTTTTTTATATTTATTTGTGTTTTCATTTTAAAAACAACTATTTTTTTGAAAATTTTCATTTTTTATAGAGAACTATTATAGATTTGGGATTGTGATTTATAAATTAGGATAATAAGATTTTTTTTTTAATAGATGAGTATTATTTTAGATTTTTTCATCAATAGGTTGTATTTTTTTTAATATTTTTTTTTTAAAACTGCTATTTTTGGAAAGTTTTCATTTTTATAGAGAACTATTGTAGATTTGGGACTGTGAATTAGAAATTAGGATAACAAAAAAAATTTTATAAATGAATATTCTTTCAGAATTTTTCATCAATAGGTTATATTTTTTAATATTTTTTAAAAAAACTGTTATTTATGGAAAATTTTCATTTTTATATAGAACTATTGTAGATTTGAGATTGTGATTTTGTAATTAGGATAAAAAAGAATTTTTTGTTGATAGATGAAAATACAATAGTTCAGAATTTTGAAAACTTTTCATTTTTTAAAAAAACTATTGTAGATTTTGAATTGCTGTTTAGAAATTAACATAACAAGATTTTTTGTTGATAGATGAGTATTCATTCAGAATTTTTCATCAATAAGTTGTATTTTTGAGATTTTTTTCTAAAAACTGCTATTTTTTTAAGTTATCATTTTTATAGAGAACATTTGTAGATTTGAGATTGTGATTTAGAAATTAGGACAACAAGAATTTCTATTAATAGATGAGTATTCGTTCTGAATTTTTCATCAATATGTTGTATTTTTGAAATATTTTTTAAAAAACTGATATTTTTGGAAAGTTATCATTTTTATAGAGAACAATTGTAGATTTGAGATTGTGATTTAGAAATTAGGACAACAAGAATTTTTATTAATATATGAGTATTCGTTTTGAATTTTTCATCAATAGGTTGTATTTTTGAAATATTTTTTAAAAAACTGCTATTTTTAGAAAGTTGTCATTTTTATAGAGAACAATTGTAGATTTGAGATTGTGATTTATAAATTAGGACAACAATAATTTTTATTAACAGATGAGTATTCGTTCTGAATTTTTCATCAATAGGTTGTATTTTTGAAATATTTTTTTAAAAACTGCTATTTTTGGAAAGTTGTCATTTTTATGGAGAACAATTGTAGATTTGGAATTGTGATTTAGAAATTAGGACAACAAAAAAAATTATTAATAGATGAGTATTCGTTCTGAATTTTTCATCAATAGGTTGTATTTTTGAAATATTTTTTTTTTAAAAAACTGCTATTTTTGCAAAAAAAATCATTTTTATTGAGAAATATTGTAATTTGAGATTGTGATTTAGAAATTAGGATAACAATAATTTTTGTTGATAGATGAGTATTAATTCAGAACTTTTCAAATAGATTGTATTTTGGAAATAATTTTTTTTAAAACTAATATTTTGGAAAAATATCATTTTTATATAGAACATTTGCAGATTTGGGAATGTGATTTATAAATTAGGATGAAAAAAAATTTTGTTGATAGATGAGTATTTTTTCATAATTTTCATCAATATCTTGTATTTCTGAAATATTTTTTAAAAAACTATTATTTTTGAAAAGTTTTCATTTTTATAGAGAACAATTGTAAATGTGGGACTGTGATTTACAAATTAGGATAACAAGAATTTTAAAAATATAACATATAGATGAAAAATTCTGAAAACATATTTATCTATCAACAAAAAAAAATTTTATAATAATTTCTAAATCACAGTTCCAAATCTATAATAGTTTTCTATAAAAAGAAAAATTTCCAAAAATAACAGTTTTTAAAAATATTTGAAAAATAAACTCTCTTGTTCAACTGATTTTATTTACGCTTACAGTTACTTTTATGTATTTATTTATCAATATTTTTATCACATATTTAAAAGCTCTGAAGATATTTTATTGTATTCACGTCCAACGCAGAGCATTTGCTTCAAAATCAAAGGCAAAGCAACGTATACGTCTATCTATACTTGCACACGAAGAACTGAAGTTGTAAAAAAAGAAATGTATTAACCATTTTCACTACTATCAAACTACAAAAACTATACTAATTTTAATAACTAATTAATGTGGTTTCCATCAACATATTAATTATGTGACATCGTAGTTTTAACACTATTCAATAGCGTGTTGTTGTATTTCTAACACTAACACATAAACTTCGAAGATAAGCAATGAGACTGAAACAAAAGCGTTGCGAACTGTAACAAGAAGACGAGTTGTTTCATTTTTCATTTTTCACAGTTCTGATTCAAAGCCAATTTAAGCACGCTCTAAAACTTTAAAAATACAAGATTTTGGTTTTCATATACAATTCAAGATATGGATCAATATCTAGTCATCAACTGGTGCAGCATATGCGTCAAGAGGAGAAGCAGTGATACTACCATATAAAAAACGACGTCCTTAACTTCAGTTATGTAATCGACATAAAATGTGATTTAAATCATCTAGCATTGCTTAATTAATCGCAAGTATTTTAACGCCAGTTAATATAAAACTTGAGATTGAGAGAAAACGCTGTGTGAGGCGGGACACGAAAAGGAGATATTTCATCTTTCGAATTCCAGGCTCCCTAACCTCTATATACGCCCTATATATATCTCTCTTTCTCTTTTTTTTTTTTTTATGAAATGTTAAATTTATTGATCACTTTAAAAAGAATATATGTACAGCTATATTGAGTTCAAAAGAGTAAACTTAGAAAGGAAACTGAAATATGAAACTAGAACCTTTAAAAAGGAACTTGAAACTACACAGACTAAGTTGTAGTGTCGTGTGCTTCAAACCATCGAATCATCAATCCCCGCAATCGCGGGTTGCAGGCATACTTGAGGGAAGTGGTACGATTCCTTACGGTTTTGTCGATCACCTTAGCTAGCTGATCCACATACTTGTAGCTGGTGTTGTGCTTTCTTTCATTACTCTCACGCCAGATTAGGTAAACAGACACTTGGAAAACCAGTCTAAGAAGGATAAAAGTGAGTCGATCGTACGAACCAGTGCGCAGACGCGTCATCGTTATGTCCCAATCAGGATCAGGTTCCAAGCCAAAAAGATTCCCTTTTACTTTCAACCAAACCATGAACGTATAGAGGCAAGCAAAATATATGTGATCTCTAGTCTCATCTGGTTCCATACAAAATATGCAGCTCTGCGGCTGCCCCCAACTGCTTGTACGTCGACCTGTGGAAAGCCTATCGCGGATGGCTAGCCAGGTGATGAAAGCATATCGAGGAATCCCTTGCGAGAACCAGACCAACTTACTCCAATTCACCTTCTCCTTAGACTGTCGAATCTGGTGCCAGGTTTCAGAAGCAACAAACTTGGGACCATAATTACCATCCTTACTCTTCCATAAAACTGCATCTCTACCATCTGTTTCGCAAACCTTAAAAGCCTCAATATCGACAATCAAGGAGAGGAGCTGCGGGTCCCTGCATCTGCGAAAATGCCATAGGCCCTCACGAAATACCTCACTAATACGAGCCTCCCTTCTAATGCCCAGCCTTTGCGTATTGACCTCTCCAGCAACCTCAATCAGACGACCTCTAGGATGCCATATATCAGTCCAAAACCGAGCAGTGTTTCCATCATTCACTTCATATCTTAGAAACCTCTTTGCCATAGAACGAATACGCAATAACTTGCGCCACACCCATGACCCCAATCCAGTGTCTTTGACGTCCCAAAACGTGTATTCACGAAGCAAAAATCTCCTTACCCACTTAACCCAGAGCGACGACGACTGAGCAAATAACCGCCATATTAATTTTAGCTCGAAGACCACACAGACCTCAGAGACACGACGAATGCCTAAACCTCCCTCATCATAAGGGTTGCAAACCTCCTCCCAGCAAATCTTAGCTTTTGAGGTAATGTAGGGTGAACCACTCCAAATAAACGCTGAGCACATACTTTCAATTTCTTCGATGCAGTTTTGTGGAAGACAAAAAGCTGCACACCAAAAGTTGGTGATACTAGAAATGACCGATTTAATAAGCTGCAGATGCCCTGCGTATGAGAGAGCCTTACTCGTCCAAGAGAGAAAACGGCTCCTGATCTTAGTGATAAGTGGTTCATAGTCGCTCCTGGTCATTATTTTGGTGGAAAGGGGTAAACCGAGGTACTTAATGGGGAGTTTAGAGACTGAGAGACCCACAGCGGCTGCTGCATCCTCCAGAGCTTGTTTCCCTCTACCAGCAGCAAACACCGTTGACTTCGAAATATTTATCCTCAATCCTGACATTACAGCAAACTTGTCAAAGACCTGAAGAGTTCCCTGAAGCGAACCTGGAGTCCCGTCCGTAAAGACAACGATGTCATCAGCAAAACTCAAATGAGACAAGGTCTCGGCCTCACAATGTGGGTGGTACCCTATACTCCCTTCTATTACCGCTTTGTTTAAGAGGTTCGATAGAACGTTACTGACAATAACATAAAGGTAAGGGGACAGAGAGCAGCCCTGCCTTATACCTCTACTACTGGTGAAGAAACCCGCTAACTCTCCATTGACTGATACCGAGAAAGCCGCTGTGCTGATACATCTCATGATCCAAGTGACAAACATATCAGGATAGTTCATAGCTCGAAGGGTGTTCTCGATGAAAGACCAGCTGACTGTATCAAACGCTTTGGCGATATCCAGCTTAATGGTTGCTCTGGAAGAGGCTGAAGGCTTATGGTAATCCTTTACGAGCTCTGTAGCTAACAACACGTTTTCAAGCAACAACCTGCCCTCAACGAAAGCACATTGGTTCAGTTCAATGGCTTCAGGCAGTGTAGCTTTAAGGCGCTTTGCAAGAATCTTCGAAACAACCTTGTAGATAACATTACAGCAGGCTATCGGTCTGAAATCTGTCATCTTCTCCGCATCAGTAGTTTTAGGTATCAGGGACAGCAGGGTGGCATTAACACTGTGGGGCATGAAACCGAACATGAAAAATGACTGAATAGCTGTGATAAAATCCTTCCCTATCACAGGCCAAGCAGCTTTATAGAACTCCATTGGAAAACCATCAGGCCCTGGAGCTTTGTTTGCTTGCATGGAGAATAGGGTTTCTGTAATCTCTGATACCTCCACCGGCTGCATAAGCATGGTTTTTGCCTCATTGGAGCACCTAAAGTCTACCAGATCATCATTTTCCTCATGCGCTAATTCTGATCCTCCCTGTTGTGAACCGTTGAGGAAGCTCTCGAAATGAGAGGCGGCCTCAGCCTTGATGTCCATGGGTGACGTAAGTATTCTTCCATCCGCTGTCACTATGCGTCTGATGATGTTTCTCGCATTACGGCTCTGTGTAACCTTATGAAAAAAATGAGAATTCCGATCTCCTAAACCCAACCACTGTATCCTTGACTTCTGATAATAAAACTGCTCCTCGATGCCTGAGATATGATGCCAGTACTCCCATGCATCAGAAGCTGCTTCAAAGGTGGATGTCTGAGGGTTCCGCATAGCTTCAGTTTGCTTGGCACAGAGGTCATTGTAAGCGTGCTTTACTTTCCTTGGAAGATCTCCAAACATATCCCGGTTGAGACCACGCAATTCATATTTAAGAGCTTTCAGCTTATCTTGAAATAACTTCAGAGCAGAGCGGGAATGATAGAGAGGAGCCGTTTCACTCCAGATCCTGCTCACTACTTCCAGGAACCGTGGATGAGATGTCGTGTGATGGAAAAACTTAAACGGCTTAGAATTTCCCTGAGGTGCCTCTCGAAGCTGAATGTGCATTCTCATGTGATCAGATACCCCTCCCGATTCAAAGGTGACATAAGAGTTCGGGAATTGACCAATCCAATAGCTGTTGCTCATAACTCGATCCAATTTCTTGCTGATGGGATTGCCATCCTGACTGTTTGTCCAGGTAAAAGAAGGACCAACTTGTGCAATATCCACCATGTCGCAGCTACGGACCACATTTTGAAAATCCCTAATAGCGCTTCTGTCCGCAGCAGAATCCACAAGACGAGAATGCTCTAGAGAGGATAGAGCAACGTTGAAGTCACCTTGAATAATCCACGCATTTGTGTCACCCGCTATAGAATTTGAAATGGTCTCCATTTCACTCCATATCTCTCATCGTTCTACCATGCAATTTGAGGCATAGACAAAGGAAGCCAAAAACGTATCACCAGAGGCTTTAAACCTCACCCATATTGTGATCATCTGTGCAGACGTAGAGACCGGAATGATCTCAACAGCATCAGACCAACACACCCAAATCCTACCCAAACGATGACTCGAGTAGTTATGAACACAACTCCAACCCGGGAACGTAGAATCAAAAATATTTTGGAAATTCTCCTCTTTAACCCGAGTCTCTAACAAACAACCAAACGACAACTTTGCAGCAGAAACCCAATATCTAACTGCCTTTTGTTTGCGTGGCATGTTGAACCCACGCATGTTCCAAGCAAAGATTGACGACATCAGTACTTCCGGGAGGAAGCTTTCTTCGCGTGTTGAGACTCCTTCTGTTGCTGCGTAACTGCTTGCACCAAGCTCCTTGAGTTAACTATAGTCCTCTTTGCACCTCTACCTCTACTACGGTGCGCGCTGCTTTGCCGCTGAGGTGCCGTTCCCAGAATATTTTCAATAGAATCAGTCACCAGTGGGGTAACAGTGCGACTAGGAGATGGAGGGACAGTCTGCTTCTCACAATCCTCTACAGATTTCACCTCTGACTCCGAGTCCTCATCATCATCTTCCTCGTCGATCTCACCCTCCTCCCTAATATCTTGCAGCACCTGGAATCCATTCGGCGATAAACATGTCTCAATATTATTTCCTGGCGGAGTCAGAGCCGGAGCCCGGCCGTGGCCGGAGATAATGGCCCACTCGTTTACACCAGATCTTTCACCAGTTCCTTTCTCAATACTATTGCCTCTCACCTGCTCCGCCTCATTGACTGAGGTGGTAATATTTGATAGATTCTTTCCACTAGATATTGATTCAAGCTCAGCCATTAACTTGGTCATGATCACAACACCTGACGTCTCTGGCACCTCCTTAGAAGAAAATCCCTCCATCACTACAGAATCGTTTTGTGTCGTCCTCTCTGCCTCCTGCTGAGTATTTGAAGACTTTGCTTTCATCGTACAGTTAGACTCCAAATGCCCCCAGCGAGCGCAAGAGGAGCAATGAGGAGGGAGCCACGGGAAGGCAATGGAGATAAGAACATCTTCCCCATGTCTGCCTTTAAGACTTATTTTTAGTGGTAGAGGTTTGGTCAAATCAACTTCCACGAGCACTCTAGCAACATCCATACGAATACACCTTTCCGTGCTCGGATGTAGCTTGATAAATTTTCCCGCAGTGCGAGACAAGAAGCTAAGGCCCTTTTTAGAATAAAGGTAGCCCGGAACGTGTGCCAAATCCACCCACAGTGGAATGGCAGAGAGGTCAGGAGGCGAGCTAGCTGTCTCCGGCGACCACACACCCACCATCAAAGGCACCTCCGAGATGTGCCAGAATTTCCTACCCAGAACTCTGTTGCGGATAGCAGCGTCTTCGATCCTAAACAGAACCGTCGTCTTCCCAATAAATTGAACATCAATTTTAGGTTTCTTCCCTGGCTGCGCCCAGATTCGATTTACAGTAGCGTGAATCGAACCAATATGAGGGGCGTCTTTCATAAAGTAACCCACAAGACAACATCTCCAAAGAGGTTTCGTGTCCTCCAAAAGCTCCACCGGAACCTCCACTTCTGCTACACCATCCTTCACCACGAAACAAGGTTGCAGAGCAGGGGTCGACGAACCCTTCAGCAGAACAGACGAGTACGAGATTGCGTCACGATTCTCAGCTGTCCCGGCCACTGTGTCCTGCAAGACCTGCTCGAGAGACTTCTCCCGCACATCATGTGCATCACTTCCGATCTCTCCTATTGCCTTCTCCTTGTTTGCCGATTCGGGATCGCCGTCGCCGTCTCCTTGCGTCATTAGGGTTTTGGAAAATTTATATGTAGGGTTTCTATCTCTCTTTCTCTTAAATTTTAAAAGATCTTATTTTATATTTATTCATTCATTAATTTTAATAATTAATTTCTCACATACTGTTTTTAAATTAGCACACATATATTACACACACTAACAAATTTATTTCCCACAGACTTATCATTTTCTGTATTTTTTACGTATACAGTACTTATGAAATACTTTGTTATATACTTATAAAGGGGGTGATTGGTTGAGGCTGTGACTTTCTGTTTTTTTGCTCTAAGATTTAGGCTCTAGATTTTTAGCTTTAGCTTTAATTTATTTTGCTGTAGAAATTTTTCAGAGCATTGTATAAGATCTCTAGAGAAAGTGCTTTCTAAAGCTAACATATTTCATTTTATAATGTTTTGGTTTTAGATTCAGTTTTTAAAATAAAAGCATGATTGCTTTTAAAAAATGGATGTAGAAATTAAAAAGGTTGTGCACAGCTCCTACAGCCTCAACCAATAACCCTCATATTCACAATATGTTTTATAGTTATTCTGTTGAACTAGTTAACTATAGGGGTAACTATATTTTCTTCGGAAGAAAACACCCTTTGGAGATATCTCACTGTATTCACGTCCAACGCAAAAGCTTTAGCCAAAAGCCCTGTATCAATCAAAGGGCGGGACCCGAAAAGCGTTTTACCAATCGGAACCACACCAGGATTTTGACTCCCGACTGCACCAAACGCAACCGCATTCGTGTTGCCAATATTAGCATGAAACTGAACCAAACCGACGGGAAAAACAAATACATCTCCGGGATAAAGAACCTTGGAGAAGAGCGTGGAGCGGAAGTTTGGAGGGGTACAGTGTGTGGTCTGATCAGTACTACTCTACCGGTGAGATGGTCTGTTTTGCTTCAGAGATTGGTTACTGGTCTTCAGGACAGAACTGCGACCTTTTTCTTTCGATATTGCTTTCAGGCTGCGGTCTATGCTCTATGGCATGAAAGAAACATTCGCCGAGTAGGAGAGGCACCTCAGTCCCCTACTAGACTCATCATATGTTTGGATAAGTTAATTCGAAATAGAATCTCTTCCTTGAGAAGGAAACTGGGTAGTAAGCATGAGAAGGCCATGGAGATGTGATTTGGAAGTAGATGATTTTTTCATTCTTTCTTTTTCCCATATAGACATTTCTTTTCCAACTTATAAATAGCATTAGGTTGTACAAAGATTTTCATTTGAGTTTGATTTTGTGTTTGCATCTATGTTTACACCATTACATGTTAACCACCGGAACATTGATAATCTTAACTTTTGAATACGTTCTCCATTTTAATATATGTTGTTTTTACACTTTCCACGAATTACAACACACAAAATTGTTCTATTAATAATACTCTCACTAACCAACGGGCCTTGGGTTAGTGGCACTTGGGATAACCCCAATACGGTGAACCCGCAGTTCGATTCCCGTTGGCCACCATAATTTAACATTGCACTTCTGGAACCCACATAATAGTCGGTTGACCTCGGTCGCCAGACACTGTGGTAAAATTAAAAAAAAAAAAATAATAATAATACTCTCACTCTCTTAGAGAAGCAGGTGCCTTATGGACTTCTATTGTATTTTACAATGGTTATTGATATTAAATGTAGGCAAATAAATAATACATATCTAATTCACATTATAATTCTAAGACAACATTAATTTTAAAATAAAATTAGTTTAAAACAACCTATTAAAATATGGTGAAAACACGGTTTATGTATCGAAAACAAACTCAAGTTGAGCCACCTGATTGACTATCTACCCCAATGAACTTAACAGCTTGTTTAAGATTCTCTAAATTAAATCAGTTGGTAATGAGATGACTACTCACTCGTAACTTATATGTAATTTGTAGTCATGATACAAAGCATTTAAGTCCTGAAGTTGAAGTTTGATACCTTGATCATATTCGTTGAAATTTATAACGTGAGAAGAAAAGATTATGACTCGCTTGGAGATCAAAAAGTATACAAACTAGCATGCACATTTTATACTTGCACACATGACCAAACATTAATCACCCAAAAACACAGTAACCGCACATTTTTGATTTCAGAAATTTAAAACGAGCGTTAATATGATAAAGTATCATACACATAAGCTACACCTACACACCACGTATACTAAAGAAAAACAAAATCCATTAATTAACTTTAGTTGTCTGATCGCATTGGTCATGTAATAGAATATTCATCAAGAAGACGAGTACTTCTAACTAAGAAAGGAAAAATCGGAATGGTTCAATGCATGTTCGGTTGTCGACAAATGACGACATGATATTCTTTACTTTTTATATAAACAAACCGAGTAGGAAAACACACTTGCTCACAAGAAATGTACCACCACGATAACGATCCTCAGAAAACTACTTGTGTAATAGGTTCGATGACGCATGAATTTTACAATTTTTACGATGCTGACTCAAAGCCCATTTAACTAGACAGACAGGCCACTTTCTAAAGCCCATATTCCACCCCTCTTCTCCGTTGCATTTCCTTCAAATGGTTCGATATTCATTTTCAAAATTCGAACGCTAAGACGCTAACGTTTGATTCAACCGATAATTAGTTGAGTAAATACATCATGTTTAACTAAACGCATAATCTCATAATCTACAAAAATGTTCAAAAGAGGCTAACATTGCTTCTAAGTTCTCATTTCAAGAATCAAAATTTCGGAAAAACGAAGAAATACACACAACAATCATTGCAAGACACCCAACATCCATTCTCAGTAAAAACCAAACCATACATTACCACATTCCTAAAAGATTATACGCTACTAACATTCATTCTTCAAAACAATTCTACAACTTCGTGTCGTTTCATTTCAAAAAAACAACAAAGCTTGTGTTCCATAAACCAGACACAACAGATAAGAGATTCAAACTTAAAAGATTGATAAGTTCTCCAATAGTAAACGATCCAACATTGTCAAAACATCATCCAATTAAAAGACAAAACTCAAAAGACAATACTTCAAATGTCTCAAAACGGTTGAGATCAGAAAAACACGAACCAGATATTGTTTTTAACGGTAACTCTTCTGGAAACGAGAACGAGCACCACGCCCACCAAACTTCTTCGGCTCGCACCTCCTCGGATCCGCCACGAGCAGAGTCCTATCGTACCTTATCAGAATGTCCTTGACCTCCTTCTTCGACTGCTCATCAACATACTTCTGGTAGAAAGCCACAAGCGCCTTGGCAATGCTCTGACGGATCGCGTAGACCTGAGAAGTGTGACCGCCGCCGTTGACGCGGATCCTCATGTCGACGCCAGCGAAACGGTGCTTCCCGAGGAGAAGCACCGGCTCGAAGATCTTGAATCGGAGGATCTCTGGGTTGAACAGCTCGATCGGGCAGCCGTTGAGCTTGATCAGACCGCACCCGCGTCTGCAGTGGGTGACGGCGACGGCCGTCTTCTTCCTTCCGAAGCATTGCACGGACTCTTTGGCTTGTTTCGTCGCCATGGTTAGAGTTGAAGATTCGTTGCTCACTCACTAGCAGCAGCCGAAGTGAAAACCCTAAAGCCAAGGTCTCTGAGTTGAGGGTTAGGCTGTTTATATATGTCGAAATTATAATGGGCTTAACTATGATGATTTTAAAGGCCCATGGGCTATTTAATGAATTACGGTCTAGGTAAGATAAACCGGGATGTTTTTGATTGGTTTCCTAAACCGGGTTGTGGTTATTAAAAGATTTTGAACTTCTTCTTGTATTAAAGTGAGGTATTTGAGTAGGTTCACGTATACGATTCCATGATTCGATCATACCAATCTGGCTGTGTGAAAAGAAGAGTTGAACTTTGGAAACTTGTGAGTGGAAGTTTAGTTGTGTCCAATGTTCTTAAATTGGACCGGAGTGACGGTTAGACTGAGTTTAAATCGGGAATAAATCCGAGTTGGAAAGCTGAAATAAAATTTAACTTGTAGCAACTAGCAACCCACAAAGAGTAATAATTAACACGCTGATAGAGATACAATAACAAACTAGTTAGTTTTCTAACAAGTTGACTTTCCCCAAGTGAATTTCACTCTTATCAAAAATCCTAATTAACATTCCTTGTTAGTCTCTAAAGCTAGAAGGCTTAAACCAAAAGCATGTGAAAACAAATAACCACAAGTAAAGAGATATTGAGATGTAGTTAAGTTATGTCTGATATTTTCTGTAAGTTATACATCTGTAGTTTTGTCTGGAATGGATAAAATCTAACTAGAGAAAAAGAGAAAGGAAAAAAAAAAAATGGAGATAAACTACGAAGACGTTCCTCAAAATCTACGGTTGTAATCTATAATCCGGATCAGTTAAATATAGGTATGGATTTTTAGCAGATTGCAAATTGAATGTACCAAGTAGATCTAGTTAATTGAAATGGAAATCGAATGCATCTGATCATAAGAAATCTTATTCATTATTTTATAAGCCAAAAGTAATGACTTACATGATTGTATATCACGCCACGCACGATAAAAATCAAACATAACAACCCTAAAACACACACATGCAGATAGATATATGCATACACACACAGGTGTATAAGCTGACGTTATTATGTGTTTTTCATATTTATATAATGTAGATATGTAGTGGCGACAATTCATCCATCCATCAAGCATCCATGAGATTGTTGATGAGAGGGAGGATCTTGGCTTTGCTTAAGGGCTTTGCCAAGCAATGGTTAAGTCCAGCTTCCATGAAAGCCTTACGTTCCTCTTCATTGTCAGCCAGTGTCGTCACCCCAATAATCATAGACGTCACTTTCATTTCTCTTAGCTTCTTAGTTGCCTAAACAAAACCAACAAAAGGACATAAAAAAGTATTTTAAAGAGGAGCTTAATAAGTGTAGTGATGATCGACACAAATTAAATTAAAGATTATTATTTAATTGTACCGAAAGTCCATCCCTCTCGGGCATTTCTTTATCCATTAGGATAAGGTCGAAAGATGCATTGCCGTCGCGGTGGATGTTCACTGCCTCCTCACCGTTCTTAGCTGTCTGTGAAATTCCACCGATTGATTTGATGATAATCTCGTGAAGTTTACGAATTACAGGATCATCATCGACGATCAACACGTTAAGTTTCTTCTTCACTTCTACTGACTTCGTTTTCTCGATATCTCCCGTGGATGTTGTTGCCATCTTCGGTTTTTTCTTCTTCGAACAATCTTCACACAAAAAGAATCTAATTAAAACGAAGAATGTTTAAACAAAACATTATGGAAATTAACATACAAGTGTTCTAATGCATGTGTATTTTTTTTTTTTTTTGTGTATTATGAGCGTATAACCATCTTCTTGCATGCATGGGTTCGTGTTTGTATATAATAATATATATGCATACTGAAAAAAGATTTGAAAGCGGCTTACGATTTTGGATTCTAAAGAAGATTGTGAATTGTGTTAAGAACGTAGACATCGATCGAAATTTATAGTTGAAAAAAGTGAAAGAGGCATATTTTCACACCACAATGCAAAATATCTTTCTTACACGAATTTTCCTGAAATGTAATCTGCATCGTTGCAACTGAGTTGTCTTACCAAACTAATATGACGCGCCAATCAGTCAATATGGTGAACAAATGTTAAGAATATAAGAAAACACAAGTGAAAAGTATATTTGTATATATATTATGATATTTTCTCCACGAGAATTATGTAATTAAGATTATCTACTTTCAGTATTTTGTTTGTTGAGCTAATGGTCTTGTTGAAAGGTTGATAAGATCATTATCAAATGCATATGTGCTAGGATGTAAAAATAAATACCATCACGGACCATAGAAGTCATGCTTGAGCAAATTAAGCATAGAAAATGCCTCAACACTATTCCGTATGATTAGCTCCTATTTTCTCTCAGAGTCCACAAGCTGAGTTTGTAATGGCTTATTAAACAATTTTATCAGATTGGAGTACATGTTTAATAATGAAAATAATACATTGTTATAAATTATAATAATTCAACTACATGGTCAGAGGAAACTTAAAAGGAAAAAAAAAGTTAAAGAAATGGAAAGAGTATCAGAACTATTAAAACATGCTGACAAAAAAAAAACTCATAAAACAGAATAGAGAGAGGAGACCTACTAAAGTAAAATTCAACCTATATATGTGAAAATAACAATCCCTGTCCTTACCAATAGCCCATTGAGCCCATAAGAAAAGGCCTATACAACCAATGTATTAACGTACAAGTTGATGGTAAATACACTCGTGGTCTCATGCGATGTCAATTATTATTAATGTTACACTTACCAAAATATATTGTTATAAGAAATAATAAGAACTAAACTATAAAGTGGAAGCTCTTTAGTCCAATAACTGAGATTATACATCAGATTTCAAATTTAATACCATGATCCACTGCAAAAAAACATATTTTTTACTAAGGCAGTATTCGTTGTAAATTCGTCGTAAACGGGGTGTTACGACGAAGTAACGTCGAAAGACTTTTCGTTGTTAAACGTTCGTCGTAATGGAGGTTTCGTCGTAAACGACTCGTTACGTTTACGACGAAATATATTCCTCGTAAAGCGCAGGGAAAGGATTCATCGTAAACGCCACGTAAGTCTTCGTCGTAAAGCCCACGTAATTATTTAGATGTAAAGCACACGTAAATACTTTCGTTGTAAATCACTCGTAAACATTTCGATGTAAAATCCTCGTAAATATTTCGATGTTAATCACTCGTAAACATTCGATGTAAACTCCATGTAATGTTTACGAGGAGTTTACATCGTTTCTTATTATATTATTATTAATTAGTATATAATAGATTTTAATTTATATTTAATATTCAGAATTTAAAATAATTTAAATTTTAAAACGAAATATGATCTTGGAAAACATATTTTAAAAAGTCATACAATAATATTTAAATTCATAATACAAACAGAAAAATAAAAAAAAACTACATATTGTCGAAGTAGTTGGTGGGGTTGCTCGGCTGTTGACGGGTTGGATCGGACTCTTGGGGATCTCGTGGTGGCATTCCAAGAGCGGCTCGTCTCTCACTCAACATTCTCTGCATAACCGGGTTTCCCACGGCCATCACGTCTAGCAAATCCTCAAGAGAGTCTAAACGAACCTGCTGGCTATCCATTTGAGCCTTCTGGCTATCCATTTAAGCCTTCATCTGAGCAGTCTCTTCATCCCGTCTCGAAGTGTATGACGAAGTTGCCCTTGCAACTTCGTTAACAGAGCCTATACCGACTATCCGTCCCTTCTTTTTAGGAGCCACCTATAAAATCAAAACATATATTAATATAGTTAATTATGTTAAAATATTTAAAATAATGTAAACAAAAATTTTAAGTTACTTCTTCGAAGATTCTGTCGACCTCTTCGGTGGACAATGTGACTGGTAATCCATCGGGAGACTCCTGGGTTAGTTGCGTCTCCCGTTCTTCAATCCGACCAGCCACTGTTCGGAAGAGTTTCTCAGATGCAGGATCCACAAAAACTCTGTCGGATGTGGCGTGAGTCATCTTGAATAGGTCAGACAAAGAAGGTAAGACTCCCGTCTTCTCGAACTACAAAAAAAAATTAAATTAAATATTATAAATTATATTAATTGAATATTTTAAAATATATATTTAAAACAAAACTTACAGCTTCTAGACGGACTCCTGCATGAGGTTTTTGTCCGGTTCTGTGAAGGATGGGCAAATGACCATCTTTATCCTTCGTTCTTCGAGAAGCCGAGCACGAATTGGCCTTTCTGATCGAAGAGGGGTGCTCCCAATAGGCGATGAGGCCATCCCACACATCCGTCGTGAGCTCAGTGGGCTTTCCCTCATACCCGTAGATCTCCCACTTGTCCTTCCAATCAGAGACTGTGTTGCAGAGGCGTATCTTTGCCTTTGCAACGAAATCTGTCTTCACCCTCTCGGTGATTCCCAAAGACCAATGCCACTTTTGCTGAAACATAAAATTTTTGAAAAATTACAATTAATAATAAATATTAAAAAATATATATATATATTTAAAAGTGAAAATTTAATTAAATTTAAAAATCTTACCGCAAAACATTTAAACCACGTGATCTTAACGTGGTTTGGTGTCTTGCTCCAGTTCGGGTATACCCCGTCGTAGTAACCCTTAATCGTCGCCGAAACGCTCCGGCTAACACGGTTGTTAGCCCCAAACCTGAAAAAAAAACAATTTAACCGTTACAAGATAAAAATTAATTAAATTTAAAAGTAATAAAAATTAATAACTTACCAATAAGTTCCTCGGGGTCTATCGGGGTCTAGAACATCCAAACCCTCCCGTCCAGGCTGGGCAAGCAAATCCTCCACCGTATATCTCGCGAAGGGAGCATATGAAGGCACACGCAAATCCGGATGAACTGCACCTTCTGGGACAGGCTCAGGTGCAGCCGCTGGAGGAGGAGGTGGAGGCATCTGCGGTGGAAGAGGAGGACTCGAAAAAACTCTCTGAGAAGTCTGAGAGTCTGGAACTGCATCGGAAGACGATGGACCGGAAGAAGATGTACCGGAACCATCGCCAAACAACTGGGCATAAGTAGGTGCTGCTGGTTTCCTTCTAGGAGTCATCTAAAAAAAATTTAAATAAATTTAATCAATTATGACGACATAATTAAAAAATTATTCCGTTACCTAACTAATCACCTAAACTATAGGATTCCGTCATCTAACTAATCACCTAAACTAATTATCTAACTAATTAATAACCTAAACTAACTTAAAAAAAGGAGGTTTTCTGAAAATTACGGATGCAAATTTCTCAAAAAATTCAGTATTATAGTGGTTTTCTGTTACTTTTTGTTGCCAAAGATTGTGGTTTTCTGTTACACGTATTGCATTTTTTTTTTGCTAAAGATATAGTTGTTTGTATAGAAATGCATTCGCGAGAAATTTACTATATAGATACGTCAGTTGTAAATAATAGATGATCTATTGCAATAGGTTAACATTTTTTTTGTCTTTACGATGACAAAAAGAACGAAAACCACAAGCAAAAAAAATCTAAATATATGGCATTATTGGAATCTCTATGTTGTTTGACCATATAATGTGGAGTTCCCACATCAACTTTTTCATTCGTATACAAACAGTCTATTCATATTACAGTTCTAATTCTTTCATTGTTTCTCGACTTTTTACATTTCAATGACTTGTTTGAAACTGGAAAGAGTAATCATTAATGAATCGGTTAACTCCAACAATAAGACAAACCCTAAATAACTCAAATTATGATGATAAGTTTGGTACTTTAGAAAAGGAATGTATTACTTTAAAAATTGGTAGCTAATGTCAATAGTGATAATATAAATATTGTATTTTATAGTTTAACGCAATGGACATAAAATTTTCACCCACTTCACCAACTAGAAATCCTTTCCTTTATTTTTTCTTTTTTTTTTTTTTTTTTTTTGCCAAAAGGTTGAATTTCATTTAAAATGATGCTGGTTTGTAATCTTACAAATTAAAAAGATCATACTAGGAACAGCTCTTGCAAAAAAAATAAAAAAGAGCTAGGCCTAGAAACAGAGGAGTGCTAAAGAACAATCCTACTCATACGAGAGCCACATCTCCATTGCCTTCCGGAAATTTGAGTTGTTTCTCTTACCAAGAATAACGTCACGGATGCTCACTACAAGAAAACAGGGGGATTCTGATGGCCGAAATCGTCGGAAATTCGTCGGAATCGGTCTATTCCGACGAATTTCCGACGAACCCGTCCGTCGGTATCGTTTCGTCGGAAAAAAAAATTCGTCGGAATTTCGTCAGAAATTCCGACGACTTTCTGACGAATACCAAGAAACGTCATTCTGACGAACTTCGGACGATATTACGATGCGGCTACACGAGACCAGAGTTCATCGGAAAACTACAATTCCGACGAACGTGGTTCCTCGGTTTATTCCGACGAACTTTGGGCGTCGGAATTTACCGACGGACATCGGTCGTCGGAATATACCGACGAACCACGTTCGTCGGTATATTCTGACGGAAATGAGTTCGTCGGTAAAGTCCGACGGATATATGTCCGTCGGTATATTCCGACGACCGTTGTCCGTCGGTATATACCTTTTTTTTTTACACATTAATTTTGCATTTTTATATATTTTTTGATATTAATAAATTTAAAAAATTGGAAATTTAAAACTAATAATATTATAAAATTTAAATTCATAAAAACCGAAATAGGAAAAAAACATTCATAAAGTTTAAAATTCATACAAACCGAAATAGAAAAAAAAAACATTCCGAAAGTTTTATAAAGCCGAAATAAACTAAGATGAACTCGAAGACATCAAACGATCTAGCTTCTGCATAATCTCGGTGTTGAACTTCTTCTGGGATGCCAACTCAGCAAGGATAGTGGCATTCTCCGAACGGATAGTGGCATTCTCCGAAAGGATAGTGGTGTTCTGCTCCTCCAATGCCCCAATCCGTTCATCTTTGTCATGTAGCTCCTCGAGAATCATGGGATCGGCATACGGAGCTTGCGAAGAAGATGCCGGATACGAAGAAGCACGACGGGCCAACCCAACTAAACGGCCTCCTTTCCTTTTAGGAACCGCCTACAAAAATATTTAAAGTAAGTAAATATGGACAAGTAAGTAATCGACATTATAAAAAAAATATATTAATAAAAAAAATTACCTTTTCAACCATCTCATTTATTTGCAATAGAGACAGGTTGGTTGAAGCTCCCGTGGAGTCGCCGTCATCAGAGAGAGGCTGAGATTGAGAAACTATCTCAGCTTCCACCAAATCAACTACACCTCTGATCACGGGGTCCTGAATTTGACCCGTCGTCTTGTTAGTGTGAGCCACCTTAATGAGTTGGAGACGATCAACGGGATTACCGTCATTTGCTTCGATCTAAAAAAACCGCCATTATTAGCCAAAAAATATATAAAATATTTATTTAAAAAATATAAAGATAAATAATAATAAAAAACTTACAAGTTCATCCTCCTTAGTAGACATGGAGCAAGCGCCGAGGTTGTGCACATACATACCTTTCCCGCCACGATCGCTCTTCCGGTTCCTGGAGTTCCTAGAAGACGTCTCTGCAGTGTCTTCCCTCTCCCAATGAGCTATCAACTGCTCCCACACCCCCCCGTTGATGAACCGTGGCTTCTTGTTCTTCTGCCAAACTGTCTTCCACGCATTATCTGCTTTGTGTAAGAGTCCATGGCCTTTTCGTTGAATTTCTTACGGACTGTTTCCGTAAGATCGGAGTGCCAGTTGAACTCTTGCTACAAAACAAACACAATTTAATAAGTAAATATATGTAAAAAAATGTAAAAACTTAAAAAAAATGAAGGGTTACTATACCGCAAACTGACGAAACCACAACTCTCGTTCGTCGGAAGGGATCACACTCCACTTTGGATATCCAAAACGGAGCATGGAGTACATCATCTGGTTGATGCTCCGGCTAATGCCATTTTTCGACTTGGTGAACCTTTAAAAAAAAATACAAGTTAGCAAGTTAATTAAAGCAAAAAATATAACGGTACAAATAAAAAAAAATACTAACCAAGTGCTATGGCCTCGTCGTGGGTTGAGTTGGAGAAACGGGAGATGCTCTCGACCTGGTTGTTGAACCAATAGATGAACCGGCATGACCCCCGGATCCTGTTGAGCAGCAGCGTGAGGGGCAGAGGGAGCTGGAGCGGGAATATATGCGGGAACCGAGTCATGAGACGATACCGATGCACGGGAACCGCTCACCGAACTACGTCGAAGACGGGCTGCGGGGCGGGCTTCATCCTCGGCCCTAAAAAAAAAAATTAACCCATCAAACATATTTTCATTTATATATTTACAAAAGGTTTTATAAACGTTTTAAAAAAAACTATTAAACCTTTTATATATATATATATATATATGTATACAAAATTATAAAAAATTTATAAATATAGAAAAATGTTGTTAAAAATTTATAAATGAAGAAAAATGTTGTTAAATATTTATATTTTAAAAAAAAAATGTTGTTAAATATTTATTAGTGGAAACTTAAAAAAAATATAAAAATTTTAAAATTTTAAAATTTTTACTATACATGATTTACATATATATATATATGTATACAAAATTATAAAAAATTTATAAATATAGAAAAATGTTGTTAAAATTTATAAATGAAGAAAAATGGTGTTAAATATTTATATTTTTTTCAAAAAAACGTTTTTAAAAATCAAAAAACGTTTTTAAAAAAAAAAAAAACGTTTTAAAAAATCAAAAAACGTTTTTAAAAATCAAAAAATGTTCCAAAAAAAACTAAAACAACAATCCTAACTTATATATCCTAAACTATCCATTCAATCCTAAAATGTTCAATCAAACAACCTAAAATCCGAGTTCAACTTCCAAAACCCTAAACAATTGAAAAAAAAAAGGTTTGGGATGATTCTTACATGATTTGGGGTTTGGGGAAGAGATAGGAGGGTGAGGAGAGGATTCGCCGGTGAAGAGAGGCCGGAATCGCCGGAGAGAGGCCGGAATCGCCGAAATCGCCGGAGAGTTTTGAGAGAGAGAGAGGCCGCGGAGATAACGAAGAAGAAAGGAGAAGGGTTTTTATTTCCGTGGATTCCGACGGACACGGGTTCGTCGGTATTCCGTCGGTATATTTAAAATATACCAAATGCCGATTCGCGAAAATTTTCAAGCGGTTTGGTTCTCCCGGGCTAATTGAAATTCCGACGGAACGTGTCCGTCAGTATTTTCCGACGGACACATTCCGTCGGTATATTCCGACGGAATTCCGACGACTTAGTGTTTAGGGTGTTCTTTTCAAGTTTCTAAATGCAAAATCCAAACCTTTGATAATATATATAGTATTTGCATAAAGATTTAACAATAAAAATGTTTTATAACACGATTTTACACAACAATATTTTTTGTAGTGTAAGCTTATATAAATATGATTGTATAAGTACATAATGTTAAGATGAGATGTTATGAAAACAATGATATGCATACATAAATATTTTAATGAGTTGTTATATTTGAACGGTTGCGATCTAATACTATACTAAACACTTATTATGTGTTATTTTCATAGTTTTGGCATCTAAATTTATAGATTTTTATGATTGAAACTTTATAGAAAAACATGTCGTCGGAATGTCGTCGGAAAATACCGACGACATTCCGACGAACTCGACAAGTTCGTCGGAATGTCGTCGGTATTTTCCGACGAAATACCGACGACCTTTCCAATTTTCAATGAAACCCGTTGTCGTCGCTATGTCGTCGGTATATTGCGAGGGATTTCCGACGGACCATTAAAAAAAAAAAAAAAAAAAAAACTAATCAGAATCTTCTGAATCTACATCAAACTCCCCAACCTCGGCTTCCGGCTCTGAATGTACGACAGCATCATGTCCAAACACAGTCAAATTCTCAACGAGTTGAACATTTTCCAAATCTTCAACTGCCTGGGCGTTGCTGGTAGACTCTGGTTGCAATGGTTCATCATCATCAGAAGTTCCATCCACTCGTCCTCTTGGGTTGATTTGCGTTACAGTAACCCATGGATCGTCTCTGTACGTCACCCGAGGGTAACTGATGTAGCACACCTATACATATCAATTATACAAAGTATTAGTTCAATATATAACATTAATTAATTATATTGGTAAAAAATTATGAATATATTGACATACCTGATCAGCTTGCGAACCAAGAATGAAGGGATCATAATATTGAAGTTTCCGCCGCGAATGAACTGATGTAACACCAAACGCATCAATCTTCACTCCTCTATCTGGGGTGGTGTCATACCAATCACAATAGAATACTACACAACGCAATCCAACCATTCCAGGAAATTGGATTTCCAATATTTCTTTTATGTTGCCGTAGTAGACATCGTCACCAGAAGAAGATGAAACACCAGCATCATATGTTGTCTTAGAATGACCTTTCCTTGTGAATGCATATCCTCGCGTACAAAATTTAGGATATGATTTGACCACATAGTTTGGTCCCTGCACAAATTCGCGTATCCAATCATCGAACACAAGACCTCTGGCCAAACCATCATTCACCTATAAAAAAAAACATATATGATTGCAAAATTAATTAGTTTATATATATTAAATTTAAACTAATCATTTGCATAGGGTAATAGGATATATGACTCACATAACTACGAAGCCACGCAGCAAATCCGTTATCTCTAAGTTGTCGAAGCTCATCTTCTGTTGCATGCCTGTGAGTCATACGCAACTCCGCCATATATACACTATATACAAAAATATTATCAATATGAAATAAATTTATTGAATATTAATCTAACAATAAATGAATAAATATTTTTACCTCTCATATTGTAGAACATCTTCACAGTTGGTGAGCAAATATGTTTGCAAATGAGCGTTCTCAGTGTCCGTAAGTCTCCGCTTCGTGAATTTTCCACTAAGTCGTCCTATTTCCTTGAACATGCTTGGGACAGTAACATGATATGTTGCTCTCTCCCCTCTATCATCATGCCGAGCAGGTCTTCGGTGTTTTGTTTGCACTTCTGGTGGAAAATAATTTTCAGCAAAGATTGCAGTTTCTTCATTGATCACCTGTGCCACTATAGATCCTTCCACCCTGCTTTGATTTTTGACCATCTTCTTCAGATGATGCATATAACGCTCAAAAATATACATCCATCTGTACTGCACAGGACCACCAAGTTCCAATTCTCTTGCGAGATGAATAGCAAGATGTTCCATTACATCAAAGAATGATGGAGGAAATATCTTCTCAAGGTTGCACATGCTGACTGGTGCGTTTGTCTTCAAATTATTAATACCCTCTTCAGTCAATACTCTGCTGCATAAGTCACGGAAAAAAACACTAATCCCTGCAATTGCTTCATGAACATTACGTGGCAATAATGCTGAAAAGGCAAACGGAAGGAGGCGCTGCATAATTACATGACAATCATGACTCTTCAAGCCAGTAAACTTTCCTTCGCTTCTATCAACGCAGTTCCCCAAATTTGATGCATATCCGTCAGGAAATTTCACTTTCTCTGTAATCCAATCAAAGAACTCTTCTTTTCTAGCACCATCTAGCCGATAAATGGGAAAAGGGGCCGTACCGTTCTCATCAACGTGAAGTTCAGAACGATCACAAATATCGACTAAATCCAACCTTGACTTCAAATTATCCTTCGTTTTACCTTGGATGTTAAGGACTGTGTTCATCAGATTATCGAAGAAGTTCTTCTCAATATGCATGACATCTAAATTATGCCGCAATAGATGACTCTCCCAATATGGTAGATCCCAGAAAATACTCTTTTTGTGCCAGTTATGTAGCTCTCCAACCGCATTGACTCGAATGTTTTCATGTCCACCTACATCTGGCGTCCTTTCTGCATCAAAATACCTAAACTGCTTCAACAAATCTTTCCCACTAACTTCCTCAGGTGGACCATCAAACACCTGCTTGTTCTTCGTAAACGAAGTCTTACTCCTGCGGTATGGATGATCAGGTGGTAGAAATCGTCTGTGACAGTCAAACCAACACGTTTTCCTTCCGTTCTTTAGTTGGAAAGCATCTGTGTCATCTTGACAATATGGACATGATAGCTTCCCATGTGTTGTCCATCCAGATAACATACCATATGCTGGAAAGTCACTTATTGTCCACATAAGTACTGCCCGCATCTGAAAGTTTTCTTTGCGCGAAACATCGTATGTCTCAAAACCATGCGCCCATAGTTGTTGCAACTCATATATTAGTGGTTGAAGAAACACATCTAGTGATCTTTTAGGATGATCTGGCCCGGGGACTAGAATTGAGAGAAACAAAAACTCTCGTCGCATGCACAAGCTCGGCCGTAAGTTGTACGGTGTCACAATAACTGGCCATAGAGAATACTGCCTTCCATGCTTTCCAAATGGGCTGAAACCATCAGTAGATAATCCAAGATAAACATTTCTTCTCTCTTCCGCAAATTCTGGATATGTTGACTGGAAATGTTTCCAAGCCTTTGCATCTGAAGGATGTCTAATCTCACCATTTGTGGAATGCTCTGCATGCCATCTCATTGCTTTTGCTGTGCGCTCACACTGATACAACCTCTTCAATCTTTCCGTCAAAGGCAAATACCACATTCTTTTGAATGGGATCGGAACTCTTCCCCTCGTCTCCTGATAACGAGGTTTCCCACAAAATTTGCATACATTCCGTGTCTCATCCGCTCTCCAGTAGATCATGCAGTTGTCAATACATACATCTATCACTTCATACGGTAGTTGAAGACCTGCAACAAGTTTCTGAACCTCGTAGTATGAACCCGGTGCAAGGTTATCCTCAGGTAGAATACCTTTGACAAAATCAGTAATCGCATCCATACATTCTTCAGCCAAATTATAGTCTGTCTTAATACCCATTAATCTAGTTGCAGATGATAAGACTGAATGACCATCTCTACAATTTTGATACAAAGGTTGTTTTCCTGCATCCAACATGTCAAAAAATCTCCTAGACTCGGGGTTTGGTTCTTCCCCTCTATAATGATCATGTACCATCTGCTCAGTACCTACACCATAATCTATATCCGTTCTAGATTCTTCTAACCTAATATCAGGCTGAGGTTCACTAACAGGCTGAGGTTCGCTAGTACTACCATATTCATAACCAGTTTCCCCATGAAGGTACCAAACTTTATAATTACGTGAAAACCCTTTCATATACAAATGAGTCCAAACATCAAATTCTTTTATAACCTTATTATTATTGCAAGAAGAGCAGGGACATCTTAACATACCACTTTTTGCATCCGGTTGCTGTTGAACAAGCCTCATGAATTCTCCAATCCCTTGAACGTATTCTTCCGTAAGCAAATTGGTGTTCGGATCCAAATGAGGTTTATCCATCCACGAACGATAATAAACTTCTGAAGACATGATTTTCACGGAATTGTTATGACTAAAGAGAATGAAGAGAGAATGAAGTGTGAATGAGTTGAATGAGGAGGGGTTGTATTTATAGGAAATTGCTTACGGACCTCCGACGACTTTCCGACGAAATTCCGACGGATGTAAAGAAGTCCGTCGGAATTCCGTCGGAATTGTCCAATCCCAAACGGCTATACAACGGTCATATGTATTTGTCGGCAACGGTCACATGGTTCGTCGGAATTCCGTCGGAAAATACCGATGGAATTCCGACGACTTTGCTGTTAATCGGAATGTCGTCGGAATTCCGTCGGAATATACCGACGAACTTCCGACGACTACAACGGTTACATTTTTTATCGGAATGTCGTCGAAAAGTCGTCGGAAAATTCCGACGAACCGTATGTCGTCGGAATTCCGTCGGAAATGGCCGACGGAATTCCGACGACTTCATTTTTTTGGATTTGGTCGGAAATTTGTCAGTATTCCGTCGCAAATTTCCGACGACTTTGGTGTCCGTCGGAAGCTCCGTCGGAATTCGGAGTGTTTTCTTGTGGTGGCTACGGTCGATTGTTTTGAAAATCATAGCAGGTGGAGTTACGACGTTGTCATGGATCCTACGATTGCGTTCTGTCCAGATGTTGTATATTGTTGCTTGAGACGCAAGACGCTTCAGGAGAGTGATGGTCCTAGAGTCATTTAAGGAAAGCCAATCCATCATAGCAGTCCACGTATGAAACGAATGATGATGAGCTCCAAGTCTATGCAGTACACATGCCCAGATTACTTCGCTTGTTGGACAGCGAAGAAACAGGTGGTCTCTGTCCTCCATTGCAGAGTTGCAGAGAATGCAGGCTGTTGAGATATTGATTCCCCAGACCGCAAGTCTGGACTTAGTTGGGAGTCTGTCATGATAAGCAATCCAGAAATTGAACGCATGCCGGGGAACTCTGCCCTTGAACCAGACCGAGGCTGTCCATTGATGAGGTGGCTCACGGTGCCGAATGGCATCCCAAACACGAGAGGCTGAGAATGCTTCGAGAGACTCATTGTTGATGTACCAGTACACAAGATCAGGAGGGGAGTTGCGCATAGGTAGATGAATCGTGGTTAGGTGAGTTTGAAGCTCAAGAGCAGCATCGGAACGAGCCCCTCGCAGAAGCCAGCATGTGTCATTACAAGCATCACAAACACGAGCAGAGAGTGGGATCATCAAATCGCGCGGCCCTGTCTGACCGAAAGCCCTGATGAGAGGTCCCAAGGGAGTCCAATGATCCCACCAAAAGCTTGTTGCAGAGCCTGATCCAACTCTAGTTCGAATGAACTGAGCAGCAAGGGGTCTTAAACGAAGCAGAGACCGCAACGTGGGAGATGTTTGCTTGTCCTCGTCAATGCTCCAGAAATTCCTATTATTCAATCTATAAGATTTTACCCAATCAGCCCAGAGGGAAGCAGTCTTTGTAAGGAGAATCCAGATCAATTTTAGACATAATGTTTTATTCCAAACCCCAAAGTCCCTTAGGCCGAGGCCACCTTCAGATTTAGGAAGGCAGATTGTTTTCCACGAGATTTTTGCTGTTGAGCGTTGATCAATACGGCCTCCCCACAGAAAATTCGTGCACATAGACTAGATCTTGTTAATACATCCTTTAGGGAGGATAAATGCAGAGGCCCATAAATTAATAGTTCCATAGATAACCGATGACAGTAGTTGACACTGGCCAGCATACGAGAGCGCCTTAGCAGACCAAGAGTTGAGACAACCTGAAACTTTTTCCAATAAGGGCCTGTATTCTGAGATCATTTCCTTTATTATTATTCACATTTCAGTGTCTGCGGAATGCCTCAACAAACTCCCTTTGTACTCTTTCCCTCCTTCACATATTAATGATCCATTACCACAGTAATGTATGCGACAAGATTTTTTGCTGAAAAGTACATAAACATTGATCATTATCGTAGCGTGCAGCAGAATACACATAATATTTAGATAATTTTGTGTATAACGTGAGAGTTAAATTATGACTCTCCTTGCTCAGCAGTTCTTATGTTTGCTCAATTTCTCCATCTATATAAATTACTAAACTAACGTCAAATTAAATTGTTTTAGTTAGGTAGTCGTCTAATTTCTGGAAAAAAAAACACTATTAAGAATAATTCCTTATAAAAGGTTTAAAACTAATGTCTCATAGTAGAGCAAACAAAAATAAAAGTTAATGGCTCATGGAGTAACATTTATAACCAGGGCATATCTCGTAGACTCGTAGTTTTTATAAGTTGAATCAATAATCTCGAGTAGAAAAGAAAACTATATAACAACCACTCCAATTATTACATGATAATTGGCACACATATATTAGAAAGCTGAACTAAGCTTATCAAGGTACAACAAGCAGAAACATCAAACCATATCACCGACAAGAAAGTCTATTAATTAACCAACAATGCAAACTACAAAACGCAAGACCTTGACATCTAAATGAAATAAATTACAGATTATATTCTAGAAGAATCCAAGAGCATGACGGTACTGAGGTTCATAGGGTGCATATACTTGGAGGAACCAGTGAGGATCTGATTAACAATGATCCTATTAGCTTTCTCTGTCGGATGAAATGCATCCCAAAACGCATACAAATCTCTGTTTGGACATAAGTTCGAGATTGGTGTGCATAATCCTATGCCATTGTACGGTCCTTGTCCACAACATGCCACCTTTGATGTCACAAACCCTACACACATACATACATGTAACTATTCTTATCAAAGTGTATTTACTAATTACAGATGGTAAAGATTTTGCTTTACAATCTCATTAAAAAAATTAAAAACTGTACATACAAAAATATTGATGGTAGTTGAAAGCATTTATTAAAGAGTTATTCTTGGGTTCACGTGAACCTTTATAGAAAATTGTCATTTTAAATCTAGTATCTTTTAATTAAAGAAACCAAATAATTTGGCAAATTATATTATCTTTTCAAAATAAAATTTAAAAATAAATAAAAATAATATATAAAAAAACGAATTCAAAAAAAAAAAATGTTGTCAACAAAACACTAAACCCTAAACTCTAATACTAAACCCTAAACTCAAATCCTAAACCCTAAATCCTTGGGTAAACCCTAAATCTTTGGATAAACCCTAAATCCTTGGGTAAACTCATAAACCCTTGGAAAAATACTAAACATGTTGTCAACAAAACACTAAACCCTAAACTCTAATCCTAAACCCTTGGGAAAACCTTAAACCCTTGGGTAAACCCTAAACCCTTAGGTAAACCCTAAACCCTTGGAAAAACACTAAACATTTGGATAAATTCTAAATTATAAATCTTAAACACTAAACTCTAAATCTTAAAAATAAATAGTTTTTTTAAAATAATATTTTCTTAGAACTATTGTTATTTTTATTTATTTAATTTTTTATTTTTATTTTAAAAGCATAATATAATTTGGCAAGTTATTTTGTTTCCTTAATTAAAAGATACTAGATCTAAAATGACAACTTTCTATTGTTTGGTGAACCTAAAGGTTAACTCTAGGGGGTGAACCCAAGAAAAAGTATTTATTAAATATGTCTTACTTCTAGACAAATAAGTAATGTACACAACACATGTTCTACAAGATATAAAACTCAAATACTCTAATGTCTGTGTGTTAGTGATTATGTACACAAACGATACATCAGTAGTGATTACTTATATTTACTTAGTACCTTTTATACAAAAATGTGAAGTAAAATCAGTTTTGTACCATATAAATGTAATAACATGTTTGTAAAAATAGTCCTACAGAGTGGTCGTGCTCATTTATTAATTTTCGTACGCATACAATCAAACATTACTAGCTATGACTACTCCAGGAAAGTGGTCCTTGATTTAATTATGTGCTTATATCATTAAATCCTAGACCAGCTTGACCCAACCTCACTGGTCAAATCCTTAATTTTAAACTGTTACTTATCTTTCGATGAATATCGCAAATACTTATTTTAGACATCTATTTCTAATTAATTACCACTAAAAAGTTACTAAGAGATGAGTTGTAATTACCGAATTGTTCTGGGTTAGATAGATAATCCATGTTCATTTGATAGGCATTAGCTGCTACAAAGACGTCCTGGCCAATCTCAGCATTGACTGATGCGATCAAATCAACTAATCGCGGATTGAACAAAGCGGCTGCTGTTTGGAGAGCACCATAGCATTCACCATTGCGGCTATGCTGAGCCAGTTCCGCAGGTGCACATCCCATCGCACCAGTTCCGGTTACTAGAACCCGTCTTGCACCCAACTCGTAGAGTTTCTTTATCAATGAAGATATAAGAAGTAAGAAAATACTCAAATCATGCACTATGAAAAAAGAGTAGATTATTATAAGAAGTTACGTTTCCTATTTTCAAGATAATGACATTAAATACATGGTCATGTCGCGAAATAAATATTGAGTGGTCACTAATTAGTAGCATGACCAGGCAATTTAGTAAGGATTTAGGAGTTATAAACAATTTAATTAAAAACATAATAAATCTTTTTTTTTACAAATATAAAGATAAAAAAAAAAAGATCTAAGTTTATGTAAAATAATTTTTTTTTAAATATCTAAGTTTATGTAAAATATTTCTTAAATTTTGAAAGTCATATCAATGATTCATTTGCATATGTACAAGACCAGCCGTGTTTAGTAGAGGCAATGCCATGTACCGAGACGCAATTCAATAAGCTGATTGGCAATACAAAAGTATCAAGATTCCATTATTTTAGCTAGTTTCGTGTAAGTCACCAAATAATTACTATATGGCACACTTTATAACTCAGTTTATCACGTGAAAATAAAGTAGAAGAGCTGGTTATAAATTATGTTTTTGTTGTGCTTACCCTAAGGATCTTTCCGTATTCAGAAATGAGATAAACAACGTAGTCGGGTAATGAGAATTGGCGAGAACGAGCAGAAAAAGGAATGAGATAATAGTTGTTGACGAAATCGTTGCCACCGAGTGTGATTAAGACAAGAGCTTGGTTAACTAGCTGTTGTGTAGCTTCTGGTCCGATCAACGCGCTCACTCGTTGCTGGTACTGTTCGAAGAATTCGAACTGCTTAAATATTCTAATTATGTTTACCTGCCAAACAAAAACACAATTCAAGACTGAGTTGAACGACAGCAATATAACAAGAGTTGCATTGACTTAATAAATATAAATTTTAATTATAAGTCGCCCTATTATTTTGTGATGATCTATTTTCTATAATTTCAAATCAACATAAAGTCAATAAAAACATTTTTTTTTAAATATCTTTATGAAAGAATGGAGTATTTAATGCCTTAAATTATGTGATATTTAATGCCTTAGCTGAAGAATTCTTGAAGTTGCTTACAAATTGAATTCCAGTGTCGTTGAGGATTCCAATACCGGCGGAGGCGAAATTAGCGCCGACGAGAAGATTTTCTCCGGTGAGCTGCGGGCTAAGGTACGGCAAAGTCGACGGCATGCCTATAGCCTCACCTAGTAAAGATAAAAAAAATTAAACCATAGTTAAACATTATTAAAGAATAATTATTTTATAGTATAAATTATAATCGTTCTGTTGACCAAAAAAAATTATAATCGTTCTATAATGCTTACTGATAATGTCGGGGATGTTAAGGCCGTTAGAGAAACGTCCGGTGGGTCGACGGGTCGGGTAATCGATACCATACGGGTAATTGTCAGCGCGAGCAGTGGTGACAAGGTAATCATTGTTTCCATTGTCGACGAGAGAGTCACCAAAGACGTAGAAAGCCCTAGACTTAACTTGTGGAGCAAGAAAGGTAACAATGAAGAAGAGTGAAATGAGAAACCCTAGCGGTGAACAATTGATATCCATAGTCATGGAGAGAGATGGGAATAGATGACGAATAATATGAGAGCATATGGAGGGTGTTATATATATACACCGAGTCACTGACAATGGATATGTAGCTAGGTTCAATAAGTAACGCATGTGTTATTTATTTTGGTTGTGTGAGTTTTAAGATGAGAGAGACATTAATAAAGGCTGCCAACTTTATAGACCATTAGTCCTTTCTCAAAAAAAAAAACTTATAGACCATTAATTAGGGGTTATTGGTTGTTGTATTTTAATGGATTTAAAAATCCAAACTAAATCTAGTGTTATTGGTTCTATGATTTTCAAATCTGTATTAAAATCATGTGTTATTCGTTTAATGATTCACAAATTCTGTATCAAATCAAGTGTTATTCAATCGTACGAATTTACTAATATATTTGATTTTATAATAGATTTGAATGGATTTGTTTGGATTTTTTAGTTAAAAATACAAAGACTCAAATCCGAGGGAAAACCTCCGGATTTGCATATTTTACTTGGATTTATAAATACTATATGGATTTCTAAATCAATCAAAATATATAAACCAATAACACCTAATAAGATTGGTCTTGTTGTTGTTTTGATGTAATAAATGTTAGAACTGGTACTATTGCTTCTTCTCCTAAAATGGAATTATTTTGAATGTGATACTGTTCTCATGCATTGTCTACATTCGATAAGTAAATTTTGAAATGGTTGTTTATTTGCATCCAATGAAAACTGATCGGTTGTGGATTTTGACGATATATGTGTGAATTAAACTACTATGTTAGAAGAGTTATAGGATTGTTTTTATTGTTGTGCTTACCCTGCTCTCATAACAAGATGATGTGACTGGATCGGTCTCAAATGAAACTATATTGTATAACCATCCATATGTCCTATTAATGTAGCCAAAGTACAGCAACAGAAGAAGCCTCAATGTCATCAACATAACAAGTCCATTGTGAAGTCTCAGCTACAAGACAAAGAAGTTGTGCTCAACATAAGGGAAAAGAAGTCAATACAGCTAGCAAACACAAGGGAAAAGAAGTCAATACAGCTAGCAAATAGATACTCTCCTTTGTCAATGGCTAGCTGCTAAGATTACAGCTGTATCATATCTAGATCGTTTGGCTTATGTTATATATGTAAAAACGTTTGTAATCTTAAGGAACGTAAGAAAGTATTATTCAGATATAATTTTGCTCTGTTTATTCCTCTGTTCTTACTCTGTCTTTATGTCCAACTATACTTTGTGAAATTATCTTATAGATAACTTAGCATACAAGAGTGTAGGCTAGTATAAAATAAAGGAAAAATGATTGTCAGCTACCTGAAGTATCGGGTACTACATGGCTGGCCATGCAAAATAAAGAAATGCACACTCAGCTACACGAAGTTTATGGTTTGCATGCTAACATCCCTGAACTTTATGTAGTTATGTACCTAACATCATAAGCTTAGTTTAACCAGTCGGAAAGCGTCACGTGTACGTCGGAGATGCTAACGCCGTGTGATTATATGTTTGGTTAAATTAAAACCAGAGTCTGACCCAAATTAAAAAAAAAACGACCCAACCCAGTTTATGCCCAGCCCAACACAAACCCAATTTTTGTTTTCTTCTCCTCTTTATCGCGACAAAGGGGCAAAATCCAAAAAGCTAGGGTTCATTAGAAATCGCGAGAGAGGAAGGAAGTTGTTGAATCTGTTTATGGTTATTGATCGAAACGAAGTGATGAGTGTGCTTCAAGGTCCAAATCGCGATAAAAAGAGGTATGTGGTTGATATCGAGTCGTTGTCGGGGCATTGTTTATGGATTGTAGTTGTTTTTTTGATTGTTTATTATCAAGTGGTAGGGCTTATGTCGGGATGTCGGGTTATATTTTTGATTTTAAATTGTTTTTTTTTTGGAACTTTTTGCAGTAAAGAGAAATCACCATCGGTGAAAGTCAATTGTCACCATTCTGGAGTTTTCAAAAAGACATAGCACAACCTGGAGTTTGTCGATGAAGTGCTAGTTGTTTTTGAAGTAGATTCTGGATGTGTCTTCACATCTTTGATGTCAAAGCTGATTGAGAGAAGAATCGTTATTGGGAAAATGCGGTTCAAGCTCCCGTTTGAAAGTCTTGAAGATTGTAAACCTTTGTGGGAAAAAGTGGAGTTTAACAAGAAGAAGTTGGGAATCTCATGTCAATGGTATAAGGAAATTGACGTCTACATTGAAAATGAAGTTACGGGAAGGGAAACATAACGAAGCATACCTGAAAAGGAAATAGAGCCAACCGTGGATAAAGAGGCGATCGTTGAAGAATGTCAGGAAGATGCGATCGTTGAAGAATGTCATGCAGAGGCTGAAGGTGGTGAGGTTGGAAGAGATGATGAAGGTGAAGATGCCACATCTGGGGGCGAAGCATCAGAATCTGATGAACAAAGTATAGATTCTGAGGCAGGTTTATCCGAGAAATCTGAATCTGATGATGATGTTGAGGTAGTTGAGGAGGAGATATAAGTTTTCAAAGATGTCAACTATGAAGAACAGATTCCAGATGAGGATGAAGAATACCCTGCGACTGATGACTCATCAGGTGACGAAGAAGAACAAGCTGAGAGGTTGGTGAAAAGAAATGTGCCTGATGGGGTTTTTAGTCTGAGGCAATTGTTCAATACCGGTGAGGAGTTTAAAGAGAATGTTCTTCGATACATTCTGAAGACGAGGAGAAATGTTGTCTTCGATAGATGGGAGAAGACTAAACTCGGTGCAAAATATAATGAGAATGATTGTGGGTGGCACATCTATTGCTCATTGGAGAATCCAATTGGGAAATGGATGGTGAAAACCTATGAAGATGAGCATCAATGTCATCCTGTTGGGAGGTGTAGCAGATCAGAGTCCGGTGATAGCTGATCTATTTCTAGAAGACATCAGAAGAGATCCTGAAATGAGTGCTCCAGAAATCAAAGATGAAATGAAGAGGAGGTACAACATCATCATCTCACCTCCACAATCACAAGTTGCTAGGATAATGATCTTTGATAAACTCCAAGCTGAAACTAACGAGCAGTTTGCACGGTTAAGAGATTATGAGGCTGAAATTAAGAGGTAAACATATGTTCCTTTCTTTTATTTAAATGTTCATAATATTTTCTTTATGTTGATATTTACTGTAAATATTTTTCAGGACAAATAAAAACACCACCGTCGAGATCAACACCATCAGAAGAGAGGATGGAGAAGAAATGTTCCCCCAAATCTATATTTGTTTTGATAGGCTAAAGAGGTCATGGAAACAGAACTGCAGACCCATCATCGGCTTAGATGGTACGTTCTTAAAACACTCTGTCCAAGGGATGATTCTCACAGCAATAGGAAGGGATCCGAATAATCAGATATATCCCATAGCTTGGGCAGTAGTGTCAGCTGAGAACAATGATAACTGGGAATGGTTCGTTCACATGTTGAAGCTTGACTTGGATTTGGGAGAAAGTGAAAACATTTCTATTATATTTGACATGCATAGGAGTTTGATTCATGGTGTTTCTAAGGAGTTGCCGAAGGCTAAGCATCGAGCATGTGCTAGACACATCTACGCCAATCTGAAAAAATTGCATAAGTCTGACACTTTGAAGCCCCTCTTTTGGAGAGTTGCAAGCAGTTATAACGATGCTGATTTCAAGATGAACATCAAAACTTTCATAGAATTTGATCCGCAGGCATGTGACGATCTGCTGAAGAAAGATCACCGTACTTGGTGCAGAGCCTATTTTAGGGTTGGTTGCTGTTGTGTTGATACTCACAACAATCTGATAGAGTCTTTCAATAGGATTTTGAAGGCTGCAAGGAAGAAGCCATTTGTGCAGATGCTTGAGCTCATTAGGAGAGATGCAATGCAAAGAATAGCGAACATGTACCTAATAGCTTGTAAGGAGACTGGAAGACACACAAAGAAAGTAAGAAAGGAGATAGAGAAGTCTTGTGAGGAAGCACATCACTTTTACTCAGTCTCAAGTATTGGGGGAAAATATGAGATTGTGGAGGGGACAAATGGCTACTTGGTGCATCTCAATAGGCGCACCTGTGTATGCAGAAAATGGGACTTGACAAGCATTCCTTGTCGCCATGCTGCAATCTGAGGGAACACTGGGTTGGTTGAGGACTACATCTCCGACTTCTATCTGACAAAGAAATGGAAAGAGACTTACCACAAAGGTTTGAAGCCGCTTATTGGTCCTAAGTTTTGGGAAGAAACGGGAGGAAAACGCATCTTTGCATCACCTTATAAACGACCACCAGGTAGACCAAAAGGTAAAGCAAGGATCAAGGGTGTCCATGAATCACCTTCTAAAAAGAAGGTTGGCCGAGAAGGAAGAGAAGGACATTGTGGTTTATGTGGTGAAAAGGGACATAACTCAAGGAGGTGTCCACGTGAGGTATTGTCTTGTTCTTTCTGAGAATACTTTTTGTTGTCTGCCTGTAACATTTATGTCTCTCGTAGTCTCAGGAGGACAGGGCGAAGAGCAGTCGTCTTAATGAGGAAGCTCAGTTGGAGGGACAAGTTCAAGCTCAACTACAAGCTCAAGAGGAAGCAAATGAAGAAGCACAAGAGGATACTGAGATGGAAGCTGATTTAATGGCTCAGATAGGAGGAGGCCAAGCACACGAGGAGGCTGAAGTTCAAGATGATTCTTCTACGACACCACAACTAACTCAAGTTCTCCGAAGAAGCAGTCGTTTGGCTTCATTGTTGTTTGGTTGATCTTGTTCCTTTCAAACATGTGTCAAGTCTCGGTTATCATGTCTTTTTCTGTTTTGAATGTTTAAATGTTTCAAGTCTCGGATATTAGGTTCTTTTTTGGATTAAGATTGACAATGTGTTATGTCTCAGTTTAATTTTGCTTATTTTGGATGTGTGAACTGGTTGTATGATCTTCAAACCTTCCATCTTTATAGCATTAAGTCTGCTTTTGCTTGAATATATATGAAGAGGATATAAGATAAGAAACAAACTTTAACTTCATTGTTCAATACGTTACATACGATCATCCATAATACATTACACACGATTCATTGTCACCACAACTTTCTCAATGGAAATTGCCTTTGTTCAACAACTTCACAAATTCATTACAAATGCTCTCTTCATCTCCATTACTAGAACTTGGTTTCTCCACCTTAAGCTTCTCCAACTCCATACGAAGGAGATTAACAGTGGCAGTTAGTTCCCTTATCCTTTTCTTTTTCTCTCGAATTTCATCTCGTTCTTCAATCAAAGCCCTCTTTTGCCAACCAATGACTTCTTCATCATCAAGCCACAAAAAGTAAGAACAATGCATATTCCCTCATTCCTAATGACACAACAAAAACATGTTACAACCATCTCATTACTACTGAAACATCAAAAAAATCATTTGTTCAATCTACACCTTGTACAATTCGCACCCTAAGAACTTTCGGCCAGGATTCTTGTCTGTCCAAGCAGTGAAAATCTTTAATTTAAACCCACAATCACACAATTTGCGACCACCATAACCTATGTTCTTACTGTTGCTTGATGACCCCGATTTTAGATCTATCTATCGAAAAACCAGTCAATTACTCACATCTCATCTTACAATCGAGCAATAACTAAAATCTATCAACTGGGTTCATCGAATCTTACCTTTGTAGCTCTGTTGAATGCTGTCCCTTCACTTCTTCTGTTTTTTTTTGGTCTCCGCTTTTCTTCGACAAAGAAGATGAGGAAGAAATGCACGGTGTCTGGGCATAAACTGGGTTGGGTCGGGTTTTTTTTTTAATTTGGGTCAGACTCGGGTTTTAATTTAACCAAACGGCTAATCACACGGCGTTAGCGTCTCCGACGTACACGTGGCGCTTTCCGACTGATTAAACTAAGCTTATGATGTTAGGTACATAACTACATAAAATTCAGGGATGTTAGCATGCAAACCATAAACTTCGTGTAGCTGAGTGTGCATTTCTTTACTTTGCATGACTAGCAATGTAGTGCATGATACTTCACGTAGCTGGCAATTATTTTTCCTAAAATAAATTATAGGAGAGAGAGGATAAATAACCGTATAAGGGAAATTAAGAGATATACCAACTCAACCAGCTCACGTCTTAAATTACCATTACATGATGAAGCTACCCTCTCCAACTGCATCCTGTTTAATTATTTTTGAAGAAAGCATGCATTAAAATAGAGAGAGTTACATTTTCCCTCAGACCAACCTTTTCCGGCTATTTATTACTTCTTTTATTTACCCTAAAGATGAAAAGGATATCAATTAATTATTATTATTATTTTAAAACTATACAGTAAAATTAATGGTGGGATTTATGAAAATAAAATCAGAGTAAAGAAAGATAAGGAGTCTTAAACGACAAGTTACAAGCCCAAAATTCATTTATCGATGCAATTTACAAATCCCCGGGAGACGAACTTGTGAAATGTCAAATTTGCAACTTGGTTGTACAAGTTATTATACTTTTTACTTTTTTTTTTTGTAACACACAAGTTACCATACTTAATTGTATTATACATACACTTATTTATCACATTGGTTATCTCCGGTTAGTGTTGGTTGTATATGTTATATGGGCTATATGTATTTTACTAGAGTGGGCTTATCTTTTGTAAGAAACAATGGTGGCTCTCTTGCACAAGACGTCCTTCTGTCATGTTGTATTGCCATGGATGATGGACCGACCACACTTTCTTTGTGTAATGACATATATTCACTTGGGTTAAATTTTGAGGAAATCAACAACATAGATCACGAAAATTACGATACCTAAACTAGCTGAAGCATTAATGTCAAACTAGAGCTGGACCGCCCGACCGGGCGGGTGTTTTTTTGTTTACGTAATGTAACAAAAAATTTTATACACCATTATATAATCTATAAAAATTATAATAAAATGGTGACAAAAATACATCACATAATACATATATTGTTGTTACATAATTCCACTAATAGTAAAAATAAAATGATTTATACAACTGTAGATGTAAATATCACGCGAATATTTGTTTTTATTTGACCGATATCATTTTTATTTACCTAATATCGAGTTGGCTAGTGGTAAAGGAAATGCTAGTAGCCTTTCATTAGTCGGGTTTGATACACGTTGAAAAAAATATTTACAACATTTGGGTTCCCAGTAAATAAGAAAACCACTTTTTCATTTTTTAGAAATATACTTTTGTTTACTATAAATAATATAATATTTATTTATTTTTCACGTATTATGTATTTTTATTATGATATTATGCATAATAATTAAAATATATATTTTTAGTTTATGTGTGTGTTTTCCATAAACTAAAATATATATGCGAAAATAATATTTGAGATGTTTTGATAGGTTTTTGTCCATAAATAATAACTATACCAACCCGTTATATAAGTAGTCTTAATTTTTAATTTCTTAATCCGATATATAAATATTCGTCATCTATTCTCGACACTAAAATATTATATTATCTACTTTATTAAAATGAGTAATTTGTTAGAATGAGTAATTGCTTTTCTTGTATTTATATTATTATCAAATGAATTTTGTTTTAACTTATTGACTTTAACATTTTATTATATGTAAGATTTTTATTTTATATGAACTTTTTTTTCTTTTTTTTAGAACATTGTTATCTTGCCTAAATGTTTTTCTTTACATACAAAACTTGAAGAATATTGTTTTGAAACTTTCTCTATTACAATTTTCTCATAAGAAAAATCTTAGGTGTTTTTAATTTTCTTAATACTAATACTTAAATGTACATGTTATTACCAAATCTAATATATCAAATCCTTACTAAAGAAAAATAATTTAAGGTAAAATTCAATTGAACATATGTAATATCATACATAATTTAAAAATAATTTTCTAATAGCATTTTAGTTACATATATCTAAAACAATATCGTCAATTAAATAGATTAGTCAAATTGGTTATTTGAAAAGTTTAATTAGGTACAAATTTAGAATTATCAAGTAAAATGGATCTTTTTAAATATGTTCTCATTATTAAGTTTTTATTTCCAAAAACGGCATATCCTTTAAAAATTTTAAATATTGTTAATTGATTTCATTAACAATAAAATTTTGAAAAATGTAATAAACATTATTTAATACAGGATAATACACACAAATTTATGGAAATAAGTTTTCTACTTTACATATTAAGGTTTATAGTATTAATGTGCATTAAGTGTAATATTTATCATGAATTTGTTGTGGGATAGATTTAGGTAAAAAAATAATTTAGATTTAAGTTTATTAATTACTTCAATGGCATTGTATTGTAATTAACTTGTAAGTCTTAGGGTTATTTCTTATTTGTACTTCTATTTTAATAAAGTAGAAGCATATAGACAAGAGAAAATAATACATACTTATTTTCAAGAATTCAGTACTAATTTATGTGTAGGTCACATTGGGACTTCTTAAAATGTGAAACGTCTATTATAGAGCTAAAGGAAGTGGAAATAAATCTAGTATATATATAAAATTGTTGGTGTCCCTCCTGTGATGCCACATCAGCGCCAGGTCAGAAAGTCGTTTCTCCAGGAGTTGACACGTGTCAATTATTCTAAACACACCGTATCACTAACACGATTGTATCATGGGCTTCGTCTGCTGTTGTGCGATTGGGTTTTGTAATGGGAAATAGATCTGGCCCGTATAGATTGATGTCACCTCTAACCCTAGAACGTCTGAGGCAAAGAAACCAGGACCGTCGCTCCCCTCCGTGCGGTGGCGAGGCACTGACGTTTAAGCTTCTTTCCACGACCTGAAACGCTCTGATTTATGTCTTCGTCTTTATTCTAATTGATTCGTTCTCCACGATCTGAGAGGCGGTGTAGTTCAGTATAAATATATGTTAGATTCCTCTCCTTGAACACATCTTATGCCCGTGACGGGTGAGATTATAATTTCTTTCGTCAGATCAGCTGCGGTCGTAATCTCTCTCTCTCTCTCTCTTTTTGGTTGTAGTTATGATGTGGTTAGTCTAATGACGTTTCAGGGCTGCTACACGAGATGCTTGGATCTACCAAAACAAGAGATTCAAAAGCTTGGAAGGTGTTTTTGCATTAGTTCACTTTTTCCTTGACTTTCTCCATGTGGGAGTGGAAAACAGAAGGTCGTTTCATCAGATTTGTTCATTGCCAACAAAAAAAAAAAAAAGTTGTGTACGTAACACCTTTTGGAAAATGTCTTCTGCAGCGATTCTTCATGTTTTAGCGGATTTCCTGTTCCTAAACATATCCAGGTTCGATCATTCTTCATGTTTCTTTCAAGCTCGATTCTGAGACAGATTTGACATCGTATGCTTCTAATAGATTTCATCCTCCATCCATCAAATTAATCTTGCTTGCAGTCCTTTTTTTGTTGACTATAGGAGGCCAACAATATCTACAGAAAAGGAAAAATTTTAGTTCTCAAATGAAAGCACTTGCAAACCATTCCCATTTCCTAGAGTTTACTCATACAACATCACCGGAGAAGAGATAGGTACTTCTTTTTCTTTGGTTATTCGCTTTTGTATTTTTATTTTAATTGACACCACAATCTCCTCATGTTCAAATAAGTTTTATAAGAGAGTGATGCCAGGTTCAAAAAAGAAAAGAAACTAATCAAGTAATGATGTTCACAAGTTTTGATGATCAATCTGTGTTTCAGTCCATAGATAAATATTGTGGGTAGCAAATGCAAAGCTAAATCGACCATCATTGAATAGCTATATTCATTGCTCACATAAGATGCAAAATTGTTTAAACTAAATAGATTTTGATTTAACATGTGATTATTATTGTAATAGGAGGGAGATGAGGGTTAAGAATGGATACATCGATGGTAATGGCAAGAAGTTCTCATGTGGTGATTGGTGCCAAGAGTATGTGTTCCCAGCGACTATAACCATTATTATCTCACACATTGCATATATTATAACCACTTCATTTTGTTTTTCAGTTAATCGGATACAAGAGCTGACGGACAATATATTGCACGCCAACTTCAGGTCACCTTTACACTGACAAACACGTAAATCTAAATGTAAGTGAATCTATTAGATATTATAGAGATCACATATTTGTATTAAAAAAAAAACTTAAAATCTTTTGGTGACATTATGTTGTCTGTTACGAAGAGGGAGTACACATGTCTCATCCTCACCAATCTCTTCCATCGCACTGCTCTATTAGCGAGTTAAGTTTCTTTCTCTCTGTTGTTTATTCAGATTATTTATTTATTATTTTCACTATTATTTACTTAAGCCACCATGTTCTCTTAGGAATGGTATAAGAGGCTGATCATGAGTTTTATTCTTCGTCAGCCCCAAAAGGTTGCTTGACTCAGTTTTTGGGATCTTGACAAAATCTGTCTAAGCAACCTAAAAGAAAGCACGCAAGTGGAGGTTTCATTATTTTGCAATTTATGATGACTTAGATTCTGGTGATTGTGTTAACTTTTAGCTTCTTACTGATTTGAGTTCGTATATGGTCATTTTTCAGTTTTTACTGTTAGTCTGTATATTTATTAGTCTATCACCTCTTATGTGATTTGAGACTTGGTCGTCCGAGAACAGAAAGTCTTCTTCCAATTCTTCTAATATTTTTACACCATTGTGCATTTGTATTTATTTCCAAAGTGATGATGTGTAGATTCAATCGATTGTCTTCTTTACTTGAATTTCTAGGGAATGTGGAAGAGCTGGAGTTAGAGGGTAAATATGAATGTCTCAATGCCAGGGTTGTATTTCATGTATTTTATGTTTTTGGAATATGTGTATTTTTCTAAAATCTGATAGAAGTTGAACTCATATGTCAAATCTGATAGCTCATGTCCCTCATGTTAAATTGTATAGAGTGCAGAGTATAAGACCATATAAATGGATCGCATGGAAGCAAAAGTTACGTGACGTGATCCTCAATGACTAAGATAACTATGTCGTCCATCATCATCACTGTTGGATAACAAGTTGTCCGTCCTGATGATGTAAAATGAATCATACAGATTCTCTAATAACCAGATAATGAAAAACCTATGATCAAAAGGAAAAGAGAATATAATTTAGAAAACAAATTTTAAGTTATAATTATTTCAAATCCTGCAATATAGAATTTATTTTTTGTAATATAATTACATTATAAAATGCACAGCGTAGGGGCAGACATAATGTAAAAGATGTATCACCAAAACATGTGATTGAGTTGCAGAGACAGAAAGAACAAAATACAACTCAAACTGTGAAAATCTTAAATTAAAATCAAGCAATCAAAATCCATGATCCTAGACTTTTTTTTTCCATGATCCAAGACTTGATTGGTTTGCTTTTTTCTTTTTCCGTTACAATAATTCTACTACTTATTACAAAACTTTGCCACTACATTATAAAGGTTTGGGTAAACAACATACAAAAAATTAAAGAAAAAGAGCTGCTTAAAGCTTAATTATTATTATTTCTTTGTTAAAAAGCCTAATTTTTGCACCTATGTTCAACTATTATGAAGGCTGTTTGGGAGACTGATCTACACGTGTTCACAATACAGATTTTACCATATCAAATTTTAATTATTTATTTATTTTATTATTTTTTAAGAAACTTGGAGAAGTTCTCCCGAAAATGATGTCCTCTCACAGGATTATGATTCATTCTCAAAAAGTTCACCTACAAGGTTATTTTTGAAAGTTCACAAACTTTTCAAGTATGATCCCTCTCCACTATTTTCCTTAGTATGCACATACTAATTTGATCAACATTCTAATATATATATATATATAAACTACATAATCTTTTACATGTTCAAGATGTAATGATGACAATGCAATTGGGGTAGTTGGGTTACTTAGGTAATGTATTCTCGCAGTAATTGCAGATATTGTTTTCTCATCCAATTTGTATTGTCACCTAAGCTTCACTAACATATTTTAACCATGTCATTGTAAAGGATCATATACAGTATTGTCACTGACTCTGTATAAATTCTTTACTCTGAAAAATAGAGAGTACTGAAGATTAGTGTCACTTTAATTTAAACAAAAAATGATTATTACAAATAACAATACGATCTCATAATTCTATTCATTATTTATTTGTTTATAATATTATTTTTAATCTACAATGTTTTTAAAATGTTTCATAAATTTAATGTAAATTCGTATATAGTTTTTTATAACTTCTATAAAGGACGGAGATTCTCTTTAACATACGATTAAGTATTAAACCAGTGTGTTTTTCTTTGCTTTTTATTATAATTGTAACATCGAGAATTTAAAATCTCCCAAAACCGTTCAGTTCAGATGAATGACTATAAAAGTCAGTGTATGAGATTAAGTAAGAAAATATTTACTTAATCTATACAAGAATTAATATTATAGGAAAAAAAACAAACAATTTTAACACTGAATCAAAACCGCAACAAGGCTTAAACATTTTTGTACATTGGCAAACAAAAACTGTGATAAAGGTAACTATCTCTATGCCATAATTTTGCTAAGCACATGAGAACATGAAGAATGCATGAAATTTGTGGATCACCATGAACAGCTAACCCACATATATGGAGCTGACAAATGCTGAGATAGATCAAACCTTCCTTATGCGACATCTCTATATTGAAAAAGAAGTGTTATGGAACTAATGTGATCTTTACAATGCCACCAAGAAAGTGGCATCTCAATAATCTAGAAAATCGATACAGTGATTCTTATTACTATTAGCAAATGGAAAAAAAATTGAGTTGGTTTTACGGTGCTACACGCATCGACCACTACTCAGTTTTCACATTTTCAGTTTCAATGTTTTTTACTTTAATCAGCTTTGCATTACTACCTTCTTTTCATTTAATATGACATTTTACTTTTAGTAAGAAATGCAACTTCAAATAATCATCACTTCCACTCCAATATCATGTCAAAAGACTATGATTTCAGCATAAAAAGTAAATACTTTTATAAAATACATAAAAAACTACTGGAACCCAATCCTTCGAACCCAAATTTTACGAGCCACAAATAACGTATCAAATATGGGATCAGATTTTTGTAAAAAGAAACAATACGAAGACCATTTGAAGTCCTCACATCATATCAACGACACAACTTTTTAATATAAAAACAACTATTATAAACAAACAAAATATATCTTATCACATATAATCTCTCTTTACCTATAACTTTTGAAAATGCAGACCTAAAACACAAACTACAAAATCATACAAAAAAATAATAACCTAGATCACAAATAAAATATATCCCGCCCGTAGGGCGGGCCGACCCTAGTTAACATATAAACAAATCAAACACAGCTTGTGGTCTACTTATGGCTGCTTGATCCATATTTTTCTCTCTCATTCTCATACCGGTTCCTTCAGGTTGGTCTTCTGATGGTTTGATATGTTACCAGTCAAACCGACAGGCATTTACTGATCCCTTTGGTAGGAGCAAGTTGGATCATGTTCAGTGTCAATACTGAAGAAACAAGAAGAAAGGTTTTCGATGTGTGAATGATAATTAGACCAAATCAAAAGCAGGACACCGTTTTCCAAATTCATTAGGGTGTTCAAATGGTGATTTTGTTTTCATCCTGAACCTAACTTCCACTCTTTATCGGTGTATCCAGTTGTTCATCTTACTCTTGTCTGAAGATTGCAAATACTAGCATTCAAAGGATATGAGTCTCTCTAAAGATGTGAACGTATCCATATAAATATAAATATATAGTAAGAAGTATACACACTAAAGTACTAATCCTCTTATGCACATGACATACTACAACAAACCAGAGCCAGTTGGAGGAAGCAGCCAAACTATAGGTGGGCTACACCAATCAATGTCCCGATTTATCACGTACCTTCCACTTAAGAATCAGTCAAACATTCTCGAAACGGATAAATTTTCTGAGGATAGAATAACAGTCTTCAGAGAAGAAGCATCTAGTACTTGTTGTAAAAAGCCGATCTTAACAAGCATTTTTCCTTCTAGTGAAACAATCTTAATCAGATTAACTGATAAGACACAGAAGAGTAGCAAACCAGAGGTTTCTAATATTATATACTTCTTGAAAGATATCTTAAAAACGCAGCTTGATGGATGTATCTATTGACTTTGTTTTGTAACCATTCTGAGTCAAAGTGCTTACTTAAAGATTCAACTTTCCTATTATCCCTTTAAATACAAGGGACAAAATAAGAAGTTACTTTGCCCATACCTGTTGTATATATATCTCTACACATGCAGAGCAACTACTCAACCTACTTTCTTCATATCTTCCTTTCTCTCTGTTCCATCTAAATAGCATTAAAACATCTTTATATCCTCTTTGAAAATGAATATCGTAATCGAACACAACCCTTCTAGCATAAAGTTAGCTGAACTTGGAGTAATGTCATGGCCTAAGTAAGTATCAAACATGCACATGCTCTGTTTCTAGCATAGCTAATTACATAGACTTTCATCTTTTCTAGTCCTAATTTCATTGGTCGTAACATGATGAATCTCTCTGATAAATAGATGGTCTTGTCAGCCGGGGAAATATGCATTGGTATTTGAAGAAAGAGAGACATGCTATTTGTTGAAGGGGAAGGTGAAGGTGTATCAAAAAGGGTCATCAGAGTTTGTAGAGTTTGGTGCAGGAGACCTTGTGATCATCCCCAAGGGACTAAGCTGCACTTGGGACGTATCTCTTTTCATTGACAAGCACTACAAGTTCGATCCTCCTACTTCTCTATAATTTTGTCCTGCTTACGATCTAGTTTTGGGTTTAGTCTTTATCACCAGGAAGCACATAAGATTCTATATCCAGATAATAAAGTATATAAGAGAAACCAAGAAGACAATGCTTCGGATATGTACAAAGCCCCTCCTATATTATGTTTTCAAATGCTACTTCTTTGTTTGTTGAAGAACAAAGAACTGGCATGTGCCCTTTCAGTTTAAAATTCATATAACAAAAAAACATCAAAACAACCCTTTGTGATATAATATAACATGTGCAATAAATAAATGTGAAAGCATATATTCTTAGCAGTATTGCTCCCTGACTAGATAAAGGAGAAGAGGATGTACTCCCAACTCTCACATACTAAATTTTAGTAGCAGCATATGGTACTCCATCATCAACTATCGGTGCTGACTAAAAAGAAAAATTAATATGCTACTTAGGCCGTATAAACAAGAACCATTACACTCTTATATTGATATAAGCACAAATCTCTGACAGGCATATATTTTAACAGCTTACAGAATATGTATTGTTATCACAACTAAGACATGTATTCTAAAGTTCCAAGATGAATGAAAGCTAACCTTTAGGGTTCCAGGAAGATTGACTTCATTTGAAATATATTACACTTCTCCAAGTTATAAAGGGCTCAAAATAACAATTTGGTCCATGAACTCAAAAAGGGAAAAGCAGCAAATAGCATCCTCAAGAGCAATGGCTTCTCCTTAACTCTCCACCTTCGACTACTATTTCTTCTCTTAGACTGTTGCTCTGGACGAACATTGTCGTTTGAAGGAATCTCATATCTCTTATCTAGATCATCCCAACCTCCATAAACAGAGCCTGTGCTGTTATCACCAGCATCTCCTCCGACCATCCATGACTTGTATCCTCCCTTATCCACACTATCACCATTCATGTTCTTTACTTGCCTAGCTTTCCTTGTTCTTGAAAACGTTCCTCTTCTGCTTCTATCTACAGGTCTAACAACACTGGGCCTGCTCAAGACCTTACTAAACACAAGTGACATCACGGACTGCACTAGAGGAACTGCTAACGCCATTAAACCAGCGTTTGAGTCTGTTCCAAGAAGCAAAGACATGCCTATGGGCGCAAGCATCCAGCTTAACGTCCTGAACACCTGAAACAAAGCATTACACATCGAAAGTGAGCAACTTTTGTAATGAAACCGACACTAAACACCTAAAACAAAGCATTAGAGATCGAAAGTGAGAAACTTTTGTAATGAAACCGACACTGAGTGTTGATCATCGTACTAAGAAGAAGAAGCAATACCTCAAAGACCATACTCCAGTCTTCATCGTCAATCATCAAATCATCGTCGTCGTCATCATCGTCGTCTAGCCACCACCACGGCCTCTTCTTCTTTCTGTAACCAAAATCAAATCCAGTGAAACCTCCGTCGTCAAAGAGCTCATCTTTGAATCTGAACCGTCCACCGCGAGAAGCGCGGCATACGACGGAGCTACGGATAAAGAAGCTTCTCCAGAGATCAATCTCGCAATTCAGAGTAGAGTATCTGCGTCTGACGGAAGCAGCTATATGTGAGGAAGAAGAAGGAGAAGATAGCTGAAGATGGAGCAGATTCGCCATAGCTGATCTTCATCCACTCCACATTAGCTGTTAATCAATCGTTTCTGAAGAGCAACAGTGATGGAGATGTAAACCAGATTAAACCAGAAATGAATCAAACCGGGTTCAATCGAGGTGATTGATATGAAACTAATCAAACCAGCAATCAACCAAACCGAGTTCAGTAGAGGTGATGGAGATGGAAACCAGATTAAACCAAACTTGATAATCGAGAGGTTTATCATAGAGAGAAGAACGGTTCAGGGTTTCCAATATTAAACCGGATAATCAAAACCGAATAGTATTTTACTTTATTTTCTGCCGTACCAACATAATTAATAACAATAAATCGATCAAACCAAACGTTTACACCAATAATGTAAATGAAGTTTTATTCATACGTTTGAGACCTCATACTTTCAAAGTTACAATTTAATCCATCAAACCAAAACGTTTACACGTATAAAGTCGCTCAAGTCGCAGAGTGACTAAACGTTTACACCAAGAATGTAAAGGAGCTTTTTATTCATACGTTTTGCCACATATCATCCAAATTTTAATAGAGTTTTACCCATAAACCAAACGTTTACACTCAAGCCGCGGAATGACTAAACGTTTCGTCTACAGCACTAAGGTTTGCTACTTTATTCTTGTTCTTACGTCTCTTCTTCTTAGTGCTGTCTCCTCCTCCACCGCCGCAGGTAATCGAAATCTCACATCCAAACACATTCCCAAAACATGAAAACAACCCTTTCTTACCTTCTCCATCTCTTGATCTCCTCCGCCTCACTTTCTCCTTCCTTCTCCTCCTTCTCGGCCTCCTTCCTCCTTTCCCGCTAGAATCTTCGCTCGATGATGTAGACGTTTCAACCGCTCCAACCGCGACTTTTTTCTCCGCTCTCCACCTCTCCACTCTAAGCTCCATCCCTTCCGTCTTCCCTTCGAGTATCGAACTCGCGTCCTCCTTAACCGCAACCGCTTTAACCGCTGTTTTCTGTCTATTGTAAAGCCCCTGAGCAATCGCAGCCGCAACGACGGACGCCGACGGTCCAATATCTGAGTTACAATACGAACCATTCACCATACTATCCACACCAACCACAACACTCCCTCCTCCTCCACCACCTCCTCCGCCGTTATTGCCGCCGGAAACTCTTGCTCCGCCGGTAACAACACCTGTTTTCACCCCGTAATCATTCGTCGACGTCGTTAAATCCGTCAGATCGCTATTCGTACGACGATGCATCATCTTCACACCATCTTGACCGTCTCTCTTCACATCGTTAACCTCTGACGATAACGGCATACTCCGTTGACCACCGTCAAGAAGCGCAACGCCTAACCGTAAAAACCCTTGAAGCCTCCCCGAAGGACGACGGATCTGAAGCGTCACGAGCCTCATGTTGTTATTCCCGCCGCCGCCGTCGTCGCCGTCGCCGAAGCCAGACCAAGGAGCAAAGAGATCGCTTAGAAGAACGTTCACGGTCCCGACAAGCGCGTCTTTAGACCAAGCCGCTGCGTAGATCTCAATCACAATAGCTGACACGTCAGCTTGGAGGGTCTTGTCGTTGACGCGAAACACGAACTTCTCGTTCCATATTGGGTTAGATCGGTTTGCTTGGTCGACACGGGTCGTGAGTTTTCGCATCGGGTCGGTGTTGATCCACGCGACGGAGTACGTTTTCATGTTTTTCGAAACGAGGGATAGGTCTTGCGCTGAGATTAAGTTGATTTCGAGAACAGGACATGCGAATTTTTGCCGGACCATTGTTGTCTAAGAAAAAAAAATCTAAATGGATTCGTTTAACGTTTCGCGAGAAACGCGGGAGTCAAGAAAGGTAAACCTTTCTCTCTTCTTTTTTTCACTTGTCTCTCGTGAATGATTATGCGAATCAGTTGAGAAGAGATTTGAGAAGGAGAATAAAAAGGAAGGGGAAGAAGAAGCGTGAGATGAGGAAGGAGATGGTTGTTTTTAGACATGATAAGAACTGGACCGTTGGTTTGTTTTTACAAGCTGTCTTCAACGGAAAAGTGGTTACAAGAACATGGTTGACTTGTTTGTTGTAATGAAAAACAAAAGCTAGTCAAGAGAGATTAGGTTTTTTCGTAACTAACTAACTATATTTACGTGACAATAGGGGAGTTTCTGTTATCTTCTATGACTTTATATTTTCTTTGATATTTTTTTTTCTACGTACGAAGAAATTATAGCTTTTCTATACATATCATCTTTGCTTGGCTCTTTTCATTAGCTTTTGGTCTGATTTCGGCTTGATCCCGAGTATATTTTCTAGAATCAAGCCTTTGATTTCTTTATTTACGTTATTTCATGTTAAAGGAAAATTCAAATGGTTTTGTTGGTAATAAATAACAACGACTGTAGTGGTACATTTTACATACAAGTATACAACAATTGTCACAATCACATACACCAACTTAAACGATACACACACATTTAAGTGGTTAGAATAGTTAATTAGGTTGATAATATTTTTGAGTCTCTTTTCCATCTGTTCTGAAGTTACGATTCTGAGAGCGGGAGGTTCTACCCATTTAAGTTCTAAATATGAATATATGTATATATATATTGTATATATGTATGTATTTGTGGGATTCACTAAATAGTGTAGAATTTTTGGGCAGAGGTTCTACACTATTTAGTGGACTCCACAACTACATACACATATACAATATATACATACACATATTCATATTTAGAACTCTAATGGGTAGAAGGAGGTGTTCTTAGAGCAGCATTATCTCTGAAACCATCTTAGAGGTTTCTTAAAAAAAAAAAAATTTGTCAGATTAAAAAAAATTAAAAAACACACCAATCGCGGGCTGCCACGTGTCGGTAGAGCCCGTGAACAGTGCAAATAACTCACCACAATCGGTCTTTATTTCATGACTTTGGAGATCGGTTTTATGGTTTAGTGGGGCACACGCATTACTTTTTTAAAAGAAATCTGTTTTAGAAACCCCAATAATGCTGATCTTATGAGGCTGGCGGACATGATCTTTTATCAACACACCAGATGAGAAGGGTTAAAACCTCTCTTTACATTTTTTACTAAAAAAAGGGTTACAGCCTCTTGGATTGTGCATGTAGTTACTAGAAAAATTAGTATTTAATTTATGTACAAAATAAATTTATATTTTAATAAATAAACTGAGAGAAACTATTTTAAGTTTCTTCGAAGCTTATAAAATGTATGAGTATATGCATTTTAATTACTTTTTGGTAAAAGTAGGATACAAATGAGAAATGGCGCACATATAGTACACTAAACTATATTAAAGCTTTGAAATTTTTAAACCATGTTATTGCACAAGTCTTGTCAACTCTTATTACTTCTCTAGCCAACTTATCTACTTCCACACTAGTTTTCCTTCAATCTCGATAGACAACTACTCGTTTGTAACTCTATCTTCTGAAACGAAGAATGGTTGCTTCAGCTAGAGAAACGATGATGTAGGTTTCATTGATGTGGAACCCTTTGAGAATCAATTTCTTATTTTTTTTGCAAAGTATCCAGATTAACTCATAGTAGTCTAACGTGATGTTGACCGGTTGTAAAGTGTTGTTTCAGTCTTGCGGAATTCAAATTTTAACCCAATATGACAAAGTTTAAACTAAGAAAAAGATTCAATCGAGAATATTTAAATGAATGTTATTCAAAAATAAGTATTTTTTAATAAAAAATTAACTGTTCTTGAATTTGTTGTTCGATAAATAATTTGAAGTTCACTTTGTGAATTTTAGGATTTTATATTTATTTTAGAAGGTTTAGATGAAATTTTTTAGTTAAAGGAAAAATCTTAAATATTATAATTTTAGATAAGTTTAAAGTGATTTAGTGAAAAATTATTTTAAATTCGTAATTCACCTAAAATCATATGAAAACTTAGCAAAAATCAAATGAATTCAAATCAAATAGAATACACCCCTTTAATGTTTTCTAAAGACCAAAGGTCCAAAACTATTATTTATAGAGACGGAAGTAGCCCACAACTTGGGTGTTGATTGCCTCTCAAGTCAATGGGCCTATGTAGACAAAAAAGTCAATGGGCCTATAGACATAATAAATACAGTGTCTCTTTCTCTCTCTCGCGGGAAACAAATTACTCCAGCCGCAGTGAATCGGATCTCCGAGAATGGGATCTATTTAGGGCATTTCTGATTCCCCCCAGTGAAATTTATTACAGTTTGGTAATTAACATTATTGTAATTTAATTTCTTTTTATAACTCTCACAGACAGTTCGATATCCTCTCTCTCTCTCTCTGCATGCAAATTCAATCACTCTCTCACTCTTCCATAATAATTGTGATTAGGCTGCTGAACTCGAGAAGCTTCCGCTTGAAATAGTGACTCTCTCCCTAACCAACCACTGAGGTTTTTCTTTTTTCCTTTTCTCTTCGTTTCTGCAAGCTCTTTCGGTCTACTTTAGGTCTCTCTGTTTGGAATTGCTCAGTGATTATACAATTTACTTTAATTGCGGATTACCAATTTCACATGAGTTGGGTTTAAAGTTCACATCTTTGATGATTTGTTTTTGTTTTTGTTTTGTGTGTATAAAGTTTGCAGTTTTATTAGTCTTTAAAGTTCACATCTTTACTGATTTTTTTTTTTTTTTGTGTAAAAAGTTTGCAGTTTTAGCTGAAAGTTATCTTTAAATGCAACCACTGGTGCTCAACGACGAGAGGGTGCGCAGAGCTTGTGAGAAAACAAGGGAGCTCAAGATTCCTGATGATAAGACTCTCCTTGTGCTTAGGAAGCTGCTGAGAGAGAACGGTGAGAATTGGGGTATTATTAAACTGGATAACTATTCTGCATTGATCGATGCTATCTACTCTCTTGATGAAGAGAATGAGACGCCAGTTAACAACAAAAGAGGGAAGAGTGTTGTTGTGGGCGCTGACACTACTCTGTATAGAGTGAAGAGAAACGAGAAACAAAGTGAAGGTTCATCTAATGGTATTAGAGGGAAGAATGTTGTGGTCAATGTCGTTGACTCTCCTCATAGTGCTATTCCAAAGAAGCAAAGCAAAATTTCATCTTATGTCAACAGAGGGAAGAATGATGTGCTCATTGACCCTTCTCCTCGTGCTAGTTTGAAGAAGCAAAGCGAAGGCTCATCTAATGGCAATAGAGGGAAGAATGATGTGGTCATTGACCCTTCTCCTAGTTCTACTCTGAAAAAGCAAAGTGAAGGTTCATCTTATGGCAATAGAGGGAAGAATGCTGTTGTGGGCACTGACTTTCCTCATAGTGCTACTTTGAAAAAGCAAAGCGAAGGTTCATCTAATGGCAATAGAGGGAAGAATGCTTTGGTCCTTGACTCTCCTCATAGTGTTACTCTGAAGAAGCAAAGTGAAGGTTCATCTAATGGCAATAGAGGGAAGAATTATATGCTCATCGACCCTTCTCCTAGTTCTACTCTGAAGAAGGCAACTAAAACTTCATCTAATGGCAATAGAGGGAAGAATGCTGTTGTGGGCACTGACCCTCCTCAACCTAGTGCTACTCTGAAGAAGCTAAGCACAGGTTCATCTAATGGCAGTAGAGAGAAGAATGTTGACTCTCCTGCTACTCTGAAAACAATATATGAAACCCGTTTTGCAACCTCAAGCTCGTCCGTTGAGGGAGTCCAGCAGCAGCCACAGACTAGCAATGGTGTCCGCAAGAGAAAGTATAAAACCATTATCCATGACATAACCAAAGGCTCAGAGAGCGTTGAGATCTCCCTGGTTGACGATTTTGGGACTGAGAAAGTGCCCACTTTCACTTACATCCCTCACAACATTGTATACCAAAGTGCTTATGTGCATGTCTCTCTGGCTCGCATTTCCGATGACGACTGTTGCGCAAGCTGCAAGGGGGACTGCCTTTCAGCTGACTTCCCATGTGCTTGTGCTCGTGAAACCAGTGGAGAATATGCGTATACCAAAGAAGGGTTACTAAAGGAGGAGTTTCTTGACACTTGTCTTAAGATGAAAAAGGCACCAGATACCTTTAATAAATTTTACTGCCAAGACTGCCCTTTAGAGAGAGATCATGGTAAATGCCAAGGGCACTTGATCAGGAAGTTCGTTAAGGAATGCTGGAGAAAGTGTGGGTGTGATATGCTGTGTGGTAATCGAGTAGTACAGAGAGGGATTAGGTGCCAACTTCAGGTTTACTTTACCTCGGAAGGGAAAGGATGGGGTGTTAGACCGCTGCAAGACTTGCCGAAAGGAACCTTTGTCTATGAATACATTGGTGAAATATTGACCAACACGGAGTTATACGAGCGGAATCTAAGACTTAGTAGTGAGCGGCATACATATCCTGTAACTCTGGATGCAGACTGGGGTTCTGAAAAGGATTTGAAAGATGAAGAAGCTCTCTGCCTGGACGCCACAATCTGTGGAAATGTCGCTAGGTTTGTTAATCATAGGTAACTCTCCTTGTGCTACGTGCTTCTCTTGAGAGAGTTTTATCCTTCTTCTTCTGAACTTTATTTGTTGATGCAGATGTGGGGATGCAAACTTGATTGATATTCCGGTACAAATAGAGACTCCTGACAGACATTATTACCATGTAAGTATTATCATTTTCCCCTCTCTAACCTCAATCTTCCTCAAGGCACCAGTTGTTACAGTTTGGTTTGGTCATGTGTGTAGATTGCCTTTTTTACCATTCGAGATGTGAAGGCCATGGAAGAACTGACATGGGTAAGTAAGCACCATGATGGACCAAACACGTCTTCTATGTTAACCACTCCTGAGTTATTCACATACAAATAAATAGCCCGTGTTTATATAATCGCAGGATTACATGATAGATTTCAGTGATGAAAGTCATCCTGTGAAGGCATTTAGATGTAGCTGCGGAAGTGAGTTATGCAGAGACAAAAAGCCAATAGGTCAGTTATCATTTACACATTGCCTTCAATATTCAAATCTTCCTTAGTAGTATGCTCACACATTATAAGTTTGAACTTGTTTTGTTCAATAAGAGATCCGAACATTTCACAAAGTACATTGGTTCTTAGGAGTAAACAGCTTCAGATAAAACTGAACTGTCTTGGCTAATTATGCATTATGGTGATATGTGTCAGGATCACGAGGCAAGTCGGGAGAAAGAAGAAAGGTTGTTCATGCTAAAAGACAACCAGGTTAGGCAGGCATCAAGTGTCACTTTTCAAATAATTTGATCCCATTATTATGATTATTGAATGATTCAGCTGTTGAATGTTTTACTAACAACCACAAAATTTTGTAAAACGCAGATACCAAAGCAGTGCCATTAAAGCGGAAATGAGGAGGATTAGTAAGAGTATAACATTTAGAAAACATAACCCACCACGTGCACTTTGATCCACTGAGCTTCTTGCTTTAACTCCAACAGAGAACTGTAATGGTCACAAAAAAATTTCTCTTAGAAAAAAAAAAATTCTTTCTTTAGGTTAAAAATGATCTGAACTGAACAGATTCTTCTGGTGGTAAGCTAACAAAGATTTTTGGTAAGAGTTTTGTTTGCTAACCAAAGAAACTTGTTAATGGTCGTTCTACTACAGACTTTATTGCCAATGTCAAATACTGTATATAAACACTAGTAGGCCTTCTTAAAATATATAAACTTTAATCAACTTTATGACAATGATGCATCGTTACAATCAGCTTTGAAACATGCCATCCGATCAAGATTAGAGTTTTCCTTGTAAAGTTGTAAACTCACTGTACGTTTTAAATTTTGTGTGTAAAGATATTGAGAAAAGAAAAAAAAAGTTGTATAAATTGTATTGCGTTATTGGGCTTGTTGGTAAGTTTTTCCGGGCCCAATAACATCAAAATCCAGGTCAGCACCACAAAGAAAACCCTAGCATAACCGTATATAAACCTTGTTGCACTGCAATCGGAACTCTTCCTAAAGGAGAGCTGCTACTCTGCAACCATGTCGAAGCGAGGTAACCATCTCTTTCCAGCTTTGTCTTGTAGTTGATTATGCTCGCGTATTGAAGATCTAGTGTTTACCCTCGCTTGTTTTCCCTAGAGAACCCATCACCTGTTTTTTTTTTATTGTAACTTGTGAGATTCAGTATGATTGATTCATTTTTCATTTTGTAGATCATTAACTCTTGTTACCGATATATAAAATTTTTGGAGCTGCACTTGTGTTGATTTATAGGGCTTAGCATGCGTTTTCACCTGTCTTCTTTATCATTTTGTCGGAAAATGATGCTTATGCTTCGATTGCTAGATATATAAAAATTTTGGAGCTGCACTTGTGTTGATTTATAGGGCTTAGCATGCGTTTTCACCTGTCTTCTTTATCATCTTGTCGGAAAATGATGCTTATGCTTCGATTGCTAGATATATAAAAAATTTGGAGCTGCACTTGTGTTGATTTATAGGGCTTAGCATGCGTTTTCACCTGTCTTCTTTATCATCTTGTCGGAAAATGATGCTTATGCTTCGATTGCTAGATAGCCAAGCTTGTCTTTTCCGTTAATTGTCTTTTTCCTATTTGATTTTTATTGTCGTGAATCATATGTTAAGATCATAACCATGCGTCTACAACTTGGATTGATTTTTAGTGCTGCTCATCTCCGATCTTTTTTTTATCATAATAACTTTGTCATTAATTATTATGTTGAGATCCTAATCATATGTCTGGTACTTGTGTTGATTTATTCTGTTGCTCATCTGTGAATATTTTTGTTTATTTAGGAAGAGGAGGAACCTCTGGTAACAAGTTCAGGATGTCACTGGGTCTTCCAGTGGCAGCCACCGTGAACTGTGCTGACAACACCGGAGCCAAGAACCTTTACATCATCTCCGTTAAAGGTATCAAGGGTCGTCTTAACCGTCTGCCATCAGCCTGTGTTGGTGACATGGTTATGGCTACTGTCAAGAAGGGTAAACCTGATCTCCGTAAGAAGGTTCTGCCTGCTGTCATTGTTAGGCAGAGGAAGCCATGGCGCCGAAAGGATGGTGTCTTCATGTACTTCGAAGGTCAGCATTTCTGTTAATAATCTCTGTGTTTGTATTTGAAGTGTGCAAGTCTAATTAAGGTATGCAATTTGCAGATAATGCTGGTGTCATTGTCAATCCCAAGGGTGAAATGAAGGGTAAGAAGTTACTTAGTGTTACAATAAACACCTAATTAACTAATGACTTTAGTCTAATGAATCTCTTCTTCTTCTAATGTATATAGGATCTGCTATCACTGGACCAATCGGAAAGGAGTGTGCTGACCTGTGGCCAAGGATCGCTAGTGCTGCAAACGCTATCGTTTAAATTCCATCTTTTTGTGCTTGTTGAACTTGTCACTGTTGAGGATGCTTTGTTTTTGTCATAGACTTGTGTTATGCCTTAATCTTGATTCTAGTTTCTATAAAATTTTGGTTTCTCGTGCCAGTTATTGTGATTTGGTTCACTATTTAATGATGGCAAATGTTATTAATCTATGTACAATCAAAGAAAAATATGTAGACCAGAGCATCTAGCAACACTAAACCAATCAAAAGATTAGACGCTACACTTTTAATTAAAGTGTATGTAAATCTAACTAACTTACATACGGTCAGGCATTAAACCAAAGAGTGCTTCACTCTTATTCAAGCTCCTTTAAAATATAGTGTCATTGTGCTTGTTATTTGATCAACTATTTTAAAATCCACAATTATTGAATATATTTTAAATTTTGTATTTTATAAATTTTAGCCATTTTGGAGTATTTGATTGAAATTTCTTAGTTTACAAATAAAAACTCAAATTTCTTAAATTTAGATGAGATTTTAGAATAGTTTAACAAAAACCACAATAAATTCTCTTATCACCTGAAATCATCTATAAACCTCACTAAAATCAAATAGTTTCAAATTGTTGATTGAATACACCCCAAATAGTTGTAGTAACTTCTCAAAGATAGTTTTTATTTGGAAAATCATCAAGACATACTTTTTAAAAGACAAACTTTTGCTATAGTTCAATCATTCATTTAAATTCATTAGCCTAATGTTAACTACTAACAATTATGTACCAATACTTCACATTAATACTTCACATTGGAATAGACTTATCATAAAATGTTTTCGTGACACATATATATATCAAATAAACAAAAAGAGATTATAACCTGAGACCGTAATTACTCAACCGTTCTTCGTGATCTTGAAACGCATAATCTTTGAAATGTATAATCAGCGAATGATAGTTTCTTTTAGAGGATGCAAGATCTTTCTTTCTTACTACAGAGATTGTTGCGGGAAATGATGAATCCACAAAGAACACTTCCACTTGTCACCAGAGCTCGGGTTTATGTCGCAATGATATTAAGTACTGTTTACATAGCCAGCCAAATAGATATCATTCCATAAGGAGTTTTGGGGGTAGTTGGTCTGCTTGATGATCTACTCATAGCCTTTATTTGCTTCCTTATGTTGCTGCTATGTACATGTCGGTTCTCTATTTACGTCATGCCGATCCGTGAACCAATGAATGTTTTTAACAGTTTAAGAACTAAGAGATGTGCCTCCTTTTTGTATTTGTCTTTGATCAATTAAGCTTTATAGACATGACCGTGTTATGTTTTAACTATAAAAACTGAAATAGGTAAGATTGATAAAAATTTCTTAAAAATCGTTAATTTTTTCCGCAATTTATAGATTGAACTCAACTACATTTCTTGAAACAATGAAAAACTAGAGATGTTCTTTAATCGTAACATATTAGCAACTAGTTAACAAAACAATGTCTAAACCCAAAATATGATGCAACGATGAAGCAACAATCAACACGGTAACAATTCAATGATAAAGCAATAATCACCACGGTAACAATCAATGTTCAAGAAATCGCTAGGCAGTAATTAGGCGTTTTATAGAGGATTAGCGACTAGGCGAGGCCTAGGCGTTAAAAACTTATTGATTTATTTTATATATATTTTACATTTATATGAGATATTTTAGCTGTTGAGTTCAATTATAAAATTATTATGATGAATTATCAAAATTAGATATACAACACAAAAGAAATTAAACAAATTTGTGGATTTATACTAACATTATTGTTTAATTTAACATATTTAGATTAATTTACATCGATTTCAATCGATTTAGAACAATTTAAACTGATTTCGGTCGATTTAGAATAATTTAAACCAATTTAAATTATATAAATCGATATAAATCAAATTTTAAAAAATTCATTTTGATGAGACCGATTTGCCGTCTAGGCCCCGTCAAGACCGGGATTTAATATCTGGGTAACAATTGTACGAGTCAAATATGCAATGTCGCTGACGTGGCAAGAACCTTGATTTATGACGTAATAATAAATAAATATTCTCTCTCTCAAAATGCGTTTTTTCTGGTTCGTCTATCTTCTGAAGAAGCCAAAGGTCTCTCACCGGACCTTTATCAACAATCACTAGAAGAAGAAGAAGAAGAAGAAGAAGGAAGAGAAGAAGAATAAGATGCTGTTTCAGGTGGGAGGCGATGGCACACGCCCTACCTTCTTCGAGATGGCTGCGGCTCAGCAGCTTCCAGCTAGCCTCCGCGCCGCTCTCACATACTCACTCGGCGTAAATCAAAATGCCCTTCCTTCTTCTTAAATTGAGATTCGTTATACATCGATGTTGATTCATCTCCTGTGTTTTGTAGGTTTTTGCTTTGAGAAGATCGTTTCTTCATAAAATCTTAGACTACGAGGACGAGTTCTATGCTGCTCTGATGCTTGTTCTCGAAGGACATAGCTTACGAACCACAGGTTAGATTCTGTGAAAGTGTTGTCTTACAGTGTTTATTGGAGTGTCTGCTTATAAAGTTTGGTCTTTTAAATGAATTGTTGTTCAGATGCTTCGTTTGCTGAATCATTGTATGGTTTGAGGAGGAAGTCAGCGAGATTGAGGTTGAGGAAAGGTTCCGGAGAAGAAGAAGTTCAACATTCTGGGTTAGAGAAACGCCAGAGGATCCTTTCTGTTGTGTTTCTGGTACTGTCTCTACCCTAAGTGCAGAGTTTTTGTAATTAGGTGCTCTGTTTAAAGCATAAAGCTTGTGCCTTTAAGTGTCTTTCTGTTGTGTTCTGGTACTTACACATATCCTAACTGCAATTTTTTGTAATTGGGTGTTCTGTTAAAAGCATAAAGGTTGTGCCTTTAAGCTTGGTACTGTATTCTCTAATAAGTGCCTTTTTTTTTGTTAGGTTGTGTTACCTTATTTCAAATCGAAGTTGCATGCGATATATAACAAGGAGAGGGAAGCGAGGCTCAGGGAAAGTTTATGGGGAATGGTGGATCAAGGGTTTGATGAAGCTGACTTCTTCACAGGAGAGGAACCAGTTGTTTCAAGAGGGGATAGTGGGAATCAAGAGGTTTCTGTTCGAGTGCAGTTAGCTACGAAGATTAAAAAGTTTATAGCTGTGTGCTATCCTTGGATACATGCATCAAGTGAAGGTTAGTCATGGCTCTGACTGTATAGTAGCTGATGATTCTTTATAGTATTTAAGTACAATTTTTAGTTTACCTTGTTGAACTTCATGCCTAGGCTGTAATTGAAATCACAATCCACACTATTAGTTCATGTCTGGATGGAATTGAGTAATGTATATGCTATGAGGATTCATATAGGATCTCTTGCATCATTTTGCAGTTAACTTATCTGAAATGATCTGGTCTGACCTAGGCTTTGCTGTGCAGGATTATCATTCAGTTTCCAGCTCTTATATCTACTGGACGCTACTAGATTCTATTCTCTCGGCCTTCAAGCTCTTGGGATCCAAGTTTGTCGAGCTACAGGGCAAGAACTGGTATCCACTTCTTCCTTTCTGCTTGAAAGTTCTCATCACCATTATTCTTGTTTGGCTAGTCCCTAGTCGAAGGAGATTTAAGTATAATGTTCGAAACGAAAATGCAGTAACGTTCGTTCTAGGATGTTCTACTATAGGCCTCAGAGAACTCCTGATCCTGACCTTTGTTGGATGGTATACTTAGAAGTTAGAAGTCCACTTGTTAACGTGTCTAGATAAACGTGAAGTTGTAAATTCACATGTGTTTGTTTAACACACTTTTGTCTTGATCTTTTTCCTCTTTTGATGCCAAGATAGATGGATACTTCTTCAAGAATTTCAAAGATACGGAACCATGAGCGTGAGAGACTTCGTGGTCCTCCATGGTTAAAAGTATGATTTCTTGAACTTCCTGTAATCTAACGAATGAGATAGTCTGATTCCTACTACTGCTTACACATTAATCATCCAACGTCTGACAACACTGTTTTGAATATTGGATTAGACAGTGCAAGGGGCTCTTCTTACCTGTTCATATGCGGTACTTGACTACGCCCAAACCGGTTTGATTGCAGCAGTTTTTATCTTTAAAGTAAGTACCCATACACTTTACCGTTTATGCTTCTTAGGCAATGTGATCTTAAATTGCATTAGACTGGATTTTGTATGCTACAGTCATAGCTAAATGCTATACTCTTAGCTTCTTTGTCTCTCAGTAGATTCTTCATAAGTGTCTTGTTCTCGTTTCATTTTGGTAGATGATGGAATGGTGGTATCAATCAGCTGAAGAGAGATTGACAGCTCCAACCGTGTACCCACCACCTCCACCACCTCCAGCCCCTAAGGTATTCATATCAATTGTTAGCATTATCTGAAACTAATGTAGACATCTTTAGCTCAGTCATTTTTGTAAATGATTTTTGGTTCTCTCTAACAGGTGGCTAAAGAAGGAATCCCTCTACCTCCAGACAGTTCCCTCTGTGCGTTATGCTTGCAAAAACGTGCAAACCCGTCAGCTGTCACAGTCTCTGGATTTGTTTTCTGCTATTCCTGCGTATTTAAGTATGTTACAAAGGTTAGCTCTCCAAATCGTTTCTCTCTCAATTCCAAATAACCACCCCTCGGTATAAAGCTTATGTTTGGTCTTCTTTTGTGACAGTACAAGCGATGTCCAGTGACATTGATTCCGGCAAGCGTGGATCAGATAAGGAGGCTGTTTCACGACACTTAGGGACAATCTGTTTTATGGTTTTAAGCCAGACGGTGTGAGCTTTGTTCTCAATCTCGGTTTGGAGATGGTGCAACCAGAGTCTAAACCGGAAGAGCTAAAAGTCTTCCAAGTGACACTCTTAATTCCCCAATTGGGTTATGTATATTTATATAAATGGATACGCTTTCTTCTATAGAGTTCATCAAGTTTGGGATCTTGTATTGCAAGAAAGCTGTGTTACGCCTAACCAAAGCTGAATTTAACGAGGACAAAGAAAGCAAACATGTTTTTCTTTTCCTTAGGTTCACAAACAAACATCATTGAGTTTTCATTTCAAACAAAACAACTACGTGTTGTTCTTCCATAAGTAAAACAAGACTTCCAAAGAAAAATGATTATGTCCAAAACATTAATGCCGTTCAAGTGACTCCCAACTGAAACCCATTGAAGAGGAGAGCCGGCTTAAAAATCAAGAAAAGCAAAGCTTGTGTTCCTTGTAAGAAAAGGAAGGTTACGACCTTAGGGAGAATAGTTCACAGGTGATTATGTTGTCGAGCGAAGCAGAAGTGTTTCCAGCACCAAGGACAGGAACCAGATTGAATATAGGTTCTTTCAGGCCGTTGAATGCAACTCCGCCGCCACTCATCTCGTTAAGCACTTTGAATGCAGTTTCAAAAATGTCGGATAACCTCTCTACGGACACACCAAGACTTGTAGAGAAGTGTATTCTTAAGCTCTGCATCAACAAAAATAAGAGATATAAGCAAAGCTTTAATGAAAGACTGACATTGTGTTCAGGAAAACTCAATTCATTCTCACCGTGGTGTCTTGCCAAGAGAATGAATTTTCAGACAAGGTTTTGTTGAGAGGGTTAACACAGAATCTCGATACTCTCTTCAGTTGTTCTTCTTCATCTCCGGAAGGTTCATCAAGCTTCCTCATCACTTCGGCAGAGATGGAGAGCACATTCAAACATATTTTCCCATCAATAACTCGTGTCTGCAGACAATCTTGGTGCCATTTCTCTGGCTTATATCCCCAACAACTGTAGTCTCCTTCACCCAGTTGACCTTGTCTGGTTTCATCATCGGTCTTTTCGTCTTCTTCGACGTATAAGACAGGTTTTACTTCAACAAGAGCACTGCAGAACAGCAGTTTTAAAAATCAGATACTCACAGACCAGTAAAATATTAGATTCTCTACCGTGTTTAATAATACCTTTTGGGGAGATCAGGGACAAGGATGTAAAGGAAAATAGGATCGATGACATTGGCTACCCTCCGAGAAGACTTTGCTAAATCCAAGAAGGAAACAAACTGTTCATGAAGTTGGTTCCTCTCTGATTCCTTTGTGCGTGCTGAACAGAACACCACAAAGAGAATAGCTGATGAAGAGATTGAGCATCTAAAAGCCTCTGCTATTGCCTCACTGTTCGTCAATGCTTGATTCAGCTCGGCAACTGCGCCTTCCTTTCGAAGATTCATCGTGGGAGGGTCAAGCCCTAAGTGTCCAGCCATGTGAAGAACACCCTTGTGCAGAGTGGCCTGAAGTAAAACATTGAAGTAAATGAGTTTCCTGTTTAAGTTAGAAGTTGAGAGGAAAAATTTTCACCTGACTATAAGGTCCGATGCAGCTAGGTGCCCAGGAAGAGATGCTCTGTACATGGAGAACCCTTTTGCTGTGGTCATTTGCGACTAAAACCTCAACGTAGGCTTTACCAAGACCCGCTTGTACCAAAGGAAGCGCTATTGTACTACGTGAAGGAACACCAAAAGGGCACTTCTCTTGTGTGATAAACCTCACATAAGTCTCATTTGCCACAGCAAATTCACTCATATCGGAGATGTAAAGATGAATGTACAAAACATTCTGCCAGCTAACTCCATGTTTCGAAAGCTGCGACTCTATTTCTGTAAGAACAGTCTCAAGATCTTCTTTCAGACCTGTTGAAAGAGTATAAAGCAAATATCAAGTACATGTGCGAGAGCATCTTCAAGATGTAGTTTGCTTTTGGTGTTACCTGTTGAAGATTCACTAGAATCTTCAAGCCAGCAGCAAATGGAGAATGTGTTGTCTTTCCCGGTCTTTGATAAGTTAACTCTGGTTCTTGTCTGTCCAACTACATCAGCGATTCCATTATCGAGTTGGCGAGTAGATTCTGGTGGGTTAGGACCATCTCCTTGTACCTCAAACACTAAACCTGGCTCCTCCTCAAGGGAACTAGAGTCTGCATTTCCCTTCTTTTCGAGATGGAAGACCGTTGGATGGAGAACTCCAACAGGTGCAATAGAATCTGGAGAGTGTAGCTTAACTTCAAATTCATCAAGCACGATTCTCGCTCTCTAAGAAAACAGAAAATTGTCAAACTACAGACAAATGTAATGGAACAATGAACTGAAAAACGTTAAGTTTGCTAAGAAGACATACAGTGAATAGTGGGCAATCCAGAGTTAGAGTCTCATATTCTCCTCCTTCACCGCAAACATTACTTCCATATAACCTGAGTAAAGAGACATTCAGAAGCCACATAATCTATGTAAGTAACACAATTAGATAAGAAAGACTCATAGTGAAAGCGTTAAAAGATAACTGTGGCATACTCTTTCAGCTTCAAAAGATGTGGTTCCATGAAGGCTAAGTCTTTCCCTAAATGCTTCGAGGGATCCAACCCTATTGCCGCCACCTTGACTAAAATAGCTTTGATCCCATTAGCTATCTGCAAGAAAACGAGAAACGAGTTAGAGAAGTACAAATTCATAAAGAGAAAGATTTGAAACTTGGGTTTACCATTTCCTGAAGAAGCGAAGTCTGGTCTTGTTTCCACAAAAACGCCAAGGAAACAAGACCTAACCGTGAACAAATACTCTCCACACGCAGACGCTGGTAGTCTGATGCAATGGCGCCAGAAGATACTGCAGTGATGGAAGGTATCTGTCTCTTCACTTCACTCAGCAACACAAACATATCTTCTACTTCATCATCTGGAGTCATTTGGTAGCTAAGTTTCTGATGCCTGCAAGCATAAATCCTTAGAATAATAATCCAACTAAAACAAAAAAAAGGGATTAGAATCTCAAGCAAAAGCCTAAACCTGGAAGAACCTCTGATTCTCCTTCTGAACAATGGCACATTCATGCATTCTGCATAGCTCACAATAATCTGGTGGCCTACCTGAAGAAGAGACATTCAGATTCCAATTTCTTAACAAAACAACTCATATTTAAAAATCATGATACATTAACCAAATTCATATAAACACAGTTCTATATATATGTGAGATAATAAAAACTTAATCTTTCTTGCAACCCTTGTTCAAATTAAATTCAAGTATTCAGCTTTCCTTCACAATCATGAACATATATATATATCTAATCACCAAAGACAAAAAGAAGAAGCAGAGAGAGAGTCTTACAGTTTGATACATGTAGCTGTCCAGCTCATCAACCGAATCATCAACCGGTAACAAGTTCGCCAATGCAACGATCTATGAGACACACACAAATAAAAGTGAGATTTAAAGTTCATATAATAATAAAAAAAGACACAAACTTGTTTTAAGGCAGTTTCAGGGAAGCTAGAGTAGAAGACATACCTCGTGGCCGTATTGGATACACTTCATCATGACATAGCAGCTATCTTTGCCGCCACTCACTAAAGCCACAACCTTCATCTCTTTCTCTCTAGTTTGCAGTGACGTTCTTCTTCTCTATGTCGTCGCCGGCGACTTTAAAAAAGAAAATGAATTTTTTAAATTTTAGGAATGTGGCATGACTTTTCTCCTTGTTATTCGATTGGCCCCGTTAGTTTATATTATGTCAATTTGTAACTTAAATTTTTTTCTGTTCGCGATATCATAATACCAGACCAATTGGTATCTGATCTGCGATTAAACCCATTTAACCAATTAAACCAACCGGTTTATTCATTCAGGTCTTTAACCTCATAAGGTAATTATCGTAAATACAATTAAACTTCATGTCCACTTAGAGTTCTCATTCAATAAAACACCGTTCAGTCCAACTTCTAGATTCAATTAAAAAAAAACCTCCATCTTAGTCAATTTCATATTAAAAAAATCTTTTGGATAATAAATAATAATAAATCGTATTATAGTTTTTCATTTAGCCAAATTTTAAATTTGTGATACAAATGCATAAAATGTGATACAAATGCATAAAAAAATATTCGATATTTTTAGTGGTTAATGATGTGGCAAAAAGAGTTGTGAGTTCATATAAATCTTATAACTACAAAAGTGTAATATGTCTTCTCAATCAAATAGTATTATAAATATTTCTTTTCAATTGCAAAAACTTTGATGTGACAAAATTTTAATAATTGATATAAGGAATATTAAGCAAAAATTAAGCAAAAATTAAGTAAAATATAACTTTTACTTTGGAAAATATAATACTAAAAAGAGAAAATTTTATTTTAATTAGTTAGCAAGATAGAAAATGAAAACTTATCTCATAGAAAATACCTCTTCACAATCTCTAACTTAAGATGTATAGTATTATTAAACTTTAGTGAAGTTGAGATATATATTGAAATTATCAGAGCTTAAACTGATACATCAATATTCACAATCTGCCAACCAAAATCATCATTTTTCACGATGTCTGGCACATACACCTGTGTTTCTTGTATCATTGTTTGATAAAAAATTATTAGTCTTTTAAAATGTTAAATAATTGTACAATAAATAGAAAAAGGCAAATCTCCAAAATAGCACATTTCTAAGTTTATATCACAAAAATAGCATTCAAAAACTAAAATGACCAAAATAGCACTTTTCTAAATTTATCCTTTGAAAATTTTAATTTTTTTATTTTTCAAAATTTGAAATCTTATCCCCAAAACCTCATTTCTCAACTCTAAACCCTAAACCCTAAACTCTAAACCCTAAACCCTAAACTTTAAACCCTAAACCCTAAACCATAAACCCTAAACTCTAAACCCTAAACCCTAAACTCCACCCTTTAACTCTAAACCCTAAGTTTGTGACTTTTGATAAAACATTAAGTGCTATTTTTGTGACTTTTGACCTTAAATGTTAGTTTGGGAACAAAAACTTGATTTAGTGCTATTTTTGTCTTCTTCTCGATAGAAAATTATCTAAATTGTACTGTATGATTCGGCAGAAGAGGGTGATCAAAAGGAGGTTGGTGTTGATACAATCAACGATATCCACGTCTAGACTCTATTGATTAAAATAACCCAACAAACATACTGTATATTCCAAGAAAGAAAAACAGTTAGTTTAAAGAGATTTAAATATATAAGATAAAGAACAAGACTCATACGTAAATGCTAATCCATTAGCTAATAACAAACAAGAACAAGACTCATACGTAAAAGATTTCAATAACAATCATAGACAGCCCCAAACCTTAAACCCGAACGTAAAACTTATCAGTCACTGGAGAGGATAATTTGGATTGTTCATAGAGGAATCGAAGCATTGGGAATTTAGGGTTTCAAATTTGAAAATACGGAAGGGAAATACGAATGCAAAGAACTCATTCGGATCTTGGATTAAAAACGATCCGACCCGACTTTAATTGGACACCGGGCAATTTGCCCACGTATTTAATTCTGTCGGGCCATAGGAAAGTCCATCTATGAGAGGAAATTTCACTAAGACCAATGGCTAGAACGAAAGACTACTGATATATGTGGTATTTTGGTTTTGGGAAAATATATTTTAGTCAAAACCAAATATTATTTTGGTTTGAGTTTTTTAAAAATATTATGATTTAATAAACTTTATTAATTACTTTCATTTAACCGTATGCTTAAATATGTAAGATAAATGTAATATTTATATATATATATATAATAGCTAAATTATATATTGATTAATTTTACCTCATGTCCAAGAGTGGCTTCTCGCCCGAATTGAGAACCTGTCGTTCCGCTCAGTCATCGTACGGGGATTGTCCCTTTAGGACATTTCGTTTTCGTGCCATGCCTGCCAACTAGTATCGTCTATGTCTGGCAGATATGCATAAAAAAAAATTCGATCTTTTAGTGGTTAATAATGTGGTAAAAAGAATTGTAAGTTCATATAAATCTTATACCATAGTACCATAAAATTATAACTACAAAAGTTTAATATGTCTTCTAAATAAAATTTTATTATAAACATTTTTTCATTGCAAAAACTTTGATGTGACAAAACTTTAATAATCAATATAAGTAAAATTAAGTTAAAATTACGCAAAACTTAAACAAAAAATAAGTAAAATATAACTTTTGGTTTGGAAAATTATAATACTAAAATGAGATTTTTTTTTATTTTAATTAGTTAGCAAGATAGAAAATGAAAACTCATCTCATAGAAAATACTTAAAATATAAAAGTGTCCGAAATTTTTCAAAAAACAACGATAATTCATAATCTCTTTTTTGGACAACAGATAATTCATAATCTCTAACTTAGGATGTGTAGCATTATTAAACCTTCATGAAATTGAGATATATATTGAAATTATCAGAACTTAAACTGATACATAAAAGTTACGCTTAAACTGTGTCATTAAGAGATATGGTTTTGTTTTCCATTGTTTCCAAACTGTCATTAAACTGATACATGAAAGTGACCCGACTGTGTCATTCATAGTTTAATATATGAAATTACGTGACCTGTAAACTGTATAAATGTTTAAAATGAAACTTAGTTGCGCATGGCGCGGATTCTATTATAGTAACTAGGAAACAAATCCGCGACGCGGACATCAAATTCTTTACTAAAAAATTATTTAATATTAATAGAATGTGTATATTTTTATTTAATACTTTTAAATTTCGTTTGATTTGAGTAGTGAATATATTAGTTTCATAAAAAAAAATATATTAGTTTAAAATAAAACAATTTAATAACATAAGAATGAGATGTAAGATGTACGTAACAAAATTAACTACAAATTGGCTGCTGAATTTAGAAAAAATAAATTAACATTTTTATTATAAATATCGGGTTGAGACAGTGGCAAAGATTGGTCGACCTTCTCTCGTGTTCACTATTAGGAATGTCAACCTCTTTGATTAGCCTTTGCGGATTCCTTAATTCGCATTCTGCATGATAATTGTTTTGGCATGGTGTATTTTTTTTACCCATAATTGGTATTTGCAGTATGTGCAACCATCAAACCATAGACTAAAGCAAATTGACAAAACATAATTCCATTAACCAATAGATGGTATTCGGGAACATATCATTGACTGACGGCACTGTTTCAAAATGTTTCTCGCTAAAGATTCAATTCAGAGTATGCTTTCATCTATCGAAAAATATAGATTTCTTGATTTAGACTTCAATCTCCACTTTTCAGGCATCTACCTGAATGAGACAGAAGACGCTCTTATATATTTCTTTATACTAAATATATTTAAATCTACTTTATATCCTTTATTTTAGAATATATTTAAATCTACTTTATATTTCACTCTAAAATAGAGTTTGAAGTAATCCTACTCTTTTTCACTCTATAATAGACTAAAAATAGATTTGTTCCATAAATAGAGTAATTCATTTAGTTTTTGTTTATCACTCTATTTCATTTTAAAATAGAATACTATAAAAGAAGAATCTAACTCCATTCTAACGTTATTATATTTTCAAGAAAAAATAGAATAATCCATTGGAGATGATCTTATGCCATCAAAATAGTAATAGTACTATTTAATCCATTCTTTACTAAAATTTGTATCTGTTTAATTTAATAAAAATATATTTATTTTATAATTTTTTATTTTTATATAAATTTATTATTCTTGTTTCATTTTTCTCCCACATTTATTAACTATATATTTTTACCATACACAAGTTTGCAAAATATACTATACACATATGGAATATTAGTCTGAGTTATTTTAATTTTATTATATTTTTATTTTAAAATACTGATCAATTTAGGAATTTATGGGAAAATATCAAATATTGACAATATTAGCTACTCAAAAGAATAACAAAAAAATTGTGGTTGTCTTTTAATAATCTCCCAAAAAAAGATTTAGAAAAAATAGTAATTTGTAAAAAAAAGCCATTCACAATTATAAATAAAAATTAATCTTGACCTTATTATAACTGGAAAATATTTTTTAGATATAAAGATTTTTTATTGCAACATATATTTTTACCTCTATAATATGACTGATCGAATATTAAATAGTAGACGATTACTGTGTAAATCGTTGTAACTTAGTTAATAAAGTTTTTCTGGGTAACCAATAAGCATTGTTCCTATTGCCCATTTCTGGGTCAAATTAATTGATATGTATATATATATATATATAGTAAATAGCAGATGACTGATGCAAATATATAATGTTAAAAAATTGAGTGGCATACAAATTTCATAGATTTTTTATACAATTTGTAGTGACAATTTTCGAAGGCAAAACCGTTGAAAAACTTTAACCGAATGAAATGATTGTTCTAAGAGATGTAACTAATTAAATGAAGGGATGTCTTCTAATCTCAACTCTATGTAAGCAATTCATATTTAAAATAAATCTAAAACATTTAGCTTAAAAATTCTTATAGAGAATATTGATCTAATAAAATTGAAAAGTGAGTTTTCTCCATATTCTAATCTAAAATACGAAGGAAAATTAAATTAAGATTAGATATAAAACGATGGTTGCATGAAATATTATGTAACGGAAATAGAGTGCCAAATATGTGTTTCATAGAGTTCTCCAAAATAAATATGTTTTTAAGAACACTATATTATAGAATAACAAAAAAACAAAGTAACAATTGGAAGACATAAATTATTTCGATGAATGAATGCCTTTTATTTCTAATATGATTCCTACATAAATAATTGGACAATTATCTCAAATAGTCATTTTTAAGTTTTTGTCACAAAATAGCCATCAAAAAAGAAAATGACCAAAATAGCCTTTTTTTATTTTGAAAATTTTAATATTTATTTTTTTATTTTTTAAAATTTGAAATCCTATCTCCAAAACTCCATCCCTTAACTCTAAACCCTAAGTATAGATTAGTTAATCAAAAGGTAAAAATATAATTTTACCTTTTAATAAAACTTTTTTTGGTTATTTTCTTCATTGATAATTTTTCTTGTGACAAAAACTTAAATAAAAATTATCTTAGAGAATTTTTCTAAATATTTAAACCATTAAATTAGACTTTCTTAAGAACCAATTTCATGTATTGGCATGCATGGAAGTACAACTTTCCACCGGTCAACTCTAAATGTATTATTTTCAATTTAGAGATATTTTCAGTTTTATGCTTAGTTTTTATATGCAGTAGTTATTAATCACTAACATCACCGCATTTAGTTAGTACTCTTCTCTTCGAAATTACAAATTCCACCGATTATTTTTGCTGGATATTACTATGACCATTTCTCTTGTTGATATGTTGCATATATTTTAGATGCGTATTATATTATTGATCAACACTTGATCTGTTCATCATATCAGAATGTTAATTTCACCTTTCACTTTTTTCTGCAGACAAAATTATATAATTGCTATGATACGGTTAGTTCAAGATCGTGTTAGTCATTTATTTAAGCCTGGTACAATAATTTTTGAATTAAAATGCCATGAGACAACATCTGCAAATTTTAAACAAAGGTCTTAAGGCAGCTCCAGGCTTACAATGTCGTTTGTTGTACGGATGCTACAGCCAGTAAAAAGAAAGCAATTGAAGTTTCCAAAGTGTGATTGCAGACTATCAGTTTTTTATCACGAAGGCTACATCATGTTCAAATAATCTTGATGAGTTTATCACAGACTCACGAATATTCATGCGCACCTCTCGTGTATTACCAACGACTGTCTTATTAAGACTTGGAATCTAACAAATTCTGTGAACACGTTCTTTCAATCTTCAAAAGAGAATAATTACTTCCCCCGAGGTTAAGTTCCACAAAATAAGTAACAAAGAAAACAGATGATTTGGAAAAAAAGATAGCTATTGTCAACTAAAGCTACAGATGACCAAAAGAAAATTGGAGTGGATATTCACTACACCAGACAAGACAAAATTCTCCTACCAAACAAAATATCACTGTGACCAATTTTTCGCAAATACCAATGATACAAAAAGAAAGAGGAACTTGCCCGATTTAATCTGCTCCCAAAAGCGAGTCAAAAACTCATTTGTTGATTGAAACGCATCGATCGCTGTATCTCAGAGTAATAATTAAGAACCATACCTAGAATCTACAATCTATTTACTCTCGTTTGACTACACATATCTACAATTTGTGCAATCAGTTAAACGGCATCTCTATCAATCATGGACGAACAAAAATTTTGGTAAGAAATACATCACCTATGACTGACAAGCGAGATTCCGACAGTGCCCCCACCGTCCTCTAACGGAGACCAAACGTCGTCTTCCCGACGAGTCACCAGAGCAAGTCGCTCTCGCAGCAAGGCCCTTCCGATACACTTCAAATCACCGCCGACAATAGCTATTCCGTCACGATGTACGATGTCCGGGAGGGGGAGAACGCTACCATCGCCGTCTAGGTCACCGGACAAATTGCAGCGCCTCCACACTCGATGAAACCGAGAAAGTGAGTTAGGGGAGAAAGTTTGTGTGCGCGTGTATTACAACCGGCAGTCAAAGGCATCAGTATTAGAGATCCTCAATTAGGTTTAACGGTGGTGAAAACGGAAAATGATATATTCCATAAAGAAAAAGAACTACGGAGAAATATGAAGAAAAGATGATAAAAAACTGAATGGAAAAAGAACAATGGTCATTGATTTTAAGCACAAAAAGAAACGAGTCAAGTGACGGTTCTGAAAAGTTGTGGCTTTTGAGAAGTGAATCAAGTGACGATTCAAAGAAAGAAAACGAAAGAGACCGTTTGCATATTGATGACATAAGACACTAAATAAAACTTAAATTTTATCCATTAGACAATCTCAACCGTACAATTTCAGTTTTATTTTTCTATAAAAAAAATGCTGAAATCACCTAACACAGATTATTGGTTTGCTATTATATATAGATACTTACAAGGGTACAATTAAATTCTCGAGTAATTACAAAACAATCCAAGTTTCATTTTTTCTAAATATAAAATGATAGTCTGGTGTAATTAACACATGATGTCAAAAACAAATAAAAAATCTTACTACCAATCAAAACATTTTGTTTCTCCAAATCAGTTCATACACATCATTCTCTTTGTTTTTAATTGTTTCCTCTCACTGTTGACGAACGATGCCTAAAAGAGGAAATGTTTTCTTCCCGAAACTCCACATAGGAGAGAGTAGCGGATTTCGGAGACCATCGATTCAGCTACACCGATGATTGATCCCCCACCCCTAATTAGTAGCTCATTAGAGACCAAAATAACAACAGTCTGGGCTGGGAGTCCTTATATATGTCGGGATAAACCTTAAAAAATAATCAAAAATATACACTTGGTCATTTTGCTATATATAAAATTGTAAACTACACAAATTAGTTACGAATTAAGTAGGAAAGTTTTTGATACCTGCCAGCCTGCCTCGATAGAGTTGAGCGTATTGTTATCATAGGAATCCGAAATGATCCATATCTGAGCCAAGCTGAACTCGGTAGCCTGTTCAACTTTAGGACGCCAGACGTTGAACGTCGCTTTCGCCCCGATGGTGGTCCTGGTGGACTATCCAAAGTTCCTATAGCATACTGTGTTTCGGATAACAACTCACATATATTAAACAAAGAACAAAACTCAAAACATCTTGAAAAGCTTAACGATGAGAGTCTTATGCTGAGACTGCTTCTTTTAAATATCTCAAAGTGCTAACTTGCACACTAAAAACATGAAACAGTCAGCCAACTAAACCGCTAAGGACCAGAGAAAGAAAATCAGAGATACAAAAAAGTGTTCAGAACAGACCAAATTAAGTTTTAAACTGTAACACAAACACCATAAGCCTTTTAAGATTCTCATTACATATCAAGCATCAAATGGTCTCAGGAGGATGAATGGAAAAAACAAACACCATGTCCAAAACACAAACACCATAAGTCAAAACCAAATATTATTTTGGTTTGATTTTTTTTTAAAAAATATTATGATTTAATAATAAACTTTATTTTACCTCATGTCCAAGAATGGCTTCTTGCCCAGGTTGAGAACCTATCGTCCTGTTCAGTCGTCGTACGGGGATTGTCCGTTTAGGACATTAACGTTTCCGTGCCATACCTGCCAACTGGTATCGTCTATGTCTGGCAGATATGCCGGTGCTTCCTGTATCGTTGTTTAATACAAATGTATTAGTCTTTTATAATGTTAAGTGAATGTATAATAAATAAAAAAATTATAAATTGTACCAAAACTGTATGATTCCTCAGAAGAGGGTGATCAAAAGCAGGCTGTTCGTTGATGTTGATGCAATCAACGATATCCCCATCTGGACTCTGCGATTAAAATACCAAAAAAACATATCAATAATAATTGCATAACTAAATCACATTATTATTATTATGATTTTACAGATACAATTAATAATTAAATAAAATTACCATGACCGTTAAGACCGGCGGTGTGGCTGCAGTGCGCGCGACTACGGCCATAACCAAGAAAAGAAACCCCATGCTCATCGCCATGCTATGAAAAAATAAGAGCTTATGTTAATATCATATGATCGTGACAAATATTTAGTGTTCTTAGAGTCTTTTTTACTTTTTTTGTGTGGCTTTCTATGAATTATGCTTTTAGTTAGCTTTGATTAGATGCTCTAAGGTTTTGATTTCTTCAAAACTAATTGTTTCTCCTCGTGTCATTACTGGTTAATGAAGATTCACATACTTAACAAAAAAAAGAACGCAAGAGGTCGTTTTGCACTGAAATCTATGGGAACAAAGGACGCTAGAGTTGATGTTATGCTCAACAAACAGACATGGAGCAGGTCCTCCTATGAGTTAGAGGCACACGAGTATACTATTAAGTGCAAACTTGTTCTTGAATCGCAGTACCGTGCCTACGTTTTCGGGGGTCTAAGGCGAAAATTTTAAAAATTAGCAAACATCATAATTAAAAAATAATAATTACTTTTGAAAATATTATTCTATAAAGAGAAACTACATGACAAAATAGTTTCTTATTTTCTGAGTGTTTAAAATATTATTACAAAATAAAATTTTAACAAACATTATATATCCATGTATTTCTGTTTTATAATGAAAATTTTATTTTAGTTACTTAAATATACATATAATTTATTAGAGTTTATAATTCTATTTAGCTATTAGTGTAGATTATGTTCAACAGTTTTTAAAAGTATGATTTAAATTTTAAAGTAGTTAGTTAAGAATATGATATAGAAAATTCATAAATCATAATCATTAAAATATCAAGACTATGAAAAAGAAGAAAATATATAGGGATTATAATAAATAGGTATAACAATATCTCTAGAAGATATAAATAAGTCAATTAAGTTTTTCTTTTTTGAACACATGCTAATTAAGTATACTAGGGATTGTTACCCGCGCCAAGGAGTGGAGTTTTTGCATTTTAATCTATTTTTGTCTCTTCCTTACTAATCTAGCATTCAGTTTTTCAATGCATTTTATCTTCACCCTCTTCTCTTGTCTTGTTTACATTTGTTTTCACGTTCTGTCGTTTGATTTGTCTTAGTTTTGGACTTAACCCTGCTCATGCTTCTTTCATTCTTTATTGATTGATATTTTTATCTCGCTTAACTCTGTGTTGCCACTAATTTGCTCAAATCATTTTTGATCATTTGCTTCGTATTCTTTTCATATTCATTAACTATTGTCTCCAATCTCTTTAAATCATAAAAATCCTACATGTTCTTTTGTTTATTAAATCACATACTAAATATTGTTGAAACTGTTTATTTATTCTAATAAATCCTTACGATTATAACTAAGATGATATGGATAAAAGACTGATTATAATTTAGTTGAAATTAAAGTCTAAAGTAGAAGTTATTAAACTTGCAATCCTTCTTTTTGTCATCCAAGATAGCTTTAGTCAAATCAATTATATTGATTTAGAAAACCCATAAGCTATTTCAATCCCAAACAACCAAAAAACAGACGCATTTGTTATTGACGCTGCGGCGGGTTTCCTTTACTATAAACATAATTGTTTGTCACAACTGTTAATAAACTCAAATGTGTTTACAAAAGCTACCCATATAAGAGTTTCATACTCATTTCTCTTTCTCTAGTCATCTTCTATGTTAGTAGCTATCATAATACAATCATCATACAAAGGACATATCTCTTGGTTCCATATAGAATAAGCAAAATGACTGTTTTCTGCAGACTCCATGATCACTGAGTATTATAAATATCAAACTCTGTCTATGGTCTATTTATATGTTGAGGAAATGCCTCGAAATGTAGCTTCCAAATAATGATTTCCAGGTCAACACATTTCATGTTAACCTCCACAATGGGATCAGCGGATCTGCAGATACCGCTACATGTCGAGTCGAACGCAGCTACACATATGTTCTCTGCTTGTGCCTTTCATTCACAATCTGCAATTCTCCCAAGAACCATAATCAATGTTAAATGAGGTAAAAGTTTTAGAGTCACAACAAACTTTGTATAGCCAAACCCAATAAACCAAGCACCCAACGTAACATCCCCACTTGCCTATTTGTGCAGAAAATGACTTGATCATTATATAATAGCACCGAGAAGTTAGATGGAGAATGAGGTATGAATGTAAAGTAGACAAAACAGTTAAAATCTTACTGATTATGGAAAATATAAGAAATCAATTATCTTGAAATGGCGTATAACTGTCCAATAGCGTGACATAAATACTTGTTCCTGTTCTCACCAAACTTCCAATTCTAAATGTATATATAAATCTATTAGAGTTATTGTCAGCGCTCCGTTGCGATATTTGTTAGCTAAAATAATCCATCCAATATAATAGGAAAAAGAAACCAACGAAATTGTAAAACTAACCATCAGCTGAGATGCTTTTGCTGTCCTGACACATTGCAAGCTTAGTGATTTCACTGTCAAAAGCAACAAACTAAGCAGTCATATACATCCGAGACATTTATTTACAAACGGTTCCTTGCACAGAAAAAACATATTATTATGTTACGGATGATAAGTTTGATGCATAAATACAGTTTAGAATTTTTTTCAACTGAACATTTGTGCCTACTGAATTACCTTACAACACCCACTGCATTGTGATTTTGGCATGTTAAAGCTGAGAATCAACATTGGAGCTTGCGTTAGCATTTGGAACATGAAATATAACACCATCAATTTCCAGTGTTAATTCCATTGACAATAGCTGTGCAAAAGAACTCTGCTAGTAAGGTAATCGTGATTAGTAATTCTTTACATCTCAGTGTCGTACAACTTCAAAACGATAGACACTTACAATCGACGGCTTTCAAAGATGGACCGCAAACCATCTAATGATATGCTTACCTCGTCGTATAAGTAATCCATGTCACCTCCTTCCCACGGGTAACATTGCTGGTGCAGATCAATTCCCTCCACCTCTTCCTCATCATTAGGATGCTCTGAAATATACCCTGTGTAAGGTTCAAATTTATGTCGTTAGAATTATCAGAGAAAGAAATATCCTCCAAATCTCCAGGTGCATCGTCATTTTCTTTATTCAATGATCTTCATTCAACCTAACAACCATCAAAATAAAAAGAATGTGAGGAACATAATCTTCAAAATCAAAGTTTAATGAATGAAAAAAAACTCAGGAAGACAGAAAATGTCAAACACTCACTTGCTTCTTCTTCTTTTACTTCTTGGCTCCCGTGAATGAATTGTCAAAGCCATCATTATTTGCAGGAAAAAAGATTAAACAAAGCAACTGATGAAAAGAAACAAATATGTTTCACAGCACATAAACTCTTCTTGAACAATCAGGCAACTGATAGTATGTCTCCCGTGTGACTCAGCTGAGTCCTCGATGGCATCCTGAACGACAAATGTCTTCTTCTTCTTCTTGGTTAGATCAAAGGGTGCAAGCTAAGGATGACCAAAGAAAATTAAAACCACACAATCATGATTTATCATGCAAAATAAAAGAACCGATGATGAATTTATTAAAGATGGAGAGATGTAGAGACTAAAGAAGAAAAGCTGATTCATGGAACTCAAAGAGTCAATATGTGTTTCTTAGATGAGTCATGAACCGATGATTAAAAATTTAAAGCCCTAAACTTCCATTGAAGAGAATGTTTACAGACCAAAGAGGTTTATTGGGCTTTTTTTTAACGAATCCCATTTCAAAATGTGAGTTATAAAGTATTTATTAAATCGTTAGATAAAATAAATAAGTGTGGATCCCACAGAGAAAAGCGAAAAAGCAAAGGTTTCCGACCTTCATAAATATATATTAGTTTCGGTCATCAATGTACAAAGTATCCTTTAGTCTAGTGGTATAAATGTTGGTGTTTATATCACAGTAACTCGGATTCGAATCACATGCTTGAAATTTTTTTAACTTTTTTAAAAATATTGATTTCTGCATAGAAGGGGCCCTAAGTTCAGTGAGAAATGAGGGGCCTGAGTCACTCGCCTTTATTTTACATGGGTGGGCACTCTGTGCAATTGGCATCTAGCTTGAGACTATCGTATATAATTAACTAGGACGGATACGCGCTACGCGCGGGATGTGATGTATTTGTTGGCACAATAAAAATATTTTTAAAATTGACATAGATTATATTAAAACATTTATTAAATGAACTATGCCATCTAAAGGGATTAGAATGTTCTTTTAACAATATTATTATTCAGCTTCAGCGTATAAGTAGTGACTGTTTAAAATGTTATATTGCCTTCTGTATTTTTCTTTTAGTTGGTTTTACTGAATAATCTATTATTTTATTTTTAAATCTTAAAATAATTTTATTACGGAACAAAAATATAAATTAGAATATAATATAGGTATGATGTTAAAAATATATCATGTGCTATATAATTTTGGATCAAGTTACATTCATTTATTGAATCATTATGTGTTATATGATTGTTGTTTTATTTTGTTTTTTGTGTGTTTGTATTTTCTTAATTTTTGTTTGTTTGATGTTTATATTTAAACATAGGGGTGAATTGTTGTATATTGTATCTTAAAATTCGTTGATTTCTTTGTGGGTTTAATGTTTCTATGTTATAACTTTGATGCATGGGCTCATGCTCGTTGATGCGGACGTGTGTGTTGTGGTATTCTATGTTAGAACGTTAACTTACATCGCAAGGAATTATTATATGACTACGGTTGAAGGTTTAATTTTACAATCCAAGTTTGAGTTTGTATGACCAAATTTTGTTTGATAACCAAGTTAAGATTCATGTGTATTAAATAAAGGTACTGGAAACATTAAAAGTTTAACATAATAGGGATAATTATAAAAGAAATTCAGAAATTAAAAACCTGGCACAAAAATTAAAAACCAAACACCCGTAGGCTGAAAAAAAAAAAACAGCCCGTAGGCTTATTCTGTCTTAAATTAAAAAGTAAATAAATTTCTATGGAACAGAGATATACCGCTGAGAAATTGTCTCTTGATCATGACAGTCAATGACATTCAAAAAGGCAAGCACTAAACTTGATTATGCATTTGCCGTTGCTTCCTTTGTTCTCAGAAAGTTGTTTTTGACATCGCTGCCACATAATATTCCATAATTAAAAACTGACATACTCAAATATATCCAAATAAACAATAACACATATTCTTAAAAAAAAAACAATAACACCTTAAAAAAAATTGAATCTGCCAAACTCTATCCAGCTCCCACCTGTATTTAGTTATGCATAGATGTTAACTCCGAATCGAAGTCCTTACTCTTGTGTAGTTTCCATTTGTCTGTAAGAAGAAACTTAATTAAGTACCTAGATTTGTTAGAAGATCTCATTACAGAGGATTAACCCTCGCATAAATGTTTAATTTGTTTATCTCAGATCTTAGCAGCAGTAGTAGCTAACTAAACGATTGTTTGCTACATGGTGATTTGAGTTACCTCTTTGAAAGGCCAAGCTCAACAAACTCAAATGCATAACACCATTTTTTGCTTACCTCTTTGAAAGACTTGGCTTTAGCCAATGACTGTAACATGAGAACAAAAAGTCAGATGGAGAGACAAACTATAACTGTATCATTTAAAACAATGTCACTTTTTGAATACCAGTTGGGCTGCTTTACTTAACTCATTTGGATAGATGATCAAAGCACTATCTGAAGAAAAGACAATAAACGTACATATCAATCATAAAACAGCTAGAAATCAACCGCTCAAATCATAAAACGAACCAAACGATCCAAAGATCTTATACAGCCACATACGCGAGCAGAATCCAAGTCCAATTTTTTTGTTAATCCCCTTAAACCTGTCCACAATACTCCTTTCTTCTCCTGAGAAGAGAGACCTCTCTATCTAAGTTCATGGTACCAAGCCAAAAAAATGAATACATGAAAAAAAAGAACCAGGCGAGTGTTGTACTGTACCTTTAAGAGATTGAGAAAAGAATCCATGTTGTTATTGACCCTCTGAAACAAAAACAGATTCACCGTCGACATAACTTTAGCATGGAATATTATCTAGTTAGGAAAAAAGTAGGAGTCTTAGCATTTAGCCACCTTATAAGTCTAAATTAAACGACCCCGACACAAACACCAACAACAAAATCAAATACAAACCATAAGAACATAACCGAACTACATCAACCCCTAAGAGTAAAATCGAACAACAAAATCCCTAACAACAATAAAATCAAACGGAACCAAAACTTGCGAAACCACACTTGAACGGTGGAGGAGCAGCGGCCGGATTTCAAATCAGAGAAGAGGATCGATGAGTTCGACATTTCGCAGAAAATTAAATTTGGTGTTTTGAAGGATTGAGAGAATGATGTTCAAGTGAAGAAAGCTAACCTTTTTATAGGTGTGGAATAGGCCGCCTTGCAAAGGGATAACTCGCAATCAATGTCAGATCGTGCTTCCGTTGGTATATGGAGTTAAGAAGGGAATAATGGCGCTGAATCTGTAACTCGGACTGTTTCGGTTGTAAGAGTAGAATGCTAAACGACATGAGTGGAGACAAACAAAGAGATTTTCAATCTTGATTTCAGTCATCCAATCTCTCAAGACGCCATTGATGGTTTGAGAAAACGTAAGAGAAATTTTTTAGGTCTCAGAAGAACACGAAGACGAAGACTAAAGGGCCTCTCATGTTTTGGGCTTTAATTCTTAGGATTAACAAAAGCCCACAAAATCTCTTCTTTTCGTTAAATGAAACGGTGTGTTTCACCCGGCTGGACACGTGTCGACTCCTGAAGCATCGAATTTCTGACGTGTCATCCCTGTTGGCAGCACCAGGAATGATTGAAAGTCTCTTTTATATATAAAGATACAGAGGCACACAAGTATACTATTAATGTTAAGATTCCACCTTTATTGAGGCAAAGATGTATACAAAACTTCAGAGCTAAATCCTCATATATATATATTAAATGAAAAGTCAATTAAGTGATTTTGATTTAAGTGTCAATCATAGAGAGAGTTTTAAAAAAAATGTTATAACTTGATTGATTGGTTGATAAATTTTCAATTATTTTAATTTAATTTAAAATAAAAGGTAAGTCAAGAACTAATTAGTGTCACTTACCAAATAATCTAAACTAGACCCTGATCTGCGCGCTAGCGCGGATATGAATTTTCAGTTTTTAATTATTTATTTTATTAAATGATGTATTTGTAATATTCGTTCATATTATATTCATTAAGTAAGTATTTGTTTTGCATCTTAAACTATCTATTTTTTTTTATGAATGTGAAGATCATATAAAAAATATTTTAAAAAATGAGCATAGAATTAATTAGATAATTTTAAAAACTGAAATTTTTCTTTCGTGTGCGATATCATATAAATAACGATCCACCGAGTTAACAAAAATCATGAATATTTTATGTGTATTTTTTTATTTTGACCGATTCCTTAAAACTATATTTAATTTTACATATTTTAATTATAATATTTTAAATATCTTTACCTTTTTATTTGAAATACAACTCAATATTTTTTTAACAATTATAACAAAATATTTAAAAAATATTTTTAGAATTTGTTTGAAAAATATGAAAATTACATTTTAAATTAAAATTATCCTAAAATATGATAAGTTTTGATGTAAACGAAAACTCAAATTATGTCAAAAATAATGATATTCAATGATAGTAACAATTTTAATTGATTATTTAAAAAAAATACATTTACAAAAATATTGTTGAAAGAAAATTCATTTATCTTTCAAATATAAAATGAAAATATTATAATTAAATAATAAAAAATATAAATAAAGACCATAAATTTAGGAAATGACAACTGAGTTATATTATGCTAAAATTTTCTTTCTAACAATTTATCAAATGGCAAATGAGTTATAAGCAAATAATACCATATAATTTTTAAAAACATAGTCATTCTTAAATATTTTTTGAATAAATAATTATTTTTAAATTTAATCAACTGAAAATAATATACGTACAATTGTGTGAGTCAAATTCTAGTTTTATTGATGCATGTTATATATTAGTGCTGCATGTTTTAGGTAACATTTTAATGATGCACGTTTTTAAAAATCTCCTTTATTAAAATTATGCACGTAAGGATAACTTATGAGTTTTTTTTGTTGATTAAATGACATTATGTCCAAATTTATTTAAGAATATTTCATTAAGGTAACTGAAAAAGACAAACAATAAAATAGGAAGTTTAAATTCATTTAATCATATTTCATTAATGTAACTGAAAAGACAAGAAATAAATTAGACAGTTTTATTCGTTTTAGGATATTTCATAAATGCAACTGAAAAAGACAAGCAAAAAAAAGGAAGTTTAATTAATGAAGTAAGAACATTTTCAAATGGGTATTTCTATTTTAATAATATAGATGATATTACAAATCTATATTATTAAAAGAGTAGTACGTATTTGAAAATGTTCTTACTTCATTAATTAAACTCCCTATTTTTTGCTTGTCTTTTTCAGTTGCATTTATGAAATATCCTAAAACGAATAAAACTGCCTAATTTATTACTTGTCTTTTCAGTTACATTAATGAAATATCCTTAAATAAATTTAGACATAATGTCATTTAATCAACAAAAAAAAAACTCATGAGTTATCCTTACGTGCATAATTTTAATAATGGAGATTTTAAAAAACTTGCATCATTAAAATGTTACCTAAAACATACAACACTAATATATAACATGCATCAATAAAACTATAATTTGACTCACACAATTGTAAGGATACTATTTTCAGTTGATTAAATTAAAAAATATTTATTTATTCAAAAAATATTTAAGAATGGGTATGTTCTTAAAAATTATATGGTTTTATTTGCTCATAACTCATTTGTATTTGCTAAATTGTTAGAAATAAAATTTTAGCATAATATAACTCAGTTGTCATTTGCTAAATTTATGGTTTTATTTATATTTTTTATTATTTAATTATAATATTTTTATTTTATATTTGAAAGATAAATGAATTTTCTTTCAAACAATATTTTTGTAAATGTATTTAAAAAAAAAAATAATTTTAAATTTTTATTATTATTGAATATAATTATTTTTAACATAATTTGAGTTTTCGTTTACATCAAAACTTATCATAATTTAGGATAATTTTAATTTAAAATGTAATTTTCATATTTTTCAAACAAACTCTAAAAATATTTTTTTTAATATTTTTTTATAATTTTTAAAAAAATATTGAGTTGCATTTCAAATAAAAAGGTAAGGATACTAAAAATATTCTAATTAAAATATGTAAAATTTAATATAGTTTTAAAACAAATGGTCAATTTAAAAAAAAAATTACACATAAAAAAAATCATGATTTTTGTTAACTGGGCGGATCATTATTTATATGATATCGCAGACGAAAGAAAAAATTATGTTTTTACAATTATCTAATTAAGTATGTATACTCATTTTTTATATTTTTTATATGATATTACACATTCGTAAAAAAATAGATAGTTTAAGATACAAAAAAAATATTTACTTAATGAATATAATATGAATGAATTTTACAAATACATCATTTAATAAAATAAATAATAGAACATTATTTTATGGTAACTAATTTTCAAAATTATAGAAAGTGTAATAATGTTCGTTTAATTTCTACTGTATCTATATACACCATAAAATAATTAATAGAACATAATTTATCGAAATCAATATAATAATTTAATACTTTTTAATATCAAACATTATATTCACTATAATAGGTATTAATTAATGTATTACAATGTCCATATGTGTCTTATAAGTCTTTTATTAACAAAAATTATAAAATTATTTATCATGGCTTACAAAATTATTTTATCATAATTTTAAATTATTTATAAGAATTTATAAAACATTTATGAAAAATATAAATACGCATATATATGAAACAAAAAGTCACTTAAGTGATTTTGGCTTAAATGTCGATCATTTGTGAAGTCTTAAGAAAATTATAACATTGTTATAATTTTCTTGGTCGATAATTTTAATTTTATTTATTTTAGATTAGATTGGACAGTTAATTAATAGAACACAATTTATAGAAATCGATATAATGATATCATATTGATATTCATATAAAATATATTTTATAATTATTAATCTCTTATATTATCCATAAATGCTTTATAAATAATTCGGTTTTGAAGATTGTCCGAATTATATTGAGCTGAACATGTGAGAACTTTGATTAAATATTATTTTGCATTTAAATAAATTAAAAAGGTGAATAAGGTAATGATATGATTGAAAATAATTATAAAATGAATTTTTGGTTTATTGATTGTATAATATGTATTACCTTTTATAGAGAGAAATAAATATTTGGCAAAAAATAAGTAAAAATTTAGGAAAGCATTAGCAAAAATTAATTAGAAAAAAATAAGAATAGGCTGAAGAAGATGTATAATATATCAAGGAGAAGTAAATATGATATTTACATATATAATTTCATAAATATTTGTTATTACTAAACATTTATCAGTTATTTTTACATCAAATTTATGGAAACTTTTCGAAATTGTATATATTTTTATACCCACGAATTCGCGGACAACCACCTAGTATATATAAAGTATGTGGCTCGAACTCTATCATTAAGATTGACGGTAAATGCATATCTTCGTTTCGTTTTCCTTGTTTCCATTTTTCTTCATCTCCTTAGATCTTACGTATTTTGTTCACCTTTTCCGTTTTTGCTAAAAGAAACTGTATTTACCCTATACTAACATCTAAGTATTTAGGATGAACATTACTTTTACTATGTCATGCCATAGTTTATTATGTTTTCTTTATGATGAAGTTTAATTCAATAAATTATCCGGTATATTTCTAGAATAGATGAGGTATATATGTTTGACTACACCATTTATGAAAATTTTAAAATCGAACAAGTGTCTTTTAACCAACACAACTCTAGGACACAACACTTCGACACAACACTTCACTATTTTAACCGCACAAGTGCTAAATAATGTATCATCATATATATTAAATCTATGGTAATATATTTCATTATTATTACCTTTTACATATACATATATATATGATCATGAGATTAAGGACATTTATATATATCCCCTATATATTAATTGAGGAACATTTGAAAAAATGTAACCTCAATTTTGTATTAATTAAAATATGCCTCAATGCATAGGTGGCACTCAATTAGGTAGTCAATTACATTCAATTGAAAAATAAGTAGGTACACATTCGATTTTTATATGTTGTTAGATACATAAGTTGGTCAAACTATATGATATAATGATATGATATGTTATTTTCTTTCCTTAAATCAAACCTACGGAATTACCATAAATGACTAATATATATATGACAATTAATGATTTTAATAATAAAGATTTGATAACAATTTATATCTCCTCCATCATTTTTTGTCTAATTTTATATTATTAAAATAAATTAAACAATCAAATTAGCTATAAAAGTAAAATTTAGATTTTTTCGTATATGTTATATTTTGAATTTTTAAAAACGACAATAAATGACTAAAACTATTAAAATTATTATGTTAAAAATTAATGATCAATGGTTTAACATTTTTATTATAAGAAGATACACATGATTTTAAAACCATATGAGTAAAAAATATCATTTAATAATAAAATAAATATATATATATATAGATTAAACACTATATACCATAGGATTACATAAATATTTTAATATTAAAAGTTTCAATGAATTTTCAAGAACATTTATAAATTATAAACTTATTAAAGATTTCAGATTGAAAATTTTGTTATCGATGATTTAAATATTTTGTTATAAAATGATATGAATGATCATAGAACCGTATGATTATAAATTCTTATTTAATAAATAACTATATAAAATATACTATTCTTAGAAAAATAGGTTGATCTATCTTAACTTATATTACACTTTTTATTAAACTAACTATCGAATTGATAAATAACGTACCAAAAAATGTTTTGCACTTTCCTTAAATAAAAGCTACGAAATTACCTAATATGATTAACATATATGTGAAAATTAATTATTATGAATAATAAATATTTGATAACAATTTTTGTATCTTAGTTCTTTTTAAAAAATTTATATTATTAAAATATATTAAAAATCACATTAAATATATAATAAAAAAACATTTATATTTTTTTATATGTTATATTTTGAATTTTTCAAAACGTCTATAAATTATTAGAAATTTGAAGATCACCACTCTTAAAATTTTGTGATCAATAGATTATTTTTTTTGTCATAATAAGTTACAAATGATCATAAAATTGTATTAATATGAACTTTTATTTAATATTATAAGAAGATACACATGATTTTAAAACCATATGAGTAAAAAATATCATTTAATAATAAAACATATATATATATATATATAGATTAAACTATATACCATAAGATTACATAAATATTTTAATATTAAAACTTTCAATGATTTTTCAAAAAAATTTATAAATTATAAACTTATTAAAGATTTCACATTGAAATTTTTTTATCGATGATTTAAATATTCAGTTATAAAACGATATGAATGATCATAGAAGTGTATGATTATAAATTCTCATTTAATAAATGACTATATAAAATATACTATTCTTAAAAAAAATAGGTTGGTCCATCTTAACTTACATTATATTTTTTATTAAACTAACTATCGAATATTCGAATTGATAAATAATCTACCAAATATTGTTTTTGCACTTTCCTTAATTAGAAGCTACGAAATTACCTAATATGATTAACGTATATATGAAAATTAATTATTATGAATAATAAATATTTGATAACAATTTTGGTATCTTAGTTCTTTTTTTAATTTTATATTATTAAAAGATATTAAAAAAATCACATTAAATATATAATAAAAACATTTATATTTTTTCTTATATGTTATATTTTGAATTTTTCAAAACGTCTATATATTATTAGAAATTTGAAGATTCTCACTCTGAAAATTTTGTAATCAATAGATTTTTTTTTGTTATAATAAGTTACAAATGATCATAAAATATAACGCATATGAATTTTTATTTAATAAATATTCAAACTAAATAATATATATATATACTTAATGATTTAAAGCAATAAGATTGGCTGATCAATTTAGTTGTCCAGTTGAAATCTTTCAAAAGTATGTGAAAGACTAAAGTCAAAGTAAATATGGATTTAGAATAGTAGTTATATTTTACTAACCAAAATGCCGAAAAAAACCGAACCGAATTGAAACCAACCCGATATCTGGATTGAACACTCCTAATCCAAATGAAGCCAAACTATTGTTTCATTCTCCAAAATATAATAAAAATAATAACTTAATTCCGCGCAAGGCGCGGGTCTTATCCTAGTATATAAGGTAAAGTAGGAGGGTTATCAATACACCCGGATTCTAACTCATTAATCGAAACCGATCCATCACGGTATCATCTTTTATATTAGAATCTAAAAACATTAATACGAACTTGAACTTTATATTAAACTAATAGACACATAGGTCACACAGAATATAAAATATTCTTACAAGTATGTCAACACTTACCGCCAAAAATTTACTAACAAGAAAGGTAAGGGAGTGAGCAGCTGAGTGGCCAGAAGCTTCTTCCCTCCAGACTCAAGAAGCAGCGTGATCACCGTAGTGAGAGTTTGGCCCAAGAGTCTCCTCTCCCCCCGCTAAGCTTTCTCTTTAGTTTGTTTCTCAAAACTAGTATAGAGATACTTTAAACCAAATATATACATACATTCCACGTTAAAGTTGAGAAATGAAAGTGACGCGCATAAATTAAAATGTTAAAGACCAAATGTATATTGTCTTTGTCACATTTTAATTTATAATTGTTCAACACATTGTCACCGGTGACAACTCTTCAGGTATAAATACTATCCATTCAGATAACGGTTTTTTCGTATTTTGAAAAATAGTCACATTCAAGTGTTACAAAAAAAAAACAGATCGGATTCCTCCCGGATTCAGGTGGGTTCGAGTTTTATCTGAAATAACCAAATTACTCGATTCGACTCGAGTATTTTATATTCAAACTACTCAAACTTATCTAAAATAACTTAAAAACCAAATAAATACTCTTCGAATTGGTTATCTTTTGTCTAAAAGTAACCATGAATATAAAGTTATTTGAGTATTTTTACCCAAAACATCACCATTTATCCATAAATACCCAGAATAACTAATATATTTGATTTATAATTTTAATTTAGATATTAATACTACTAGGCCTGGGCAAAATAACCGGAACCGAATAACCGAACCGGAACCGAACCGAAATACCCGAAACCGGAACCGGACCAATACCCTCAAATACCCGAACGGTTCCTATATTTTTATATCCGAAATAACCGAACCGAACCGGAACCGAACCGAGAACCGAACGGGTACCCGAATATATAAAAATATTAATTATATATACATATAACATCATTAAATATATATTTTAAATTTAAAATTCTATTAAAAGTATCTGAAAATAGTTTATGATAACTAAATTATTATAAAGTATCCAAACTACCCGAAAGTATCCGAAAGTATCCGGATAGTTTTATCCGAAATATCCAAAGTAATCCAAAATATCCAAATTTTTATGTAAATCATCTTAATTATTTGATATTTTACCTTAAATAACCGATATTTTATCCAAATTATCCGAACTACCCGAACTATCCGAACCCGAACCGGATCCAAATGAGAACCGAACTTTTTTCGGATATTTTCCGGTTCCTACATTTACTATCCGAACCGAACCGAACCCGAAACTATCCGAACCGAACCGAACCGAAAATAGGTCAAGTACTAAATGGATCCTCTAGCCCCTATCCGAACTACCCGAAACCCGAAATACCCGAAATACCCGAACCGAACCGATACCCGAAATGCCCAGGCCCAAATACTACTATAAATATAAGAGAAATACCCTAGAATAACACTAACATAATATTATATATATATATATATATATATATTTATATGTTTGGATATTTTTGAATACTCATTCGGTTCTCGGTGTGGATCGGGTTCGGTTTCGATTTTTCGGGTTTTGAAAAATGGTTGGTTCGGATAAATACTTATATTATTGCCAGCCCTATTCTCACCGTTGACGAACGATGCTAAAAGACGAAACATTTTCTTCCCGAAATATGTGTAATGTACGTATTGACATGGGTCTTTTTAATTAACAGTTAATAGGCACTTTGACGAGACAAACATGAACGTCCACAGTCAGTAGCATACCATCTTTAGAATGGTAAGGTTTTCGAAAACTATAAGCAGAAACTTCTAAGGGCTCCCAACTTCTAATGCCTTCTTCTTAAGTAATTAACCTATATCTAATATCTCTGGTGAAGCATGGGAAACGAAACAACTTCTAGAGATGCTTTTTAGTCTTTGGTGAGTGATACCTTTCACTTAGTCTAACATCTTGTAAAAGTTTCTTGGGAAGCTGTTTATTATTCTCTTACTGGTGTTCTTTTAATGGAATCTAGAATTTGGTTTCTGTGAAATTGGCTGCTGGTGGAGTTCGCTTGATGGAAGGAAATACATTAATAAGAGCTTAATGATTCTTGGTGATCTCATCAATTAAGCTATGCGAAATATTTCAAAGCTAAAGTTAATTAGATCTTGTGATTTGAAGGGACAAGAAACAGCTGCGCTGGAGGAGGAGAAGCTGAAGTCTGAGCTCAGCATCATCAGGAAAGATAGTTTGCGAGCTGGTGAAAGAGTCAACTTGGATAAACAGCTTCAAGAGAGAGCCTCGAAAAAGAAGTAAACAACTAAGCTGAATTGCCACCTCACATATTCTTTACATCTTCCATGAACAAGCCTCTTCCTGAACATTTCAGCTGTTCTGAATCTCCTCTTTAATGCCTCCTCCCCACATCAATCACTCATAAACCCAAAATCATTCCGGGAGCAATCAAAAGGCAACCCAAAATCATCCCGTAAAATCAACTGGCAGTTTAGCAATCAAAATCCACCGCTCCGCTGTTGCCATCTCTTCAGATTCCTGCGAAGATGGTTAGTTCTCTCACTTGCTGATCTTATAATTCCATTTCATGATTTTCTTTCGTTATAGATATATATGAATCTATTAGTGCAATTCGAGTCTCACGAGAGTCTTATGATTCTTATAAAAGTATATTCTGATTTGATCTCTTATTCCGTAATGTAAGACTGATTTGAAAGCGTGATTCTTATCTTTTAAATCATGTTAACTTAAGCATAATCTTGTTAATTTCGTGTAATGTCTTAATATGAAACAGCTCGACCTGATTGATACCTCAAAGACTCTGATTATGGTTGGTTCTTATAGCACTGGAAAAGAATGTGTTTGTCTAGCCATTACAAAAGTACTTGCCATCTGTATAGCTCGACCTGTTTATCGCAGTCATTCTCTTTTCTTTTTGCCATCTTTTCTGGACTTCGAAGTTCTAACCCACATGTGACTTCTTTTGCCTTGCAGTTTTTTTTTTTCCAAAAAAGGTTTTGACTAAACAACTGGTACAAAAGTGAAATACTGTCTCAGTTTGGACTTACTACGAGAAGATAGGTGAACATCTTGATCTGATAATGCCAACTTCTTGGGGGGAATTTACCATTTAGAGTGAGCTTCTTTTTCGTAATATAGATTCTGTAGCTGCAATGATATATTATGCACATAGCTCCAATCATCAGCATGGTAGATTTGTCTGACTATTTGTACTTCTTTATCTTTGCAGGGGTTCCATATATGAGCATTAAAGCATCAGAAAAGCGATCAATAATATGGTTTCGGAGGAGAGAACGAGATAGATGTGAATTAATGAGAGCAAAATACAGAGAGTGGATGTGGGTAAAATATAATGTAATGTGTTATGAAACACTGGATTCTTTGCAATGTGAATGGCTGCTTGACGATCACAAAATAAACGCATAGGTCAAGAATGAGGGAAACCAAAATGCAGCAGGAGACGCTTGAGCCACTTCAGTTCGCATGTAGCATCTGCCATGGACCGATATTCATCCTCAGCTGAGGATCTTGACACAGTCCGCTTCTTCTTCGTTTTCCAAGAGACAGCCAAATCCCCAAGAAAACCGACATATGCACTGAGAGATCGCCGAGTAATAGGACATGCTGACCAGTCGGAGTCAGAATAGGCGGTCAAGGATAAATCACTATTAGATGTAAGCATGATACCTTGATCCGGAAAACCTTTTAGATATCAAATGACTTTCAGTGCAGCCATCCAGTGATCATGTCGCGGCCGTTGCATAAACTGTGAAAGTATGTGGACAATGTAGCCAAGCTTCGGTCGTGTAAACGTTAGATATATGAGACGTCCCACAAGTTGGCGGTATTGACTGGGATCAGTAAGGAGATGAGATTTAGACAGAGCCAATTTATGATTCAGTTCAGTAGGCACCGAGCAAGGCTTCGCACCCAACAAGCCACACTCAGTAATGATATCCAAGGCATATTTTCTTTGCGAAACAAATATTCCTTCAGGACCACGGGCAATCTCGAGACCAAGAAAGTATTTGAGTTTGCCTAAGTCTTTCATCTTGAAACAGTTGTGTAGGTAGTTCTTGAAACGATGGATAGTAGATATATCGTTGCCAGCAATAATAAAATCGCCGACATATACCAGAATGTGAAGACATACATCACCTTGAACCAAGGAGAATAAGGAGTAATCTTCGTAGCTTTGAGTGAAACCAAACGATAACAAAGCCTTGCTTAGTTTGGCAAACCAACATCGGGGAGACTGTTTGAGACCATATAGGGACTTGCGAAGCCGACAGACCTTGGATAGATCAGTAGTTTTAAAACCAGGAGGAAGTTGCATATATATCTCTTCTTCAAGATCACCATGCAAGAATGCATTACGGACATCCATTTGATGAATTTCCCAACGTTTAGCAGCTGCAAGTTTGAGGAGAAATCGTACTGTATTCATCTTGGCAACGGGTGCAAATGTATCCTTATAGTCCAAGCCTTCTTTCTGGCGATTTCCACGTGCGACCAAGCGGGCCTTTAGTCGTTCAACCGTACCATCTGCCCTATATTTATTAGAGTAGATCCAGCCACAGCCGATAGCCTTTTTACCCGGTGGTAAGGTTGTGACATCCCAAGTGTGATTGTCTTCCAAGGCTGTGATCTCTTTTTTTCATGGCTCCATTAAACCATGGATCATTAGCTGCTTCTTTATATGTTTTTGGAACAAAATCCGTTGTTATCGCAGAAAGAAAAGCCTGATGTTTAACATTAAAGGCAGTAGTCGACATATAATCAGCAATAGGATACAGTGTCTTACCTGAGACCGTGCTAGGAGTACTCTGATCTTGTGCAGGAAAAACGTGAGAGGGGTGTGTAGTGGTTGCAGCATTGGTGACAAAATTCTTCAGTAGAATAGAAGGTTTCTTAGAACGGTGACCGCGCCCAAGTATCTCAGCAAGACCTGGAGACGGAGCTGACTGTAACTAATCATTATCAGCAGTAGGAGACGAAGATGGTGATGTAGGAGACGGCGTAGGCTGATGTTTTTCAGTCGGTATCGGGTTAGGATTAGGAGTAGTAGAACTAGGATAAGGATTAGTAGGTGTAGAAGGTGGGGTTTGTGGCGGAGAGGATGTTGAAGAGATGGGAGGAGGGTTATTGGTCGTGGCTATTGGTGAAGGTGTAGGTTGTGGCTCGGATGTTTGTAGAGAAACAGGAAGCAATCAATCATCAAACGGCAGGTTAGTATGAAAGTCTGGAGGCGAGACATAACCAGAATCCTCAATACGTGGGAATTTATCCTCAAAGAAAACCACATCTCTACTCGTGAAGAACTCATTAGATTCAAAGTTGTACAGACGCCAAGCTTTCTTGCCAAATGGTACCTTGTTTGAGCAATAAACTGGATGTATTGCAATCTAAACTCTCGTGCTTTCCAAATGAGCGTGAAACACACTAATGGGCCTACGATAGTTATAATCTTATACTTTAGAGATTTAGGTTAATACCTAGTTACCTTGTACGTACCAAGAGTATCGTACAAGGTAACTAGGTATTAACCTAAATCCCTAAAGTATAAGATTATAACTATCGTAGGTCCATTAGTGGGTTTCACGCTCATTTGGAAAGCACTAGAGTTTAGATATATCTATGGGGTATATCTATATATTCAAAATTCATGCATGTTCACAATAATGAACTATGAATATTGTGTATGTACTATGTAGAAGTTAATTAATAGTTTAGTTAGACTTTTTGGAGTCAGATATTTGGACATCCTGAAATCAGTAATGTGATTGGTAAATTCTGCAAAACTAAAATGGCATTCATGATAATATTTCAGAAAACTAAGCTTAGCATTTGGGTATTAAAAGTTTCTCGATAAAGCAAAGGGTTGATATAATGAATTGACCAATGACCAAGCTCAGATTTTTAGATTATTTGCATCGAATTTAAAGTAGTTTATCATAGGGTCCCTTATAAGTTATAATATAAAGGAGAATTCCATAACATTGCTAAATATGTAATTGGAAGAATAACAATCTGACGCTTAATTGTTGAACAATTAATTAAGTTAACCCAAGATATCCCTGATTTTGGAGAGCCAGTCCAATTTACTGATATGCAATTTTGGTTTGAGATACTTACAAAAATTATCTTATTGGTGTAACCAAAGTTAAATAAACATATATCTAGATTGTTGCATAGAAAAATGGTTACATTGTTAAATTTACTGCCTCAACACTTTCAACAATACATTATTTCAGAAACTCCATTTACATTATCGAAAGTTTCAAACGACTTTCATTACCTTAAGGGTTTTAGTCGGGTTAGTACTTTTTAGTTACAGATATAAATCTAGTTTATAATAAAAGAGTTATGTGGTAAAAAGGGTCAAATTCCTAATTTAAATAAGCAAATAAAGAAAAAGTATATATATTCCGATAAACCGTAAAATATGACCACTAAATAGTAAATTTTAATAATAAATACAAATTCAAAAAAATAATCTATATAATAGTTAAAATGAAAAATTCTAGTCAAATTTAATTCAATCCAATATAATAATAATATTAAAAAACAAAAAGACATAATAATAATAATAATAATAATAATAACATGCCATCTACATGTGTTCAGATTCTAAAGAAATCATACTATGCATTAAAAGGTTAATTTAAGTGATTTTTAATAACATATTAAATAAAATTTCATAAAAATATATTAATTTGATTAAATGGTAAAAAAATTATTTATTTTAGTCAAGAAAAAAATTGTAATCATATAACCAACTTATATCAATAACCAAACACCCCAACAAGAGATGATATATAGTAATTAATTGTAGAGACTATATAAAATGTATATTTTTAAATAAATATTTTCACAATTATGTAATTATATAAACTCTAGAATGTAAATATTTCTTAAACTCATACATAATTTATAAATAATTTATATAAAAATTAAAATATTTATGTAATTTTATAAATTCATTTATTAATATCTCTATATATAAAATCACTTTTAATTTAATAATGAAATTTCCATTAATTTCTTCAAAAAATTACTAAAAATCCACAAAAATGAGTAAAACGTATATTTAATAGAGTAAGAAAAATATTAAATTGAATAACACATTGAGGATCTTAAAAGAATGTTTAAAAGCATTGATGAATTTAAAAAGAATTGATTGAATAACACTAATTAGTGAAAACTGAAGTTCCTTCCAATTCAGCCCAACTTCTATATTCAATACCTCCATCTTAGTCAATTTCATATTAAAAAAATATGTTCACATAAAAGATAATAATAAATCGTATTGTAGTTTTCCATTTCGTCAAATTTTTAATTTGTGATACAAATGCATAAAAAATATTTGATCCTTTTAGTGGTTAATGATGTGGTAAAAAGAGTTGTGACTTCATATAAATCTTATACCATAGTACCATAAAATTATAACTACAAAAGTTTAATATGTCTTCTAAATCAAATTGTATTTATAAGCATTTTTTCATTGCAAAAACTTTGATGTGGCAAAACTTTAATAATCTATATAAGTAAAATTAATTTAAAATTACGCAAAAGTTAAGCAAAAATTAAGTAAAGTATAACTTTAGTTTGGAAAAATATAATACTAAAAAGAGAAAATTTTAGCTTAATTATTTAGCAAGATAGAAAATGAAAACTCATCTCATAAAAAATACTTAAAATATAAAAGTGTTAGAATTTTTTCAAAAAACAAAGATAATTCATAATCTCTTTTTTTCTTGGACAACAGATGTATAACATTATTAAACTTTCATGAAGTTGAGATATATATTGAAATTATCAGAACTTAAACTGATACATGAAAGTTACGCCCAAACTGTATCATTAAGAGAGATTGTTTTCCATTGTTTCCAAACTTTGTCATTAAACTGATACATGAAAGTGACGCGCAGACTTTGTTATTCAGAGTTTAATATATAAAATTACGTAAGGTCAAAAAAAATATATAAAAGTACGTGACACGTAAACTCTATAAATGTTTAAAATGAAACTCAGTCGCGTGTATGGCGCAGATTCTATTCTAGTAATACTTACAAGGGTACAATTAAATCCTCAGTAATTACAAAATAATTCAAGTTTCATTGTTTTCTAAATATAAAATGACAGTCTGGTGTTGACAAATCTTGATTTATAAAAGCATGAAAAAACTGACATGTCAAAAATAAATAAAAATTGTAACTGCCAATCAAAACTTTTTGTTTCTCCACGTCAGTTCATACAACTAAGTAATGTTTGGCTGATTCTCAACGTGAAAAAAGCCACAGTGCTCTTCTTTGTTTTTTTTTTGTTCAGTTTTATTCTCTATGAAATTGAAAGGGCACTCTAATTTCTAATTTCATCAGTTGGTTGTTTAATTTAAAATGAGATAGTAGAAAGCACAAAAAAACAAACATCCCTCTGAGAGCCATAACGTCGCAAAAAAAACAAACATACGTGGATTAAGTCAGTATCCATCCATACATAATCTGTCAATCTTAATTGCTGTTTCATCAAATAAGGGTCCGTGATATTAAGTCAGTATCCAAACACTAGTGCTTTAACAAAACCAGCGTAACTAAAAATGGTTACACTTGGACAGCTAAGGTCTCACCACTTAATAAAGTCCTATGACTAAATTCGTGAATATTTCTAACAAATATCTCAAGGGACTAGTCAAGTAATATAATATAACTTACCTTACGGTAAAAATTAAGCAAAATATAACTTTTAGTTTGGAAAATATAATACTAAAAAGAGAAAAAAAAATTTAATTAGTTTTTTTTTAATTAGTTAGCAAGATAGAAAATGAGATTTTTTTTTTTTTTTTTGAAGAATAGAAAATGAGAAATTCACTAACGAGAAAATAAGGAAGTGTAAGCAAAGCCCCCAAGATCCAAGGATCGCCAAGGCTAACTCTGTATACGAGAAGCTTCTTGCCTCCAAACTCAAGGAGCAGCGTGATCGCCGTAGTGAGAGTTTGGCAAAGATGTTGTTGATCATAAATTTAAGCTTTTCTTTGTGCTCTTCTTTTATGTGGTTATTATGTGGGTCACTTATTCATGAATATTTTCATACAAGTATCTTATAAGGACTTCGAGTAATTGTTTTCTAAATATAAACATACAGAAGCCAGTCCTAAAATTCTTAAGGCTAGAAGCCAAAAATGAAAAATTGGCCAAAAAAAAAATGTTGTTGGGAGATATCGAAAACCGGTTTGGATAGAAGTACAAGGTCTAATCAACCACTACACTGAAGACATATTGGTTAAAAATGTGGCCGATTTTATTGATAATAGCTGGCGGCCGGAAGCCATTGCTTCTATTGCTTGGGCCTAGGGCCGGCTACTTCGAGTGAAACGCGACCACACTTGTAAAAGTCTGAACACGACAACTGCACATCCCGCTGGATGAGACCAACCATCGAAACAAAAGATCTAACGTTGGAAAGTGTGGCTTCTGCTTTCATGATATCAAACAGAGTCATGCCAAAAGCATTCTTGATGTTAATATCGATCAATTTCACAGGCATGAGCACAGAGGCGGACCCACGTTGACCAATAGTGGGTCAGCTACATCAGGTTAAATATAACTTTCAGCTGTTCTGGTATGTTGTCAATAGGTTTTATTAGTTCATTTGGTTAACAATCTCCTCGTCTGACCCACCTAACCAAGGTTCGATTCCATGTTACACCTGCTTTACACTAATTTTTTTCTTAAAATTTTTTTCGTTCTGGACCAAAGCCCAATCTTTGACACCCCTTAAATTTAGGGTTAGGTCCACCACTGCATGAACATATAAATAAACTCCAAACTAACATTCTCCGGGTTTTCCAAATAAAAAATATGTCTGTCCCTTCATTGTTTCTATAGTTCACAACATCTTCGGAGGATTTCGAGGCAGCGGATGCGATAGAAAGTGTATGGAGTCTAGAACATGAGTCTAGATCAATTGGTGACAACTCATCCTGGAGGAGTGTTGTTAAAAAGTGAGTCATCCTGGAGGAGTGTTGTTAAAGAGTGAGGTCTTGGGTTTGAGTAACGGCAAGTGAACCAACAACGTAATTATAGAGTCAGAGATAACTCATAATGGAAGGGTTGGGGTCGGTGCTCTGCATGACTGTGAACCGGATTCCGAGGGTGTTGTCACATGCATTGTTTCTGACGGAGAGAAAAGATGGAGAGGGCGAGCAAAAAGTTCCATGAGATCAAGGTAGCCACAGTTGTCTTCCGTCCCAAGTTTCGAATTATCTCAATTGTTGATAATTATTAGGAACTTCAGGGTCATCTTCATGGGTAATCATCAGATTAGAAAAAGTTAACCATTTCTGAATATAGCTTTACTTGACTATAAGAAACACGTGATACGTGTGATACACATAAGATGACAAACCATCACAATGAATGAAGAAAACACATTCAGATAAGTCTTATAACAAATTACTCAGATATTAGGAAACACTTTTTTGTTTAACGCTGAATCTTCATTAGAACTCATTACAGTACAAACCAAGCATAACATTCTACTCCTAAAGTTAGTGTTACCAGCCACGCTGACCCAAAACATGAACTAAGTTGGTTAATTGTTGTAATCCAAATAATGAACTATGTAAAACAAAAAAAAAAAACGTAGGAAGTACAATAATTATCCTCTGTTTTTTTCTTCTCACGTACTCCTTCAGAATACCATGGATTTATTACTTGTGGAGTACGCTCTTCTTCTTCACCGTCTTTTTTTTCTTATTGTTGTGATGCTGCATTTACCATTCAAGTTCAAAATCAAAAGTTTAATTGCTCATCGAAGAATTTTTTTTCTTTGCAAATTTATCTAACAAAAAAATGAAGTTAAGTTACTTGCCTTTTGTCTTTCTGCAGCCTCCTGGTCTGTTCTCTCTTTCCTGCTACTCTTTCTTAGTTTTATGGGACGGTTCCCAACATACTTACCTGTGTATTTATATGAAATCAATTGACTTCAATAAAATGTTTCAATGGCAATGATTATGAAACAAAATCATATAACTAGTTCTGAAGAAAAACAGTGAAATAAGATATCAAGATGAATCAACACATCAAACAGATGCTTACCATTCATTTCTTTTAGGGCAGCAGCTAGATCCGCAGGATCTAAGAAACTCACAAACCCATAACCCTTGGTTCTACCAGTTCGCTTGTCTCTAATGACCTGTCACGGTAGATGAGAATTTTATGTTCTGTAAAAGCTTTTAACCACACAAAAAAAAAACTCACACTAAATACTTCTCTTTGTGATTCAACTAGTAATGATCCGTGTATACTCTAAAAGGTCAACCATGTTCTGTACATATTGCAAATGCATCACAGTTGACGTTTTTAGCAATCTAACCAACCAGAAGGGAGAACAATTATTGTAATCATATGACGTCTTTCTAAACATATGTTCATAGTAAACCAAGCATGAATCATCACAAAACCCGAAAAGGAGGAGAGATATACACACTTAACTTTGGCCATATTGAAGGTTGGGAATCGAGCAAACGCCTTGGAAAGAACATCATCATTTACTTCATTCCCAAGATCACCACAAAACAGGCGATAGTCATCTGACACAAAAAAAATGTGGAAAACAGAGTTATAATAAATCCATTTTCACCCAAAGCCTAACAGTGATAACAATCAGGAACTCAGGGTAAAGAAGAGGAAGGGCATTGCTTACTTTCTGGCCACTCTGCAAGAGTAGGATCCTCCCAAGACTGTCCAGCAGCTTTACGAGGAATAGCTCTCTTCTTAGTCTCCGCTTTGTGTTCGGTTTCGCTACTTGCCAAAGCAGCTTTCACATTCTCAAGCGCTTCTGGTGTGATAGTTTGTGCATCTCTCTGGAACAACTGATGTGCCTGTGTATATGATTGTTATTTACACAACTAGCAAATTCTGGAGAATGGGCTTTAAATATATGGACCGAGCCCACTAGTTTCTGAACAAAATCAATACTAAACAACTAAAGACCAGGTGGAGTAAGTGGCTAAACCGGTTTAGAAGCGATTACTGGAAAGGCCAAAACATTCTTGAATAGAGCTAACCGATTTGTTCGCGATTAGGTCTGGAGTGTTGACAAAAAAAAGGGATCTGGAGTGAATAAAGATAGTGAATCTGAATCAATCATGAGAAATGGAATGAGATTCTGCTAAATCTAATCAAATTACAGTATATTGACAACAATTTAAACGAATATTAATAGATTACGGTATATTGACAACAAATTAAACGAATATTAAGTAGGTTTATAGTGCTTTAGTTTTACATTTTGGTTTAAGTCTGTTAATATTAATTCATTATTATATTATAAATCATGATTATAATTATTGCACTGAAGACTTATATAACCCATAATTTTATTTTATTTTATTTTTTAATTTATATTTGATGTTTGTTGTGTTTTTATGAAAATTTACTTGTGACGATTTAAATCTCTATTAAGATGCAAAGTTTCATACAAAAATTAGTACATTGACGTGATACAATTAAGATCATCTCCAATAGTTCACCCTATTTTCCATTTTAAAATATAATAAATTCTTTGAGCTTATTTATAGTTTTGGTTATGGTGTGGTAGTTTTGTTTTTTTTGCCCTAGCTGGAAATTGATTGGTATTGTATCGTGACTAGTAGCTTGGGTTTAGTTGTTTATATCATTAATAAATCCCGTCTCTTTGGACTTTGTCTCTAGAAATATCATATTATTGACTTTGTTTTTTTTAAGTTTTACGGCATCTCTAACCTCATTCTATTTTTCACTTTATAATAGAATAAAAAATGAGTTTATTTTATATATATAGTAGTAAGTTGTTTTTTTTGTTCATCACTCTATTTTTCACTCTAAAATAAAGTACTATTGAAGTATAACTGTAAAAAAAAAAAGATAAATCTATCTAATCTAGTGGCTAAAAGACGAATACGCTTGAATTGTATTAAACTGCTATAAACACTTATTCCCAGATTAGATAGTTCTGTTGGTAGTTCTGTTGGTAGTTTTGTTGGTAGATTAATTGTATTAAACTGCTACCGGTAGTTTTGTTGTTTTTGCCCTAGCTGGAAATTGATCGGTATTGTATTGTGATTAGTAGCTCGGTTTTAGTTGTTTATATCATTAATAAATCCCGTCTCATTGGACTTCGTCTCTAGAAATATGATATTTATAGACTTTGTTTTCTTTTAAGTTATAGGGCATCTCTAACTTTATTCTATTTTTCACTCTAAAATAGAGTTTAGAGTAAAAATGTTCCAATGAACTCTATTTTTCACTTTATAATAGAATAAAAAATGAGTTTACTTTATATATATAAAAGAAAGATTCCAATTAAAATTTAATGCGATTTCTTATAGATACAAAACATACCTCGTACGGACGCACCTTGTCCACGTTGTTCAATAGCTATAGCCTATAGCCAATTTTAAAATTCTGATGGCTCAACAACACAACTGACTATTCTAGGAAGCTTTTAGTTGAACTCACATGTGACGTAAAGCAGCTACACGTTCCCATTCTATTTGATCCCAACCGTTTTTTAGAGTCAAAACATCATAGTCTTTTTTTATAATGCTTGAACAGAAGCAATCATTTTCAGATACATCTCCCTTGGATACTCGATTTGTTTTCCCTCTTTGTTTTCGTCACAAGTGCAATGCAATAGGGGCGATTCAATCATATAAGACTAGCTAATTTTGTTTCAAATATGCAATTAACAAAAATATTTTAAAAATAGATGCTATTTGTTAAACTTTTTAATTATTTTAAAGGAAACTGAAATTATGTAATAAAATTGGGCAGTGCCACAATAGTAACACGAGTTAATAAAATACATGGTAAAAATAAATAAAAATTGCTAGGGAATGGTAAAAGTTTAAATATTCTAAAAGTGTCAAATCCAAGTTCGGCTAATAAGAATTTTGTGTCACAAGATTAGCTGTCATCAATAATTGACAATATTATCATATTTTGTTCTTTTGTAATAATAGATCGGTTTTAGATTTACCTCTACAATTTTATAGTTTGTGTAACAGTTACACTCATGTTTGGTGTAAAGAAAAACAATTACACTCATGTTTGGTGAATATCAAAGTAAGGGTACGTGTCGCATGACAAGACTAAGCAACATCACATCCATGATTTGTTGTCAACTGTTCAAACGGTATGTCATGTATCGAAATGTTAGTAGGTTAGATCTATACGTCACTGTAATTAAATCCAATTGGCTATTGAAGAAGTACTTATCAGCATCACAGTTTTAGGACAGGTTCAAACGAAGATGAGTGTGCATACATTATTTCAACATATATACTTCGCATTTCGAAAATTTTATAAATGTCTTAGGGTTTTATATGTACATACGTGATACGTATCGCTTAACCTACTCCCGGGTTTTATTCTCATCTTCATGAATCATGGGTTTTTTTACCTTCGTTATATGGCACTTACACGTGTATTCGCTGTTAGCTCTAGACTCTAGTATCTGTTCGTTTAATAATGATGACTAACTTATTACTTTATATCTAAATTATCACTACTATATAAATTGTTTAGCTAACCTAACCGAATTCTTCATCTAATATCACTTAGGGTTAGGGTGTTACTGGTGACAAAAAATGTGGAATAGCATTAATCTTTTATCATTCCTAAAATACACCATTTATAAGTAACAAATTTCTATTTCTATTTATTGTTCTTTTTATATAGAATTATACAGCAAAAATGTTTCTTGTTATAAATAATTTTTCATTTCTATTTTTGGTTCTTTTTTGTAGAGAATTATACAAAAAAGGTTTCTTATTAAATCTAGAAAACAATCATCTCTCTATTTTCATTATTTTATTTGTGGTTATTTTTTCCTATTTCGTAAAGTTCTTATAATAGTTTACCAGTTAGATCCTTAATCACTTAATGTTCGAGAACCCAAAAGTTAAACTTTTCTAGATATAGAAAAATTTTAACGATTGTTTATCATATTTTTAAAGAATTGTATATTATAATCATTTTGAAGTTTGGATCCTTCTTACAAAGATTACAGAGTCAAACGTCGTGATCGAATTTTATAAACCGTTGATCATGTATCACCTAGAGAATTCTGATGTACAAAAGAGGCCCTAATTAAAATACTCGTATATAATCTAAGTTCATACGTTAAGACCAGATACAATAATCCAAGCTTATTCCATTTTTTGGTTATAAAAGGACAAAATGATAGTCTAATAACAATAGATAACGGTAGATGGAGTAAAGTAGGGATATTACATTATACAAATACAAAGGCTGGTGCGTATAAATAGCTACAGATGATACGAGCGTACTTATTTGTCGAAGTTATATGACATCATTAAGTTTCACTGTGGTGATACTTAGCCATCATAGGCTGACCTTGCGCCAGTGCGGCTGTATGTTGAGGCGGCTGCAAACACGATTGGGTTATTTGCTTGTTATTGACCCTTTTCCTCTTCTTCTCGTAGCTAACGCCACGTGCTTTAGCCTGAAAATCTCTAACCTCTCTTAGGAAAATCCTGACTGAACTTGAGCCAAAAGGGCTGATCTCGGGAGCTCCACCATTCTCCTCGTAGGCGGCACGGAGACGACCGATAAGAGCGTCAAGTGAGCCCCAAGCTTGTCGGAGAGGACAAGGACAAGGCTCCGGAGGATCTGGGAGGCCAAAGAAGGCGCAGTTTTGGTTGTGGACTTTGGTTTTCCCAAACTGGTCAAGGTAACGCAGAAATTCTATGACGTGTGCGCCGCTGCATGACGTTAGAGAGAGCGTTGGACAATGGTTTCTGAGGTATTGGCAGAAAGTGTTCCAATCACGGCGTTTCTGGTTCTCGTAGCGGCTAGTGGTAGTGGTATTAGGGTACTTGTTCTTGTGATTTTTAGAAATCAAATCCATATTTTTTCTAATAAAATATCTAAACTAGGGTTCGAGAGATTAGGTTCTTTTCTGGATATTGAAATATTTAGGGCAGCATAAATTAAGTTTTAGTACTTTGTAAGTAAGATGGAGTGGATGGATCTAACTTCTTGGCTTACAAAATAGTTAAAAGAGAGAGACAGAGAGATGACTTAGATACTTCCTAGTATTATTGAGGTAGCGCTGCTACAGAAAGATGGATTCAGAAGATTGATGGTGATCGTGATGGTGGATGTTGCACAGAAATGGTGAGGCAAAGAGGACAAACCTGAGGAAGAGATCTATCTCCTGCTTCTTAATTAATTTGAAGATGAGAGATATAAGTGGAAGAGATCAAAAGAGAGACTTCTTTCCTTTACTTAATTATTCTTTTCTACTATTGTTTTGTTTGTGTGTTTCCTCTTTTCTACTATAGAGAGATAGATAGCAAAATGCATTCACAGTTGTCCATATATATAGCTGCAAAACACCACATGGTCATTTATATAGAGATAGGGAGAGAGAAATATAAGTCGTCAGACTGATCATCATACATCATGATTTTTTCTATTTAAGACAAAACAGGAAGAGTAAATAGGAGAAGAGGACTCATTGTTACACAATGTATAAAAAGATAAAAGGACAAAAATTTGTTATGATTTTCATATGTCCACATTTTCAATTCTTTTTTTCATATATATTATAGTTGAATTCGGACCAAAGTTCACATATGTGGAATATTGTGTATTTATCTGATTAAGATTCACATTTATTTTCTGCAATTAATTAACTGTGTTATATATTCCTGAAAATGATGTTTGATCCACATTTATACAAAGATAGATTTGGTTATACACTCGCTATGGATGCAGTCGATCCGAACCTATCCAAGTATTGGAAAATCGAAAAGTATTCATAGATTAATAGTTCTTGACAATATATACTCAAAAATTTTTTTATCTATATTATAGGATAAAAGAACAATATACTCTTTTTTTTATACTGTTATTTTTCAAACAATTCTAATATTGATATTCATGTTTTCAAACAACTCCAAAATTTCAGTTATACACCGTGAGGTCACGGATGCTCTTAGGGAAGCTGTCTTTCAAGTTAACAGACTATCGTATAACGACGTTCTCTTTTGTGGAGATTCTGCCAGTTAACCTCTCCAGGAAGCTAAAGAATTTTGTTCCATTCCCAAGGAACAATCAGTCTCTCAAAGATGCTCATATCCAAACTCAGTTGGATGATACCATGGAGCTCATGAAAATAAAAAATTTCGTTTCCGATATATCAATAGACTAGATAACGTTTTAGCTGATAGGTTAGCTAAGGAAGCTCGTGTAAAAACTAAAAAGGCCCTCTTATGTTATTTTCTGGTGTTAGCTCTCTTATGTACAAACTTTCTTTAGTAAATAAAATTTTCTGATGATAAAAAAAAAAATACACAGTGAGGCATAACCATTATCAACAACTGTTTCATGGTGAGAGCCATTATGAAGGGCTATTTGATAAATCAAAAACTTGATGGTACAATTGACTAAAAATAAAGACTCTTGACTCCGAAGTTGTAAGAAACATAATAATTTGTTTTTCCCAAGGGGCTGTTTGATAAATCAAAAACTTTGATGGTGCAATTGACTAAAAAGAAAGATTTCGACTCCCAGATTGTAATAAACATATAATAATCATTTAAAACTCATTTCTCTTCTTCTTCACACTCCCAAAATCCAGTCATCTCCGCCGCCGTCATACCATCATCGGAAACTCTCAAATAGGTACTTTCAGACGACAATGCCTCCACCCCTCTATCCCTCTGTCTTCCGAATCTGACTTCCTTTTTCTCATAGGCTTCTTCCTAGCGCGCGATGGACGTCGACAAGAAGGACTCGATAGCGTCCGATTCATCGGATCAAGTGGTGAATCCATGGGAAGTCTCCGCCAAAGACGGCGGCAAAATCGACTACGACAAGCTCATAGACCAATTCGGCTGCCAGAGACTCGACGCTTCGCTCATCGATCGCGTTCAGAGGCTCACTTCTCGTCAGCCCCACGTCTTCCTCCGCCGCGGCGTATTCTTCGCACACAGGTTCGAAACTCGTGTTTGACGGTTTAGCTATGCAATTGCGTTGATGGGCATGTAGAAAGTTATGTCCTTTATGGATTTTGATTTGAACAAGGGACTTCAATGAGGTGTTGGATGCGTATGAGAGAGGGGATAAATTCTATCTATACACTGGAAGAGGACCTTCTTCGGAAGCTTTGCATTTAGGGCATTTGATTCCTTTCATGTTTACCAAGTAAGTTAGATCTTGAAAGCTATTGTCTTTACTCTTTTAAGGTAGATGGGTGGGTCAATGCTTGTTCTTTATACTCTTTGTGTAGATACTTGCAAGAGGCTTTCAAGGTTCCTCTGGTTATACAGCTTACGGATGATGAGAAATGCATGTGGAAGAACTTATCCGTTGAGGAAAGTCAGAGACTTGCTAGAGAAAATGCTAAAGATATCATTGCTTGTGGGTTTGATGTCACAAAGACTTTCATTTTCTCCGACTTTGACTATGTTGGCGGGTAAGAAAACTCATTTGAATCCCATTTAGATTGTTTTTTTTTTTATGTTTACTGATGATGATGATGTGAGAAACCCCTTGTGTGTGTGCTGTAGTGCTTTCTATAAGAACATGGTGAAGGTTGCAAAGTGTGTAACACTTAATAAGGTGAGTTTACTTACTCTCTATCTCATTGAATTGCAACAACGTGGCTGGTATGCTTTATCTTCATTTTTTTTTGTATCTCCTTATCTGCTAGGCTATGGGAATCTTTGGCTTTTCTGGCGAAGATCATATTGGAAAACTCAGCTTCCCTCCTGTGCAGGCATGTCTTTCTGTACCTGTTGGCATGTGCAAGTGTAGTATTATAATGCATAATAGACTGTTTGATAAATAAGTTTCCATATGCATCTGCAGGCAGTTCCATCATTTCCTAGCTCATTCCCACACTTGTTCCCTGGCAAGGACAAGCTCCGTTGCTTGATCCCTTGTGCAATTGACCAGGTGTGCTGTTTTCTTACTTTCGATCTTGACCCGTTTGTTTTCTAGGATAAACAAACTGTTTGCAAGCCTAAGACATTTCTATCAATAACATGTCTCCTTTTCCATGATCTCTGTGTGTTATTGTATTATGCTGCTTTTGTGTGTTTATAATCAATCCTTTCTGTTTTGTTTTACTCAGGATCCTTATTTTAGGATGACTCGCGATGTTGCACCTCGGTTAGGCTATAGCAAGCCTGCACTGATTGAGTCATCATTTTTCCCTGCTCTGCAGGCAAGTGTACTTTCTTTAGTAGTCTTTTAACTGAAAGTGATAGAAGGTATGCTTACACCAAGCATTCACGCTTTCAAACTATTGAATGCCTTGGTCATTTATTTTCTCGCAGGGAGAGAATGGAAAAATGTCAGCCAGTGATCCTAATTCAGCGATCTATGTGACTGACACTGCAAAAGAAATAAAAAACAAGGTATATTCAGTTCTGTATTTTGGTAGTAAACCTTGTTTCCACACATATTCATTGTCTGGTTGGTCGACGCCTGAGTGAATACTGAGGGCAGTCACTTATGCTGTAAACTACAACTGAGTTTCGAACGTAAATTAGAACTCCAATCATAAACCAGATGATTGCTTCATGTATCTAACTTGATGAAGTTTCTATATACAGATAAACAGGTATGCTTTCAGTGGTGGTCAAGACTCCATCGAAAAGCACAGAGAAATTGGAGCAAATCTGGAGGTACTAACACAAACTATGAGCCAGTTTTTGGCATATATCTTCCCTCTGTTGGATACTAACTTGGCGTTGTTTGATAACTACAAACCATTACCCCTTATGGGGATTTTACCTAATTGCAGTTGAAATGACTTTAAAATTTTTCTATACGTTTCTTGATACTTTAAAATCTTTTTATAATAATCTTTTTTTTTTTTTCTCACAGGTGGATATACCGGTCAAGTATCTTAGTTTCTTCCTAGACGATGATACTGAACTTGAACACATAAAGAAGGTAAATTACGTCACACTTTCCTCTAGCTCTTGTTATTAGAGCATTACAGAGAATGAAAGGATGCTTATAGCTGTCGCAGTGTGAGTATGCGACATTAAAAAAAAAATGTAATACTCATTGTACTTTGTTTTAAGGAATATGGAGAAGGGAGAATGCTAACGGGAGAAGTAAAAAAGCGACTCACTGAAGTTTTGACAGAGATGGTTGAGAGACACCGCATGGCTCGAGCTGCTGTTACTGATGAGGTGAACACATCTATTTTAATAGAGACCGGTCAATCAGGTTTTGTTTTGGTTTGTTCTAACGAAAGAAATATAATAATAATAATAATCAGATGGTGGATGCGTTCATGGCCGTGAGACCTCTTCCAAGCATGTTCGAGTAACTCAATAAAACCCCTTTTTGGCTGCTCTGCTGCAACTTCTCATCAGAGACTTTGAATTATTCTTGAAAGGACGAATCGATTCTTGAAATGTTCAAATAGACGTTTTATAAATTTATGTATTTACAACGAGAACTTTTTTTTTTTTTTTTGGTGTTTAAAAATATGAAACAATATCACTCTCTATTACATTTCGGTCGTTGGAGTTTAACAAAAATCTATACACAAATAACTCGATAAACATGAAAGGGAACAGATGTATCTATTGTCTTCACCATTATCCTTGAAGATGACGGGGGCCTTGCATCGAGAGCGACAATGGCTGCAAAATGGCCGAGTGTAGAGATTGTTAAGGACCACTTCGCATTCTCTTTCCCCGACGGTATAGAGCTTTCCTGGCATGAGACGTGAGAAATCTCCTAGTGCACATTGAACATGTAAAGCTACTTCACAATCAGAGCATGCAAAGAACCATTTACTTGGATCTAACTCCACCTCACAAACGTCGCACCAGTTCTTGCCGTTACCCTTTCCACCACAGTATAAAGTGAGAGGGTGCTCATCGCTCATGTGGCGTATCTCCTCTGGCAAAGTAGCACAATACAAACACAAAGAAAAGTTACAAGTATCACAAGCGAGCATGTAGTCAGCTCGAGCTCTCTTACATGCATCACAATAATTATCATTTGTTTCAAGAAAATATAGTGGATGCAAATGCCGATTATGGACCAACGGCTCGGAAAGGGAAGCACAGTGCACATCTACATAGTGATATTGCATTCTAATTCCTTGCGATGTGTATCTGAAACCATCATTTAACATTCCACATAGGTTGCAATATATTATTGTATTATCATATCTCAACGTGTATGGTGCAGGATCAAAGAAAAGTCTTTTCTCCATAGGAAGATTAGCACACTTTTCATGGAGAGAAAAATAACATTCCGTGCAACTGTAGACAGGGCCAAATTCCACCAGAGGGAAGCAAGCTTCACATTGTATGAACTCGTCATCATGAATGACGTTATCCTTGAGGAGCCTTAAAGTATGTTCGCTATGGCTGAAATGACGTATCAAATTATGTTCCACCACCTTGAATGGCGCGATATCTTCGATCTTCTCATGTGTCCCTTCCAGTTCCGCAAAATTCCATATAGTATTATTTATTGCGCAACGTGTGTGAACTGTGTAGTTAGGGCAAACCGAGCAAGAATAAGCTCCATAGTACTGACTTACATTTGTCCGACAAACTCCACATCGCCCCCCACGACTATGATGATATGTGAAAGAGATGCGATGATCATGACGATTGATGTTTATGACGTGGGGAAAGCCGATACAACTTCCATGGATAACAAAATCACACTCTAAACATATATAAGGCCTTCTTTTGTAGCCATCAATTCCACAAACCTTGCAAGTAAAGGCGAGTTTACTTGAAACGAGCCTAAGTGTATGAGTGTGAGTCTTGGAATGATCAACAACAAGAGGTGGTGGAAGCTTTGTACAACTAAGGCACAGAGTGAAATTGCAAATAGAACAATGACAAAGCATCTCTTCTGGTCGTGTTGAACATAAACGGCAATCTTTTTCGGCATGATCATCATTTCTAAGTGACTCATAGGCAATGATCTTAAGAGGGTGATTAGAGTGACAAGGATGATTTACCTCTTTGGAGAGATGAACGCAATCCAAGTGAAAGTATACATTGTTGCATTCAGGACATGAATAAGAAGGTCCACTTATAGATTTCTTGCATACTTCACAGTGGACCTCTTCCTCCCTTCCTTTCTTCAAAAACACGAGTTGATGGTCATGACAGACCGGGTGTTCAATAGCCGAAGGTGAGGGTTTAATCCCACAAATGAAATCCACTTTGAACTCACATGTGGGGCATGTATAATATGGGGACAAAAGCTTTTGTCCACAAAAATCACATGTACCATCTTCCGTTGGAGAGTCATTAGTGAGCAAGAGGGGATGCTCCGGGTGATAAGGGTGGTGATTGATCTCTAGTGGAGCTTCCGCACACTCTTTATGGAGCCGAAACCTACGGGAAACCATTTTATGAAATAACCTACAGGAAACCTCGTCGCAAACGTAGCTGCTGTACATGATTCCTTCTAGGTGGCACCAAGCACATACACTAACGGTAAACAGAGCTGTATGGAAAAGAGGATGCTCGTGAACAGGTAGCTTATTTATTGATGATCTTGTGGTATCCATGGTGTATGTATGTGAATAAAAGAGATTTTGTTTGGTTAGATTGATAAAATGGGAGGTGAAGACATCGTCAACATATATATATATATATATATACCATTGTAAAAAAAAAATTATTAATACCCTTTTATCTTTTGAAAAAAGTAAAGAATCTGCAGATTTTTTTTTAATGGAATAAGTTAGATTTAGAAATCAATTTTCTATAGCTTTTATTTAATGTTTTCAATTTCTTTGATAACTTACGTAAAATATTAAAACCACATCCAAAAGATTTACAATCTAATTTTAAAGAAAAAAATAAAATTACAACACCAACCAATCAATCTATTTTTCGGAAGTTCAAAAAAAGAAGAAGCAAAGAATCAGATGATTCTTCCATCAAGACACGACAAAGGAAGGAATGTCGTGGATCATAACTAAAACCTACCTTGTACTCTTACTCTTTGCTATTCTTTTCTTGGATTTTAAACCCAACACACATAAAATTAACTTGTAGTTTTTCAATCATAGGATTCTTTCCTTTTCTTTTTTTTTTTTTTGCTAATTTCTATTCTCCTGAAAGGGAGAACAATATTTTATATTCTCAAATAACTATTTTTAAGTTTTTGTCACAAAAATTGATTTCAATAAAAAAAAATGACCAAAATAGTTCATTTTTATTTTGAAAATTTTAATATTTATATTTTTTTTTTAAATTTTAAACTATATGCTCAAAACTTTTAAGACATTAATATAAATATATATATATATATATATTTTATAAATAAATATATTTTTATCTTTTAATAAAATTTATTTTAGTCATTTTTTTTTATTCAAAAAAAAATTAAAAAGGGCTATCAATGTCTTCATGTCGCACGACTTCTTAGCATTAAAGCATGATTATCGCGGGAGATTAGTGGATTTCTTAACAAACTTTACGGTTTCAGCTCCACAAAAACTTCTAAAATCGGTCGCGAAATAAGGATCAACTTTGATCTTGCGGCCCACGATTGATGCGCTTTTTAATTTTTTTTTTTTAATCAAACAAAAAAAAAAAAAAAATTGAGCTTAAAAAACCGTGCAACAGTTATAGCGATAATCATGGTCTTACACCACTGAATCTACATAATGATAGTTTTTGGTTTATCTATACTTATGTCCAAAAACAAAACAAAAACAAAGTTTACTGTTGGATTATCTTTCTAACGCTGTGTATTAGTGTGGAAAAGTACTCCCAGAGGAGATACACAGAAACCAAACAAAGATGTTTGCGAAAGAAAACATAGAGAACTGAAAAACAAAATGAATTACGCAGATGCTACAACCACAAAGGATAAAAACGTCGGCTAGAGCCACAGCAAAATTTCTCAGGCGCGAAGAGTTTCATCCTGTAACAGGTGGTGGAACCATCTAGGACCCCCACGGGCAATGTAAGAGGACACTGCAATTCCTGCAGAGTTTCAGAAAATGAAAGATGCTCATAGCTGTTGCAGTCAGATTATTTGAAATGTTTAAATAAATGTTCTAAATATCTACAAGGAGAGAATCCTTTTTTCTTCATTTATGTTTAGATGTATGAAGCAACATATGAATTGAGATTCGGAGATGAATTGTCAACGTAAAAACTCATTTATATTGCAAAAGTCAAGAAGTTGCAACCCAGATTTTATAAGTGTAAGTTAATATATAACCAGTCCCCCTTCAGTACTCTTCACTAGAAAACAATATATACCACTCTCTATTACATTGGGGTCCTCTTAGTTACACAAATTTTATACCCAAACAACTGAATAAACATGAATTGGAACAAATGTATCCATTGTCTTTACCACTGTCCTTCAAGATAACTGGGACCTTGCACCGAGAGTGACAATGGCTGCAAAATGGCCGAGTGTTGCGATTGTTAAGGACCACTTCGTATTCTCTTCTCTCAAATAATGTATAGAGCCATCCTGGTTTGAGACGTGAGAAATCTCCTAGTACACATTGAACATGCAAGACCACTCCACATTCAGAGCATGTATAGAAGAACCATTTTCTTGGATCTAGTTCAGCCTCACAAACATCACACCAAATTCCGCCGCTCCCATTTTGGTCACAAGATAGAGTGAGAGGGTGTTCATCGCTCATATGCCATATCTTCTCAGGCAAAGTAACACAATACAAGCACAAATCAAAGTCACACTTATCACATCTCAGCATGTAATCATGTGGAAATCTCTTACATGCATCACAATAATTATTCTCTGATATAACAAAATATAGGGGATGAGAATGCGCATTATGGGAGAAGGGTTCGAAAAGGGAACCACAATTTACATCTATATAGTGATATCTCAACATATCTCTTTCCGATGTGTACCTGAAACCAGCACACAACATTCCACATAGCTTGCAATATGTAGCTGACCTATCACATTCCAACATGTATGGTGCGCGGTCAAAGAGAAATCTTTTCATCATAGGTAGATTAGCACACTTTTCATGGAGAACAAAACAACATTCCGTACAACTGTAGATCTGTCCAACCTGGACTGGATGGATGCATGCTTCACACCGTATGCACTCGTCATCTTGAATATCAACATTATCTTTGAGAAGCCTTAAAGTATGTTTGTTATGGCTGAAATGATTTATCAAATTATGACCCACCACCTTGAATGGAGAAATATCTTCGCTCCTCTCAGGTATCCCTTCTAGGTCCACACCATCCCATGCATTATAATTAAATGCACATAGTGAGTGAACTGTGTAGTTAGGGCAAACAGAGCAAAAATAAGCTCCGTAGTACTGACTTACATCTCTCCAACAAAATCCACATTGTGTACCCCGACGGCCAAGGTGTTGCGTGAAAGAGATCTGATGATCATGACGATTGATGTTTATGACTCGAGGTAAGCCGATACAATCTCCATGGACAAGAAAATCACACTTGACACATATATAAGGCTTACTTCTGTAGCCTTCAATTCCACAAACCTTGCAAGTAAACGCGATTCGGCTTAAAAGAAGCCTAAGTGGATGCTTGTGAGTCTTGGTATTCTCGATAACAAGAGGTGGTGGATTTTTGATACAACCAAAACACACGGTGAAGTTGCAAACAGAACAATGATAACACACCTTCTTTTCTGGTTGAACTCCACAGAAACAACAAATCTTCTCGGCATCCTGATTATCTGCCAATGACTCAGATGCGACGACTTTGAGAGGGTGACTAGGGTGACAAGGATGATTTACCTTTTTTGGGAGATGAACACAATCCAAATGGAAGTAGACATTATGGCATTCAATACATGAATAAGATGGTCCACCTATAGATTCCTTGCAAGCTTCACAAGGAACCTCCACTTCTCGTTTCTTCAAAAACACAAGTGAATGGTCATGGCACATCGGATGTTCAATAGCAGGCGGCGAAGGTTTCATCCCGCAAATCAAATCCACTTTGAACTCACATGTGGGACAAGTATAACACGGGGACAAAAGATTTTTTCCACAACAATCGCATGGACTATCTTTCGGCTGAGAGTCATTAGTGAGTAGGAGAGGATGCTCCGAATGAGAAGGGTGATGATTAATCTCTGGTGGAGCTTCAGCGCATTCTTTATGAAAGAAACCATAACAGTTAAGCTCATTGCAAATGTAACCGCCGTAGATGGGTTCTTTTACATGGCAGCCATCACATTCAACATAACGAAACATAGCTGAAGGGAAAAGAGGATGATTGTGAATGGGTAGCTTATATGCTCTTGTTATATTCATATTGTATGTGAATAAGAGGTTTTGTTTGATCATATTATATAAAAGTGGAGCTGGAAGACATCATCATTATATATATACACATTTGTAAACTAATAATAATTATTGTAATTGTTAAGATTCTTCTTCAAACCCCCTTTTTATCTTTTCAAGAAGTAAAGAATCAAATTCTTTTTCCATTTAAACATGACAATGGGCAATGACGTATATCATAGCTAAAACTTTATGCTATTTCTTATTCTTTTCCTCAATCTCAAACCCAAACACATAAAACTTGCAGTTCAAGTCATAGAATTCGATGGACGAAAATAGAGATCAATTTCTTTTACATAAGAATACTCCAGTCATACCATCCGCACTAGGTGCGCTTGAAGGCTTTATAGCAAAGGCATCTTTCCTTATTTCCTCTCTGGAGACTTCCCTTGTCAAGTCTTCATTCATTCTCCTAGTAACTACGGCAAAAAAGTAAAAGCACAATGCTTACTAATCATACCCAGTGTGTTAGAGCGTAAATATCTCTGGTTTCTAAAGGAGGTTTTTGAACTGTTTTTGGGTTCCACCGACACGAGAGTCCCACCAAAATTTTAAAAACAGTTCCCAAAATCACGAAATAAGGATCGGTCTTTGGGGAGTTTTTGTACTGTTTGCGGGCCCCACCGACACGTGGCGGTCCGCGACTGATTTATTTTTTAATTTAAAAAAAAAAAAAAAAAGTAAAGGACCTCATTTGAAGTTTTACCGATAATTATGGTTTTAGTGAAGTTTTTAATCAAAAAATAAAAAAAAATCTAAAATTTCATAATTTTAGATGTGATTTAGTAAATAGTTCAACTAAAATTATAGTAACTTTGATAAATCCATTTAAAATCATCTAAAAACTCAAAATCATTCCAGAACTGAAAAAGTTAATTAATATGTTTGTAAAAAGAATTATTCACTCTTGGGCTTTTGAATAGCTGAAAATGGGCCTTTTGTGATTGGACTCTGTAAACCCGTGATGGTAAATCCGTAAATAGGAGGGAGTCGGAAGGGTATAATATAAAGCGAGAGGAAGTGAAAGAAATAAAAGAAAAAGACAGAAATATCCCTATTGTCGGAGAGAAAGGGCATCACCACCATCTTCGAAACCTAATCTCTGCCTCTTCTGCCCCTTCTGTAATTCCCAATCCCTCCCTTGATTTCTCCTTCTTTCTTTTTTTTACCCGCCAATTTCAACTTTGTCATCTCCAACGGCTCCTTACTCTGTTCGATTCACTCGTTGTTCTTGGATTCCTCTCTTCTCTCGAGTTTCTGTTGATAAACCCAGATTTTGATCCTCGTGAGTTCTCTGTTTCTGAGTTAACAGTTTCAACTTTTTTTTTTCTTGATTCGTTTTAGTTTTAGCCAGGCCCGGGCTTGATCCAAAACGTACAATACAAACGTATGGGGCCTATTATTTTTGTCAAAATTTTAGGACCTATTTTCTTCAATGTCATTACTTATAATTATATCAATTTGATAATTTGTTATGTGTATATAAACGATAGGAAAAGAAAGTTGTGGGACATCAGTATAATACAAAAACAATTAAAATTTATATATTCTGTGTTATTAAATATGAGTGGATTAAAAGGCAAAAAAAAAAGAAGAAGAAAAATGTGACGACAACCAAAAAAGAAAATAATTGATTTTGAATAATTATTTTCTAGGTTAAACTTTTTTTCTTCATAGACGAAAGAAACTTCTCGAAGCTGAAGTTGATAAAGTCTTACCTACGGTCAACTATTTCATAAGAAAAGTTAAATAGTTTAACTATATTGTCGATTGAAAAAAATATAATCAAAAATCTTGATTACGAAAATTTGATAGATGATTTTGCAAGAAAAAATACAAGAAAATCTATATTTAAGAACTGATAATTTTTCTTAGTTTTGAGGATATTGTATTTTTTTATTATAAACTTAAGTTTTTATCGATATTTTTTTATATATTATCTAGGGGCCCTCAGTTTCGTATTTCGTATGGGACCATAAATATCTCAGGACCGGTACTGGTTTTAGCTCAGTTCAGATCTTTCTGTTGGTTATGGAGTGTACACTGATAAGGATTTGGAATGTTACTCACTTCAAATTGTTTTTTTTCTCAATTATGTTTCGTTATATCTTTTGCTTCTTTAGTCATTTCGAGTTTGTATAATTAGACCTTGTTGGTGTCTTTCTACGAGTATGTTTTCTTTTCAAAGGTTGCTTCTGCAATGGCGAATCGCGATTTAGTGCTTGGACAGAATCAATCATTGGTGCTTGGTCACAGCCACACTCTAGACCTTGGTCAAAACCACGATATGGATTTAACACAAGCTCATCACGATCATGAAATTGACTTAACACACCAACACGACGATCACGAGCTAGGCTTAGGAAACATCCAAAACCAAGATGAAGAAGAAGACCATCATCATCATCACGATTATATGAATGAGAACGATCAAAAGCCTGGACACCACCACGACGACGAAGATGTTGAGTTCTCCTTGTCAGACAACAATCAGTTAGTAGTAGTCGGAGGAGATAACGAGAACCTCGAGCTAGCCATCGACTCAACCCACGAGCTCGAGATCGATCACAACGGCGAGATGGTAATGGTCACCACTCTAGTTCAAGCACGCGCCCTCTCCGCCGAGCTAACTTACCAGCTCACGGTCGGACAAGAGTTCCCAGACGTCAAAGCCTGCCGCAGAGCGTTGAGAGACATGGCCATCGCGCTCCACTTCGAGATCCAAACGATTAAATCCGATAAAACACGCTTCACAGCCAAATGCTCCAGCGAAGGATGCCCGTGGAGAGTCCACGCGGCTAAGCTCCCCGGCGTGCCGACGTTCACCATCCGGACCATACATGAAAGTCATACCTGCGGAGGGATAAACCATTTGGGCCACCAACAGGCCTCGGTCCAATGGGTAGCTTCCTCAGTCGAGCAGCGGCTCCGCGAGAATCCAAACTGTAAACCGAAAGAGATTCTTGAAGAGATACATAGAGTCCATGGGATCACCTTGTCTTACAAGCAAGCGTGGCGCGGTAAAGAAAGAATCGTGGCGACTATGCGTGGCTCTTTTGAACAAGGGTATAGGCTGCTTCCACAGTACTGCGAGCAGGTTAAGAGGACTAATCCAGGAAGCATCGCTTCTGTTTACGGATCTCCAGCTGATAACTGCTTCCAGCGTCTCTTCCTCTCCTTCCACGCCTCGATTTTCGGGTTTTTAAACGCGTGCCGCCCGCTTCTCGGTCTTGACAGAACGTATCTGAAGAACAAGTACTTGGGTACATTGCTTCTCGCGACCGGGTTCGACGGAGACGGGGCTTTGTTTCCGCTAGCGTTTGGGGTTGTGGACGAAGAGAGCGATGAGAACTGGATGTGGTTCCTTTGCGAACTTCATAACCTCCTCGAAACCAACACTGAGAACATGCCGAGGCTCACTATACTATCCGATAGACAGAAGGGGATAGTCGAAGGAGTTGAGCAGAACTTCCCAACAGCCTTTCACGGCTTCTGCATGCGTCACTTAAGCGAAAGCTTCCGCAAGGAGTTTAACAACTCATTGTTAGTTAACTACATTTGAGTTTGTTGTCTTCTATCAACATTGAGTTATCATTCTGGGGGATCTGAATCGGACGTCTGCGCTCTGGTTTAGCTGAGTTCGAGGGCCATTTTCCTTTCTCCATTCTTGAGTATCTATGAGCCATACTCTCTTGTAGAAGCTACAGTAGTTTTTTACTTTGCCAAGAAGATCCTCAAACTGAGGTAAAATGCGAGTAACCCTGAGAGAAGAAGCTGTCTAGTTTAAGCTCTTAGTTCTTTGCACTGCTGAAAATCTCCAAGCTCTGTTTCCTTATCTTCTGTGTTTCTTGGGTATGAGGGGTTTCCTCGAGGGGGAAGACACAGTAGGTGAAGCACCATCTCGAGATCTATCAACTGATCGGAGTAGATTTTGATTTGCTGAGAATTAGGTCATCGGAGAAAGGTGGTTGCGGCGGGGCTCTTCTTTTCTTGCGGTGGAGAGTTGTAGGTGCCGTGGAGATTTTTAAAAAAACCAAGGTTAGGTGGCCGGACATTGGTAGTCGTGCCTGGGAGAGATCGCAAAAAAACAGGTGAGAATGGAGTAATGAGATGATACAGGTGGAGTAAAACACATCGGTTTTAATAGAGACTGAACTATCGGGTTTTGTCTTGTTCTGAACTATCGGGTTTTGTCTTGTTGATTCTTATACAACCTGTCTCTCTCAGAACATCTCCAATAGCTTCTTATCTTCTCATTTTCTGAAGCTTTTTGCATTCCAAAAGCTTCTTATCCTTTCAAATTTTAAAGGGTGAATTGAAGGTATACTATTCAACCCCTTAAAACACTATTTACTTTTTGCTTTTGTCCCTACAATTATATATGTTTGACAATAGCATGAATAACTTTTTATATATCATATTTTAGCACGTATCGTTATATTTTCTTTAAATTATTTTGATTTAAATTATTTTATTAACTTTTTTTGTATTATTTAAAGTTATATTTGACTAAATGTTTTTATATTTTCTCAAAAATATTTTATTTTAAAATGCTTCAAATAGTATGTTTTATTGATTTTTGAAAATTTAGTAATTATATTTAATTATTAATAATTTAAAGAGTAAAGTGTAAATTGTTACCCATTCATCCCTTTATTTTAAGGATGGACCCCGTTAAAAATGAGAGGGCTTGTTGGAGATGCTCTAATCTCAATAAAACTCTTTTTTTTTGGCTGCTCTACTGCAATTTATAGTCAAAGACTTTGAATTGTTTCCTGTTTTATTTAGATATCTTTGAAAAAGATGAATCGATTCTTGACATGTTAAAATAAATGATTTTTTTAATATTTACAAGGGGATTTTTTTTTATTGCAGAAGTTATAGAAGCTGGAACCATAATTGATTCTCAATTTGTTTGTAAATATATAAATAACCAGCCCTCTTCACTAGGAAACAATATCACTCTGTATAACTTTTCGGTCCTTGGAAGTTAACCAAATTTTATACCCAAACAACTTGAAAAACATGAAAGTGAACAGATGTATACATTGTCTTTACTCCATTGGGTCTAAATATCTTAAATATCTAAGATCCTAAGGATTCGGACCCACCAAGATCCGACCTGGATCCGAAAAGGCCCGATCCGAGGAACCGAATATTGCCCAAGCCTATTGAAAGACATGAAAGGGAACAGATGCATCCATTGTCTTTACTTTTGTCCCTTAAGATGAAGGGGACCTTGCATCGGGAGTGACAGTGGCTGCAAAATGGCCTAGTGTTGCCACTGTTAAGGACCACTTTGTAATCTCTTTCTCCAAAGTTATAGATGCGTCCTGGCTTGAGACGTGAGAAATCTCCAAATGCACATTGAACATGCAAGGCTACTCCACATTCGGAGCATGTATATAACCAATAACTTGGATCTAGTTCACTCTCACAAACGCCGCACCAGCTCGTGCCGTTGCTCTTTTCACCATAGTATAAAGTGAGAGGGTGCTCATCATCGCTGCTCATATGCAGTATCTTTTTTGGTAAAGTAGCGCAATACAAACACAAGAAAAAATTACAAGCATAACAACCGAGCACGTTGTCATTGGAAAGCCTCTTCTTACATGCACGGCAAACAATATTCGTTATTCTACGATTAAGTAGGGGATGCGAATGCGCGTTATGAACGAACGGCTCTGGAAGGGAACTGCAATGTACATCTACACAGTGGCGTGGCGTAACTCCTTGGGATGTATACTTGAAACCATCGCATAACATTCCACACATCTGGCAATATATTGCTGCGTCATCACCACATTCCAACATGTAGGGTGCGGTGCGAAAGACGAGTCTTTTCTTTATAGCAAAATTAGCACACTTTTCATGGAGAAAAAAATGACATTCCCAATTCCCACAAGCGTAAATCGGAGGGCCAAACCCGACCGGACTTACGCATGCGCCGCATCGTATGCTCTCGTAAACATCATGAATATTGACAATATCCTCGACGAGTCTTAAAGTGTGTTTGCTATGGCTGAAATGACGTATCAAATTATGTCCCACCACCTTGAATGGTGCAATATCTTCGCTCCTCTCGGGTGTCCCTTCGAGGTCCACACCGTTCCATACATGTAAATAAACTGCACAACGCGAATGAACTGTGTAGTCAGGGCAAACCGAGCAGACGTAAGCTCCGTAGTACTGACTTACAGCTCCCCAACAAAATCCACAACGTGTACCCCGAGGTCCCCGACGGCCAGGATGATATGTGAAAGAGATGCGATGGTCATGACGATTGATGTTTATGATGCGAGGAAAGTCGATACAATTTCCATGGACGACAAAATTGCACTTGACACATATGTAAGGTTTAGGGTCGTTGCTTTCAGTTCCACAACGATTGCAAGTAAACGAGATTTGGCTTGCAAAAAGACTAAGTGGGTGCTTGTGAGTCTTGGGATCCTCAACAACAAGAGGTGGTGGATGTTTAGTACAACCAAAGCACACACTGAAATTGCAAATAGAACAATGATAAAGCACCTTTGGTCGAGCTGCACAAAAATAACAACTCTTCTTGGATTCTTCGGCAACTTCGAGAGGGTGACTTGGGTGACAAGGATGATACATCTCTTTCGAGAGATGAACACAATCCAAGTGGAAGTACACATGGATGCATTCAAGACATGAGTAAGACGGTCCACCAATAGATTCCTTGCATGCATCACAAGGAACCTCCACCTCTCGTTTCTTCAAAAACACAAGTGAATGGTCATGGCACATCGGATGTTCAATAGCAGGCGGCGAAGGTTTCATCCCGCAAATCAAATCCACTTTGAACTCACATGTGGGACAAGTATAACACGGGGACAAAAGATTTTTTCCACAACAATCACATGGACTATCTTTCGGCTGAGAGTCATTAGTGAGTAGGAGAGGATGCTCCAAATGAGAAGGATGATGATTAATCTCTGGTGGAGCTTCGGCGCACTCCTTATGAAACCAACCATAACAACAAGGCTCGTTGCAAATGTAACCGCCGTATATATGTTCTTTTACATGGCAGCCAGCACATTCACCAAGAAAAAAACGAGCTGAAGGGAAAAGAGGATGCTTATGAATGGCTAGGTTATATATTGATCTGTTTGGATCCATATTCTATGTGAATCAGAGGGCTTTGTTTAATCATATATATAATAAAAGTTTGAGCCGGGAGACATCATTATATATATATATGCCCCTTTTATCTTTTCAAATGAAGCAAAGAATCAAATTCTTCTTCCATCAAAACACGACACTGGGCAATGACGAATATCGTAACTTAAAATCTTACACTATCTCCTATTCTTTACCTGAATTTCAAACTCAAATAACATGAAACTTGTAGCTTTACGTCAAAGAATTCTTTTCCTTCTACATAATGATAGTTTTGGTTTATCTATATTTATATAAAATAAATAAAATAAAACATGTCAGAATAACTATACTGTAGTCTTCTGCATGCACAACAGTCCAACCTATTTTCTCTTTGTCTATGCCAATAATCAACAATTTAATACTATCCTTAATCTATATGCATAAATGCATAATGTTTGTGTCTTAGTTGGATTCATGGATCTAATTAATGTGTGGATATTTCTCTGTGACAGGAACCATACTGTGAGTTACTCTGTTAATTCTACTATAGAAGATCAAATCGTTCTTGATGAGTTTCAAGATTTGAAGCAATAGATGGAAACAAACACTTAAAGAAATATTACCTTGTTTGTTATTTTCTTTCTCCATTTATTTTATGTGCTCAGATCGAGCAGTGTTTTTATGCATTCTGTTGTCGCTTAATAATTTTTGGGATTCAAGTTTGTAATCTCATTTGGAATGTAATTTTTATTCAAGTTTAATTTTATCACAAGGTGCAAAGTATATTGTGTAATTCTTACTATTTTCCCTCATGTTCTCGACATCTGAAGTTACATCATATGATCAACAAGCACATCAAAACTTGAAAGGAATCTAAAAAAGTTGCATGTGCGTCTCTTTGTGTAGTGTTCGAGCGTATGAATGGGAGACAGAGCATGTTCTTCTCGTTGATTACAAAACATTTTTAAGAGCAAACACCCCTCCGTTCCACAAATATACATTTTTTTGTGTTTTCACGCATATTAAAAAATACATTAACTTATTATTATAATAAATATATTAATTTTTGTAATTTTCAATAACTTTTAACCAATGTTAATTCAATAAGTTTGTTATTTCCTTTCTCTATTTATTTGAAAATGCTCAGCTCGAGCAGATGCATAAACTCTTTGTTTTTGTTTAATAGTTCTTGAGATATTATTTTCACTTGGAATGTATTTTATCTAGGTGTGATTTATCATAAGGTACAAAGTTGATATGAGCCAACCTTTTCTTGACAAAAAACAATAATATTTAGGCTAAGCTTTCCCTTAATCTTAAGTTTTCTTGGAAATTAAATTTAACTATTGAAAGTTAGATTTCACAAAGGTTGGTGTCTCATATGACCCTTTTAAATTGAAGGTAAGCTTCTTTTCAAGTTTTTGAAGATTAAAGTTGATGTTAGTTTATTGTTCACTATATATGACAATTTTTTATAAAGATACAACTTAATGATAAAAAACTGTTATAATGAAAAATTGTCGAAACTTATAGAGGTGTATTCAATTTAGAATTTAAATGATTTGTTTTTTAGTAAATTCTAAAACGATTTTAGGTAAATTAAATTTTTATTATAAACTTTGTTAAACGACTTAAATTTAAAACTATAAGATTTAGATATTAAATTCTTATTAACCAAAAACTGTACCAAAACATTAAAATGACTACAATAATTTTAAAACCCACATTTAAAAAAAAATTAAGAACAGTAAATTTCAAAGTAGTTTATCAAATAACAAATTCAGTAACATTGAATTTCAAAAGAATTTTAAATTCATATTTAAATAGCAGTATATTATCATTTTAATAAAAATCATCTCAATTTACAAGTGTAAAATGTTCTAATTAATTTCTAACAATGGTCACACATCAGTCCCAAACAAAAACATGAACCATTGAGTTTCTAAAGACTAGTTTCCTAAAAAACCGGCGAGGTCGTTCAAGACCTCGGACATAGCTGCCTCGTGGATCAATAAACCAGTAGAAGAAACAGTGCAACACGAAGAGACCAACCATCAAGAAAGGCACGATGGCTAATTCTCTACACTTGGACGAGATGAGATACATCCCTGACACAAAAGCAGAGGCCATTGCGATCAGCGACACAACCATTAGCAAAGTGGACATGTAGAGCAAAGCTGAGCGTGCGCGAAACATGTCTCTCGAAGCATAGAACAAGAGGTAGACTGTGGCTACCGAGAAGATAAAGGCGATTGTGTCAAACACCAAGAAACATGTGAAAGCTACTTCTTCATTCAATACAGGTGTACCGTCTGGTTTATAACCGCCGGGTAGTTGGAATGCCGCGGCAAATGCTACGGTTGCGACAAGAACCGCGACAAAAAGATGAACCTCGTACATTGCACAGTCATGTCTTGCGTTGCTTTCTTCAACATCTGCTTTTTCTTGCTTCTTTGTCTCTATGTTCTGTTGCTGAGAGGGTTGTTTGTAGTATCTTTGCAGTGCATAGTATGCCATCGCCACTTTAAAACTTATCTGAAAAAGAAACGAAATGATGACACATCGGTTAAGAGAGGCCTATGAGTTCGGTTTAGTTTGGTTCATCCAAATTTTTGCCAAATTGAACCGAACAAAAACTTGATTTGGTTCGATAATCAGTTAGTTCGATAAACAGTTAGTTCGATTTTTTGTTTAAAAAAAATTATTAGTTTATTGCACTAAATTGAAGTTTTCAATTTTCGATGCTAATTTGGTTAAAATATTGAGTAATTTCAATTTAATGTACTTAGTTCAATTTTTATTTTGAATATGATTTTTGGTCTAATTTGGTATAGTCAGTATAATTTGGTCATAATTATTTTACAAACAAAATGTGAAAACCGAACTAACCGAATACTAAACCAAATTTATTTTTAAAAAATTACAAACTCACCAAAAACCGAATTTCTGTTGTTTGGTTAATCTGCAGGGCTCAAAACAACAGGAACTTAAAAACCGCACTAACCGATTATTTATTACTGAACTGAACCAAAAACCAAAACATTTTTAAAAATTGCAAAACCGAACTAACCGAATACTAAACCAAATTTATTTTTAAAAAATTACAAACTCACCAAAAACCGAATTTCGGTTGTTTGGTTAATCTGCAGGGCTCAAAACAACAGGAACTTAAAAACTGCACTAACAGATTATTTATTACTGAACTGAACCAAAAACCAAAATATTTTTAAAAATTGCAAAACAGAACCAAACTATTAACCCAACTCTAACAGAAAAGTGAATTTTGGTTCGGTTTGGTTTGGTTAATTTCTGCAGGGCTCGTGAACAACAGGAACTTGATAAAATACTATGCTCAGCACACATAAAAAGTAGGTAATGCAATGTTACCTCTTGCTTCTGAGAATAAAAGAGCTCAGCAGCTGTTAAGTGATTACGGTTCATAACAAGCTTATCCACTCGCTTGTTACGCAAGAACAGCACCAGAATCGTGTGACATTTGTGAACAACCGAGAGATGGAGAGGCGTGTTTCCATCTACATCGCTTTCATTCAACAAATGAAGAGAGATCTCAGGCATATCTAGAATACATTGAATGATTCCTCGTTGTCCTGATATGACAGCAGAGTGAAGAGATGTTCTTCCTTTACCATCAACTAGTTCCCAAACATAAGGACAGCTGCCAACAAGCTCTCTATAAGCATCAATTTGACCAGTAGATGCCGCAAGATGAAGCGGACATTGTCCTTCCTTGTCTGATGTATAAGCAGCCGAGCTATCTTGTTGAAGCAAAAGTTGAGTTATCTCGATTTTTTCTAGCCATACTGAATAATGAAGAGGTGTCCATCCGATAACATCGACTTCTTTGATCATTTCCGACCTTGTCTCCATCAGTTTTCTCAAGAAATCTAACCAAAACAACAACAAAAATCAATAGAGCTCTACACACAGAAATAAACTTCGAACGAGAAAGAAATATTAATGAATAAATAAAGTCTCACATCGGTAATTGAAAAAAATATTTAACTAATATATAAGAGAATAAATCCGTTACACTTGTATCCAATTGGTTTTAAGATGAAAGTCCATGATAAATTCGAATGTAACAAGAAAGAAATTTCACCTGTAGTGACAATGTCAGAATCCACAGCAGCATGCAGAGCATTCATACCTTTAGGCCCTTTACCAGAAACCAAAGGAAACCTTTCTAAAATGTGACCAGCAACGTCGAACAGCCCTCTCTCAACAGCTAAATACAAAGGAGATTCGTTGTTGTTATTAGCCATTTCTAGCAATCCTGCGTCTAGTCCAACTATGAGCTTAGCTACATCGCCATGTCCATTCTTTAATGCAACATGTAACGCTGTATCCTTCTGCTTATTAGTAATCCTCAATAGCTGCTTGGTGGTTACTCCCAGGTTCTCGATATCTAAAGCAACTTCATTGACAAGAAGTTGTAAGATTTGAAAGGATCCTACACTTGCAGCAACGTGTAGAGGTGTGTCTCCGTTGTTGTTTTCTCTAAGGAGGAGAGATGGGCACAGGTCAAGTATGGCTGCAGCGAAACCACGCCTCTGATGCTTAGTTGCAATGTGAAGAAGGTTGTTGTTATGTGGCGTTACCTTGTTGAAATCTGAATGGTGCAACTTGGAAAGATCAAGGAAACTAGTATCTCCTTTAGCTGCAGCTTTGAGCAATCTCCAGTCCATCATGGGTTTGCACCAAACACAAATTTATAAAGCCTCGAGATATTTTTTTTTTTGTTGATCAAACGCCTCAAGAATTTATCTTAAGATCTAATGAAGTAATATAATTTCTACAAAAATCTGCAAGTAAATAGGAGTTCTTGGAGAGAAAGGAGAGCTGTTTGTTTAGTCTTCAAGCGTATGGAGGGGAGAAGAAAGGTCATCTAGTCTTCTAAACTTGTGTCATACGTCAAGGGTTGAATCATCTAGTCTTCCTAAAATTGTTTGATAGCTGATTTTGTCTTACGTCAATGTTTGTGAAACTGGAGATTTGAAATTTTGTTCTAGATCAAATTAATAAAGACAATAGTGAATGGTACACAACACCATGTCTGGAAAACAAATGATAACTGATTTCAAGAACCAGGGTGCTTGCTAATAAAAACATTACTTGATTAGGTATCATCTAGTGTTCTCTCACTCTTGCTTGACACTAGTAAAACATTCTAAACAGAAGTAACTTGATAATGATCCTTGATCAGTAACCATAGCCTGAGCTGTAATCCGTAGCGTATCCTCCAGGCGGGTTCGTAGGAGCCGCTGCATAGACTGAGCCATGAGTTGCGTAAGGGTTATAGCCTTGCTGCTCTGGTGCTACTACAGTTTGCGGTTGTGCTGGTGCCGGCGCTCCAGCTTCAGCCATGAAGTTCTGTCATCATCAACACAATCAACGGTCAGAACTCAAAGCTACAGAAGTGTATGGCTGCAAAGTTTAGTCGCTATAGGTACCTGGATAAGCTGAACAGCGGTTTGGACTTGTGAGCCAGTGCCGCTAACCTCAACAGTCATTTCACCAGGTACTCCTCTGGTTTCCTGAATGGTTACTGTTGCGCCACTAAGACGACGAGTGTAGCTTATGTTGGAACCTGATGTCCCAATCACTGCATCTGCGTAAGACAGTTGAATCTGCAATTGCTGCGTAACTTGCTGAAAAGACAAAACAAAAAAATCCCAACCAGTCGGATTCTGTGAAGAGGCTAAAAACATATCACAACATGTGGAAGAGATGGGGAAGAATACCTGAGCGGCCATAGGTGGGGCGGCTGATACATGCACATTCATAGGAGGCTCCCTTCCATATGCAGATATACCTTGATGAGGCTGTTTCTCCATTGGAGGTTGACGCATCTCAGGAGGAGGATAATAATTATCATGCCTTGGAGGTGGTTGCTGCATATATGGAGGTGGGTTGTGGCCATAGCCAGGACCTCCACCACCACTTGGGGCATGGCCTTGAGGTGGACCCCAGGCCTGGTGTGGCGGTGGCATATGATCCATCTGGCGAGTTGGCTTTTGCATCTGTTTCAGAAGCAGAGTAAGTAGACAAGTTGATACATGCTATGCAATTGATAAACATTGCCAAAGATCCGACGGAGAAAAAGAAGATAACCTGGCTTTCAAAATATGGGATGATGCTACGATCAACCAGAAACTTTCTGAGATGTGATGCAATCAGCTCCAACGATTTATGAACACTTGTTGGTTCCCCCACAACTTCAACAACCCTATCGTCTTGAAGAGCAAAAACAGGCAAATCCTCTACAAAAAGTCCACATAACAAACTTCGGTAAGAACTACCATTAAACAAGGAATTAACGAACCACACCAAAAAAAAAGGCCAATCTGAAATAGATAAACATAGAATCACTAGAGAGATTTAAATCAGGTTTTCAACTGGTTCATGTTATTTGTATCAACTAAGCATGAGCCACCAGTGGCCTTTTATCTAAAAGAAGGAATAATTGCATGTATGAAAGTTCACTGAAACCAAAAGCACCGAGCAGAAAACATGATTTCAGTATGTAAAATGTGAAGAGAAGGAACCTGATCCGAGGACTCTCACTATGCAACCAGCTGCTTCTTGGATGGCTTTAACTGTAGCTCCCTGTTTTCCAATCAAACTTCCAGCCTGAGATGCTGGAACCAGTAATCTTGTTGAAACCTTTGTAGGCGGAGGGGCCTGAGAAGCTTCACCATCCAGACCATCAACTATCCGCATGTGGACTCTCAGAAGGCCATCCATAGAAGGAGGTAGAGATGATTCAGGCTCTTCTTTTCCAGAAACCATAACCTGCCAACAAAGAGGAAACAAATAGACAACATCAGCAAACAACTTTAAACATGCCACAAACAGCGATCTTAGTATCTATACAAATTATTCATTTTGGTGCCATCATTCTCAAAGCATAAAGAAAATTCCAAAGAGTAAAGATTCTTATGCACTTTGACCAATTAGATGTTTATTTCCTCTTATGACTTCATTTCAAGTTTTTAACCATGGTAGTTAGGTTATCGGGTTTAGGATGCCATAGCAGCCAATACCAATCTTCTAGACTTATAGAAGCTTTTTATAGAGCCTCTTTCATGTAATCTTAAAACTTCTCTTTACTTAATTGTTGCCTAATCCATAATTTCATCTTCCACATATTGTTACATCCGGTTAAGCAGGTCCTTGCATGCTGCAGAAAGTCTGCAGCAAGACATCAACCATCCAGGTACTAAAGTTACCCGAAAGGACGCGGAGCTTCAAGGCACTGAGCTTTAGACAAGAAGAACCTTGCCTATTCGGATAAAGCTATCGGCACTATGTAGTGCCTCAAGGCTGAATTCCTTGCCATCTGTCTTTGGTTCTTCACTTTGAGACCTTACAGATGATTGATTTGTTGCCATAAAACTTGCAAGATGAAACCTGCACAGATTCATGGTGGTCACAGCAATAAAGGGAACCCTACTCACATCTTTTGATTATCTTCCTCCTTTCACTTGAAGGATATCTGCTAAGCAGACCTGCTGATTACTATACCCGATTTAAGCTTAATTTACTTACTAAGGTGGTATCTCTCGATGCACTACATTCTTCAACACATTTTCAGCAGCTCCAAGCCTTATCAATCATCCAACTAAAACACGTTTCTGGGATGACGTTAATTATAACTTCTTTCAGTTGGGGTGTTTAGTTTCCTATCTGTTTACTTAAATCTTTATTAAGATTAAGGGAAAGTATGCTCAAGTGTTGTCTTTTAACCAAAAGTTCATGGCCTTTACATTTTTTAACGCCTAAAATTTCAGATCAGTGAATTATACGGCAAAAAAAAGTGTGCATCTTCTACTATACTAGTTTCCCTATAATTAAGATTTTAGTTTTGTTTCAAGAGCATTTACTAATAGCTGCAACTTATATAGCATGAAAAAAAGGATTTAGAGACTCACAGCTCTTTCGGTTGTGCCTGGAGGACCATCGAGAATCTTTATACGAGCCCTTGTCTCCTCAACTATCTTCTTAATGACATCCCCCTTGCGACCAATGATGCTACCCACTTTCTGTGCAGGAACCAACATACGGAACACCGTCTCTCCAGGCCATCCTGGCCACCTCTTCTCCTCGCCTCCAGCTGTTGCATCACCTTCAGGCTCTGACTTCTCTAAATCCTCAACACGCTCAGGAACTCCTTCCTCGCCTTCACCTTGACCTTGCACTTCATCACCATCCTGATCTCCTGCCTCTCCTTCCACCTGATACTCAGCCTGTTCTTGCAACTGATACTCCTCCTGATCTTGCGGCTGATACTGCAGCTCATCCCGCGGCTGGTCTTGGACTTCTTCACTAACCTGGTCATCCTGCACCTGGTAATCATTGTACTCTAACTGACCAGCGAACTCCTGAGGCTCAAAACCCGGATCTTGAACCTCGTACTGCTCCGGTTCAAGAACCGGATCTTGAACCTCGTACGGTTGGTGACCGAGAGTCTCATCATCGACCTGGTACTGCAACCCGTTATGGACCTCATCCAACCCATCCTCTGGTACCTCGTCTCCATTGTTTGCGACGAAATTTTGCTGATCCTCAGCTTCAGCCATGACTACAGCACTTAATTAAAATAAAATAAAAAATCAGAATACACACACGCAAATTAGTAAGCCTAGCTTCTACTCACACATAGAGCCAAACTGCGTGAAACGGGAACCTAGAAAAAATCGATTAGAGCACTAAAGACTTTACGAACCCTAGAATTGCCAATTGAGAGAGGCGAGAACTACAGCACAGAGATATGACGGTGTGTACTACTTACGTGGTATCGGTAGAACCTTCGACGGGATTAGAGAGTAAACCGGAAACTCGCTTTGAACGAGGTGCGGCGGAGAAAGAGAGAGAGAGAGGGTGAGAGATTCCGGCGGTTATGGAGGCGCTGGTGAATTATCTTAAAGTTGAGATCCAGGAGTATTCAACTTCTATTTTATTACACTTCACACCTTCTGAATTTCGATAACTTCTAATTTTGACCAAAGTTTCTGGGTAATGATTATAACTGTAAGCCCAATATTATGGGCCTTTAGTCTGTTCGGCCTTTATGAATTCCTGTGTTACTAATTTAATTTTCTTTATAGCTACTTGTATTATATAAAATTGTAAAATAACGTTATACTCTCTCCGTTTCACTTTATTTATCGATTTAGGTTTATGTACACAGATTAAAAAAATAATTAATTTTGTATATTTCCAAAATAAAAACATCATTAGCTATACATCTAACCATATTTCAACCAACAGAAAAATGAAATAGAGAATATTGTTGTTAAATTTTGCATCGAAAACATAAAACGACACTTAAAATGAAACAAAATTTTTACTCTAAAACGACAAATAATATGAAACTGAAGGAGTATATTATATGGATTTTGCAAACCCATACAAAGTTTTTGTCCAAAAATACTTCAAATTTTGAAACATTGATATAATATTTGATTTTTATTTTGTTTTATATTTTTGGTTTGTTCTCATCTCTGAATGATTGCTTGTCACGAAACAGCTACCATCATTTTACTTATTATATTCCTCTAAGAAAATGAAAAGAATCAAATCACTGGAATGTTTTGAGAAAGAAAAAAAATCATATATTTCTCATACTAAACAACTACTATCATATCTAGAGTATTATGTTCATTCGATATGTCACACAAAATGAAACAAAAACAACAATGCACAATAAAAGAGTGATATCGATCTTTCTCTGTGGTGTGTTTTCTGAGACAGGCTCCTTCCTAGGCCTCGGTGGCTGCAGCAGCTTCTTCTTGTGCTTCAATAGCCGCGTCGGTCTCAGCTTTAGCTACCTCCTCGGGAGTTTTGCCGTTGGTCACAGGTGGCACCAAAGAGTCAAACTTGTCTGATTTGCCCAGCACAATCTCAATCTGCAGCAACAACACCCATATAAGAATGTAAAATTAACAAGTCACAAGTTCTTAAAAGGAGATGTACACTCGCCTTTGCCTTCTGAACCATCCTTCCTTTAGTCTCGTCTTTCATTCCCACAGTCGATGTCAACACTTCTGAACAAAAGATTAAAACAGTTTCTTGAATCAGACGAAAGCATTTTTTTCTTAATTCATAAAAAGAGAGACTCCTCTGTACTTACTCTTCTCTATAGCTAATCCATTGTTCTTCAAGATCTCAGAGATCGTTACCACAGTTGTGATCGCTATGCACAAACCACACAGTTCAAATAAGATTACACAAAAGAGAAAGATCTTGTAAATAATCCTAAGTAAATACTTAAAAATCTATACCCATTCCAAGTGCAGAGAGTTCGACCTCGTTGTGTTGCTGCATGTACCTCTACACATCAAACAATAAAAGAATCAAACGCACGAGATTGCATTCAGATTAGGAATACGAACAAACACTTGGTGTGCAGAGATCAAGACCGAAGATCTATTGTAAATCATTACTTCTACAATAAGATCAAGCAAGCAAAACTCAAATTCCGAATCGATGTTCAACTATGTAACGATCTACAATCAAGCGGATCTCACGCTTCCGTGATCAAATCGTAGATCCGGTGAGAAATTAGCATACCTTGGCGAGATTAACGTAGAAGAACAATGGTTTCTTCGTGTTGGAGACTTGGATCCTGTTCTTCTTGTGACTCTCGGCGGTGGCCTTCACTGACGGCGGCGCGAGGACGATGTTTCTCTCCGGTGCCGGAGCCGGTGTTGATACTTCCATCGCCATCTTCTTTCTTCGATCACTCTCTTCTCTCTCTCTCTCTCTCTCGTTAGCGGGAAAAGTTCTCTCTGATCGTTTCGGTTCGTTACTCGGGGAATTAGAAAACCGTTACGACGCTTAACGGTATTTATATAGCACCCGGTGCGTTTCTCGTAAGGCCAATAGAAATTAAACACGTGTTCGTCTGTGAGTGGTTTGTTGACCGAGTAAGAGCGAAAAACGGATTGGTTGATCTCGTTTCAAGTATATTCAATTACGAGATTACCCCAAGCTTTGTAAGGTTAGCGGATGTGCCAACCTAAATGGGCCAACAATATGCTAACCTAAATGGGCCTGAGGTTCTTTTAGTATCTACTTTCACGTATGTTACAAACAGTATGTGCGTACAAATACTCTCACTTTTGAACGATAAAGATTCAGATGGAAGTGTTATTAACTGCATTACAAAGACAGAGACTCCAAACTAAATTGGATTTTCCGGACTATAATCAAATCATATTGATATATTATACACAACATTATTGAGTGTGAATGATTTGGTTACATTCATTCATGTTTGACGAGTCAGTGAACATCCATCGTGTCTTTGTTTATCATAGTCTCCATTCTCCAACGTCAATGGAAAAGAGATGGTCCACTCCATATCCACAATACACAGACCAATCTCGTCGGTTGTTATCATTTTAATAGGCAAAATGTTATTCGGGACCATTTGTTGGACCAACCCACCGATTTGTCTTTTGTTTTATGTTTTCCTATCAATTTTGCCGCCAAAGGATAATCTGATTTTGAGTTGCGACGTGGGTGGCGGGTCCTACGCAACGTGGACGTCGTTTATCAAAAAGTTTTTTTTCTAATTAAATTTTCAAACAGTTGAAATAAACTCACTTTGTAAAAAGTTTTGTTATTACGAGCATTGAAATAATTAAAATTAAGAGCACATATAAGCAGAGGGGTGCCTACCCTTTTGATTTTGAGGCATTGGCCTCAGGTCCCTTCTCGTATTAGTTCATTTTGGGGCCCCGAATTTATAGATTATGACATAAACAACGTGATAATTAATATGCTTTCTTTTAATAATCAAACATCAATTTCTATTCTTTTTTGAGCATTAACTTCTGGTTTTCTTATTAATGTTGAAAACTTTTTGTCTATGTAGAATTTAGCTTATAACAAGACATATAATGTTTTCAATATAAGTTTTCAATAATTTTTTTAAGCTGTTGTTTATTTGTCAACGTATATTAAAATACTATTATCATACTAAAATTACTAGATATTTTTATTATTAAAACAAGATTAGCTATTTTGCCTTAGGCCCCTATTATGCTAAGCACGGCACTGCATATAAGCATACGTGTGTGTGTATATTAAAATATAGTGTATTGTCTGAGCGTATCAATTCACACCATGCTATATTCAAAAACAACACTTTACTAAAGCTGTAAAATTTAAATATAGTAACGAGGGAAAGCATGAACACTACTCTTGAAGTTTGAACTGGAAAAGGCAGGAAGCATTTTAAAGCGTTTTTCTTTTACGTTACAGAGTAAATGAAATACGTAACTTAACAAGATTCGAATGTTTTCTTTTTCTTTGAAAAACGTTTATTCGATTGATTTTTGTTTATTCTATGCGAATACATATTTGAACAAATTCAAATAAGCAGTTGTAGTAAGTAGCCGTATCACGTTTGTGGAGAGGTAGTTATTATCAGAACGAGTAACTTGTCGCATTGGTATTTATTATTGTTATCATAAATGAGGTACTTGTCATATTGGTGGTATTCAATCTTGTGACTTTAAAGGCCGTGTGATGGTTATTGAATACTGGATAGTGATTAGTTTGAATTCCTTTTATTAATTTTTGTGTTAGTTTGAAGTTGCTGAATGCTAAAGAAAACACATTTTTATTGTGATTGTTTACTAACCAAACTCAAAACTAACTGACGAGAAGTTGACTGCTGAATATGATTTTTGTTTACATCTCAAGTATTAGATTTCTATTGGTAATAAATATTATATTTCGAACTTTACCATAGTAAATTAATTTGTGATAATGATATCATTGACAAATTAATCTGAATAACACTTCAAGATATGATATGAATTTTATGTTTATTACTCCATTTGTTCCCGAAAGTAAGATTTTCTAAAGTGTTAACACTTATTAAGAATTCAATAAATGTTTATAATTAAATTTTTTTTACTTTATTATACACTTTCCAATAACTTTTCACCAATGAAATTTAGTCAATTCAAATATTTTCATTTCATGTTTCTTAAAAGTATAAAAAATACCTTAAACATATAGAAAATATATCTTTGTGTAACAAGTAAAAAATCTAAAACATCTTACTTTCGGAAACGAATGGAGTAGTATAATATGTATGGTCAATCGAAGGTAGTCATTTAGAATTAGCAACTATACATACACCTAGACTAGTCATTGTTTTCTTAACCAAGTACAGTTTTTAGATTTTTTTTACAAAAATTAAACTTTAGGAATTAAAAATAAAACAAAAAAAGTTTTGGATCAAAATGAAAATCATTCTAGAGAACGTGTTTATTACTTACCATCCCTGTTCGGAAACTCGTTAGGCGTTACGCGTGCGCTCGGCTTACGCCTAGCGCCGAATGAAGAAATCGGGGATTTTGCGGAAATTAATCGGTGATTTCTTTTGGTTATATAGTATATAGTTGTAATGTAATACATCGAAGTTTACTTAGTGTAGTGGTGGAGACTTCTTTTAAGCAGGAGATAAACTCGGGTTCGATACTGGGAAAAGGCAATATTATACAATTTTTAATGTTTATGTTAAATGAAGGGTAATTCTATCATTTATATATCATCTTCTTCTTTACACTTTAGGTTTTCTGCAATTATAAGCTCGACGGCTCTCCCATTTTGACGAGCTATAGATCATCTTTCTTTATTTTTTTGTTGTTTTCATGTAAACTTTACAAATCATATGTATATTTGTCGATTCAAAGGCCGAAATGAGTAATAACTTAAGATTTTTCAGAGATCCGATTTTTTCACCAAATTGACGAAATTCGCCACGCTTGATGGCCGGACTACGCTTTTCCGGCGAGTTTACGGTCCTAGGCGGCGCGTTTTAGAACATGGCTTACCATACATTATACAACAAAAGACAAAATAGTCAACTGAATAAGGTAAATGAATTACAATCCACTCATTACAATAAAGTGATAAACTGTCAAAAAACGCTAAAGAGAGAGAGAAAAAAGGAAAAACGCTCTCAGGCACCCCTTACAAGAAAAGTCCTTAACCTCTGGATCTTCAGTGGATCTACGAAACTGACCTCCTTCTTTTGGGCCTTTCTCACCTACCACTGTATTGCCTTTTCAAATTACCTTTCCTTTTCGGAAATATCCACTGGGTAATAAACGACCCTGCTCTTTATTCATCGGGTTCTTCCCCCCGACCATGTCGGAGAGACAGTCGTCGCCGACCTTTCTCACCGGAGAACCGTCACGCTCCTCAGCTATGTGCCCTCTCGCCAATACCATGAAGGTTCAAAAGTTCAATACTCAGTCTCCAACCTCTCCCCGTTTGGAATTGGGTGTTCTTAGCTACTAGAAAGTTCTTCTACAAGCTCTACCACCCTGTGTGGTTTTTTACTTCTTCTGTGTCCTGTGCTAGGAAGCATTACTCCTCAGAAAGCTCGGGCATCGGTTCAGGCTAAATCTTGAAGAAAGCAGGAGGTGGGCTTGGAAGCAACCATCCTTTGAGGAGACTATTGGTAGTGAGAGAAATGTCATCTAAAGAAAGTCTCTGACTTTGATTCTTATTATTCCTACCGGATATCGGTTCCTATCTACCATTGGTGGTAAAGCGAGAACTGCGAGTTCCTTTGTCGAAAGCCAGAAGCACATATCGCAGAAAAATGAGCAATCATTCCGCCCTTCGGTAAACATTCTGCAAGTATTTGACTACACCAGTTTCTTGCATCTAACCTTACTGTTACTACACCGTTGTAGTTGTTACGGCAAGACCATTGGCTTCTAATCTGCTCGTGATTGTGGTTCTTAGTACCGCTTGAGATTATCTAGCATGTCTCATCGCTACACAAGGGCCGAGAAAGGAAAATTGGAGGATGAACGGCTCCCCCTAAAAAAGCCCTTTGTGCGCATCCCGGCTTCAAATGTATCAGAACTCATTGAGCGCAATAAGTATACGCTCATTGGTGGAGTTACAAATCCCTCAATCCAAAAGACTAGAGCTCTGGTCGATTTCTTCCTCCAACATTGGAACGTAGTAGGAAGAATCACTGGAAGGGACTTGGGGCCAAATTTGTTCCAGTTTAGCTTTGAGTCTGAGAAAGATCTGTAAGTCATCCTCTCGAAAGCGCCATTCCATTTTTAAAAAATGGATGATGATTCTCCAAAGGTGGGAACCCATTGTATCTGATAACTTCCCAGCTCGCATCTCCTTTTAGATCAAAATTCATGGTATCCCTCTCCACTATTGGACGGATGAAACCATTGAAGCTATTTGTTTGGCACTTGGACCGATTGATACTAGGGAAGTTGATAAAGCAAGACTTAGAGTTCAGGTAAATGGTCTGAGGCCACTGATTATGCGCATGGATATCGAGCTACCATCGAAGCACGTTCTAGAAATCGAACTGGAATATGAACACTTAGAGAAACATTGCTTCCTCTGCAAAGCTCTATCCCATGAAGCGAGTAATTGCGTTCTGCGACCTCCCGATAGACGCAATAACGGTGAGAGAAGACACACTGACATCTCTCAACAGAACACTCTATAGAGTATTGAAGAAGGGAAACAAAGACATGCAGATAGGAAATTTTCCCGTTCTCAACAAGCTAATCATCAAGGTGGAGCACGCTGGACAAATTACAGGTCAAATGACCTAAGGAACGCTCGCTCTGATGACCCAAGAAATGCCCGATCAGAGGCTAGAGAAAACTCATACCGATATGGTTCGGCGAAAAGCTCTGGCTTTGAAGAGAACCGACGTCGGTATGATGAAAGGCTCATACATAATCTTGGGAGTTCATCTCTCTCACGACGCCCACTCCCTGCTTTGGCCTCCCACGACCAAGCAGCCACAGGACAAACTGCTCAACATCGCGACCAATCCATACCAGAGGTCACAAGACAGCAAAACTCACCATCAAAGGAGGCAAGTTCACAGTCGATGCACTCTCCACAAAGGACCATATCGGGTAGTCAGCGAAGGGGCATCCTTGCCTCTCGTCTTTCTGACCCACGCACTGATCATGGAACAAGTGAAGAGCGTAAATCAGCTAAAGAACATTTGTCTGTTCATATTTCGAGGACAAGCAATGCAAAACAAGGTGAATCAAACACCTCAGGAAGACTACATGATGTCGAAGTGCAATATTTGGAAGAAGTTAAGACCCCACAGGTCCAACCTGCAGCCATTACTCGTCCATCGAGTTTAAATGTCTTTGATTCAGGGAGATTAGGTTCATTTGAACGCTCGCCCATCAGAACCCTTAGTGAAGACAGACTTCATGTGTCTTTACGCCATGGACCTTTGGTTTCAGAATAAGAATTTGGAGACCAGGAGGGAGAAAATCTCCCTGACCTGCCGATACTCTCCAAGGCGGAAGGTAAAAAGAAGATGGTGAAACCGCAAGGACGTAAACGAGTAGCACGCAGCCCTCCACAAGGAGTGAACGTTAAGAAAAGAAGGATCACTAAGCCTCCAACCCCTCCTCATCGAAAGCTCCTGATGGATGCTATTGTTGCTGGTGGAAGGGGTTTGTCAGGAGTTTCTCGAGGTATGCCGAAGTCGTCAAGGATCATTCCACCAATGGCCAAAAAGGGGAAGGATTTTCACCCTCCCCAACCATCTCTTCCTTAGCATGTATCAGCTGGAACTGTCAAGGCATTGGGACCCCTTTGACAGTCCAGCGAATACGGGAGTTCAGGAAACGAATCTCCCCCGCGATCTTGTTCCTGATGGAAACTAAACATCAAGATGAAGACCTCTTCAAGTTTTTCAGGAACTCCGAACTATCAAATCACTTCACTGTCCCTCCAGTTGGTCTTTCCGGAGGTCTATCTCTCTCCTGGAAGGATGATATACAGGTCGATATCTCTTCTCTTCAACTAATATTATTGATACTTACATTGAGGCACATGGCACTACTTCCTTCGTTTCTTTCATATACAGAGCATCTCTAGCGGTAAATCGCCCAGCCTTCTGGCAGTAGCTGATGGAGATAGGGCAAGACAGAGATGACTCATGGCTAATCACTGGAGACTTCAATGATCTCCTGGATAACTCGGAAAAATTTGGTGGGCCGGCTTGTTGGGAAGGCTCCTTTCTGTCGTTTAGGAGCTTTTTAGCACAGATGGGACTCTGGGATCTCAAACACTCGGGGTACCACTTATCATGGAGAGGGACCATATATACCCACTTCATCCAATCAAGGTTAGATAGGGCCATGGCGAATTGTTCTTGGTTCGAGCGATTCCCAGCAGGATGGAGTGAGTACCTTCGGTTTGAAGGCTCCGACCATCGGCCCATTGTAGTCCATTTTGATATCTCCAGGAAGCGGAAAAATGGTCTCTTCCGCTTTGATAGGCACCTTAAGGATAAGCCCGAGATCCGACAGTTGGTAACGGAGCAATGGAAGAAGGAACCTATGGAGTCCGTACTGTCGAAGATAGGAAGAGTCAGGCATAAAATCATTCAATAGACGCGGGAACAGAATTTAAATAGTAATATTGCCATCAAACAAGCGCAAGCAGAGTTGGAAGCAGCTCTCTCTAGTCAGGAGCTATACCACATCGCCATTGCGAAGTTCACAACATCGTTAGAGACAGCATATAAAGAGGAGGAGCTTTATTGGCATCAAAGGAGTCATATTTTATGACTACAGAGCGGAGATCGCAACACTGGATTTTTGCATGCATCCACGCGTGGCCGGAGAGTTGTTAATAAGATCTCGGTTATAGAAGATGGTGAAGGAAAAGCGGTGTATAAGGAAGAGGAAATAGTGAAAGCCATCACTGATTTCTATTCTCAAATATTCACAGCACAAATGTTTAATTCCTCTCTACTGGTTCAGGAAGTTATCTCCCATGTTATTACCGATGAGATGAATCAGACATTGATCGCCCCTCCCCCACCTTTGGAAATTAAGGAGGCACTTTTCTCTATCCATTCAGATAAGGCCCCGGGACCTGATGGATTCTCGGCCTGTTTCTACCAAACTTTTTGGGACGTAATCGGTGAAGATGTCTCTCGAGATATACAAGCCTTCTTCGAGACAGGGGTCATGGATGCTCGACAAAATGCTACTCATGTACGACTAATTCCGAAGATTACTGGCGCACGCAAGGTAGCGGAGTATCGACCTATAGCCTTGTGTAACACACACTCTAAGATCATTGCAAAGCTCTTTACCCGAAGACTGCAACCCCTTCTCCCTGGTTTGATATCTGACCAACAATCCGCGTTTGTAAAAGGTTGGGAAATATATGATAATGTGATGATTACCCACGAAGTACTCCATTACCTGCAGCAGTCAGGAGCCACGGTTCGATGCAGTATGGCTATCAAGACCGACATAAGTAAGGCCTATGACCGAATTGAGTGGAGTTTTCTTCGACACGTCTTAACTTGTTTCGGTTTCCATAACGTTTGGATAACTTGGATAATGGCTTGTATCTCGTCAGTATCCTACTCATATCTAGTCAATGGAGAAGCACAAGGAAGTATCATTCCGTCGAGAGGATCAGACAAGGTGATCCGCTGTCACCGTATCTGTTTATCCTATGTACGGAAGTTCTGTCCAGCCTTTGTCGAAAGGCACAACTACAAGGAGAGGTTGTGGGAATCAAAGTAGCCCGCAACAGTCCGACCATTAATCACTTGCTCTTTGCGGACGACACAATGTACTTTAGTAGGACGGATCAGAGAAGCTGTGCGGCGCTGCTTGAGATCCTAAGGAAATATGAGACTGCTTCCGGACAAAGCATTAACCTGGCTAAGTCGTCCATTACCTTTTCTTCAAAGACACCGGACGAGGCAAAGCGACGAATCCGAGAATAGTTCCGCATACACAATGAAGGAGGGGTTGGCAAGTATCCCAGATTACCGAAACACTTTGGACGCCGTAAGAGAGACATCTTCGCAGCCTTGGTGGATCGTCTGCGTCAAAAGGCCCATAGCTGGACCTTAAGATTTCTCTCAGGGGCGGGTAAACTGGTCCTCTTAAAATCGGTACTGGCTGCGATGCCAGTTTACTCGATGTCGTGCTTTAAGCTACCCCACTCGCTAGTTAAACAACTCCAATCTGTCCTCACGAGATTTTGGTGGGATCTCTCACCGGAAGTGCGAAAGATGTGCTGGGTATCGTGGGAGAAACTAGCAGTACCAAAAAACGTGGGGGGACTTGATTTTCGAGAGCTCGCTCAATTTAACGATGCCATGCTAGCTAAGATCTCTTGGAGGATCCTGAAGAACCCATCCTGTCTTTCAGCAAAGATACTCCTTAGAAAATATTCTCACAAGACACTGTTCTTGGAAACACTCACAGAAAGTGGCGCCTCCCATGGATGGAGAGGCATCTTGATAGGGCGAGGTTTGCGGCGAGAGGGTCTTGGATGGGCACTGGGCTCAGGTCACAATGTTGGTATATGGAACGAACCTTGGTTATCTATAGAAGCTCCCGTAGCCCGATAGGCCCTCCGACTTTAGAGAACCAAGCATGGACGGTCAGTAAGCTAATTGACCCGGTAACGAAAGAGTGGGACTCTTGCAGTATCAGAAATACATTACCTCATTATGAGGAGCAAATCTGTAAGCTGATTCCAAGCTACTTCACACTGACGGATGAAAGAGTGTGGCTCCTAAATGCCTCTGGTGAGTATACAACAAAATCGGGCTATGTGGTGGCAAAACTTTGCAAAGGGGATCATGTTACCCAGATCTTCAACTAGAAGACCTGTATTTGGCAAGTCCAAACATCGCCGAAAATTCAGCACTTTCTCTGGAAGGCTAATAGCAAAGCACTACCGGTTGGTGCGCTGCTAGAGAGTCGAGGTATCTCTGTTTCCCTTGTTTGTAAACGTTGTGGCGCAAAAGAAACTGAACTACACGTACTTCTCCAATGCCCGTTCGCGGAGAGAGTCTGGGACTTAGTCCCCTGCCTCAACAAACCAACTTCTCTTGGCATCAACTCAATCTCATCTATGCTCCAACATTGTTGCAAGATGATTTCCCTCCCACCCTTGGGACTGGGAACGACACCACTTGATATCTTGCATATTTACATTGTTTTATCCATTTATTCATGTGTATTTTCATCATATAGATTAGGATTTAGCCATGTATAGGTTGTATTTTGCATACATATGTCTCTATTAGGTATTGGAGTACCACATGGAGTTCCTGGAGACATTTGGGTGCATTTGGAGCTCAAAGGAGGTGATTAGAGTGATCTTTGGACGAGCACTGCCTGGAGCAACAAGCCCAGAGCGACTATCTCAAGTCGCTCCACCCAGAGCGACCTACCGGAGCGACGCCATGAACTCGCTCGCCCTATACGCTTTGGAGCGACCTCCTGGAGCGACCTCCTAGAGCGACAAGGCGAAGTCGCTCCAGCTCCTAGAGCGACCTCACCACAGCGACGTCTTCAGAGCGACACAGCCAGGTCGCTCGCGAGGAACGACCCGGGAGCGACGTCTTCGGAGCGACACAGCCAGGTCGCTCGCGAGGAGACGACCCGGGAGCGACGTCTTCAGAGCGACACGGCCAGGTCACTCGCGAAGAAACGACCCGGGAGCGACCTCTCGCAGCGACGTGCTGAGGTCGCTCCACGTCTATTTGTTTGGCCGAATTCATGTTTTCTCAAGGGCCTTTTGGTCATTTCATTATGCACGTTTTTACTTTTCAAAACCTATGTTTTAAGTACTCTTGGCCGCCACCAAGAGAAGAATCTCTCTTTTCTAGAGAAGAACTAGTGAAAACTTCTTTTGATTCAGATTTGATTGCTCTCGTCTTGTGTTCTTGTTGATTTCTTATCTATTTCTCTACATGATTAATCTGAAATCCACCATGGGTTTAAGAGGAATCATGGAGATTAGTGAGTAATCACCTTTTGAATTCATGGGTTAGGGAGATCAAGGGTGATTAGGTTAGTTCTAGGATGTTTTAGTGTAGATCATTCTTGTTCCTTGCTAGTAGAGTATTCATAATGCATCTTTTGAGTTGGCCACTCAAAAGTTGATCTTTAGGCATTTTCCACCCACAAGGTGTTTGATGAAATGCCTGAGACAACTCTCCTAAGCTTTTAACATACTTTACCAAAGACATTTGTTGTTAAAGGTGTTAAGATAGCCAATAGACTTGTTAGTAATGATTGCTTTCATATTATTCAACCAAAGACATTTGATGTTTGAGATATGTTAGCAAATGAGCATTCATCTAGATATAGAGCTTGTTTAAGATTGTGTCTAGGCTTAAGGTTGATAGTTTGATTGATCGTTTGCCATCCTTAGTTCGAAACTTGATCACCCAAGGTCTAATCCCTATGCCCATGAGTTCTCTTTTCCCTTAGTCAAGAAAGCATCATTCTGTAATTGCTTTCTAGTATTAGTAGTAGTTAAAACCCCTTTAAATCATCGGTTGCACTTAGATTAAGTGAGTACTTGCATTCTCAGTGCTTGAAATCCCTCAGAACTGGTTCGACATTCACTATACTACAACATTTGTCTTAGGAGCTTGAAAACTCCTAACATCAAATTGGCGCCGTTGCCAAATTCTGAGAAGATTTAAACATTGAGATTTAGTCACTTGCTTGAGACTAAGTCATTTTAATTTTGTTTTGTTACTGATTCTTCTTCTTCACCTACCTTTCACTTTCAGGTGTATGAACTTGAGGAGCATGGGTCCATCAAACCTAATTCCAATAGTAGCAGACATCAGAGCTTTCGAGAGGGAGTGTGCTAGAGCTAGAAGAGAAGAATAACAACAAGCCCACTTGCAGAGATTGGATATTGATATGGCAGATCAACCGCAAGGGGCAGAACACCAACCGCGGGCAGCTCGACCCATTGGTACTTATGACCGACCCAACATTCATGGTCATAGACTGGGAATCCGAGCACCAGCTGTAGCAGCCAACAACTTTGAGGTCAAGTCAGGACTCCTCAACGTGATCGAGAACAACAAGTATCATGGCTTGGCTCTAGAGGACCCATTTTATCACTTGGATAGGTTCGACAGCTACTGTGGGTTGTCAAAAACCAATGGTGTGTCTGAGGTCGCCTTAGAGCTGAAGTTATTCCCTTTCCCTTTGAGGGATAAGGCACGTCAGTGGGAGAAGTCTCTACCCAGCGACTCTATCACTACTTAGGATGAGTGCAAGAGAGCATTCTTGGAGAAATTCTTCTCATCCTCAAGAACTGCTAAGCTGAGAAATGAGATCTCCAGTTTCCAACAGAAGAACTTGGAAGGATTCAGTGAAGCCTGAGAGAGATTCAAGGGCTACCAAGCTCAATGCCCACACCATGGTTTCTCTAAGGAGAGCTTGCTGAGCACATTCTACCGTGGTGCTCTTCCTAAGTACAGGGCCAGACTGAATACAGCTAGCAATGGGTTCTTCTTGGGGAGAACTAAGGAAGATGCAGAGGAGCTGGTTGACAACATGGTAAAGAGTGATGCAGTCTACAGTGGAGACCACGTCAGAAGCAGTCGAACAGATGATAAGCAGACTAGGAAGGAGTTGAAAGCTCTATAGGATAAGATAGACATCCTCCTTGCTGATAAAGCCACACAAGAGCAGCTGCACTTTGTTGGTAACCCAAGCCAAGAGACATCACATGTTGTCCATGAGGTTGAGGGTTTGGAAGGTCAGGAAGAGCTGTGTTTCATCAACAACAATGGTAACTGGTACAAAAAAGAGGCCAACTTTCAGTACAACAACTACCAACAGAAATCATATCCCAACAACCAACAGAGTGGTTATCCGCCTCGAAACAACCAGCAAGGCAGCTATCAACCTCAGCAAAACCCCTCATCTGGTTCCTCTGCTCCTCAAGAGAGCAGCACTGACACCCTGCTGAAACAAATCTTGGAGTCTCAGACTAGAAGTGAGAAGCATGTTGGTTATGAGTTGAAGAACCTTCATTCCAAGATTGATGGGAGCTACAATGAGCTCAACAACAAGTTCTCACATCTTGCTTCTACAGTCAAGAATTTAGAGAATCCGTTTGCTTCCATGAACATTCACCAGACTCGCCAGCAAGGATCTCTACCTGGAAAATCTGACCAAAACCCCAAGGAGGCCAAAGCTATCACCCTTAGGAGTGGTAAGCAGTTACCTCCTACAACCCTCACCAGGGATGCTGAGAAACTAGGTGAGGAGGTGGCCATCAACTTAGATGATGAAGTGGTGATTGTTGATGAGAAAATCAATGATGAAATCTTGGAGAAGATTGTGGAAGCCAAGGGTAAAGGAAAGGTTGGGGAAGAGAAGAAAACAGTGAAGGATGGTGAAGTTCTTGCTCCAGCAAGTGAGAATTCTTTTGTTCCTCCTCCCTATGAATCCAAACTACCATTCCCTGGTAGATTCAAGAGGCAGCTGCTAGAGAAGTACAAGGCTTTGTTTGAGAAGCAAATGAGTGAAGCTCAGGTTGCAATGCCCATCATCGATGCTTTCATGTTGATTCCTCAATACAACAAGTTCCTGAAAGATGTTGTAGCTGCAAAGAAGAAGGAAATGGAAAGCATGATGATTCTTACCCATGAGTGAAGTGCCATCATCCAAAGGCTTGATGTTCCAGAGAAGTTAGAGGATCCAGGATGCTTCACACTACCTTGTGCTCTTGGACCTATGGTATTTGAGAAATGTCTCTGCAATTTGGGAGCTAGTGTCAGCGTGATGCCTTTGTCTGTTGCAAAGAAGCTTGGATTCACTCAGTACAAGAAGTGTAGACTCTCTCTGGTGTTAGCTGATCGTTCAGTGAAGTACCCTGTGGGCATCTTAGAGGACCTCCCTGTGAAGATTGGAAGGTATGAGATACCTACAGATTTTGTGGTGCTTGAGATGGGCGAGGAGGCTCAAGACCCATTGATTCTTGGAAGGCCATTCTTAGCTACAGCAGGAGCAATTGTTAAGGTGAAAGAGGGCACAATTGATCTCCATTTGGGTAAAGGGCATGTTCTCCACTTTGACATCAAGGAGAAAATTAAGAAACCAACTGCGTTCGGGCAAGCCTTCTACATTGAAGAGATGGGCACTCTTGCTGATGAGCACCTTGAAGAGTTACCACCTGAGGACGACGAAGAGGGAGCATCTCCCTCTACTCATTCCCCATAGAAGGTAACCCACTACTTTCCCTTGTATATACCATTTCGTTTTTGCATATTAGTTTTCTCTTTTTGGGTATCTATCTCTCCTTGACAACACAGAGACTGTGTCATTTAAGTTTGGGGGAGGTACCAAGTATTTGATCACGTTTGCTTTGATGATTTTGAGTCTCATGCATTGCATTATACATATATATTTGCATAAAAAAATCATTTACTTTGCATCATTTGCATTTCTAGGAGAGTCTAGAGCATATAGTTTGCATTTACTTGCATTGGGAGCAATGATTTGAAACGCCTTGTAAAGAACATTACTTTACACCTGAGTAGCTTATGCACCTCTCAAAAAGACTTGTATGCTTCGAGCCTTGAAAATTCTTCCTGAAACTTGTTGATTGCTGAAACTCAACCTTTGAAGCCAAATACAACTTTGTTTGAACTGAACGAACTTAATGCTTCTTGCTTATGGTCCCTTGTGTACTGAGTCATGGATATACACACTCGATTTGTCACATCCTTTATGCCAATCTTTTTTGACAAACTCTAGTGGTCCACCATTCCTAAAACCCTTCCCTCCTTTTGAGCTTTCATTATTTGATGAGTGAGGTCTTTTTCGGAAAGCTTTACATGTGCATAATGTTGAGAGTATCGGGAACGACAATGCTTGGTCTTCATTCTTGCTAGATCAGGCACTCTATTGTCTAGCTATAGGTGGGGGTGAGTGTGGTGACTATGGTTTGGAAGCATGAAAAGTTCGAAGGAAAAGAATAGACTCTTTATGTTTAAATAGATAATCTTATTGGAATTAATAGATAAACGTCTAGCTCGAGTCTATGAAAATTCTTGGCCCCAAAAAAAAAATATATATATAAAAAAAAAAACAAATGAGAAAAAGAAAGAAAAGGGGGCTAGCAAAGTTGTTCAGAGCTAAGATTTGTTTAGAAGTTGAGAAAATCCTTTATAGATTTCAAGGAAAAAGAGTTTTATGTGCAAAGTATTCTTGAGATCTTTTGGTGAGAGATGAGAGTTGGGTTTGACATTAGGAAGTGATTGTGTAACCTGTATGTTTGGGAAAAGGGTAGATTAATGGAGATTGAACATTGTATGCATGAGTTGGTCCCTTTCTTAGATATATTATGTGCAATGTCAAGGCTACTTGTTTTGAGAGTAAACCACTTTAAAAGATCATGGATTTTGAACCTCTTGACCCACTTGAATAAAAGCCTTCCCTTACTCAACCAAATGATTTGGACCAATTGACCATTTGCAAGAATTCACTTGATACTATGCTTAATGAACTTGAAAGTTGGCTGATTTGCATGTGTGAATGCATGATGATGAGTGTAGGGATGAAAAGAGTTGAGATAGGCCTAGAGAAGCTAGAGTATAATAAGAGAGGGTGTACTAATGCTGAATTTAGATGTTGATTTCAGTGCTTTGTGTGTTTCTTTTGGATTTGAGCTCCCACCTTCAAACCTCTCTCCCTATGAGTTCTAGAAAGTTCACTTGAGGACAAGTAAAAGAATAAGTTTGGGGGAGTTGATATCTTGCATATTTACATTGTTTTATCCATTTATTCATGTGCATTTTCATCATATAGATTAGGATTTAGCCATGTCTAGGTTGCATTTTGCATACATATGTCTCTATTAGGTATTGGAGTACCAGATGGAGTTCCTGGAGACATTTGGGGTGCATTTAGAGCTCAAAGGAGGTGATTAGAGTGATTTTTGGACGAGCACTGCCTGGAGCGACCAGCCCAGAGCGACTATCTCAAGTCGCTCCAGCCAGAGCGACCTACCGGAGCGACGCCATGAACTCGCTCGCCCTATACGCTTTGGAGCGACCTCCTAGAGCGACAAGGCGAAGTCGCTCCAGCTCCTAGAGCGACCTCACCACAGCGACGTCTTCAGAGCGACACAGCCAGGTCGCTCACGAGGAACGACCCGGGAGCGACGTCTTCGGAGAGACACAGCCAGGTCGCTCGCGAGGAGACGACCCGGGAGTGACGTCTTCAGAGCGACACGGCCAGGTCGCTCGCGAAGAAACGACCCGGGAACGACCTCTCGCAGCGACGTGCTGAGGTCGCTCCACGTCTATTTGTTTGGCCGAATTCATGTTTTCTCAAGGGCCTTTTGGTCATTTCATTATGCACGTTTTTACTTTTCAAAACCTATGTTTTAAGTACTCTTGGCCGCCACCAAGAGAAGAATCTCTCTTTTTTAGAGAAGAACTAGTGAAAACTTCTTTTGATTCAGATTTGATTGCTCTCGTCTTGTGTTCTTGTTGATTTCTTATCTATTTCTCTACATGATTAATCTGAAATCCACCATGGGTTTAAGAGGAATCATGGAGATTAGTGAGTAATCACCTTTTGAATTCATGGGTTAGGGAGATCAAGGGTGATTAGGTTAGTTCTAGGATGTTTTAGTGTAGATCATTCTTGTTCCTTGCTAGTAGAGTATTCATAATGCATCTTTTGAGTTGGCCACTCAAAAGTTGATCTTTAGGCATTTTCCACCCACAAGGTGTTTGATGAAATGCCTGAGACAACTCTCCTAAGCTTTTAACATACTTTACCAAAGACATTTGTTGTTAAAGGTGTTAAGATAGCCAATAGACTTGTTAGTAATGATTGCTTTCATATTATTCAACCAAAGACATTTGATGTTTGAGATATGTTAGCAAATGAGCATTCATCTAGATATAGAGCTTGTTTAATATTGTGTCTAGGCTTAAGGTTGATAGTTTGATTGATCGTTTGCCATCCTTAGTTCGAAACTTGATCACCCAAGGTCTAATCCCTATGCCCATGAGTTCTCTTTTCCCTTAGTCAAGAAAGTATCATTCTGTAATTGCTTTCTAGTATTATTAGTAGTTAAAACCCCTTTAAATCATCGGTTACACTTAGATTAAGTGAGTACTTGCATTCTCAGTGCTTGAAATCCCTCAGAACTGGTTCGACATTCACTATACTACAACATTTGTCTTAGGAGCTTGAAAACTCCTAACATCACCACTCTACCCTTGGATCCTTTGGATCTTATGTAACAATAGAAACAAACTTGTGTTTGAGAACAAATTCTTTTCGGAAGAAATGTGAGTTCTTAAAGCCACCCAAGATGCTCGAGCTTGGAAGACAGCTCAGGATTGCATTGAAAGCTCCATTACCACATCATGTGGCCCCGATCATTCAGGTTTCTCCTCCTAACATTTACACTTGGTCTGTTTTTTTGGATGCAGCATGGAATTCAACATCTGGAGATTGCGGACTTGGATGGTATCTCCGGGATGCTACTGGAAATGTCGCTGAAAAATCATCATCTCACCGTCGCTTTGTTCCCTCGGCTCTGGTAGCAGAGACATTGGCGGTCAAGGCTGTTGTGAAGGCAGCCATCTCTTCTCATGTCAGCAACTTAAATGTCTTCTCTGACTCAAATGCTCTCATTTTGCTCTTGAAATCTCAGGCCCAAGATATTGTTTTGAAAGGTGTTCTTCATGATATCAGTATCTTGGCTACATCTTTGAATCTATCTCGTTTAATTTCCTACCGCGTTTAGCAAATGTTGTAGCTGATTCCTTAGCGAAATTAGCATTGTACTCTCTTCAATCCCATGCATCTGCAACTGCATGAACACATATGTTCCTTTGGTAATTTAAGTTTGTGTTTGATAAAAAAAAAGTGATAAACTAATTTTAACCCTTCTACGTTAACCAGGAAACAATGCAGTAGATTTTCAATATTTAGAAGATAGAATTTTTTTTTAAAGTTATGCAAAGCGCCAAGAAATTCCAAATTGCATTTTTTTTTAATTAAAAATAATTAAATTTTGAAAACTCCCAATGAATAACCAAACAGCTTAACAAATCAGACCCAGCTCTCCAAAATAGTCACCAATTATTTTTCTTTAGAGAGAGAGAAAGTGGGGGACAAGTTTGGTCTGTATAAAGACATTCATTTCAAATTTGTCTGCAAAATCCTCACGGGCAATTGGAGAGAGGAGACAGAGGTGGTGCACAAGAATCCTTCCCTCGTCCCCCTACACAAGTCTTGTAAGAACAATCTCTCTCCCATTATCAATTTATCATCCTTTGTTTTAGGTATATGTTCTTCATCGAAAGTCTGTTTCTTCTTCTATATAATTATTCAAAAAATCTCAAGAATCTCCTCTGTTTTTCCATATAGATTTCAAAAGTTTACATTTTTATTGTAAAAATTGACTCTTTCTCGATCTGGGGCGGTTAATGCGTGTTGGGTTTCACTTTTTGAATTGTTCTTTTGTGACTCAAGAATGTTCTAACTTGTTCCTTACATACTAATTTTGAAAAAACTGTAAATTCAATCAAAGATGAGATTTTTCTTTTGTCGGAGATTTTGGTGTATATAATCTGAGATTTTACAAAATTTGAATCTGTGTAATAAAAAAGACTATTTTGTGTTTTTGTTTTCCTGGATGATACAAAAGGCTATAAAGCAGTGAGAATGGGAAGAGAAGTTGTTGATGTGCCTATGAACCGAAACGCCACCGTTTCAAGCGGTAGAGTACACGTTGCTCCTAAGATAGCTGCAGCAGCTGGATCCGAGACCGAGGAAGAGTTCGAAGTCAAGGAATGCACTGAAGACGATTCTCATTCCGAGAATGCACCTAAAACCCCTAACGTTTCTAGGGTAAAACTTAACTTTTCAGACAAACTTTTTTTTTTTTTTTTTTTTTTTTTTTTCAGACAAACTTTAATGATTTGTAAGCAGTTTGAGAGGTCTAAATGATTGTTCTGCAGCGTGATGTTCCTCTTGTGGCGGTGAGGAAGCCATTGCAACCTGATAACAAGAAGCATATGGATGATGAGGACGATAGTTTCTCCATCGCTTCCTTGAGGAGGGCTAAGTCAGGAGTGACTCATGGAAGCGCTCCAACGTTCAAGAGCGCTCAACGTGCTGAGAAGCGCAAAGAGGTAGTAAAGACACTCTCTCTCATATTTATAAAGTCTACTTTCTTCTTCTGTTTTATTAATTGATCTTTTTTTTTTTAGTATTACCAAAAGCTTGAGGAGAAGAACCAAGCGCTTGAAGCCGAGAGGAACGAGCTTGAACAAAGGCAAAAGGAAGAGCAAGAAGCGGCCTTGAAACAGCTCAGAAAGAATCTCAAGTTTAAGGCTAAACCTGTTCCTAACTTCTACTACGAGGCGCCTCCTGCTAAACCTGAGCTCAAGAAGGTAATACTTAGAACCGAAACTCTCTTTTTGTTCTTGTGATAAAGTTAGCTTATGATGTTATTGTATCTTTCTAGCTTCCTTTGACCCGTCCCAAGTCGCCAAAACTCATCCTTTCTCGGAGAAAAAGCTTCAGCGACGCGGTCACCTCGTCGTCCCGTGAAGAGGTTCTGAAGACAGCTTCTAACAGGAACCGACACAGCACCGGAACAGTGAACAAGAACGCCAATGCTGTTCATGACAGCCCTCGTTCCAGATCTGGTAAGGGTAAAGGTTGTCTGAAACCGGTTAACGAGTCCTTGGAAGAAGCTTGTGAGGCTTGAAAACGGTGATGAAAACGGTGTGTTTACTACTCTCAGAGTCTAACTTTGATCTTGTTGGAGAAAATTTAAAATGTTTTCGGTTATTTCCGGTATATGGTTGGTTCACAATGTAACCGTCTCTCACGGTTTTACTTTGTAAGGTGAAACTTTTTTACGTTATTGTTGAAGAAAACTCCTAATGTTTAAATTTGTATATTTTGAGTGTTTTTGGATCTTCCACCTATATGTTATTGACTACTACATGTATATATTATTTGTGTTAATATTGTCAGAGGAAGATTCATATAGAATGAATCTTACTATAAATTTTATAGCAATCATAATTGATTTTGTTTCTTCATAATAATAAAATAAATATGTATATACATGATCAATTGTATTATATAATTTACATATAACAATATTACTATATTTCAATTAATCAGTTTTAAATTTGATTGATTTATATATCAAACCATAATTATATAATGCAGTTTCTAAATCAACATTCATATTATTAAATTTAAAATTATGTTTTTCTATTTCGATTTTAATTGGTTTTAGTTTTACCGGATTAATCACTTCTACTTTTTGTTTGTATAATAAGCTTCATCAATAAAGATTTGTAGATGAGAAAAAAAAATTCTCATTGTCATATTGTAATTTAAAATTTGAATTTATTTTTTTTTGCGCAAAAATTTTGAAATATTTTAAATGTGGTAAAAAAGATATACGAAAAGAAAAACAGAACAAGGGTGAAATGGTCATTTTAAGTGCTTAAAATTTTGAGATAGAAGGACTCATATGGGCGATGACATGTTTGCGAGATCTACCTTGCACTTTGATTCATATAGAGACGGACTGTTCCGACTTGGTAGACATAATTGCAAATCCTACCGACTGGCCAGCGTTTGCCTCCGAGCTAGTCTCCTTTAAACGACTACAGGTAGAATTCTCAGTTTTTTAGCATTAACCACATACACAGACCTACTAACTTGCGTGCAGATTCTCTTGCGAAAGAGGCGAGAAATAGTGGTGTACTCTTTTACCATATAGATCAGACTCAGCCGGACAGAGCGTCTCTTCAGAACGAGTCATGCCTGACTACCACTTGATCTAATTGATCTAAGAAGATGAGCGTCGTCGAAACAAAAAAAAAAGTGCTTAAAATTTTGAAGATAACAGATAGACCTGAAACTCAACATTTATGTTAGCCTCCCTCCAAAAATATTAAAGCAAACCATGGCCACTTCTTTAATCCCACTGTCTTCTTCATTCCTCCAACCTCTCAAATTCAAAACCCTAGCTAAACCCAGAACCCCTAATCTGACCACCACCAGAAAAATCACAACAACCTGCGATTCCCAGAATAAGAACACAGGGGCGTCGTCGAACCCCAGCAGCAGAAACCCTAATTTCCAGAAACGTCGCAAATCCTCAAAGTATGGAACTTCCAGGAGATCAATCCTCAAGAAGTCCTTCTTGCAAGAGCAGGTCACGTTCACCGCGCGTGTCTCCGAGGATCCACAGGTGGCGATTATCGGCGGCGGAATGGCGGGTCTCGTCTGCGCGCTGAACCTTGAAGCTCGCGGCGTAAAGTCCACGGTTTTCGATACGGTTCGTCTCTTGGGAACTCCCCTTGATTGTTTTTCAATTCTCAATTCTCAATTCTCAATTAGGGTTTTGGGTATCGAGAAAGTTTCGGTCTTTATGTGTTTTTGATGTTGTAAATTCACTTCAAATCCGTGCATTTTTTGGTTAATTAAGTCACCTTTTTCGATAAGATTCGTCTCTTCAAATACTGGGGAAACTCTCTGTGACTGTCCTTTATTATCAGTTAGGATTTGGGTATAGAGAAAGTTTCGGTTTTGAAGTGTTTTTTGCTGAAACAAATTAAGTAAGACTCTCTTTTGTTGTTTGTGTTGATGTTAGGGGATACATGGGTTAGGAGGAAGACTTGGGACAAGGTTTGTTGAACCACAAGGACTGGTTTTCGACCACGCTGCTCAGTTCTTCACTGCGGATGATTCTCGGTTTATCCAGTACGTCGATGGGTGGTTAGAGAAAGGACTTGTTCGAGAGTGGAAAGGTGCTGTGGGAGATCTTGAAGTTGGGGGCAGTTTCTCGCAGTTTCCTCCTTCATCACCTCCAAGATACATTGCTGTTAATGGCATGAGATCTCTCGCTGATTCATTGCTACTAGAGGTTGTTGTTGCAACAAAAAAAAAGAGTTTTTTTTTTGTTACTTTTTGTGAGGTGAAGTAAATAATATATTTTGATTCTTTGCAGAGTCGATTGGCGAATGTGGTGAGACCTTGTTGGATTAGTAAGCTGGAGCCACTTAATGGAATGTGGCATTTGAGTGAGAACGGAACACCTCGTGGTCAGTTTGATGTCATTGTCATTGCTCACAATGGTATGAAACCGTATTGATTCCTCTCCCTGTCTCGCTCTGTAGCTCAAAATGGTTCACCTTGTTGTGTTCAGGTAAATGCGCGAATCGTTTGCTTTCTTCATCAGGCTTACCACTCGTTGCTAAACAGATGAAGGTAGACAATATCTTCTAGTGCAACAATCAAACACACCTGTGACTTCTTCTGATGCAATACTATCTTTTGTGTTTTAGAAACTTGATCTTAGTTCCATATGGGCGCTATTAGCAGCGTTCGATGATCCTCTTCCTACAGTGAACTTCGAAGGAGCGTTTGTGAAAGGAGTTGAATCATTGTCTTGGATGGGAAACAACTCCGCAAAGCTTGGTAACGGTGGAACTCCACACTGCTGGACTTTCTTTAGTACTGCAACATATGGGAAACAGAACAAAGTTCCTCAGGTTAGTTTCTTAAAAGCTTTACTACATAAATGTTAAAGAAACTGTAGAAACCAAATATTTTTATCCCTCACAGGAGAACATTCCAACGGTGACATCAGAGAAAGTTAGAGCTGGGATGCTTCAAGGTGTGGAAATTGCATTGGGCTTGCCTGAAGGCTCGCTTCCTAAACCGGTTTATACACGTCTCCAGCTATGGTAAAGTATTGTATTAACGGTAGCCAAAATGTTTTGAAGTCTTGATGGAGTGATTCAGTTTTGCTTGTACAGGGGAGCAGCTCTTCCAAAGAACACTCCTGCAGTTCCATGTATATTTGATCCACAAGGCCGTGCTGGTATATGCGGTGACTGGCTTCTCGGTTCTAACTTAGAATCCGCAGCCTTAAGCGGTGAAGCTCTAGGAAACCATGTAAGAAGCTTCCTATGATTACTCTTCTTAACAAGGCTGTGTCCTAATTGATCCTCTTGTTTTCCTCTGCAGATTGCGGATTACCTGCAGAATAGTGAAGCTAATCCGGAAGAGTTTGCAATCGGTTTACATGATAGGCCAAGTCCTCTTGCTGGCCATGATATTGGGCAGTTCCCCGGTTTAACATCGGTGGGAGAGAAGCAAGAAGCTGAGGCATATCAACTTCTGTGAGTACGTCAAGCTACTATGATCAAAAGATTCAAGAAGCAAGAACACATCGATGCATTTTAGGTTTGTAAAGCTTACGCTGCCCACTTACAGGACCTTATAGTTTCAGCCTTCTTCGTCATGGTTAGCGGCTTAGCCATTACTAGTTTCATATTCTGAATCTGTCTCTGGCTATGCATGAAAGTTTTGTTTAGGCTCAAAAGTTCATTGTACAACAGCCAGCAGTGTTTTGGGGGTAACATTAAAAACAAATTCTGATCCAAAATGTAAAAGATTAGCTTTAGAAGCCAAATTGTTGATGCTTGTTGGTACTGCCACAGAATCTGAGTTCACAAAATGCTCTTATAACTCATGTTAAGTAGAATATACAATTGCAAACACAGCTACAAAGACCAGTTTCTTGAATCTAATTCATTGTTCTTCAAATCCAAGCGTAGACGCAAAAAGCACAGACAGTGACTGACTCTATTTCATCAGGTGTGAGCTGATTGTGAAGACAACAGTCTTGAATGGTTATGCTCGCCTTCGTAAGTCACAATCAACATGGAAGTTTCATCTACACATCGCTCGACATGCTTCCTTGCTGGACAACCTCTCACACTGCTGCACTTGTAGTATCCCCTGCAAATAAAGGAAACTTATATCAAATGAACACAACCTTCCACCAAAACAACATGAATATGAATATATATACCGTGGATGTGGTGAGCCTTTGATAGGTTTCTGCCCATACTTCCTCCATGAATACTCATCTGGAGGTATATCTGCAATCTTGTTGCTTATTGCAGGCACCTTGATTGATCGTTTCACCCTAAGTTTCCTGCAAATAAACTCAAAACCTTTACAAAGCATTCAACAGATCACATTGGCACAAAGAAAGTTACAAACCTCTTCTTGGAGCAATGACATTTGCTTCTACTTCCACACTTCAAACCACCAGAACACATCTTCTTGGACATCTGGTCAGATCCACGTGACAATCCACTTAAATGAAACGAGCTCCTATCGTAATCCACTGCACTAGTATCCATACTAAGAGATGATACAAACGATCTTGACCCGTTGGACACACTCGGAGTATAGCAGCTACTACCAGCTCCATCAAACGTCAGGTTCACACCGCTACTGCTCCTAGAGTAAGCTATCTGCTGGTGGTTGTGGATTAACTGATAAGGACCTCGAAAAGGCGGCGGCGGCTTTAGCTCCAGGAACGACTTCTCAACACACATTCTGTGGCTAAGTATCGATGGAGCTGGAACCATCTGAAGAGGCTCTGGTGCAAGAACTTGATTGTAATCACTAGTGCCATCGTTACCACAGGAGATAGGACTTTCCAAGAAGATATGCTGAGGAAAAGATGGGATAAACTTCTTGTTGAGTCTTCTGAACTTTGCATGACCTGGTGGTCCTCTGGTGAAAAGAGAGGATACTCTCTTGAACTTGGAAACTGCTTCACTTGTTTCAACCATGAGAGATTTAAAATCACAACTTGTTTGTTGTTGTGACAAGAGATTCAAGACTCCATGACAGCTTTCTATAGCTAATTTGCTAGCAATTTCAACTTCCTCCATTTTTTTTTCTTCCTTCCACACAAGCTTAAGATGATAGAAGAAACTAAACTAACACCAAAATATAACTAGAGAGCCAAGAGAATCATATATCAAGTCTTAGTGAATCTAAACTGATAAGACATGAAAAAGAGTGCACCTTTCAAGCTAATCAGATCAAATCCAAGACATCTACACACCATGTAATAAAACCAAACACCATTAAGTTCTTTCCTCAAATTACTGAATCTTTCCAAATCACTTCACAGGAAGAGAGCTGAGTAAAAATAGAATCTTTCCCAAGTCAAGAGCAAAAAGATGAGATCTTTTGTCTATACCAAGAAAGATAAAGTTAGCTCATAAGAAGGGAAACAAACCAAAAAGCTCCATGAAAACTGAGAGCTAAAAGAAAATGAGATCCTCAGAGCAGGAAGAAATATTCTAAGGGGAGATTAGGATAAAAATAAAAGAGAAAGAGTGTTCCTGTCTATTTGTTTGTTTGTGTAAGAGAGAGAGAGAGATGTTGAGAAGAGTGTCAAAGGTTATGACTTTTGCTTTGTGGGTGGGGAAGAGTTGGACTTGCTTTTTACTAAAAATTCCCCCACTACCATTTCATATTTTAAAATGCAAAAAAAGTGTTCCTAATCTTCTTCGTTTATCCAAAACAAACAAAAGCTAAAGTTGAAAAAGACAATATTATTATAATTACAGTACTAAAAAGACATTAGAGTAGAAAGGTGGTCGTCGCAGTCTCAGAGGAGAGAAGAAAAAAACAGAGTTCTCTGTTCGAGATTTTCCTAAGTGGGTCCTACTAGTGGACCTACTTTTTACCTACTAATTTTTTTTTGGTAATTATATTGTAAACATGGAAAAAAAAAAATAATGAGAGAAAGAGAATAGAGTTCCATACCTGCTTTTTTCAGATTTGATGATGATACTATAGTCCAAAAACATTAGACCATTGTTTTACTCAAAAACATATATTACTACAAAGAAATTAAACTACATGTTTTGGTACATTCAGAACTAATTGTTTTATCAAGATTCCTACTAACTTTAGTATTCAAAAATGGTAATCTAATTTGTAGTTACTAGTTAGGAATCAAATACTCAATGGACTAAACTTTTACAAAGCTTTATTGGTTCTTCCCGTCTTTAAAGGTGTGTTCATAGGAGTATCACAAAACAGGTTAATAATCCGTCTCTTTATGGACAAAAAAGGGTTGACGTAGATTGGCCCCCTGAACTACTCAAACCAACAATTTTCCACCCCGATTTTCGGCCTCTTCAATTATCCCCACAGAATAACAATTGCATCAATTTTCCACAATTTTGGTCAATTGACCAAATAATGTTTTCACTAATAAAACGCGTTTAAGAAATCTGATTACCCATTTGCAGACCCGATTAACACTTAACCCGACCCAAATCCTCTAACCCGAATTCTCAACTAACTTAAAATTGTCGCGTTCTCTTCTCTTGTTCATCATAGGATTTGGGGGAAAAGAGAATTGGGGCTAGGGTTCATCGAAAAAAATCCCAAATTGAGGAGAGTGAGAGAAATCTAGAGTTTGTGAACGATTCATGGAGGACGACGAAGGAAATGGAGATGGTCAGGTACATGTTCATTCCTCTGCGACAATGGAGAAAGACGACGCAGATGGAGCAAATTTGGTCGATGTTCCTGTAACGACAACAACGATTAATCAAGACGAAGCAACTCAAGAGTGGAGCATTCCGGTTACTCATCTCAGTGAAGAAGAGGCAGAAAGATTGGTTGCGGTTCTTGTCCAGAGTGAAGATGAAGAGGAGGAGTACTGGGAGTATGAACTGGGAGAAAAGCCGAGCAGAGCCAACAAAAAAGAGAAAGAATATGAGAATGATGCAATTGGTAATGGCAAAGAAGATGAAGAAGAGCTTGAGGATAGGTACGAGCATGAAATCGAACAATCAGTGGCTGAGTTTGAGGATGAGGAGGTCATTAGGAGGTTTGGGTTTGAGTTCAAAGAAGCTGTCTTGGATTATGCTCTTACGAAAGGTCGAAACATTGAACAGAGCAGGTGGGATAAGACGAAGCTTAGCTTCAAGTGTGGGATTAGAGGTAAATGCAAATGGAGGGTTTACTGTGCCTTTGATGTGCCTACTCAGAAGTGGTTAGTGAAAACAAGGTACAAATATCATAGTTGTACACCCAATGGGAAATGTAAACTCTTGTGAAGCCCGGTTATAGCTAGGTTGTTTCTGGATAAACTGAGAGAAGACAGTGGATTAATGCCTGAGAAGATTCAAGAACAGATAAAGGAGACCTGAAAACTCATATCATCACGGAATCAATGTCAACGAGGAAGAACATTAGCGCTAAAATGGCTGGAGAAAGAGTATGCAGACCAGTTTGCTCACCTACGAGGTTATGTGAGAGAGATTGAGAAGACCAATCCGGGTTCGAGCGTGGTACTTGATACTATAAGTAATGCAACCAAAGAAGATGTATTTGATCGGTTCTATGTATGCTTTGAGAAGCTTAGAAGCTCGTGGAGAGGGACATGTAGGCCAATAATAGGGTTCGATGGAACTTTTTTGAAGGTTGCAGTCAAGGGAATACTGCTCATTGCTGTAGGACACGATGCTAACAACCAGATATTTCCTTTTGCTTGGGTTGTGGTACAAGCTGAGTCTACGGATACATGGCTTTGGTTTATCAAGAGACTGAAGCATGATTTGTCTCTTGGAGATGGCAGCAAATATGTTCTTATATCTGATAGTTCAAAGGTATCATTTAAAAATAATGATTTGTCTGTTTGAGTCATTAACCATGTTAGTTATATTGATGTATTATTTCAGGGACTTATAAGCGCAATCAAATCAGAGTTACCAAACGCAAATACATATTGATATATTGTCTAAAGGATGAAACAAATGACATAAAAGGTCTCTAAAACAACACACAAATCGCTTACACTTGACACTTAAGGTGTTCACTATACCAAAAACAACACAGTGACAAACAACACATTGACAAACAATACAACAAAGACAATTACCAAAGCTTACAACAAAGCCATGTAATGACAGCTAGACAACCATTCTTCTGCAAAGCCACATCCTCTTCACTTTTCTCAGTCTTCCTCATATATTCTAAATCTTCTTCAATTGTTCTTTGTCTTGCTTCAACTAAAGAAATCTCTTCAGCTAAAGCTTCATCAACCCATTTGAAGATATGGTCTTCCCCTTTTCTCTGCAATAAAAGATTAAATTCACTTGTACATTGTAGATAACTCAAGCCAACAACATATGATGAAGGAAGACGGGTTACACGTACCTGCATCGCCATTTCACAACGATAGAATTTCCGAAAAGGATTCTTATTTGTCTTTGAAACAAATGTTGCAATCCCTTCTCCGCACCAGCAGCGTGTTGGAACACCATGAACTCCTCTGTTTCGCCTTGAACAAGCGCCTCTGATATGCCCAGAAACACATTGACCAACCAGTAAGAAACAAATAGAAGAAAAGAAATTGAGAGAAGATTTGATAAAATACCCAGATTTCGCTATGTATGATGCACTCCTACTTTTCTCCATCGTCGCAATTCTCTTTTCCCTTAAATCGTAGGATGAACCCTAATTTTTAAGAGAGAAGAAGAGAACGCGACAATTTTAAGTTAGTTGGGAATTCGGGTTAGAGGATTTGGGTCGGGTTAAGTGTTAATCGGGTCTACAAATGGGCAATTAGATTTTTTAAACGCGCTTTATTAGTTAAAACGTGATTTGGTTTAATTGACCAAAATTGTGGAAAATTGATACAATTGTTAGTCTGTGGAGATAATTGAAGAGGCCAAAAGTCGGGGTGGAAAAATTGTTGGTTTGAGTAGTTCAGGAGGCCAATCGACGTCAACCCAAAAGAAAACACAAATAAAATAAAAAGATTTAAGAGTATGCAGCTGCTTTGAGTAGACAAACAATCCTAATATTCTTTGGATCAGATTCTTACTTTTAAATTATTCCACTAGTTTCAATTGAAATTTTATCACTAACTTGAATGAATTACTAACATTTTTCATCAGAGAAAGTTCACCACTTAATATCATGAAATTACAAAAAAAAAAAAAAAAACTCCATCTAATCCACAACAACAATTTTTTCAAACTTAGAACATTGAGCATTGTTATATAGAAAATGACCCATCTGTAGTTAAAGTTACATAGAGAATTTGAGCTGTAGCATCACTCTCTTAACAGACAAGATGGCTCACTCTTCTCTAATCTAATCATCATCTTGCTTCTAATGACTCTCAAGCCATGTCAAAGATCCAGCGACCAAGATCTTGCTAGGCAATGCCCCTGGCGATGGTGCTAAATACGTTATCTTCTTCCTCAGCACATCAACCTCAGTCACATACACAAACCCTGAAACATTGCTGCACACAAAGCACCACAGAGAGAAAGAAACAAACATCAAACAACGCAATGACAAAAGAAAAAACGGAAGTCATCAAGAACATATTGAGATTACCTAGAGACAATCTGGTCCGGTTCTTCTGCATATGAGACAGCGAGGATAGAATGCAGCAGATCCCTCTCTTCAATATTTACAGGCGTCACCCTCAACGGATTAGAAACAGGATCAGACCCTATTGGAAGAGCCGACCTTGGAGCTTGCGGTCCACCACCAATGCGGAACACTTGCACATCACTGAAGCTAGATGTATTGGCATAAGGAGAGAGTTCTTTCGTTAGTCCGTAGAAATACTCCTGAATCCTAGAGCTTCTCGCTACTTTACGGTAGTCACGGTTCCTAGCCACAACTCCACCTGACTTGTGAAGCTTCACCACGTCAACATTACTCTTACTCTTCAGCACGTCTTTAAGCATGCTGAAGAGCTTTTCTTGACCCAAGACAAGTACCACCGAGGCGTTGAATGTTTCTATTGCGTGGAGAAGCAGCTGCAAAACAAACACACAGAGACAGTTATTTTTTAAACAAAAGCTTTCAGAAGTAAACAGAACCAACGTTTACCTCATAACCGATACCATCGATCCATCCCATTGTGTTGATCACCATTCCAGCAGCTCGAGACTCAGGGTTCCCTAGAAACTGTCTCTCCAGCACTTGTGCAAGCTCCTTCACCATAGTTTTGTACAGTTCAACGTTGTTACTGAGAGAATAACGATAGAAAAAGTTCTTTTAAAGATACTCGTGGAGAAGAAAACAATAACAATTATGATGGGGGGAAGAGACGCTTACGCTGGTGTAGTGTGACCGTAGTAGTAGACGAGAGCCATATCTAGAGGAAACCCTTCAACAGGATCAAGCGGCATCTCTATAGGTGTAGCAGCAATAGAACCAGGTATTGTAATGGAGCCTTGGCCAACATCAAGGTCTACAAACGTAGGCTTCCATCCCTGTTTGGCTGCCCAACTAATAAGCATCTTAGTCAATGTGCTCTTCCCTGAATCCGTAGGCCCTACTACAATGACCCTAGGTCCCTGCACAAAGCCGATTCTATAAGAATCAAATGATACACAAGAACAAGATCAACAAAGAGAGGAGTACCTGAGGAGGTTCTGAGTCAGTAGATGTGAAAGCTTTAGCAAAACGTCTCCTTGCATCGAGTATGGCGTGTACATTAACGTAGCTGACCATTGGTGTCTACAAAAAAAGCTGAGAGCTTCTTAGTAATCAATCTTTTGCTCTGAAAGGAAGAGTGGAAGATGAAACAAGAACCCTTACCTCATCTGCTGTATAGTCTGTTTCTGTGACACCATCCATCTCAATGGTGGCTCCATACCAAGTGAAAACCTGACAAGAATCAAAAAAACGATCTTCAACTTCTGAAGAAATAGTTACCGAAACCACATCTCCTCATAATCTCTATAAGAACTAACTTAACCGTTCTTAACTGATTCGTCATGATACAACCTAAAGCTTAAGCCCTTTCATCCCAAAAAAAAAACACAAAGACCATAAAGTCTTCAACTTTACCCAACCCATGAAGGCTAGAGGAGTGAATTTGATAGAAACTCAAATTAGTAACCAGAAGGAAACAACACACAAGAGAGAAACTTGGCAGAACCACAAATCTACTCATAGATCACCAGACGAACTAACTTAACGGTTCTAAAAACTGATTCATCATGTTTACTAGCTAAAGCTTAAGTCTTTCATCTCAAACAAAACACAAACACCATAAAGTCTTAAACTTTACCAAACCCATGAAGGCAAGAGGATGAACTTGATAGCAACTCAAAGAACATACTTGGAGATTAAATAACCATAACTAATATTATTACTACCTAAGCCTAAGCCTTTCATCCCATAAAGAAGACAGAGAGACCATAAAGTCTTAAACTTTACCCAACCCATGAATGCCAAAGAGTGAACTTGATAGCAATTCAAGAACACACTTGGAGATAGAGGAACCATAACGTACCGCAAATTTGAGGCGAGGAGGGAAGGTGCGCCAGATCTCAGGAGGAAGCTCAGCGCCGAATATCTCAGCCGTCCCGTTAACGACACGGAGTCTGAGAGGCTCGTCGGAGACTTCGATTCTTAGCTCGCTTTCTCTGTCCAGCTTCACCTGCTTCAGATTACTAGAAGAACCTCCAGGAATGGCACCACTCATAGCCGGTGGGTTCATCGACGGGCCACCGTAAGCCATGACAGAACAATCAATATCTAAGAGAAGAGAACGAGAAGGGTCAATGGCGAGAAGATAAACGACGGCGAAGGATGAACGGAGATGCAATGGCGAAGAGAACTGATGTCATTACTTGGGGCGGATCTTTAGCTTTTATTGTGGTCTGTTTCCTTTTTTTCTATAAGGGTAAAATTGGAATATTAAATTATTCCCGGTTCGAATCGCGCCAAAGCATAAACCAAACAGCTTTTTGGGCTCACACTGTGTGAAGGTAAATGTGGCTGCTTCTTTTGTGTTGTGTAGAGATAGATGCTCACGGAGTGTGCTTTGCTCCTTTGTGAAGGTAATGTAATCCTCTTGCCTTTGTTTCCAAGTTAACGGTGGATTCTTTGTGTGTTTATAGATGCTCTCACAGAGTTTTTCAAACGCCATGATGTAATAGTAATGAGACTTATGTTGTATTACAGTATAAGTCCATACATCCTTTTAGGACGAATATAACTCTTCTTTTGGAGAGCAGACCCCTCCCAAAGTTAAGTTTTTGATCACAACTTTGGTTTTGTAGTCTATAACTTTTTTTTTTTGGTGTAAATGTTAAAAAGTGTCGTATAACTCGAGTGATGTTGGAATCGTCAAACTTTTGAGTTCCATGTTTGATTTCGTGCAAGGAGAATCTCCTGGCATAGACCTGCTTGTATGATTGGATAAGTGACTTCCTTTTTTTTTGTCAGCTGGCCATTTAAGATAGATCAAGTGTTGGTCAGACGAGCCGATTTTTCATGGAACACCTCCGTCTGTACGCGTCTGATCTATATGGAAGAAAATATAGCATTTGGATCTTGTTTCTTTCGCTAACGCGTCTGACCGACCATAGTTTCTCTTCCATTATATATTGATCTAGTTCCTGATGAGGTAGAGTTTCCATATAGCTGACCTGACCATGAAATTCAGAACACGTGACTTGCCTTAGATCAACAAGAAACAAAGACCATGCTAGACATATATCGTGTGGTCCAACACTCTTCTTCGTTTTCTATTTTCTCACTTTGTCTTCTATGCATTGAGGTTACTAGTGTAGTAGTGTGTTGGTGTGTTTCTCATTCTCAGTTTTTCTGTCTGAAAGAGAAGCGTACATAGTTAGAGAATACTTGGATGAGAGGATTACTAAAACCATGTTGAACATATTGTTAGTGAAGTTAAAAAGACCTGTTTTCTTTTCTTTTGGCACAAGCTATTACAACAAGAATTCGTTTTATCTAAATATAGAAACTCATAAACCATATTGTTTCGAAACTTGCCTTGATCGAAATAGACTAGGACTCTTTTCTTGGAATGGTCAAATAAATCTAAACAAAGAAGTTCCTAAAGATATGGTTGAGTCAATCATCAAATTTAAACAATAGAGAAAAATAGCTTACATAGAATTCAATGGTGGAAACTAACTTGCTATCCTCCATTAAAGCACCTCGAGTCTCCTCAAAGTTTATTTGGTCGGGTTGGGCAAAACCTAACAAGAAAAGGGCATAAAAAAACAAAGACATATCTGATCAACCCGACCCACTTTAACCTCTTTGTTGGCCGCGCTACATGTTCGCACGCGGCCATCTCACAAAGAACATATATTAAAAACACACAACATCATTCATAAGCTTATTAAAGCTTTGATAGTAATAAAACCAAGAAAGAAGAACCCTAAGTTGCATTCACAAGCCACATCTTCATAAAACATCAAGTGGTATAAATATAAAAAATGGTGAGAAGAAGAGACAACCTCACGTTATCAGTCTTAACACCGCCCCTCGGCGAGGCCAAAACGGCAGCAACAACTCCGGTGGCCTCACAGAAACCGAAAAAACGTTTATCGAAACAACTATCTATGTTGGAGACACCAAGAGACATTGCTTGGGAAAGAAGAAGACGTCAGATGATAATGATTCAAGAGAAGAAGATGCTTCACAAAGGAGTTTCAGACAATCTTAGTGAACAGACTAAACTGACTGATGAGGATTTAAACGAGCTTAAAGGATCCATTGAGCTAGGTTTTGGTTTCAATGAGGAAGCTGGACAAAAGCTTTGCAATACATTGCCAGCTCTTGATCTTTACTTTGCAGTGAACCGTCAGCTCTCTCCTCTCCCTTCACCTAACAGCAGCAGCCGTACCAGCAGCGCATCGTCATCAGCTTTCTCGATGAGTATACCTGGTAGTCCCAAGAAAACTGATTCAGATTCATTGAAGATAGTATGTCCAGGTAAAAAAAAGAGCTTATCATTTTGTTGCTTAGTTTTGAGTCATGAGTTTGAGTAGGCATGCAGGTTCGCTTACTTGGGGTTTTTAGGAATTTGGTTGGTTTGGTACTGCCAAAATCTCACCAAATTGAACCGATTTTTTTTCCTAGTTCGGTTCAACTTTTGGTTTGTTTGGTTTCAAAAAAATTTTACCAAAGTTTTTGAATTCGATTTAATTTAGGTTTAAATTGGTTAATAATTCAAAAAAAAAATTGGTCATGTTTATTTATTTTGGTTCAGATTTTGGTTAGTTCGGTGGAGGATTGTGGCTAAGATCAGTATAGTTACTAATTATTTTTTAGAAATCTGAATTAACCAATTACCAAACCAAATCAAAAACCAATTTGTTAATTACCGAATTGACCCAAACCTTCTACCGAATTGAACCGAAAACGAACTTTTCAGTTTTGTTCGGTTCAGTTAATAACTGGAGTCTGGAGGCCTAAATTTGAGTGCTCTTTTGTGGATATATTTGCAGGGGACAATCCTCAACAAGTGAAGCAGAGACTGAGACATTGGGCACAAGCAGTTGCATGCTCTGTGATGCAGACTTATTGATAAAGGCTTCAATCATTCAGATTTTCTGTTGAGAGATAGGAAGTTCAAGAATCCTTTAATCAAGATTCTGAAGAAACAAGAAAAGCATAAAAAAGATAGAGAAAGAAGATTTATGGTTGTGTATATATACTTTGTGCAAAGGGAACAAAAGATGAGAAAAAAACAAAGTCTTTCTTGTTCATAAACTGTATACCAAAAAAAAAAAGATTTCGATATTGGTCTTGGATTGGATAATTATAAAATGAGAAAAAATTCTTCTAATCTTTTGAGCCAATTTGCACGTTATTTTACTCACTAGTCAGAGTGTATTCTGTCACAAAATAAATTATTGGGTGTATTTTGTAATAATTAAAATATGTGAGGGTGTAAAATAAAAAAAACTTATCTCGAGTTTTTATAAAACCTAGAAGACAAAACCTTCTTCAGGTTGCTGGCATTCAGACAGAAACTTCGGTGTCGGCGAACGGAACTAACTCCTACACGACAAACCCACTTCAAAGTTCCATCAACTCATCGGAGAAGTAAGCTTAGTTATCTGCCATGGCTCCTGATGCTTCTACTGCTCTTGCAGGTCTGCTCTGCTCTCTTCCTTCCTCTATATGAATCTCTTGTCATTACAACGAGATTCCTTGATGGGTTCTGACACTTACCTCTAGTTGAACTGATCTGATGAAGAAAGATCGGTTCTTTTATTTATTATTGTGAAAATTTTCAATGTTATGGCCACAACTGGAACCAAAGAAGCTCAAATACTAATTGAGTCTCAGTGTTATGAATTGGTTATCGAAAGTTTGACACTTTGAATCTTAATTCTTATTTCTAGCGAGGGAGAAAGTTCAGCAGTTCCTGAATGCAGCTTGTACCGGAAACCTCGAGTTCCTCAAGAGTAAGTTCGTTAGATTCCTCAAGACACTGCATCTCTTTGTCTCTGATATATATCTTCACCAAGCAGATGTTGCTAAGCAGCTTGACGAAGGCAAAGGCTTGAAGACAACCGTGGAGAGTGTCAAAGACGCGAACAAACGCGGCGCGCTTCATTTCGCTGCGAGGGAAGGACAAACTGAGATATGCTGGTATCTATTGGAGGAGCTGAAGCTTGACGCTGACACAAAAGATGAAGCTGGTTCGTTTGTTTCCTTGTCTACTTTATAGCTCTATTATCATTTACTTTGAAACTTGTTATGTGAGATTGTAATGATGTTGTTTCAGGGGATACTCCGCTTGTTCATGCTGCTAGGCAAGGACAGGTTGGGACGGCGAAGTATCTTTTGGATCAGGGAGCTGATCCTAATATTGCTAGTGAACTAGGAGCTACTGCATTGCATCATGCGGCTGGGACAGGTTGGTTTCTAATTAGTATGTTGTAGTTTACTTCGTTTCAGGTCACCAAGTGTTGTGTTTTGCTCAGTGTTCTAAAAATCGGTTTAGGCAGCGCCTAAACAAAACGATTTTTCTTTTAAAATAGGATCGGTCTAGGCATCCGCCTAATTCATAATGCCTAAGTACCGCCTAACGATTTCTTTGAACATTTGGTTTTGATTATGCCCTGCCTAAACCGATTTTTGTAAAGCTGTTTTTCTTTTAAAATCGGATCAGTCTAGGCATCCGCCTAATTAATTATCCCATATAAATCGCTTAACTACCGTCTACCAATTTCTTGAACATTTGGTTTTGCTTATGACAGGGGAAATTGAGTTGCTAAAGGAGTTGCTATCTAGAGGTGTTCCTGTTGACTCTCAAAGCGAGTCTGGCACGCCATTGATTTGGGCTGCTGGCCACGACCAGAAAGATGCTGTGCAAGTCTTGTTAGAACACAAAGCTAATGTAACCTCTTGTTGTGTATATCTATATTCCACCTAAACCGTAGTTTTTCAATGAAACTAAAAGTTTGTTTTTATTAATGTTCTTGCAGCCTAACGCTGAGACCGAAGACAATGTCACACCATTGTTATCTGCAGTGGCAGCTGGTTCTGTGGCATGCACAAAGCTGTTGGCCATGGTTTGAGATGCTAGCTCCTAATCTGTAGTCTTGTCTTGTTTTTGGTTGCTATACACATCTTTAGATCAAAGCTTGGTTCTTATTTTGTTACAGGCACGTGCCAAAGCTAATGTTTTCGCTGGTGGTGCAACTCCGTTGCACATTGCTGCTGATATTGGAGATTTTGAGTTGATCATCATTTTACTTAAAGCTGGAGCTGATCCTGATCAGAAAGACGAGGTAAACATCTATTTGAGTTGATCATCTCTTTTGTTCACTTGATCCGTATGAAACACAGATTCTGTGGTTTTTCAGGAAGGCAATAGGGCATTAGAAGTTGCAGCTTTGAGAGAGAACAGAACGATCGTTGAGACTCTCATCCGCTTGACAACAAAACCTGAATCTGTTTCAGACTGGACTGTTGATGGAGTTATTGCTCACATGAAATCAAACAAAGAACAAGAGGACAACTCAAAATCTGGAGTGACTGTGATCAAGAAAGACCTTCCACAGGTCTCACCAGAAGCAAAGGCGAAAGCTGCAGAAGCAAAAGCAAGAGGACAAGACGCTTTCTACAGAAAGGATTACCAGATAGCCATTGACGCTTACACACAAGTATTCAACACTAAAATATACTTTTAAAACTCATAAGAAGATTCTTAGTTTATGTTCATTTTTGTGATTTTGTGGCGTTTTCTTTGAACATAGGCCATTGATTTTGACCCTACGGATCATACCTTCTTCTCAAACCGAAGCCTCTGCTGGTTGCTGTTAGGACAAGGTGAGCACGCCTTGTCGGATGCTAAAGCCTGCAGAGAACTAAAGCCTGATTGGCCTAAAGCTTGCTTCAGAGAAGGCGCTGCTCTTCGTTTGCTACAGGTAAAAAAAAAAAAACCATCTCACTTTCGTTGATTTTTGAACATGGAAACGGTATAAATCACTGAGTTATCGATGAATCTCCAGCGGTTTGATGAGGCAGCTAATGCTTTTTACGAGGGAGTGTTGCTTAGCCCTGAAAGCAAAGAGCTCATTGATGCGTTCAGGTTTGTTTGAAACACTCATGATGTTTGGTTTTTGTCGTTTTTTTTTACAAGATAGTTGATGTCTTTTGTTTATTCTACAGAGAAGCTGTAGATGCTGGAAGGAAGTTTCATGGCAAGGACAAGATTAAGGACAAATCATAAGATCTTCTGAGAGATGGCTCTGTTTAGTTTGTGTATGAAGTTTTGATCTTGGTTCTTACCTTTGTCTCTCCCCCTTATGCAGTTGTTGCCCATCTTAAGTGTACTAAAAACATTAGGAACAATGTTTTGTTTGTGCTTGAATTTTGTCATTTGTTAGGATTAACAGCTTTGATTTTTTTTTTAAATGGTAAAACTATAATTTTATTAGGAAATGGCAGAAAAAATATTATGACAATGATAGAAAATACAAAAAAAAAATATTATGACAATGATAAAAATTATCACCACTCTTAAATACTAAACCCAAAAAAAGTAAATAAAAATCTTTTTAACTTTTAATTCGTATTATTTGAGAATGTTCTTAGGTGACTATCTTTTAAAAATATATTATATTAATGCTATTTTCTATAAAAAAAATTGAGAACTAATTCTATAATATTTGTCTAATTTTATTGTGTTTTAGTTAACACTTTATTTGTTGATAGAAGACTAATAACATAGCTTGTCCGCCTTTGTATCACTTTATATCTTAGTAAGTTACACACAGACATACAATTATGATTTATCTTATTATATATGAAAGATTAAGCTCGTGGTATTTATTTTATTTTACAATATATGGTGATGATAATAAGATGCAAGACGGTGAATGTTGGGTGAAACTTGAAGGTCTTTCAGCAATTGACAAAGGCGTAGTTGACAATCATGTTCCCACGAGCGTATCCCTGACCGTTGGTGTCGAGCTGTTTGAAAACGCCATCGTCTAAGTCCAAACCACCGTTACTGCATTGATCCACGATTCTCACAGTAGCTTGTGCTCCGGTCGCAGTATTCGTTACCTGCATAACGTGAGGAAAAATCAGTCTTAATGTGTAAAAGGCGTTTCCAAACCGCGGTTTTGCTATGGATTAACTTAGTTATATTCAATGCGGTATTCAATTTTTTCCTCCAAAATATTATAATTCTATAAATAGAATAGAGTTTTATTTCAATTCTACTTTGTTTTTGAGTTAAAAAAATAGAATATTGAATAAAACAATATTATTATATAATTTTTGGAACAATCTCATTTTTAATGTATTAAAAATAAAAATGGAGTCGGACGATTAGAAAGTATTTTACTCTAAGCTTTGTTTAAAAATAAAAAGTAGAGTCTGGTTTGGAGATGTTGTTACTCTTAAGCATCTTCCGCAAGAATCACGACCACGCGGTCCAACCGGACCGCAAAAAGCTGT